>NC_064635.1:178256318-178898103 GCF_023864275.1 Schistocerca cancellata
TGTCGCAATGTTTGACTGATACAAGGTGGTCGTCGTAGTACTACTTATGTTTGAGAAAAACTTAACAAGTGGTATATGCAACGCAGAGTCATCGAGGGCCACAAAATTTCTCGTCGGCTGTGACACTATATTGTAATAGCTCTCTTTAGCCATCTAAGTATAGAAACTAGGTTAACATTTCTCCACTAGTTGGAGAAATGTGGGCCTCCTCCTCCCCTTACAGCCCTCCTTTCCTCACCGAATGAGCCTTCTGCTACAATTGCGTTGCTTCCTACTTACCTACACTCGCTTTTTAAAGACATATGCCACTGCAAATGATACTTCCTAACACATTATTCCGCTTTGTTCCTTGTGGGATCCAAATTTTCCTGTCATTTCCAAGGATCTTGATGATTCCAACAGTTGTCGCAATGTTTGACTGATACAAGGTGGTCGTCGTAGTACTACTTATGTTTGAGAAATACTTAACAAGTGGTATATGCAACGCAGAGTCATCGAGGGCCACAAAATTTCTCGTCGGCTGTGACACTATATTGTAATAGCTCTCTTTAGCCATCTAAGTATAGATCCTAGGTTAACATTTCTCCACTAGTTGGAGAAATGTGGGCCTCCTCCTCCCCTTACAGCCCTCCTTTCCTCACCGAATGAGCCTTCTGCTACAATTGCGTTGCTTCCTACCGACCTACACTCGCTTTTTAAAGACATATGCCACTGCAAATGATACTTCCTAACACATTATTCCCCTTTGTTCCATGTGGGATCCAAATTTTCCTGTCATTTCCAAGGATCTTGATGATTCCAACAGTTGTCGCAATGTTTGACTGATACAAGGTGGTCGTCGTAGTACTACTTATGTTTGAGAAATACTTAACAAGTGGTATATGCAACGCAGAGTCATCGAGGGCCACAAAATTTCTCGTCGGCTGTGACACTATATTGTAATAGCTCTCTTTAGCCATCTAAGTATAGAACCTAGGTTAACATTTCTCCACTAGTTGGAGAAATGTGGGCCTCCTCCTCCCCTTACAGCCCTCCTTTCCTCACCGAATGAGCCTTCTGCTACAATTGCGTTGCTTCCTACCGACCTACACTCGCTTTTTAAAGACATATGCCACTGCAAATGATACTTCCTAACACATTATTCCGCTTTGTTCCTTGTGGGATCCAAATTTTCCTGTCATTTCCAAGGATCTTGATGATTCCAACAGTTGTCGCAATGTTTGACTGATACAAGGTGGTCGTCGTAGTACTACTTATGTTTGAGAAATACTTAACAAGTGGTATATGCAACGCAGAGTCATCGAGGGCCACAAAATTTCTCGTCGGCTGTGACACTATATTGTAATAGCTCTCTTTAGGCATCTAAGTATAGAACCTAGGTTAACATTTCTCCACTAGTTGGAGAAATGTGGGCCTCCTCCTCCCCTTACAGCCCTCCTTCCCTCACCGAATGAGCCTTCTGCTACAATTGCGTTGCTTCCTACCGACCTACACTCGCTTTTTAAAGACATATGCCACTGCAAATGATACTTCCTAACACATTATTCCCCTTTGGTCCTTGTGGGATCCAAATTCTCCTGTCATTTCCAAGGATCTTGATGATTCCAACAGTTGTCGCAATGTTTGACTGATACAAGGTGGTCGTCGTAGTACTACTTATGTTTGAGAAATACTTAACAAGTGGTATATGCAATGCAGAGTCATCGAGGGCCACAAAATTTCTCGTCGGCTGTGACACTATATTGTAATAGCTCTCTTTAGCCATCTAAGTATAGAACCTAGGTTAACATTTCTCCACTAGTTGGAGAAATGTGGGCCTCCTCCTCCCCTTACAGCCCTCCTTTCCTCACCGAATGAGCCTTCTGCTGCAATTGCGTTGCTTCCTACCGACCTACACTCGCTTTTTAAAGACATATGCCACTGCAAATGATACTTCCTAACACATTATTCCCCTATGTTCCTTGTGGGATCCAAATTTTCCTGTCATTTCCAAGGATCTTGATGATTCCAACAGTTGTCGCAATGTTTGACTGATACAAGGTGGTCGTCGTAGTACTACTTATGTTTGAGAAATACTTAACAAGTGGTATATGCAACGCAGAGTCATCGAGGGCCACAAAATTTCTCGTCGGCTGTGACACTATATTGTAATAGCTCTCTTTAGCCATCTAAGTATAGAACCTAGGTTAACATTTCTCCACTAGTTGGAGAAATGTGGGCCTCCTCCTCCCCTTACAGCCCTCCTTTCCTCACCGAATGAGCCTTCTGCTACAATTGCGTTGCTTCCTACCGACCTACACTCGCTTTTTAAAGACATATGCCACTGCAAATGATACTTCCTAACACATTATTCCGCTTTGTTCCTTGTGGGATCCAAATTTTCCTGTCATTTCCAAGGATCTTGATGATTCCAACAGTTGTCGCAATGTTTGACTGATACAAGGTGGTCGTCGTAGTACTACTTATGTTTGAGAAATACTTAACAAGTGGTATATGCAACGCAGAGTCGTCGAGGGCCACAAAATTTCTCGTCGGCTGTGACACTATATTGTAATAGCTCTCTTTAGGCATCTAAGTATAGAACCTAGGTTAACATTTCTCCACTAGTTGGAGAAATGTGGGCCTCCTCCTCCCCTTACAGCCCTCCTTTCCTCACCGAATGAGCCTTCTGCTACAATTGCGTTGCTTCCTACCGACCTACACTCGCTTTTTAAAGACATATGCCACTGCAAATGATACTTCCTAACACATTATTCCGCTTTGTTCCTTGTGGGATCCAAATTTTCCTGTCATTTCCAAGGATCTTGATGATTCCAACAGTTGTCGCAATGTTTGACTGATACAAGGTGGTCGTCGTAGTACTACTTATGTTTGAGAAATACTTAACAAGTGGTATATGCAACGCAGAGTCGTCGAGGGCCACAAAATTTCTCGTCGGCTGTGACACTATATTGTAATAGCTCTCTTTAGGCATCTAAGTATAGAACCTAGGTTAACATTTCTCCACTAGTTGGAGAAATGTGGGCCTCCTCCTCCCCTTACAGCCCTCCTTTCCTCACCGAATGAGCCTTCTGCTACAATTGCGTTGCTTCCTACCGACCTACACTCGCTTTTTAAAGACATATGCCACTGCAAATGATACTTCCTAACACATTATTCCCCTATGTTCCTTGTGGGATCCAAATTTTCCTGTCATTTCCAAGGATCTTGATGATTCCAACAGTTGTCGCAATGTTTGACTGATACAAGGTGGTCGTCGTAGTACTACTTATGTTTCAGAAATACTTAACAAGTGGTATATGCAACGCAGAGTCATCGAGGGCCACAAAATTTCTCGTCGGCTGTGACACTATATTGTAATAGCTCTCTTTAGCCATCTAAGTATAGAACCTAGGTTAACATTTCTCCACTAGTTGGAGAAATGTGGGCCTCCTCCTCCCCTTACAGCCCTCCTTTCCTCACCGAATGAGCCTTCTGCTACAATTGCGTTGCTTCCTACCGACCTACACTCGCTTTTTAAAGACATATGCCACTGCAAATGATACTTCCTAACACATTATTCCGCTTTGTTCCTTGTGGGATCCAAATTTTCCTGTCATTTCCAAGGATCTTGATGATTCCAACAGTTGTCGCAATGTTTGACTGATACAAGGTGGTCGTCGTAGTACTACTTATGTTTGAGAAATACTTAACAAGTGGTATATGCAATGCAGAGTCATCGAGGGCCACAAAATTTCTCGTCGGCTGTGACACTATATTGTAATAGCTCTCTTTAGCCATCTAAGTATAGAACCTAGGTTAACATTTCTCCACTAGTTGGAGAAATGTGGGCCTCCTCCTCCCCTTACAGCCCTCCTTTCCTCACCGAATGAGCCTTCTGCTGCAATTGCGTTGCTTCCTACCGACCTACACTCGCTTTTTAAAGACATATGCCACTGCAAATGATACTTCCTAACACATTATTCCCCTATGTTCCTTGTGGGATCCAAATTTTCCTGTCATTTCCAAGGATCTTGATGATTCCAACAGTTGTCGCAATGTTTGACTGATACAAGGTGGTCGTCGTAGTACTACTTATGTTTCAGAAATACTTAACAAGTGGTATATGCAACGCAGAGTCATCGAGGGCCACAAAATTTCTCGTCGGCTGTGACACTATATTGTAATAGCTCTCTTTAGCCATCTAAGTATAGAACCTAGGTTAACATTTCTCCACTAGTTGGAGAAATGTGGGCCTCCTCCTCCCCTTACAGCCCTCCTTTCCTCACCGAATGAGCCTTCTGCTGCAATTGCGTTGCTTCCTACCGACCTACACTCGCTTTTTAAAGACATATGCCACTGCAAATGATACTTCCTAACACATTATTCCCCTATGTTCCTTGTGGGATCCAAATTTTCCTGTCATTTCCAAGGATCTTGATGATTCCAACAGTTGTCGCAATGTTTGACTGATACAAGGTGGTCGTCGTAGTACTACTTATGTTTCAGAAATACTTAACAAGTGGTATATGCAACGCAGAGTCATCGAGGGCCACAAAATTTCTCGTCGGCTGTGACACTATATTGTAATAGCTCTCTTTAGCCATCTAAGTATAGAACCTAGGTTAACATTTCTCCACTAGTTGGAGAAATGTGGGCCTCCTCCTCCCCTTACAGCCCTCCTTTCCTCACCGAATGAGCCTTCTGCTACAATTGCGTTGCTTCCTACCGACCTACACTCGCTTTTTAAAGACATATGCCACTGCAAATGATACTTCCTAACACATTATTCCGCTTTGTTCCTTGTGGGATCCAAATTTTCCTGTCATTTCCAAGGATCTTGATGATTCCAACAGTTGTCGCAATGTTTGACTGATACAAGGTGGTCGTCGTAGTACTACTTATGTTTGAGAAATACTTAACAAGTGGTATATGCAACGCAGAGTCGTCGAGGGCCACAAAATTTCTCGTCGGCTGTGACACTATATTGTAATAGCTCTCTTTAGGCATCTAAGTATAGAACCTAGGTTAACATTTCTCCACTAGTTGGAGAAATGTGGGCCTCCTCCTCCCCTTACAGCCCTCCTTTCCTCGCCGAATGAGCCTTCTGCTACAATTGCGTTGCTTCCTACCGACCTACACTCGCTTTTTAAAGACATACGCCACTGCAAATGATACTTCCTAACACATTATTCCGCTTTGTTCCTTGTGGGATCGAAATTTTCCTGTCATTTCCAAGGATCTTGATGATTCCAACAGTTGTCGCAATGTTTGACTGATACAAGGTGGTCGTCGTAGTACTACTTATGTTTGAGAAATACTTAACAAGTGGTATATGCAACGCAGAGTCATCGAGGGCCACAAAATTTCTCGTCGGCTGTGACACTATATTGTAATAGCTCTCTTTAGCCATCTAAGTATAGAACCTAGGTTAACATTTCTCCACTAGTTGGAGAAATGTGGGCCTCCTCCTCCCCTTACAGCCCTCCTTTCCTCACCGAATGAGCCTTCTGCTACAATTGCGTTGCTTCCTACCGACCTACACTCGCTTTTTAAAGACATATGCCACTGCAAATGATACTTCCTAACACATTATTCCGCTTTGTTCCTTGTGGGATCCAAATTTTCCTGTCATTTCCAAGGATCTTGATGATTCCAACAGTTGTCGCAATGTTTGACTGATACAAGGTGGTCGTCGTAGTACTACTTATGTTTAAGAAATACTTAACAAGTGGTATATGCAACGCAGAGTCGTCGAGGGCCACAAAATTTCTCGTCGGCTGTGACACTATATTGTAATAGCTCTCTTTAGGCATCTAAGTATAGAACCTAGGTTAACATTTCTCCACTAGTTGGAGAAATGTGGGCCTCCTCCTCCCCTTACAGCCCTCCTTTCCTCGCCGAATGAGCCTTCTGCTACAATTGCGTTGCTTCCTACCGACCTACACTCGCTTTTTAAAGACATATGCCACTGCAAATGATACTTCCTAACACATTATTCCGCTTTGTTCCTTGTGGGATCGAAAATTTCCTGTCATTTCCAAGGATCTTGATGATTCCAACAGTTGTCGCAATGTTTGACTGATACAAGGTGGTCGTCGTAGTACTACTTATGTTTGAGAAATACTTAACAAGTGGTATATGCAACGCAGAGTCATCGAGGGCCACAAAATTTCTCGTCGGCTGTGACACTATATTGTAATAGCTCTCTTTAGCCATCTAAGTATAGAACCTAGGTTAACATTTCTCCACTAGTTGGAGAAATGTGGGCCTCCTCCTCCCCTTACAGCCCTCCTTTCCTCACCGAATGAGCCTTCTGCTACAATTGCGTTGCTTCCTACCGACCTACACTCGCTTTTTAAAGACATATGCCACTGCAAATGATACTTCCTAACACATTATTCCGCTTTGTTCCTTGTGGGATCCAAATTTTCCTGTCATTTCCAAGGATCTTGATGATTCCAACAGTTGTCGCAATGTTTGACTGATACAAGGTGGTCGTCGTAGTACTACTTATGTTTGAGAAATACTTAACAAGTGGTATATGCAACGCAGAGTCATCGAGGGCCACAAAATTTCTCGTCGGCTGTGACACTATATTGTAATAGCTCTCTTTAGCCATCTAAGTATAGAACCTAGGTTAACATTTCTCCACTAGTTGGAGAAATGTGGGCCTCCTCCTCCCCTTACAGCCCTCCTTTCCTCACCGAATGAGCCTTCTACTACAATTGCGTTGCTTCCTACCGACCTACACTCGCTTTTTAAAGACATATGCCACTGCAAATGATACTTCCTAACACATTATTCCCCTTTGTTCCTTGTGGGATCCAAATTTTCCTGTCATTTCCAAGGATCTTGATGATTCCAACAGTTGTCGCAATGTTTGACTGATACACTGTGGTCGTCGTAGTACTACTTACGTTTCAGAAATATTTAACAACTGGTATTTGCACCGCAGAGCCATCGTGAGCCACAAAATTTCTCGTCGGCTGTGACACTTTAATGAAATAGCTTTCTTTAGGCATCTAAAAGTCGAACCTTGGTTAACATTTCTCCACTAGTTGGAGAAATGTGGGCCTCCTCCTCCCCTTACAGCCCTCCTTTCCTCACCGAATGAGCCTTCTGCTGCAATTGCGTTGCTTCCTACCGACCTACAATCGCTTTTTAAAGACATATGCCAATGCAAATGATACTTCCTAACACATTATTCGCCTTTGTTCCTAGTGGGATCCAAATTTTCCTGTCATTTCCAAGGATCTTGATGATTCCAACAGTTGTCGCAATGTTTGACTGATACAAGGTGGTCGTCGTAGTACTACTTACGTTTGAGAAATACTTAACAAGTGGTATATGCAACGCAGAGTCATCGAGGGCCACAAAATTTCTCGTCGGCTGTGACACTATATTGTAATAGCTCTCTTTAGCCATCTAAGTATAGAACCTAGGTTAACATTTCTCCACTAGTTGGAGAAATGTGGGCCTCCTCCTCCCCTTACAGCCCTCCTTTCCTCACCGAATGAGCCTTCTGCTGCAATTGCGTTGCTTCCTACCGACCTACAATCGCTTTTTAAAGACATATGCCAATGCAAATGATACTTCCTAACACATTATTCCGCTTTGTTCCTTGTGGGATCCAAATTTTCCTGTCATTTCCAAGGATCTTGATGATTCCAACAGTTGTCGCAATGTTTGACTGATACACTGTGGTCGTCGTAGTACTACTTACGTTTCAGAAATATTTAACAAGTGGTATATGCAACGCAGAGTCATCGAGGGCCACAAAATTTCTCGTCGGCTGTGACACTATATTGTAATAGCTCTCTTTAGGCATCTAAGAGTCGAACCTAGGTTAACATTTCTCCACTAGTTGGAGAAATGTGGGCCTCCTCCTCCCCTTACAGCCCTCCTTTCCTCACCGAATGAGCCTTCTGCTGCAATTGCGTTGCTTCCTACCGACCTACACTCGCTTTTTAAAGACATATGCCAATGCAAATGATACTTCCTAACACATTATTCCGCTTTGTTCCTTGTGGGATCCAAATTTTCCTGTCATTTCCAAGGATCTTGATGATTCCAACAGTTGTCGCAATGTTTGACTGATACACTGTGGTCGTCGTAGTACTACTTACGTTTCAGAAATATTTAACAAGTGGTATTTGCACCGCCGAGCCATCGTGAGCCACAAAATTTCTCGTCGGCTGTGACACTTTAATGAAATAGCTCTCTTTAGGCATCTAAGAGTCGAACCTAGGTTAACATTTCTCCACTAGTTGGAGAAATGTGGGCCTCCTCCTCCCCTTACAGCCCTCCTTTCCTCACCGAATGAGCCTTCTGCTGCAATTGCGTTGCTTCCTACCGACCTACAATCGCTTTTTAAAGACATATGCCAATGCAAATGATACTTCCTAACACATTATTCGCCTTTGTTCCTAGTGGGATCCAAATTTTCCTGTCATTTCCATGGATCTTGATGATTCCAACAGTTGTCGCAATGTTTGACTGATACAAGGTGGTCGTCGTAGTACTACTTATGTTTCAGAAATATTTAACAAGTGGCATATGTAACGCAGAGTCATCGTGAGCCACAAAATTTCTCATCGGCTGTGACACTATAATGTAATAGCTCTCTTTAGCCATCTAAGTATAGAACCTAGGTTAATATTTCTCCACTAGTTGGAGAAATGTGGGCCTCCTCCTCCCCTTACAGCCCTCCTTTCCTCACCGAATGAGCCTTCTACTACAATTGCGTTGCTTCCTACCGACCTACACTCGCTTTTTAAAGACATATGCCACTGCAAATGATACTTCCTAACACATTATTCCGCTTTGTTCCTTTTGGGATCAAAATTTTCCTGTCATTTCCAAGGATCTTGATGATTCCAACAGTTGTCGTAATGTTGTCTGATACAAGGTGGTCGTCGTAGTACTACTTACGTTTCAGAAATATTTAACAAGTGGTATATGCAACGCAGAGCCATCGTGAGCCACAAAATTTCTCGTCGGCTGTGTCACTATATTGTAATAGCTCTCTTTAGCCATCTAAGTATAGAACCTAGGTTAACATTTCTCCACTAGTTGGAGAAATGTGGGCCTCCTCCTCCCCTTACAGCCCTCCTTTCCTCACCGAATGAGCCTTCTGCTGCAATTGCGTTGCTTCCTACCGACCTACACTCGCTTTTTAAAGACATATGCCACTGCAAATGATACTTCCTAACACATTATTCCGCTTTGTTCCTTGTGGGTTCCAAATTTTCCTGTAATTTCCAAGGATCTTGATGATTCCAAACGTTGTCGCAATGTTTGACTGATACACTGTGGTCGTCGTAGTACTACTTACGTTTCAGAAATATTTAACAAGTGGTATATGCAACGCAGAGTCATCGAGGGCCACAAAATTTCTCGTCGGCTGTGACACTATATTGTAATAGCTCTCTTTAGGCATCTAAGAGTCGAACCTAGGTTAACATTTCTCCACTAGTTGGAGAAATGTGGGCCTCCTCCTCCCCTTACAGCCCTCCTTTCCTCACCGAATGAGCCTTCTGCTGCAATTGCGTTGCTTCCTACCGACCTACACTCGCTTTTTAAAGACATATGCCACTGCAAATGATACTTCCTAACACATTATTCCGCTTTGTTCCTTGTGGGATCCAAATTTTCCTGTCATTTCCAAGGATCTTGATGATTCCAACAGTTGTCGCAATGTTTGACTGATACACTGTGGTCGTCGTAGTACTACTTACGTTTCAGAAATATTTAACAAGTGGTATTTGCACCGCAGAGCCATCGTGAGCCACAAAATTTCTCGTCGGCTGTGACACTTTAATGAAATAGCTCTCTTTAGGCATCTAAGAGTCGAACCTAGGTTAACATTTCTCCACTAGTTGGAGAAACGTGGGCCTCCTCCTCCCCTTACAGCCCTCCTTTCCTCACCGAATGAGCCTTCTGCTGCAATTGCGTTGCTTCCTACCGACCTACAATCGCTTTTTAAAGACATATGCCAATGCAAATGATACTTCCTAACACATTATTCGCCTTTGTTCCTAGTGGGATCCAAATTTTCCTGTCATTTCCATGGATCTTGATGATTCCAACAGTTGTCGCAATGTTTGACTGATACAAGGTGGTCGTCGTAGTACTACTTATGTTTCAGAAATATTTAACAAGTGGCATATGTAACGCAGAGTCATCGTGAGCCACAAAATTTCTCATCGGCTGTGACACTATAATGTAATAGCTCTCTTTAGCCATCTAAGTATAGAACCTAGGTTAATATTTCTCCACTAGTTGGAGAAATGTGGGCCTCCTCCTCCCCTTACAGCCCTCCTTTCCTCACCGAATGAGCCTTCTACTACAATTGCGTTTCTTCCTACCGACCTACACTCGCTTTTTAAAGACATATGCCACTGCAAATGATACTTCCTAACACATTATTCCCCTTTGTTCCTTGTGGGATCCAAATTTTCCTGTCATTTCCAAGGATCTTGATGATTCCAACAGTTGTCGCAATGTTTGACTGATACAAGGTGGTCGTCGTAGTACTACTTACGTTTCAGAAATATTTAACAAGTGGCATATGTAACGCAGAGTCATCGTGAGCCACAAAATTTCTCATCGGCTGTGACACTATAATGTAATAGCTCTCTTTAGCCATCTAAGTATAGAACCTAGGTTAACATTTCTCCACTAGTTGGAGAAATGTGGGCCTCCTCCTCCCCTTACAGCCCTCCTTTCCTCACCGAATGAGCCTTCTGCTGCAATTGCGTTGCTTCCTACCGACCTACACTCGCTTTTTAAAGACATATGCCACTGCAAATGATACTTCCTAACACATTATTCCCCTTTGTTCCTTGTGGGATCCAAATTTTCCTGTCATTTCCAAGGATCTTGATGATTCCAACAGTTGTCGCAATGTTTGACTGATACAAGGTGGTCGTCGTAGTACTACTTATGTTTCAGAAATATTTAACAAGTGGCATATGTAACGCAGAGTCATCGTGAGCCACAAAATTTCTCATCGGCTGTGACACTATAATGTAATAGCTCTCTTTAGCCATCTAAGTATAGAACCTAGGTTAACATTTCTCCACTAGTTGGAGAAATGTGGGCCTCCTCCTCCCCTTACAGCCCTCCTTTCCTCACCGAATGAGCCTTCTGCTGCAATTGCGTTGCTTCCTACCGACCTACACTCGCTTTTTAAAGACATATGCCACTGCAAATGATACTTCCTAACACATTATTCCCCTTTGTTCCTTGTGGGATCCAAATTTTCCTGTCATTTCCATGGATCTTGATGATTCCAACAGTTGTCGCAATGTTTGACTGATACAAGGTGGTCGTCGTAGTACTACTTATGTTTCAGAAATATTTAACAAGTGGCATATGTAACGCAGAGTCATCGTGAGCCACAAAATTTCTCATCGGCTGTGACACTATAATGTAATAGCTCTCTTTAGCCATCTAAGTATAGAACCTAGGTTAACATTTCTCCACTAGTTGGAGAAATGTGGGCCTCCTCCTCCCCTTACAGCCCTCCTTTCCTCACCGAATGAGCCTTCTGCTGCAATTGCGTTGCTTCCTACCGACCTACACTCGCTTTTTAAAGACATATGCCACTGCAAATGATACTTCCTAACACATTATTCCCCTTTGTTCCTTGTGGGATCCAAATTTTCCTGTCATTTCCAAGGATCTTGATGATTCCAACAGTTGTCGCAATGTTTGACTGATACAAGGTGGTCGTCGTAGTACTACTTATGTTTGAGAAATACTTAAGAAGTGGTATATGCAACGCAGAGTCATCGAGGGCCACAAAATTTCTCGTCGGCTGTGACACTATATTGTAATAGCTCTCTTTAGCTATCTAAGTATAGAACCTAGGTTAACATTTCTCCACTAGTTGGAGAAATGTGGGCCTCCTCCTCCCCTTACAGCCCTCCTTTCCTCACCGAATGAGACTTCTGCTGCAATTGCGTTGCTTCCTACCGACCTACAATGGCTTTTTTAAAGACATATGCCAATGCAAATGATACTTCCTAACACAATATTCCGCTTTGTTCCTTGTGGGATCCAAATTTTCCTGTCATTTCCAAGGATTTTGATGATTCCAACAGTTGTCGCAATGTTTGACTGATACACTGTGGTCGTCGTAGTACTACTTACGTTTCAGAAATATTTAACAAGTGGTATTTGCACCGCAGAGCCATCCTGAGCCACAAAATTTCTCGTCGGCTGTGACACTTTACTTAAAAAGCTCTCTTTAGGCATCTAAGTGTCGAACCTAGGTTAACATTTCTCCACTAGTTGGAGAAATGTGGGCCTCTTCCTCCCCTTACAGCCCTCCTTTCCTCACCGAATGAGACTTCTGCTGCAATTGCGTTGCTTCCTACCGACCTACACTCGCTTTTTAAAGACATATGCCAATGCAAATGATACTTCCTAACACATTATTCCGCTTTGTTCCTTGTGGGATCCAAATTTTCCTGTCATTTCCAAGGATCTTGATGATTCCAACAGTTGTCGCAATGTTTGACATATACACTGTGGTCGTCGTAGTACTACTTACGTTTCAGAAATATTTAACAAGTGGTATTTGCACCGCAGAGCCATCCTGAGCCACAAAATTTCTCGTCGGCTGTGACACTTTACTTAAAAAGCTCTCTTTAGGCATCTATGTGTCGAACCTAGGTTAACATTTCTCCACTAGTTGGAGAAATGTGTGCCTCCTCCTCCCCTTACAGCCCTCCTTTCCTCACCGAATGAGCCTTGTGCTGCAATTGCGTTGCTTCCTACCGACCTACAATGGCTTTTTTAAAAACATATGCCAATGCAAATGATACTTCCTAGCACATTATTCGCCTTTGTTCCTAGTGGGATCCAAATTTTCCTGTCATTTCCAAGGATCTTGATGATTCCAACAGTTGTCGCAATGTTTGACTGATACAAGGTGGTCGTCGTAGTACTACTTATGTTTCAGAAATATTTAACATGTGGAATATGCAACGCAGAGTCATCGTGAGCCACAAAATTTCTCGTCGGCTGTGACACTATAATGTAATAGCTCTCTTTAGCCATCTAAGTATAGAACCTAGGTTAACATTTCTCCACTAGTTGGAGAAATGTGGGCCTCCTCCTCCCCTTACAGCCCTCCTTTCCTCACCGAATGAGCCTTCTGCTGCAATTGCGTAGCTTCCTACCGACCTACACTCGCTTTTTAAAGACATATGCCACTGCAAATGATACTTCCTAACACATTAATCGATGTTGTTCCTTGTGGGATCCAAATTTTCCTGTCATTTCCAAGGATCTTGATGATTCCAACAGTTGTCGCAATGTTTGACTGATACAAGGTGGTCGTCGTAGTACTACTTATGTTTGAGAAATACTTAAGAAGTGGTATATGCAACGCAGAGTCATCGAGGGCCACAAAATTTCTCGTCGGCTGTGACACTATATTGTAATAGCTCTCTTTAGCTATCTAAGTATAGAACCTAGGTTAACATTTCTCCACTAGTTGGAGAAATGTGGGCCTCCTCCTCCCCTTACAGCCCTCCTTTCCTCACCGAATGAGCCTTCTGCTGCAATTGCGTTGCTTCCTACCGACCTACACTCGCTTTTTAAAGACATATGCCACTGCAAATGATACTTCCTAACACATTATTCCCCTTTGTTCCTTGTGGGATCCAAATTTTCCTGTCATTTCCAAGGATCTTGATGATTCCAACAGTTGTCGCAATGTTTGACTGATACAAGGTGGTCGTCGTAGTACTACTTATGTTTGAGAAATACTTAAGAAGTGGTATATGCAACGCAGAGTCATCGAGGGCCACAAAATTTCTCGTCGGCTGTGACACTATATTGTAATAGCTCTCTTTAGCCATCTAAGTATAGAACCTAGGTTAACATTTCTCCACTAGTTGGAGAAATGTGGGCCTCCTCCTCCCCTTACAGCCCTCCTTTCCTCACCGAATGAGCCTTCTGCTGCAATTGCGTTGCTTCCTACCGACCTACACTCGCTTTTTAAAGACATATGCCACTGCAAATGATACTTCCTAACACATTATTCCCCTTTGTTCCTTGTGGGATCCAAATTTTCCTGTCATTTCCAAGGATCTTGATGATTCCAACAGTTGTCGCAATGTTTGACTGATACAAGGTGGTCGTCGTAGTACTACTTATGTTTGAGAAATACTTAACAAGTGGTATATGCAACGCAGAGTCATCGAGGGCCACAAAATTTCTCGTCGGCTGTGACACTATATTGTAATAGCTCTCTTTAGCCATCTAAGTATAGAACCTAGGTTAACATTTCTCCACTAGTTGGAGAAATGTGGGCCTCCTCCTCCCCTTACAGCCCTCCTTTCCTCACCGAATGAGACTTCTGCTGCAATTGCGTTGCTTCCTACCGACCTACACTCGCTTTTTAAAGACATATGCCAATGCAAATGATACTTCCTAACACAATATTCCGCTTTGTTCCTTGTGGGATCCAAATTTTCCTGTCATTTCCAAGGATTTTGATGATTCCAACAGTTGTCGCAATGTTTGACTGATACACTGTGGTCGTCGTAGTACTACTTACGTTTCAGAAATATTTAACAAGTGGTATTTGCACCGCAGAGCCATCCTGAGCCACAAAATTTCTCGTCGGCTGTGACACTTTACTTAAAAAGCTCTCTTTAGGCATCTAAGTGTCGAACCTAGGTTAACATTTCTCCACTAGTTGGAGAAATGTGGGCCTCCTCCTCCCCTTACAGCCCTCCTTTCCTCACCGAATGAGCCTTCTGCTACAATTGCGTTGCTTCCTACCGACCTACACTCGCTTTTTAAAGACATATGCCAATGCAAATGATACTTCCTAACACATTATTCCGCTTTGTTCCTTGTGGGATCCAAATTTTCCTGTCATTTCCAAGGATCTTGATGATTCCAACAGTTGTCGCAATGTTTGACTGATACACTGTGGTCGTCGTAGTACTACTTACGTTTCAGAAATATTTAACAAGTGGTATTTGCACCGCAGAGCCATCCTGAGCCACAAAATTTCTCGTCGGCTGTGACACTTTACTTAAAAAGCTCTCTTTAGGCATCTAAGTGTCGAACCTAGGTTAACATTTCTCCACTAGTTGGAGAAATGTGGGCCTCTTCCTCCCCTTACAGCCCTCCTTTCCTCACCGAATGAGACTTCTGCTGCAATTGCGTTGCTTCCTACCGACCTACACTCGCTTTTTAAAGACATATGCCAATGCAAATGATACTTCCTAACACATTATTCCGCTTTGTTCCTTGTGGGATCCAAATTTTCCTGTCATTTCCAAGGATCTTGATGATTCCAACAGTTGTCGCAATGTTTGACATATACACTGTGGTCGTCGTAGTACTACTTACGTTTCAGAAATATTTAACAAGTGGTATTTGCACCGCAGAGCCATCCTGAGCCACAAAATTTCTCGTCGGCTGTGACACTTTACTTAAAAAGCTCTCTTTAGGCATCTATGTGTCGAACCTAGGTTAACATTTCTCCACTAGTTGGAGAAATGTGTGCCTCCTCCTCCCCTTACAGCCCTCCTTTCCTCACCGAATGAGCCTTCTGCTGCAATTGCGTTGCTTCCTACCGACCTACAATGGCTTTTTTAAAAACCTATGCCAATGCAAATGATACTTCCTAGCACATTATTCGCCTTTGTTCCTAGTGGGATCCAAATTTTCCTGTCATTTCCAAGGATCTTGATGATTCCAACAGTTGTCGCAATGTTTGACTGATACAAGGTGGTCGTCGTAGTACTACTTATGTTTCAGAAATATTTAACATGTGGAATATGCAACGCAGAGTCATCGTGAGCCACAAAATTTCTCGTCGGCTGTGACACTATAATGTAATAGCTCTCTTTAGCCATCTAAGTATAGAACCTAGGTTAACATTTCTCCACTAGTTGGAGAAATGTGGGCCTCCTCCTCCCCTTACAGCCCTCCTTTCCTCACCGAATGAGCCTTCTGCTGCAATTGCGTAGCTTCCTACCGACCTAAACTCGCTTTTTAAAGACATATGCCACTGCAAATGATACTTCCTAACACATTATTCGCCTTTGTTCCTTGTGGGATCCAAATTTTCCTGTCATTTCCAAGGATCTTGATGATTCCAACAGTTGGCGCAATGTTTGACTGATACACTGTGGTCGTCGTAGTACTACTTACGTTTCAGAAATATTTAACAAGTGGTATATGCAACGCATAGCCATCGTGAGCCACAAAATTTCTCGTCGGCTGTGACACTTTAATGAAATAGCTCTCTTTAGGCATCTAAGAGTCGAACCTAGGTAAACATTTCTCCACTAGTTGGAGAAATGTGGGCCTCCTCCTCCCCTTACAGCCCTCCTTTCCTCACCGAATGAGCCTTCTGCTGCAATTGCGTTGCTTCCTACCAACCTACACTCGCTTTTTAAAGACATATGACAATGCAAATGATACTTCCTAACACATTATTCGCCTTTGTTCCTTGTGGGATCCAAATTTTCCTGTCATTTCCGAGGATCTTGATGATTCCAACAGTTGTCGCAATGTTTGACTGATACAAGGTGGTCGTCGTAGTACTACTTACGTTTCAGAAATATTTAACAAGTGGTATATGCAACGCAGAGCCATCGTGAGCCACAAAATTTCTCGTCAGCTGTGACACTTTAATGAAATAGCTCTCTTTAGGCATCTAAGAGTCGAACCTAGGTTAACATTTCTCGACCAGTTGGAGAAATGTGGGCCACCTCCTCCCCTTCCAGCCCTCCTTCCCTCACCGAATGAGCCTTCTGCTGCAATTGCGTTGTTTCATACCGACCTACACTCGCTTTTTAAAGACATATGCCACTGCAAATGATACTTCCTGAGACATTATTCGCCTTTGTTCCTTGTGGGATCCAAATTTTCCTGTCATTTCCAAGGATCTTGATGATTCCAACAGTTGTCGCAATGTTTGACTGATACAAGGTGGTCGTCGTAGTACTACTTATGTTTCAGAAATATTTAACAAGTGGTATATGCAACGCAGAGTCATCGTGAGCCACAAAATTTCTCGTCGTCTGTGACACTATAATGTAATAGCTCTCTTTAGCCATCTAAGTATAGAACCTAGGTTAACTTTTCTCCACTAGTTGGAGAAATGTGGGCTTCCTCCTCCCCTTACAGCCCTCCTTTCCACACCGAATGAGCCTTCTGCTGCAATTGCGTTGCTTCCTACCGACCTTCACTCGCTTTTTAAAGACATATGCCAATGCAAATGATACTTCCTAACACATTAATCGCCTTTGTTCCTTGTGGGATCCAAATTTTCCTGTCATTTCCAAGGATCTTGATGATTCCAACAGTTGTCGCAATGTTTGACTGATACAAGGTGGTCGTCGTAGTACTTCTTACGTTTCAGAATTATTTAAAAAGTGGTATATGAAACGCAGAGCCATTGTGAGCCACAAAATTTCTCGTCGGCTGTGACACTTTAATGAAATAGCTCTCTTTAGGCATCTAAGAGTCGAACCTAGGTTAACATTTCTCCATTAGTTGGAGAAATGTGGGCCTCCTCCTCCCCTTACGGCCCTCCTTTCCTCACCGAATGAGCCTTCTGCTGCAATTGCGTTGCTTCCTACCGAACTAAACTCGCTTTTTAAAGACACATGCCACTGCAAATGATACTTCCTAACACATTAATCGATGTTGTTCCTTGCGGGTTCCAAATTTTCCTGACATTTCCAAGGATCTTGATGATTCCAACAGTTGTCGCAAAGTTTGACTGATACAAGGTGGTCGTCGTAGTACTAATTATGTTTCAGAAATATTTAACAAGTGGTATATGCAACGTATAGTCATCGTGAGCCACAAAATTTCTCGTCGGCTGTGACACTATAATGTAAGAGCTCTCTTTAGCCATCTAAGTATAGAACCTAGGTTAACATTTCTCCACTAGTTGGAGAAATGTGGGCCTCCTCCTCCCCTTCCAGCCCTCCTTTCCTCACCGAATGAGCCTTCTGCTGCAATTGCGTTGCTTCCTACCGACCTACACTCGCTTTTTAAAGACATATGCCACTGCAAATGATACTTCCTAACACATTATTCCCCTTTGTCCCTTGTGGGATCCAAATTTTCCTGTCATTTCCAAGGATCTCGATGATTCCAACAGTTGTCGCAATGTTTGACTGATACACTGTGGTCGTCGTAGTACTACTTACGTTTCAGAAATATTTAACAAGTGGTATTTGCACCGCAGAGCCATCGTGAATCACAAAATTTCTCGTCGGCTGTGACACTTTAATGAAATAGCACTCTTTAGGCATCTAAGAGTCGAACCTAGGTTAACATTTCTCGACTAGTTGGAGAAATGTGGGCCACCTCCTCCCCTTCCAGGCCTCCTTCCCTCACCGAATGAGACTTCTGCTGCAATTGCGTTGTTTCCTACCGACCTAAACTCGCTTTTTAATGACATATGCCACAGCAAATGATACTTCCCGACACATTATTCGCCTTTGTTCCTTGTGGGATCCAAATTTTCCTGTCATTTCCAAGGATCTTGATGATTCCAACAGTTGTCGCAATGTTTGACTGATACAAGGTGGTCGCCGTAGTACTACTTATGTTTCAGAAATATTTAACAATTGGTATATGCAACGCAGAGTCATCATGAGCCACAAAATTTCTCGTCGGCTGTGACACTATAATGTAATAGCTCTCTTTAGCCATCTAAGTATAGAACCTAGGTTAACATTTCTCGACTAGTTGGAGAAATGTGGGCCTCCTCCTCCCCTTACAGCCCTCCTTTCCTCACCGAATGAGCCTTCTGCTGCAATTGCGTTGCTTCCTACCGACCTACACTCGCTTTTTAAAGATATATGCCACTGCAAATGATACTTCCTAACACATTATTCCCCTTTGTTCCTTGTGGGATCCAAATTTTCCTGTCATTTCCAAGGATCTCGATGATTCCAACAGTTGTCGCAATGTTTGACTGATACACTGTGGTCGTCGTAGTACTACTTACGTTTCAGAAATATTTAACAAGTGGTATTTGCACCGCAGAGCCATCGTGAGCCACAAAATTTCTCGTCGGCTGTGACACTTTAATGAAATAGCTCTCTTTAGGCATCTAAGAGTCGAACCTAGGTAAACATTTCTCCACTAGTTGGAGAAATGTGGGCCTCCTCCTCCCCTTACAGCCCTCCTTTCCTCACCGAATGAGCCTTCTGCTGCAATTAGGTTGCTTCCTACCGACCTACACTCGCTTTTTAAACACATATGACAATGCAAATGATACTTCCTAACACATTATTCGCCTTTGTTCCTTGTGGGATCCAAATTTTCCTGTCATTTCCAAGGATCTTGATGATTCCAACAGTTGTCGCAATGTTTGACTGATACAAGATGGTCGTCGTAGTACTACTTACGTTTCAGAAATATTTAACAAGTGGTATATGCAACGCAGAGCCATCGTGAGCCACAAAATTTCTCGTCGGCTGTGACACTTTAATGAAATAGCTCTCTTTAGGCATCTAAGAGTCGAACCTAGGTTAACATTTCTCGACCAGTTGGAGAAATGTGGGCCACCTCCTCCCCTTCCAGCCCTCCATCCCTCACCGAATGAGCCTTCTGCTGCAATTGCGTTGTTTCATACCGACCTACACTCGCTTTTTAAAGACATATGCCACAGCAAATGATACTTCCTGAGACATTATTCGCCTTTGCTCCTTGTGGGATCCAAATTTTCCTGTCATTTCCAAGGATCTTGATGATTCCAACAGTTGTCGCAATGTTTGACTGATACAAGGTGGTCGTCGTAGTACTACTTATGTTTCAGAAATATTTAACAAGTGGTATATGCAACGCAGAGTCATCGTGAACCACAAAATTTCTCGTCGTCTGTGACACTATAATGTAATAGCTCTCTTTAGCCATCTAAGTATAGAACCTAGGTTAACATTTCTCCACTAGTTGGAGAAATGTGGGCCTCCTCCTCCCCTTACAGCCCTCCTTTCCTGACCGAATAAGCCTTCAGCTGCAATTGCGTTGCTTCCTACCGACCTTCACTCGCTTTTTAAAGACATATGCCAATGCAAATGATACTTCCTAACACATTAATCGCCTTTGTTCCTTGTGGGATCCAAATTTTCCTGTCATTTCCAAGGATCTTGATGATTCCAACAGTTGTCGCAATGTTTGACTGATACAAGGTGGTCGTCGTAGTACTACTTACGTTTCAGAATTATTTATAAAGTGGTATATGAAACGCAGAGCCATCGTGAGCCACAAAATTTCTCGTCGGCTGTGACACTTTAATGAAATAGCTCTCTTTAGGCATCTAAGAGTCGAACCTAGGTTAACATTTCTCCATTAGTTGGAGAAATGTGGGCCTCCTCCTCCCCTTACAGCCCTCCTTTCCTCACCGAATGAGCCTTCTGCTGCAATTGCGTTGCTTCCTACCGACCTACAATCGCTTTTTAAAGACATGTGCCACTGCAAATGATACTTCCTAACACATTATTCGCCTTTGTTCCTTGTGGGATCCAAATTTTCCTGTCATTTCCAAGGATCTTGATGATTCCAACAGTTGTCGCAATGTTTGACTGATACAAGGTGGTCGTCGTAGTACTACTTATGTTTCAGAAATATTTAACAAGTGGTATATGCAACGTAGAGTCATCGTGAGACACAAAATTTCTCATCGGCTGTGACACTTTAATGAAATAGCTCTCTTTAGCCATCTAAGGATCGAACCTAGGTTAACATTTCTCCACTAGTTGGAGAAATGTGGGCCACCTCCTCCTCTTCCAGCCCTCCTTCCCTCACCGAATAAGCCTTCTGCTGCAATTGCGTTGCTTCCTACCGACCTAAACTCGCTTTTTAAACACATATGCCACAGCAAATGATACTTCCTAACACATTTATCGATGTTGTTCCTTGTGGTTTCCAAATTTTCCTGTCATTTCCAAGGATCTTGATGATTCCAACAGTTGTCGCAATGTTTGACTGATACAAGGTGGTCATCGTAGTACTACTTATGTTTCAGAAATATTTAACAAGTGGTATATGCTACGCAGAGTCATCGTGAGCCACAAAATTTCTCGTCGGCTGTGACACTATAATGTAATAGCTCTCTTTAGCCATCTAAGTATAGAACCTAGGTTAACATTTCTCCACTATTTGGAGAAATGTGGCCCTCCTCCTGCCCTTACAGCCCTCCTTCCCTCACCGAATGAGCCTTCTGCTGCAATTGCGTTGCTTCCTACCGACCTACACTCGCTTTTTAAAGACATATGCCACTGCAAATGATACTTCCTAACACATTATTCCCCTTTGTTCCTTGTGGGATCGAAATTTTCCTGTCATTTCCAAGGATCTTGATGATTCCAACAGTTGTCGCAATGTTTACTGATACAAGGTGGTCGTCGTAGTACTACTTATGTTTCAGAAATATTTAACAAGTGGTATATGCAACGTAGAGTCATCGTGAGACACAATATTTCTCGTCGGCTGTGACACTATAATGTAATAGCTCTCTTTAGCAATCTATGTATAGAACCTAGGTTAACATTTCTCCACTAGTTGGAGAAATGTGGGCCTCCTCCTCCAATTCCACCCCTCCTTTCCTCACCGAATGAGCCTTCTGCTGCAATTGCGTTGCTTCCTACCGACCTAAACTCGCTTTTTAAAGACGTATGCCACTGCAAATGATACTTCCTAACACATTAATCGATGTTGTTCCTTGCGGGTTCCAAATTTTCCTGACATTTCCAAGGATCTTGATGATTCCAACAGTTGTCGCAAAGTTTGACTGATACAAGGTGGTCGTCGTAGTACTAATTATGTTTCAGAAATATTTAACAAGTGGTATATGCAACGTATAGTCATCGTGAGCCACAAAATTTCTCGTCGGCTGTGACACTATAATGTAATAGCTCTCTTTAGCCATCTAAGTATAGAACCTAGGTTAACATTTCTCGACTAGTTGGAGAAATGTGGGCCTCCTCCTCCCCTTACAGCCCTCCTTTCCTCACCGAATGACCCTTCTGCTGCAATTGCGTTGCTTCCTACCGACCTACACTCGCTTTTTTAAAGACATATGCCACTGCAAATGATACTTCCTAACACATTATTCCCCTTTGTTCCTTGTGGGATCCAAATTTTCCTGTCATTTCCAAGGATCTCGATGATTCCAACAGTTGTCGCAATGTTTGACTGATACACTGTGGTCGTCGTAGTACTACTTACGTTTCAGAAATATTTAACAAGTGGTATTTGCACCGCAGAGCCATCGTGAATCACAAAATTTCTCGTCGGCTGTGACACTTTAATGAAATAGCTCTCTTTAGGCATCTAAGAGTCGAACCTAGGTTAACATTTCTCGACTAGTTGGAGAAATGTGGGCCACCTCCTCCCCTTCCAGGCCTCCTTCCCTCACCGAATGAGCCTTCTGCTGCAATTGCGTTGTTTCCTACCGACCTAAACTCGCTTTTTAAAGACATATGCCACAGCAAATGATACTTCCTGACACATTATTCGCCTTTGTTCCTTGTGGGATCCAAATTTTCCTGTCATTTCCAAGGATCTCGATGATTCCAACAGTTGTCGCAATGTTTGACTGATACACTGTGGTCGTCGTAGTACTACTTACGTTTCAGAAATATTTAACAAGTGGTATTTGCACCGCAGAGCCATCGTGAGCCACAAAATTTCTCGTCGGCTGTGACACTTTAATGAAATAGCTCTCTTTAGGCATCTAAGAGTCGAACCTAGGTAAACATTTCTCCACTAGTTGGAGAAATGTGGGCCTCCTCCTCCCCTTACAGCCCTCCTTTCCTCACCGAATGAGCCTTCTGCTGCAATTAGGTTGCTTCCTACCGACCTACACTCGCTTTTTAAACACATATGACAATGCAAATGATACTTCCTAACACATTATTCGCCTTTGTTCCTTGTGGGATCCAAATTTTCCTGTCATTTCCAAGGATCTTGATGATTCCAACAGTTGTCGCAATGTTTGACTGATACAAGATGGTCGTCGTAGTACTACTTACGTTTCAGAAATATTTAACAAGTGGTATATGCAACGCAGAGCCATCGTGAGCCACAAAATTTCTCGTCGGCTGTGACACTTTAATGAAATAGCTCTCTTTAGGCATCTAAGAGTCGAACCTAGGTTAACATTTCTCGACCAGTTGGAGAAATGTGGGCCACCTCCTCCCCTTCCAGCCCTCCATCCCTCACCGAATGAGCCTTCTGCTGCAATTGCGTTGTTTCATACCGACCTACACTCGCTTTTTAAAGACATATGCCACAGCAAATGATACTTCCTGAGACATTATTCGCCTTTGCTCCTTGTGGGATCCAAATTTTCCTGTCATTTCCAAGGATCTTGATGATTCCAACAGTTGTCGCAATGTTTGACTGATACAAGGTGGTCGTCGTAGTACTACTTATGTTTCAGAAATATTTAACAAGTGGTATATGCAACGCAGAGTCATCGTGAACCACAAAATTTCTCGTCGTCTGTGACACTATAATGTAATAGCTCTCTTTAGCCATCTAAGTATAGAACCTAGGTTAACATTTCTCCACTAGTTGGAGAAATGTGGGCCTCCTCCTCCCCTTACAGCCCTCCTTTCCTGACCGAATAAGCCTTCAGCTGCAATTGCGTTGCTTCCTACCGACCTTCACTCGCTTTTTAAAGACATATGCCAATGCAAATGATACTTCCTAACACATTAATCGCCTTTGTTCCTTGTGGGATCCAAATTTTCCTGTCATTTCCAAGGATCTTGATGATTCCAACAGTTGTCGCAATGTTTGACTGATACAAGGTGGTCGTCGTAGTACTACTTACGTTTCAGAATTATTTATAAAGTGGTATATGAAACGCAGAGCCATCGTGAGCCACAAAATTTCTCGTCGGCTGTGACACTTTAATGAAATAGCTCTCTTTAGGCATCTAAGAGTCGAACCTAGGTTAACATTTCTCCATTAGTTGGAGAAATGTGGGCCTCCTCCTCCCCTTACAGCCCTCCTTTCCTCACCGAATGAGCCTTCTGCTGCAATTGCGTTGCTTCCTACCGACCTACAATCGCTTTTTAAAGACATGTGCCACTGCAAATGATACTTCCTAACACATTATTCGCCTTTGTTCCTTGTGGGATCCAAATTTTCCTGTCATTTCCAAGGATCTTGATGATTCCAACAGTTGTCGCAATGTTTGACTGATACAAGGTGGTCGTCGTAGTACTACTTATGTTTCAGAAATATTTAACAAGTGGTATATGCAACGTAGAGTCATCGTGAGACACAAAATTTCTCATCGGCTGTGACACTTTAATGAAATAGCTCTCTTTAGCCATCTAAGGATCGAACCTAGGTTAACATTTCTCCACTAGTTGGAGAAATGTGGGCCACCTCCTCCTCTTCCAGCCCTCCTTCCCTCACCGAATAAGCCTTCTGCTGCAATTGCGTTGCTTCCTACCGACCTAAACTCGCTTTTTAAACACATATGCCACAGCAAATGATACTTCCTAACACATTTATCGATGTTGTTCCTTGTGGTTTCCAAATTTTCCTGTCATTTCCAAGGATCTTGATGATTCCAACAGTTGTCGCAATGTTTGACTGATACAAGGTGGTCATCGTAGTACTACTTATGTTTCAGAAATATTTAACAAGTGGTATATGCTACGCAGAGTCATCGTGAGCCACAAAATTTCTCGTCGGCTGTGACACTATAATGTAATAGCTCTCTTTAGCCATCTAAGTATAGAACCTAGGTTAACATTTCTCCACTATTTGGAGAAATGTGGCCCTCCTCCTGCCCTTACAGCCCTCCTTCCCTCACCGAATGAGCCTTCTGCTGCAATTGCGTTGCTTCCTACCGACCTACACTCGCTTTTTAAAGACATATGCCACTGCAAATGATACTTCCTAACACATTATTCCCCTTTGTTCCTTGTGGGATCCAAATTTTCCTGTCATTTCCAAGGATCTTGATGATTCCAACAGTTGTCGCAATGTTTACTGATACAAGGTGGTCGTCGTAGTACTACTTATGTTTCAGAAATATTTAACAAGTGGTATATGCAACGTAGAGTCATCGTGAGACACAATATTTCTCGTCGGCTGTGACACTATAATGTAATAGCTCTCTTTAGCCATCTATGTATAGAACCTAGGTTAACATTTCTCCACTAGTTGGAGAAATGTGGGCCTCCTCCTCCAATTCCACCCCTCCTTTCCTCACCGAATGAGCCTTCTGCTGCAATTGCGTTGCTTCCTACCGACCTAAACTCGCTTTTTAAAGACGTATGCCACTGCAAATGATACTTCCTAACACATTAATCGATGTTGTTCCTTGCGGGTTCCAAATTTTCCTGACATTTCCAAGGATCTTGATGATTCCAACAGTTGTCGCAAAGTTTGACTGATACAAGGTGGTCGTCGTAGTACTAATTATGTTTCAGAAATATTTAACAAGTGGTATATGCAACGTATAGTCATCGTGAGCCACAAAATTTCTCGTCGGCTGTGACACTATAATGTAATAGCTCTCTTTAGCCATCTAAGTATAGAACCTAGGTTAACATTTCTCGACTAGTTGGAGAAATGTGGGCCTCCTCCTCCCCTTACAGCCCTCCTTTCCTCACCGAATGACCCTTCTGCTGCAATTGCGTTGCTTCCTACCGACCTACACTCGCTTTTTTAAAGACATATGCCACTGCAAATGATACTTCCTAACACATTATTCCCCTTTGTTCCTTGTGGGATCCAAATTTTCCTGTCATTTCCAAGGATCTCGATGATTCCAACAGTTGTCGCAATGTTTGACTGATACACTGTGGTCGTCGTAGTACTACTTACGTTTCAGAAATATTTAACAAGTGGTATTTGCACCGCAGAGCCATCGTGAATCACAAAATTTCTCGTCGGCTGTGACACTTTAATGAAATAGCTCTCTTTAGGCATCTAAGAGTCGAACCTAGGTTAACATTTCTCGACTAGTTGGAGAAATGTGGGCCACCTCCTCCCCTTCCAGGCCTCCTTCCCTCACCGAATGAGCCTTCTGCTGCAATTGCGTTGTTTCCTACCGACCTAAACTCGCTTTTTAAAGACATATGCCACAGCAAATGATACTTCCTGACACATTATTCGCCTTTGTTCCTTGTGGGATCCAAATTTTCCTGTCATTTCCAAGGATCTTGATGATTCCAACAGTTGTCGCAATGTTTGACTGATACAAGGTGGTCGCCGTAGTACTACTTATGTTTCAGAAATATTTAACAAGTGGTATATGCAACGCAGAGTCATCATGAGCCACAAAATTTCTCGTCGGCTGTGACACTATAATGTAATAGCTCTCTTTAGCCATCTAAGTATAGAACCTAGGTTAACATTTCTCGACTAGTTGGAGAAATGTGGGCCTCCTCCTCCCCTTACAGCCCTCCTTTCCTCACCGAATGAGCCTTCTGCTGCAATTGCGTTGCTTCCTACCGACCTACACTCGCTTTTTAAAGATATATGCCACTGCAAATGATACTTCCTAACACATTATTCCCCTTTGTTCCTTGTGGGATCCAAATTTTCCTGTCATTTCCAAGGATCTCGATGATTCCAACAGTTGTCGCAATGTTTGACTGATACACTGTGGTCGTCGTAGTACTACTTACGTTTCAGAAATATTTAACAAGTGGTATTTGCACCGCAGAGCCATCGTGAGCCACAAAATTTCTCGTCGGCTGTGACACTTTAATGAAATAGCTCTCTTTAGCCATCTAAGTATAGAACCTAGGTTAACATTTCTCCACTAGTTGGAGAAATGTGGGCCTCCTCCTCCCCTTACAGCCCTCCTTTCCTCACCGAATGAGCCTTCTGCTGCAATTGCGTTGCTTCCTACCGACCTTCACTCGCTTTTTAAAGACATATGCCAATGCAAATGATACTTCCTAACACATTAATCGCCTTTGTTCCTTGTGGGATCCAAATTTTCCTGTCATTTCCAAGGATCTTGATGATTCCAACAGTTGTCGCAATGTTTGACTGATACAAGGTGGTCGTCGTAGTACTACTTACGTTTCAGAATTATTTAAAAAGTGGTATATGAAACGCAGAGCCATCGTGAGCCACAAAATTTCTCGTCGGCTGTGACACTTTAATGAAATAGCTCTCTTTAGGCATCTAAGAGTCGAACCTAGGTTAACATTTCTCCATTAGTTGGAGAAATGTGGGCCTCCTCCTCCCCTTACGGCCCTCCTTTCCTCACCGAATGAGCCTTCTGCTGCAATTGCGTTGCTTCCTACCGACCTACAATCGCTTTTTAAAGACATGTGCCACTGCAAATGATACTTCCTAACACATTATTCGCCTTTGTTCCTTGTGGGATCCAAATTTTTCTGTCATTTCCAAGGATCTTGATGATTCCAACAGTTGTCGCAATGTTTGACTGATACAAGGTGGTCGTCGTAGTACTACTTATGTTTCAGAAATATTTAACAAGTGGTATATGCAACGTAGAGTCATCGTGAGACACAAAATTTCTCGTCGGCTGTGACACTTTAATGAAATAGCTCTCTTTAGCCATCTAAGGATCGAACCTAGGTTAACATTTCTCCACTAGTTGGAGAAATGTGGGCCACCTCCTCCCCTTCCAGCCCTCCTTCCCTCACCGAATAAGCCCTCTGCTGCAATTGCGTTGCTTCCTACCGACCTAAACTCGCTTTTTAAAGACATATGCCACAGCAAATGATACTTCCTAACACATTAATCGATGTTGTTCCTTGTGGTTTCCAAATTTTCCTGTCATTTCCAAGGATCTTGATGATTCCAACAGTTGTCGCAATGTTTGACTGATACAAGGTGGTCATCGTAGTACTACTTATGTTTCAGAAATATTTAACAAGTGGTATATGCAACGCAGAGTCATCGTGAGCCACAAAATTTCTCGTCGGCTGTGACACTATAATGTAATAGCTCTCTTTAGCCATCTAAGTATACAACCTAGGTTAACATTTCTCCACTATTTGGAGAAATGTGGCCCTCTCCTCCTGCCCTTACAGCCCTCCTTCCCTCACCGAATGAGCCTTCTGCTGCAATTGCGTTGCTTCCTACCGACCTACACTCGCTTTTTAAAGACATATGCCACTGCAAATGATACTTCCTAACACATTATTCACCTTTGTTCCTTGTGGGATCGAAATTTTCCTGTCATTTCCAAGGATCTTGATGATTCCAACAGTTGTCGCAATGTTTACTGATACAAGGTGGTCGTCGTAGTACTACTTATGTTTCAGAAATATTTAACAATTGGTATATGCAACGTAGAGTCATCGTGAGACACAATATTTCTCGTCGGCTGTGACACTATAATGTAAGAGCTCTCTTTAGCCATCTAAGTATAGAACCTAGGTTAACATTTCTCGACTAGTTGGAGAAATGTGGGCCTCCTCCTCCCCTTACAGCCCTCCTTTCCTCACCGAATGAGCCTTCTGCTGCAATTGCGTTGCTTCCTACCGACCTACACTCGCTTTTTAAAGACATATGCCACTGCAAATGATACTTCCTAACACATTATTCCCCTTTGTCCCTTGTGGGATCCAAATTTTCCTGTCATTTCCAAGGATCTCGATGATTCCAACAGTTGTCGCAATGTTTGACTGATACACTGTGGTCGTCGTAGTACTACTTACGTTTCAGAAATATTTAACAAGTGGTATTTGCACCGCAGAGCCATCGTGAATCACAAAATTTCTCGTCGGCTGTGACACTTTAATGAAATAGCTCTCTTTAGGCATCTAAGAGTCGAACCTAGGTTAACATTTCTCGACTAGTTGGAGAAATGTGAGCCACCTCCTCCCCTTCCAGGCCTCCTTCCCTCACCGAATGAGCCTTCTGCTGCAATTGCGTTGTTTCCTACCGACCTAAACTCGCTTTTTAAAGACATATGCCACAGCAAATGATACTTCCTGACACATTATTCGCCTTTGTTCCTTGTGGGATCCAAATTTTCCTGTCATTTCCAAGGATCTTGATGATTCCAACAGTTGTCGCAATGTTTGACTGATACAAGGTGGTCGCCGTAGTACTACTTATGTTTCAGAAATATTTAACAAGTGGTATATGCAACGCAGAGTCTTCATGAGCCACAAAATTTCTCGTCGGCTGTGACACTATAATGTAACAGCTCTCTTTAGCCATCTAAGTATAGAACCTAGGTTAACATTTCTCGACTAGTTGGAGAAATGTGGGCCTCCTCCTCCCCTTACAGCCCTCCTTTCCTCACCGAATGAGCCTTCTGCTCCAATTGCGTTGCTTCCTACCGACCTACACTCGCTTTATAAAGATATATGCCACTGCAAATGATACTTCCTAACACATTATTCCCCTTTGATTCCTTGTGGGATCAAAATTTTCCTGTCATTTCCAAGGATCTCGATGATTCCAACAGTTGTCGCAATGTTTGACTGATACAAGGTGGTCGTCGTAGTACTACTTACGTTTCAGAATTATTTAAAAAGTGGTATATGAAACGCAGAGCCATCGTGAGCCACAAAATTTCTCGTCGGCTGTGACACTTTAATGAAATAGCTCTCTTTAGGCATCTAAGAGTCGAACCTAGGTTAACATTTCTCCATTAGTTGGAGAAATGTGGGCCTCCTCCTCCCCTTACAGCCCTCCTTTCCTCACCGAATGAGCCTTCTGCTGCAATTGCGTTGCTTCCTACCGACCTACAATCGCTTTTTAAAGACATGTGCCACTGCAAATGATACTTCCTAACACATTATTCGCCTTTGTTCTTTGTGGGATCCAAATTTTTCTGTCATTTCCAAGGATCTTGATGATTCCAACAGTTGTCGCAATGTTTGACTGATACAAGGTGGTCGTCGTAGTACTACTTATGTTTCAGAAATATTTAACAAGTGGTATATGCAACGTAGAGTCATCGTGAGACACAAAATTGCTCGTCGGCTGTGACACTTTAATGAAATAGCTCTCTTTAGCCATCTAAGGATCGAACCTAGGTTAACATTTCTCCACTAGTTGGAGAAATGTGGGCCACCTCCTCCCCTTCCAGCCCTCCTTCCCTCACCGAATAAGCCTTCTGCTGCAATTGCGTTGCTTCCTACCGACCTAAACTCGCTTTTTAAAGACATATGCCATAGCAAATGATACTTCCTAACACATTTATCGATGTTGTTCCTTGTGGTTTCCAAATTTTCCTGTCATTTCCAAGGATCTTGATGATTCCAACAGTTGTCGCAATGTTTGACTGATACAAGGTGGTCATCGTAGTACTACTTATGTTTCAGAAATATTTAACAAGTGGTATATGCAACGCAGAGTCATCGTGAGCCACAAATTTTCTCGTCGGCTGTGACACTATAATGTAATAGCTCTCTTTAGCCATCTAAGTATAGAACCTAGGTTAACATTTCTCCACTATTTGGAGAAATGTGGCCCTCCTCCTGCCCTTACAGCCCTCCTTCCCTCACCGAATGAGCCTTCTGCTGCAATTGCGTTGCTTCCTACCGACCTACACTCGCTTTTTAAAGACATATGCCACTGCAAATGATACTTCCTAACACATTATTCCCCTTTGTTCCTTGTGGGATCCAAATATTCCTGTCATTTCCAAGGATCTTGATGATTCCAACAGTTGTCGCAATGTTTACTGATACAAGGTGGTCGTCGTAGTACTACTTATGTTTCAGAAATATTTAACAAGTGGTATATGCAACGTAGAGTCATCGTGAGACACAATATTTCTCGTCGGCTGTGACACTATAATGTAATAGCTCTCTTTAGCCATCTATGTATAGAACCTAGGTTAACATTTCTCCACTAGTTGGAGAAATGTGGGCCTTCTCCTCCAATTCCAGCCCTCCTTTCCTCACCGAATGAGCCTTCTGCTGCATTTGCGTTGCTTCCTACCGACCTACACTCGCTTTTTAAAGACATATGCCACTGCAAAAGATACTTCCTAACACATTAATCGATGTTGTTCCTTGCGGGTTCCAAATTTTCCTGACATTTCCAAGGATCTTGATGATTCCAACAGTTGTCGCAAAGTTTGACTGATACAAGGTGGTCGTCGTAGTACTAATTATGTTTCAGAAAAATTTAACAAGTGGTATATGCAACGTATAGTCATCGTGAGCCACAAAACTTCTCGTCGGCTGTGACACTATAATGAAATAGCTCTCTTTAGCCATCTAAGTATAGAACCTAGGTTAACATTTCTCCACTAGTTGGAGAAATGTGGGCCTCCTCCTCCCCTTCCAGCCCTCCTTTCCTCACCGAATGAGCCTTCTGCTGCAATTGCGTTGCTTCCTACCGACCTACACTCGCTTTTTAAAGACATATGCCACTGCAAATGATACTTCCTAACACATTATTCCCCTTTGTCCCTTGTGGGATCCAAATTTTCCTGTCATTTCCAAGGATCTCGATGATTCCAACAGTTGTCGCAATGTTTGACTGATACACTGTGGTCGTCGTAGTACTACTTACGTTTCAGAAATATTTAACAAGTGGTATTTGCACCGCAGAGCCATCGTGAATCACAAAATTTCTCGTCGGCTGTGACACTTTAATGAAATAGCTCTCTTTAGGCATCTAAGAGTCGAACCTAGGTTAACATTTCTCCACTAGTTGGAGAAATGTGGGCCACCTCCTCCCCTTCCAGGCCTCCTTCCCTCACCGAATGAGCCTTCTGCTGCAATTGCGTTGTTTCCTACCGACCTAAACTCGCTTTTTAAAGACATATGCCACAGCAAATGATACTTCCTGACACATTATTCGCCTTTGTTCCTTGTGGGATCCAAATTTTCCTGTCATTTCCAAGGATCTTGATGATTCCAACAGTTGTCGCAATGTTTGACTGATACAAGGTGGTTGTCGTAGTACTACTTACGTTTCAGAATTATTTAAAAAGTGGTATATGAAACGCAGAGCCATCGTGAGCCACAAAATTTCTCGTCGGCTGTGACACTTTAATGAAATAGCTCTCTTTAGGCATCTAAGAGTCGAACCTAGGTTAACATTTCTCCACTAGTTGGAGAAATGTGGGCCATCTCCTCCCCTTCCAACCCTCCTTCCCCCACCGAATGAGCCTTCTGCTGCAATTGCGTTGTTTCCTACCGACCTAAACTCGCTTTTTAAAGACATATGCCACAGCAAATGATACTTCCTAACACATTAATCGATGGTGTTCCTTGTGGGATCCAAATTTTCCTGTCATTTCCAAGGATCTTGATGATTCCAACAGTTGTCGCAATGTTTGACTGATACAAGGTGGTCGTCGTAGTACTACTTATGTTTCAGAAATATTTAACATGTGGTATATGCAACGCAGAGTCATCGTGAGCCACAAAATTTCTCGTCGGCTGTGACACTATAATGTAATAGCTCTCTTTAGCCATCTAAGTATAGAACCTAGGTTAACATTTCTCCACTAGTTGGAGAAATGTGGGCCTCCTCCTCCCCTTACAGCCCTCCTTTCCTCACCGAATGAGCCTTCTGCTGCAATTGCGTTGCTTCCTACCGACCTAAACTCGCTTTTTAAAGACATATGCCACAGCAAATGATACTTCCTAACACAATAATCGATGTTGTTCCTTGTGGGATCCAAATTTTCCTGTCATTTCCAAGGATCTTGATGATTCCAACAGTTGTCGCAATGTTTGACTGATACAAGGTGGTCGTCGTAGTACTACTTACGTTTCAGAATTATTTAAAAAGTGGTATATGAAACGCAGAGCCATCGTGAGCCACAAAATTTCTCGTCGGCTGTGACACTTTAATGAAATAGCTCTCTTTAGGCATCTAAGAGTCGAACCTAGGTTAACATTTCTCCATTAGTTGGAGAAATGTGGGCCTCCTCCTCCCCTTACAGCCCTTCTTTCCTCACCGAATGAGCCTTCTGCTGCAATTGCGTTGCTTCCTACCGACCTACAATCGCTTTTTAAAGACATGTGCCACTGCAAATGATACTTCCTAACACATTATTCGCCTTTGTTCCTTGTGGGATCCAAATTTTCCTGTCATTTCCAAGGATCTTGATGATTCCAACAGTTGTCGCAATGTTTGACTGATACAAGGTGGTCGTCGTAGTACTACTTATGTTTCAGAAATATTTAACAAGTGGTATATGCAACGTAGAGTCATCGTGAGACACAAAATTTCTCGTCGGCTGTGACACTTTAATGAAATAGCTCTCTTTAGCCATCTAAGGATCGAACCTAGGTTAACATTTCTCCACTAGTTGGAGAAATGTGGGCCACCTCCTCCCCTTCCAGCCCTCCTTCCGTCACCGAATAAGCCTTCTGCTGCAATTGCGTTGCTTCCTACCGACCTAAACTCGCTTTTTAAAGACATATGCCACAGCAAATGATACTTCCTAACACATTTATCGATGTTGTTCCTTGTGGTTTCCAAATTTTCCTGTCATTTCCAAGGATCTTGATGATTCCAACAGTTGTCGCAATGTTTGACTGATACAAGGTTGTCATCGTAGTACTACTTATGTTTCAGAAATATTTAACAAGTGGTATATGCAACGCAGAGTCATCGTGAGCCACAAATTTTCTCGTCGGCTGTGACACTATAATGTAATAGCTCTCTTTAGCCATCTAAGTATAGATCCTAGGTTAACATTTCTCCACTATTTGGAGAAATGTGGCCCTCCTCCTGCCCTTACAGCCCTCCTTCCCTCACCGAATGAGCCTTCTGCTGCAATTGCGTTGCTTCCTACCGACCTACACTCGCTTTTTAAAGACATATGCCACTGCAAATGATACTTCCTAACACATTATTCCCCTTTGTTCCTTGTGGGATCCAAATTTTCCTGTCATTTCCAAGGATCTTGATGATTCCAACAGTTGTCGCAATGTTTACTGATACAAGGTGGTCGTCGTAGTACTACTTATGTTTCAGAAATATTTAACAAGTGGTATATGCAACGTAGAGTCATCGTGAGACACAATATTTCTCGTCGGCTGTGACACTATAATTTAATAGCTCTCTTTAGCCATCTATGTATAGAACCTAGGTTAACATTTCTCCACTAGTTAGAGAAATGTGGGCCTTCTCCTCCAATTCCAGCCCTCCTTTCCTCACCGAATGAGCCTTCTGCTGCAATTGCGTTGCTTCCTACCGACCTAAACTCGCTTTTTAAAGACATATGCCACTGCAAATGATACTTCCCAACACATTAATCGATGTTGTTCCTTGCGGGTTCCAAATTTTCCTGACATTTCCAAGGATCTTGATGATTCCAACAGTTGTCGCAAAGTTTGACTGATACAAGGTGGTCGTCGTAGTACTAATTATGTTTCAGAAATATTTAACAAGTGGTATATGCAACGTATAGTCATCGTGAGCCACAAAACTTCTCGTCGGCTGTGACACTATAATGAAATAGCTTTCTTTAGGCATCTAAGAGTCGAACCTAGGTTAACATTTCTCCATTAGTTGGAGAAATGTGTGCCTCCTCCTCCCCTTACAGCCCTCCTTTCCTCACCGAATGAGCCTTCTGCTGCAATTGCGTTGCTTCCTACCGACCTACACTCGCTTTTTAAAGATATATGCCACTGCAAATGATACTTCCTAACACATTATTCCCCCTTGTTCCTTGTGGGATCCAAATTTTCCTGTCATTTCCAAGGATCTCGATGATTCCAACAGTTGTCGCAATGTTTGACTGATACACTGTGGTCGTCGTAGTACTACTTACGTTTCAGAAATATTTAACAAGTGGTATATGCAACGCAGAGCCATCGTGAGCCACAAAATTTCTCGTCGGCTGTGACACTTTAATGAAATAGCTCTCTTTAGGCATCTAAGAGTCGAACCTAGGTTAACATTTCTCCACTAGTTGGAGAAATGTGGGCCATCTCCTCCCCTTCCAACCCTCCTTCCCCCACCGAATGAGCCTTCTGCTGCAATTGCGTTGTTTCCTACCGACCTAAACTCGCTTTTTAAAGACATATGCCACAGCAAATGATACTTCCTAACACATTAATCGATGGTGTTCCTTGTGGGATCCAAATTTTCCTGTCATTTCCAAGGATCTTGATGATTCCAACAGTTGTCGCAATGTTTGACTGATACAAGGTGGTCGTCGTAGTACTACTTATGTTTCAGAAATATTTAACATGTGGTATATGCAACGCAGAGTCATCGTGAGCCACAAAATTTCTCGTCGGCTGTGACACTATAATGTAATAGCTCTCTTTAGCCATCTAAGTATAGAACCTAGGTTAACATTTCTCCACTAGTTCGAGAAATGTGGGCCTCCTCCTCCCCTTACAGCCCTCCTTTCCTCACCGAATGAGCCTTCTGCTGCAATTGCGTTGCTTCCTACCGATCTAAACTCGCTTTTTAAAGACATATGCCACAGCAAATGATACTTCCTAACACAATAATCGATGTTGTTCCTTGTGGGATCCAAATTTTCCTGTCATTTCCAAGGATCTTGATGATTCCAACAGTTGTCGCAATGTTTGACTGATACAAGGTGGTCGTCGTAGTACTACTTACGTTTCAGAATTATTTAAAAAGTGGTATATGAAACGCAGAGCCATCGTGAGCCACAAAATTTCTCGTCGGCTGTGACACTTTAATGAAATAGCTCTCTTTAGGCATCTAAGAGTCGAACCTAGGTTAACATTTCTCCATTAGTTGGAGAAATGTGGGCCTCCTCCTCCCCTTACGGCCCTCCTTTCCTCACCGAATGAGCCTTCTGCTGCAATTGCGTTGCTTCCTACCGACCTACAATCGCTTTTTAAAGACATGTGCCACTGCAAATGATACTTCCTAACACATTATTCGCCTTTGTTCCTTGTGGGATCCAAATTTTTCTGTCATTTCCAAGGATCTTGATGATTCCAACAGTTGTCGCAATGTTTGACTGATACAAGGTGGTCGTCGTAGTACTACTTATGTTTCAGAAATATTTAACAAGTGGTATATGCAACGTAGAGTCATCGTGAGACACAAAATTTCTCGTCGGCTGTGACACTTTAATGAAATAGCTCTCTTTAGCCATCTAAGGATCGAACCTAGGTTAACATTTCTCCACTAGTTGGAGAAATGTTGGCCACCTCCTCCCCTTCCAGCCCTCCTTCCCTCACCGAATAAGCCTTCTGCTGCAATTGCGTTGCTTCCTACCGACCTAAACTCGCTTTTTAAAGACATATGCCACTGCAAATGATACTTCCTAACACATTTGTCGATGTTGTTCCTTGTGGTTTCCAAATTTTCCTGTCATTTCCAAGGATCTTGATGATTCCAACAGTTGTCGCAATGTTTGACTGATACAAGGTGGTCATCGTAGTACTACTTATGTTTCAGAAATATTTAACAAGTGGTATATGCAACGCAGAGTCATCGTGAGCCACAAATTTTCTCGTCGGCTGTGACACTATAATGTAATAGCTCTCTTTAGCCATCTAAGTATAGAACCTAGGTTAACATTTCTCCACTATTTGGAGAAATGTGGCCCTCCTCCTGCCCTTACAGCCCTCCTTCCCTCACCGAATGAGCCTTCTGCTGCAATTGCGTTGCTTCCTACCGACCTACACTCGCTTTTTAAAGACATATGCCACTGCAAATGATACTTCCTAACACATTATTCCCCTTTGTTCCTTGTGGGATCCAAATTTTCCTGTCATTTCCAAGGATCTTGATGATTCCAACAGTTGTCGCAATGTTTACTGATACAAGGTGGTCGTCGTAGTACTACTTATGTTTCAGAAATATTTAACAAGTGGTATATGCAACGTAGAGTCATCGTGAGACACAATATTTCTCGTCGGCTGTGACACTATAATGTAATAGCTCTCTTTAGCCATCTACGTATAGAACCTAGGTTAACATTTCAGCACTAGTTGGAGAAATGTGGGCCTTCTCCTCCAATTCCAGCCCTCCTTTCCTCACCGAATGAGCCTTCTGCTGCAATTGCGTTGCTTCCTACCGACCTAAACTCGCTTTTTAAAGACATATGCCACTGCAAATGATACTTCCTAACACATTAATCGATGTTGTTCCTTGCGGGTTCCAAATTTTCCTGACATTTCCAAGGATCTTGATGATTCCAACAGTTGTCGCAAAGTTTGACTGATACAAGGTGGTCGTCGTAGTACTAATTATGTTTCAGAAATATTTAACAAGTGGTATATGCAACGTATAGTCATCGTGAGCCACAAAACTTCTCGTCGGCTGTGACACTATAATGAAATAGCTCTCTTTAGCCATCTAAGTATAGAACCTAGGTTAACATTTCTCCACTTGTTGGAGAAATGTGGGCCTCCTCCTCCCCTTCCAGCCCTCCTTTCCTCACCGAATGAGCCTTCTGCTGCAATTGCGTTGCTTCCTACCGACCTACACTCGCTTTTTAAAGACATATGCCACTGCAAATGATACTTCCTAACACATTATTCCCCTTTGTCCCTTGTGGGATCCAAATTTTCCTGTCATTTCCAAGGATCTCGATTATTCCAACAGTTGTCGCAATGTTTGACTGATACACTGTGGTCGTCGTAGTACTACTTACGTTTCAGAAATATTTAACAAGTGGTATTTGCACCGCAGAGCCATCGTGAATCACAAAATTTCTCGTCGGCTGTGACACTTTAATGAAATAGCTCTCTTTAGGCATCTAAGGGTCGAACCTAGGTTAACATTTCTCGACTAGTTGGAGAAATGTGGGCCACCTCCTCCCCTTCCAGGCCTCCTTCCCTCACCGAATGAGCCTTCTGCTGCAATTGCGTTGTTTCCTACCGACCTAAACTCGCTTTTTAAAGACATATGCCACAGCAAATGATACTTCCTGACACATTATTCCCCTTTGTTCCTTGTGGGATCCAAATTTTCCTGTCATTTCCAAGGATCTTGATGATTCCAACAGTTGTCGCAATGTTTGACTGATACAAGGTGGTCGCCGTAGTACTACTTATGTTTCAGAAATATTTAACAAGTGGTATATGCAACGCAGAGTCATCATGAGCCACAAAATTTCTCGTCGGCTGTGACACTATAATGTAATAGCTCTCTTTAGCCATCTAAGTATAGGACCTAGGTTAACATTTCTCGACTAGTTGGAGAAATGTGGGCCTCCTCCTCCCCTTACAGCCCTCCTTTCCTCACCGAATGAGCCTTCTGCTGCAATTGCGTTGCTTCCTACCGACCTACACTCGCTTTTTAAAGATATATGCCACTGCAAATGATACTTCCTAACACATTATTCCCCCTTGTTCCTTGTGGGATCCAAATTTTCCTGTCATTTCCAAGGATCTCGATGATTCCAACAGTTGTCGCAATGTTTGACTGATACACTGTGGTCGTCGTAGTACTACTTACGTTTCAGAAATATTTAACAAGTGGTATTTGCACCGCAGAGCCATCGTGAGCCACAATATTTCTCGTCGGCTGTGACACTTTAATGAAATAGCACTCTTTAGGCATCTAAGATTCGAACCTAGGTTAACATTTCTCGACTAGTTGGAGAAATGTGGGCCACCTCCTCCCCTTCCAGCCCTCCTTCCCTCACCGAATGAGCCTTCTGCTGCAATTGCGTTGTTTCCTACCGACCTAAACTCGCTTTTTAAAGACATATGCCACAGCAAATGATACTTCCTGACACATTATTCGCCTTTGTTCCTTGTGGGATCCAAATTTTCCTGTCATTTCCAAGGATCTTGATGATTCCAACAGTTGTCGCAATGTTTGACTGATACAAGGTGGTCGCCGTAGTACTACTTATGTTTCAGAAATATTTAACAAGTGGTATATGCAACGCAGAGTCATCGTGAGCCACAAAATTTCTCGTCGGCTGTGACACTATAATGTAATAGCTCTCTTTAGCCATCTAAGTATAGAACCTAGGTTAACATTTCTCGACTAGTTGGAGAAATGTGCGCCTCCTCCTCCCCTTACAGCCCTCCTTTCCTCACCGAATGAGCGTTCTGCTGCAATTGCGTTGCTTCCTACCGACCTACACTCGCTTTTTAAAGACATATGCCACTGCAAATGATACTTCCTAACACATTATTCCCCTTTGTTCCTTGTGGGATCCAAATTTTCCTGTCATTTCCAAGGATCTCGATGATTCCAACAGTTGTCGCAATGTTTGACTGATACACTGTGGTCGTCGTAGTACTACTTACGTTTCAGAAATATTTAACAAGTGGTATATGCAACGCAGAGCCATCGTGAGCCACAAAATTTCTCGTCGGCTGTGACACTTTAATGAAATAGCTCTCTTTAGGCATCTAAGAGTCGAACCTAGGTTAACATTTCTCCACTAGTTGGAGAAATGTGGGCCACCTCCTCCCCTTCCAACCCTCCTTCCCCCACCGAATGAGCCTTCTGCTGCAATTGCGTTGTTTCCTACCGACCTAAACTCGCTTTTTAAAGACATATGCCACAGCAAATGATACTTCCTAACACATTAATCGATGGTGTTCCTTGTGGGATCCAAATTTTCCTGTCATTTCCAAGGATCTTGATGATTCCAACAGTTGTCGCAATGTTTGACTGATACAAGGTGGTCGTCGTAGTACTACTTATGTTTCAGAAATATTTAACATGTGGTATATGCAACGCAGAGTCATCGTGAGCCACAAAATTTCTCGTCGGCTGTGACACTATAATGTAATAGCTCTCTTTAGCCATCTAAGTATAGAACCTAGGTTAACATTTCTCCACTAGTTGGAGAAATGTGGGCCTCCTCCTCCCCTTACAGCCCTCCTTTCCTCACCGAATGAGCCTTCTGCTGCAATTGCGTTGCTTCCTACCGACCTAAACTCGCTTTTTAAAGACATATGCCACAGCAAATGATACTTCCTAACACAATAATCGATATTGTTCCTTGTGGGATCCAAATTTTCCTGTCATTTCCAAGGATCTTGATGATTCCAACAGTTGTCGCAATGTTTGACTGATACAAGGTGGTCGTCGTAGTACTACTTACGTTTCAGAAATATTTAACAAGTGGTATATGCAACGCAGAGCCATCGTGAGCCACAAAATTTCTCGTCGGCTGTGACACTTTAATGAAATAGCTCTCTTTAGGCATCTAAGAGTCGAACCTAGGTTAACATTTCTCGACTAGTTGGAGAAATGTGGGCCACCTCCTCCCCTTCCAGCCCTCCTTCCCTCACCGAATGAGCCTTCTGCTGCAATTGCGTTGTTTCATACCGACCTAAACTCGCTTTTTAAAGACATATGCCAATGCAAATGATACTTCCTAACACATTAATCGCCTTTGTTCCTTGTGGGATCCAAATTTTCCTGTCATTTCCAAGGATCTTGATGATTCCAACAGTTGTCGCAATGTTTGACTGATACAAGGTGGTCGTCGTAGTACTACTTACGATTCAGAATTATTTAAAAAGTGGTATATGAAACGCAGAGCCATCGTGAGCCACAAAATTTCTCGTCGGCTGTGACGCTTTAATGAAATAGCTCTCTTTAGGCATCTAAGAGTCGAACCTAGGTTAACATTTCTCCATTAGTTGGAGAAATGTGGGCCTCCTCCTCCCCTTGCGGCCCTCCTTTCCTCACCGAATGAGCCTTCTGCTACAATTGCGTTGCTTCCTACCGACCTACAATCGCTTTTTAAAGACATGTGCCACTGCAAATGATACTTCCTAACACATTATTCGCCTTTGTTCCTTGTGGGATCCAAATTTTTCTGTCATTTACAAGGATCTTGATGATTCTAACAGTTGTCGCAATGTTTGACTGATACAAGGTGGTCGTCGTAGTACTACTTATGTTTCAGAAATATTTAACAAGTGGTATATGCAACGTAGAGTCATCGTGAGACACAAAATTTCTCGTCGGCTGTGACACTTTAATGAAATAGCTCTCTTTAGCCATCTAAGGATCGAACCTAGGTTAACATTTCTCCACTAGTTGGAGAAATGTGGGCCACCTCCTCCCCTTCCAGCCCTCCTTCCCTCACCGAATAAGCCTTCTGCTGCAATTGCGTTGCTTCCTACCGACCTAAACTCGCTTATTAAAGACATATGCCACAGCAAATGATACTTCCTAACACATTAATCGATGTTGTTCCTTGTGGGTTCCAAATTTTCCTGTCATTTCCAAGGATCTTGATGATTTCAACAGTTGTCGCAATGTTTGACTGATACAAGGTGGTCATCGTAGTACTACTTATGTTTCAGAAATATTTAACAAGTGGTATATGCAACGCAGAGTCATGGTGCGCCACAAAATTTCTCGTCGGCTGTGACACTATAATGTAATAGCTCTCTTTAGCCATCTAAGTATAGAACCTAGGTTAACATTTCTCGACTAGTTGGAGAAATGTGGGCCTCCTCCTCCCCTTACAGCCCTCCTTTCCTCACCGAATGACCCTTCTGCTGCAATTGCGTTGCTTCCTACCGACCTACACTCGCTTTTTTAAAGACATATGCCACTGCAAATGATACTTCCTAACACATTATTCCCCTTTGTTCCTTGTGGGATCCAAATTTTCCTGTCATTTCCAAGGATCTTGATGATTCCAACAGTTGTCGCAATGTTTGACTGATACAAGGTGGTCGTCGTAGTACTACTTACGTTTCAGAAATATTTAACAAGTGGTATATGCAACGCAGAGCCATCGTGAGCCACAAAATTTCTCGTCGGCTGTGACACTTTAATGAAATAGCTCTCTTTAGGCATCTAAGAGTCGAACCTAGGTTAACATTTCTCCACTAGTTGGAGAAATGTGGGCCATCTCCTCCCCTTCCAACCCTCCTTCCCTCACCGAATGAGCCTTCTGCTGCAATTGCGTTGTTTCCTACCGACCTAAACTCGCTTTTTAAAGACATATGCCACAGCAAATGATACTTCCTAACACATTAATCGATGTTGTTCCTTGTGGGATCCAAATTTTCCTGTCATTTCCAAGGATCTTGATGATTCCAACAGTTGTCGGAATGTTTGACTGATACAAGGTGGTCGTCGTAGTACTACTTACGTTTCAGAATTATTTAAAAAGTGGTATATGAAACGCAGAGCCATCGTGAGCCACAAAATTTCTCGTCGGCTGTGACACTTTAATGAAATAGCTCTCTTTAGGCATCTAAGAGTCGAACCTAGGTTAACATTTCTCAATTAGTTGGAGAAATGTGGGCCTCCTCCTCCCCTTACGGCCCTCCTTTCCTCACCGAATGAGCCTTCTGCTGCAATTGCGTTGCTTCCTACCGACCTACAATCGCTTTTTAAAGACATGTGCCACTGCAAATGATACTTCCTAACACATTATTCGCCTTTGTTCCTTGTGGGATCCTAATTTTCCTGTCATTTCCAAGGATCTTGATGATTCTAACAGTTGTCGCAATGTTTGACTGATACAAGGTGGTCGTCGTAGTACTACTTATGTTTCAGAAATATTTAACAAGTGGTATATGCAACGTAAAGTCATCGTGAGACACAAAATTTCTCGTCGGCTGTGACACTTTAATGAAATAGCTCTCTTTAGCCATCTAAGGATCGAACCTAGGTTAACATTTCTCCACTAGTTGGAGAAATGTGGGCCTCCTCCTCCCCTTACGGCCCTCCTTTCCTCACCGAATGAGCCTTCTGCTGCAATTGCGTTGCTTCCTACCGACCTACGCTCGCTTTTTAAAGACATATGCCACTGCAAATGATACTTCCTAACACATTAATCGATGTTGTTCCTTGTGGGTTCCAAATTTTCCTGTCATTTCCAAGGATCTTGATGATTCCAACAGTTGTCGCAATGTTTGACTGATACAAGGTGGTCGTCGTAGTACTACTTATGTTTCAGAAATATTTAACAAGTGGTATATGCAACGCAGAGCCATCGAGGGCCACAAAATTTCTCGTCGGCTGTGACACTATATTGTAATAGCTCTCTTTAGCCAAAGAAGTATAGAACCTAGGTTAACATCTCTCCACTAGTTGGAGAAATGTGGGCCTCCTCCTCCCCTTACAGCCCTCCTTTCCTCACCGAATGAGCCTTCTGCTGCAATTGCGTTGCTTCCTACCGACCTAAACTTGCTTTTTAAAGACATATGCCACTGCAAATGATACTTCCTAACACATTATTCCCCTTTGTTCCTTGTGGGATCCAAATTTTCCTGTCATTTCCAAGGATCTTGATGATTCCAACAGTTGTCGCAATGTTTGACTGATACAAGGTGGTCGTCGTAGTACTACTTATGTTTCAGAAATATTTAACAAGTGGTATATGCAACGCAGAGCCATCGAGGGCCACAAAATTTCTCGTCGGCTGTGACACTATATTGTAATAGCTCTCTTTAGCCAAAGAAGTATAGAACCTAGGTTAACATCTCTCCACTAGTTGGAGAAATGTGGGCCTCCTCCTCCCCTTACAGCCCTCCTTTCCTCACCGAATGAGCCTTCTGCTGCAATTGCGTTGCTTCCTACCGACCTAAACTTGCTTTTTAAAGACATATGCCACTGCAAATGATACTTCCTAACACATTATTCCCCTTTGTTCCTTGTGGGATCCAAATTTTCCTGTCATTTCCAAGGATCTTGATGATTCCAACAGTTGTCGCAATGTTTGACTGATACAAGGTGGTCGTCGTAGTACTACTTATGTTTCAGAAATATTTAACAAGTGGTATATGCAACGTATAGTCATCGTGAGCCACAAAATTTCTCGTCGGCTGTGACACTATAATGTAATAGCTCTCTTTAGCCATCTATGTATAGAACCTAGGTTAACATTTCTCCATTAGTTGGAGAAATGTGGGCCTCCTCCTCCCCTTACGGCCCTCCTTTCCTCACCGAATGAGCCTTCTGCTGCAATTGCGTTGCTTCCTACCGACCTACAATCGCTTTTTAAAGACATGTGCCACTGCAAATGATACTTCCTAACACATTATTCGCCTTTGTTCCTTGTGGGATCCTAATTTTCCTGTCATTTCCAAGGATCTTGATGATTCAAACAGTTGTCGCAATGTTTGACTGATACAAGGTGGTCGTCGTAGTACTACTTATGTTTCAGAAATATTTAACAAGTGGTATATGCAACGTAAAGTCATCGTGAGACACAAAATTTCTCGTCGGCTGTGACACTTTAATGAAATAGCTCTCTTTAGCCATCTAAGGATCGAACCTAGGTTAACATTTCTCCACTAGTTGGAGAAATGTGGGCCACCTCCTCCCCTTCCAGCCCTCCTTCCCTCAGCGAATAAGCCTTCTGCTGCAATTGCGTTGCTTCCTACCGACCTAAACTCGCTTTTTAAAGACATATGCCACAGCAAATGATACTTCCTAACACATTAATCGATGTTGTTCCTTGTGGGTTCCAAATTTTCCTGTCATTTCCAAGGATCTTGATGATTCCAACAGTTGTCGCAATGTTTGACTGATACAAGGTGGTCATCGTAGTACTACTTATGTTTCAGAAATATTTAACAAGTGGTATATGCAACGCAGAGCCATCGTGAGCCACAAAATTTCTCGTCGGCTGTGACACTATAATGTAATAGCTCTCTTTAGCCATCTATGTATAGAACCTAGGTTAACATTTCTCCATTAGTTGGAGAAATGTGGGCCTCCTCCTCCCCTTACGGCCCTCCTTTCCTCACCGAATGAGCCTTCTGCTGCAATTGCGTTGCTTCCTACCGACCTACAATCGCTTTTTAAAGACATGTGCCACTGCAAATGATACTTCCTAACACATTATTCCCCTTTGTTCCTTGTGGGATCGAAATTTTCCTGTCATTCCCAAGGATCTTGATGATTCCAACAGTTGTCGCAATGTTTGTCTGATACAAGGTGGTCGTCGTAGTACTACTTATGTTTCAGAAATATTTAACAAGTGGTATATGCAACGTAGAGTCATCGTGAGACACAATATTTCTCGTCGGCTGTGACACTATAATGTAATAGCTCTTTTTTGCCTTCTATGTATATAACCTAGGTTAACATTTCTCCACTAGTTGGAGAAATGTGGGCCCCCTCCTCCCCTTCCAGCCCTCCTTTCCTCACCGAATGAGCCTTCTGCTGCAATTGCGTTGCTTCCTACCGACCTAAACTCGCTTTTTAAAGACATATGCCACTGCAAATGCTACTTCCTAACACATTAATCGATGTTGTTCCTTGTGGGTTCCAAATTTTCCTGTCATTTCCAAGGATCTTGATGATTCCAACAGTTGTCGCAATGTTTGACTGATACAAGGTGGTCGTCGTAGTACTACTTATGTTTCAGAAATATTTAACAAGTGGTATATGCAACGTAGAGTCATCGTGAGACACAATATTTCTCGTCGGCTGTGACACTATAATGTAATAGCTCTCTTTTGCCTTCTATGTATAGAACCTAGGTTAACATTTCTCCACTATTTGGAGAAATGTGGCCATCCTCCTGCCCTTACAGCCCTCCTTTCCTCACCGAATGAGCCTTCTGCTGCAATTGCGTTGCTTCCTACCGACCTAAACTCGCTTTTTAAAGACATATGCCACTGCAAATGCTACTTCCTAACACATTAATCGATGTTGTTCCTTGTGGGTTCCAAATTTTCCTGTCATTCCCAAGGATCTTGATGATTCCAACAGTTGTCGCAATGTTTGACTGATACAAGGTGGTCGTCGTAGTACTACTTATGTTTCAGAAATATTTAACAAGTGGTATATGCAACGTAGAGTCATCGTGAGACACAATATTTCTCGTCGGCTGTGACACTATAATGTAATAGCTCTCTTTTGCCTTCTATGTATAGAACCTAGGTTAACATTTCTCCACTAGTTGGAGAAATGTGGCCCTCCTCCTGCCCTTACAGCCCTCCTTTCCTCACCGAATGAGCCTTCTGCTGCAATTGCGTTGCTTCCTACCGACCTAAACTCGCTTTTTAAAGACATATGCCACAGCAAATGATACTTCCTAACACATTAATCGATGTTGTTCCTTGTGGGTTCCAAATTTTCCTGTCATTTCCAAGGATCTTGATGATTCCAACAGTTGTCGCAATGTTTGACTGATACAAGGTGGTCATCGTAGTACTACTTATGTTTCAGAAATATTTAACAAGTGGTATATGCAACGCAGAGCCATCGTGAGCCACAAAATTTCTCGTCGGCTGTGACACTATAATGTAATAGCTCTCTTTAGCCATCTAAGTATAGAACCTAGGTTAACATTTCTCCACTATTTGGAGAAATGTGGCCCTCCTCCTGCCCTTACAGCCCTCCTTCCCTCACCGAATGAGCCTTCTGCTGCAATTGCGTTGCTTCCTACCGACCTACACTCGCTTTTTAAAGACATATGCCACTGCAAATGATACTTCCTAACACATTATTCCCCTTTGTTCCTTGTGGGATCGAAATTTTCCTGTCATTCCCAAGGATCTTGATGATTCCAACAGTTGTCGCAATGTTTGTCTGATACAAGGTGGTCGTCGTAGTACTACTTATGTTTCAGAAATATTTAACAAGTGGTATATGCAACGTAGAGTCATCGTGAGACACAATATTTCTCGTCGGCTGTGACACTATAATGTAATAACTCTTTTTTGCCTTCTATGTATAGAACCTAGGTTAACATTTCTCCACTAGTTGGAGAAATGTGGGCCTCCTCCTCCCCTTCCAGCCCTCCTTTCCTCACCGAATGAGCCTTCTGCTGCAATTGCGTTGCTTCCTACCGACCTAAACTCGCTTTTTAAAGACATATGCCGCTGCAAATGCTACTTCCTAACACATTAATCGATGTTGTTCCTTGTGGGTTCCAAATTTTCCTGTCATTTCCAAGGATCTTGATGATTCCAACAGTTGTCGCAATGTTTGACTGATACAAGGTGGTCGTCGTAGTACTACTTATGTTTCAGAAATATTTAACAAGTGGTATATGCAACGTAGAGTCATCGTGAGACACAATATTTCTCGTCGGCTGTGACACTATAATGTAATAGCTCTCTTTTGCCTTCTATGTATAGAACCTAGGTTAACATTTCTCCACTATTTGGAGAAATGTGGCCCTCCTCCTGCCCTTACAGCCCTCCTTTCCTCACCGAATGAGCCTTCTGCTGCAATTGCGTTGCTTCCTACCGACCTACACTCGCTTTTTAAAGACATATGCCACTGCAAATGCTACTTCCTAACACATTAATCGATGTTGTTCCTTGTGGGTTCCAAATTTTCCTGTCATTCCCAAGGATCTTGATGATTCCAACAGTTGTCGCAATGTTTGACTGATACAAGGTGGTCGTCGTAGTACTACTTATGTTTCAGAAATATTTAACAAGTGGTATATGCAACGTAGAGTCATCGTGAGACACAATATTTCTCGTCGGCTGTGACACTATAATGTAATAGCTCTCTTTTGCCTTCTATGTATAGAACCTAGGTTAACATTTCTCCACTAGTTGGAGAAATGTGGGCCTCCTCCTCCCCTTACGGCCCTCCTTTCCTCACCGAATGAGCCTTCTGCTGCAATTGCGTTGCTTCCTACCGACCTACACTCGCTTTTTAAAGACATATGCCACTGCAAATGCTACTTCCTAACACATTAATCGATGTTGTTCCTTGTGGGTTCCAAATTTTCCTGTCATTTCCAAGGATCTTGATGATTCTAACAGTTGTCGCAATGTTTGACTGATACAAGGTGGTCGTCGTAGTACTACTTATGTTTCAGAAATATTTAACAAGTGGTATATGCAACGTATAGTCATCGTGAGCCACAAAATTTCTCGTCGGCTGTGACACTATAATGTAATAGCTCTCTTTAGCCATCTATGTATAGAACCTAGGTTAACATTTCTCCACTAGTTGGAGAAATGTGGGCCTCCTCCTCCCCTTACGGCCCTCCTTTCCTCACCGAATGAGCCTTCTGCTGCAATTGCGTTGCTTCCTACCGACCTACACTCGCTTTTTAAAGTCATATGCCACTGCAAATGATACTTCCTAACACATTATTCCCCTTTGTCCCTTGTGGGATCCAAATTTTCCTGTCATTTCCAAGGATCTCGATGATTCCAACAGTTGTCGCAATGTTTGACTGATACACTGTGGTCGTCGTAGTACTACTTACGTTTCAGAAATATTTAACAAGTGGTATTTGCACCGCAGAGCCATCGTGAGTCACAAAATTTCTCGTCGTCTGTGACACTATAATGTAATAGCTCTCTTTAGCCACCTAAGTATAGAACCTAGGTTAACATTTCTCCACTAGTTGGAGAAATGTGGGCCTCCTCCTCCCCTTCCAGCCCTCCTTTCCTCACCGAATGAGCCTTCTGCTGCAATTGCGTTGCTTCCTACCGACCTAAACTCGCTTTTTAAAGACATATGCCACTGCAAATGATACTTCCTAACACATTAATCGATGTTGTTCCTTGTGGGTTCCAAATTTTCCTGTCATTTCCAAGGATCTTGATGATTCCAACAGTTGTCGCAATGTTTGACTGATACAAGGTGGTCGTCGTAGTACTACTTATGTTTCAGAAATATTTAACAAGTGGTATATGCAACGTATAGTCATCGTGAGCCACAAAATTTCTCGTCGGCTGTGACACTATAATGTAATAGCTCTCTTTAGCCATCTAAGTATAGAACCTAGGTTAACATTTCTCCACTAGTTGGAGAAATGTGGGCCTCCTCCTCCCCTTACGGCCCTCCTTTCCTCACCGAATGAGCCTTCTGCTGCAATTGCGTTGCTTCCTACCGACCTACACTCGCTTTTTAAAGTCATATGCCACTGCAAATGATACTTCCTAACACATTATTCCCCTTTGTCCCTTGTGGGATCCAAATTTTCCTGTCATTTCCAAGGATCTCGATGATTCCAACAGTTGTCGCAATGTTTGACTGATACACTGTGGTCGTCGTAGTACTACTTACGTTTCAGAAATATTTAACAAGTGGTATTTGCACCGCAGAGCCATCGTGAGTCACAAAGTTTCTCGTCGTCTGTGACACTATAATGTAATAGCTCTCTTTAGCCATCTAAGTATAGAACCTAGGTTAACATTTCTCCACTAGTTGGAGAAATGTGGGCCTCCTCCTCCCCTTACGGCCCTCCTTTCCTCACCGAATGAGCCTTCTGCTGCAATTGCGTTGCTTCCTACCGACCTACACTCGCTTTTTAAAGTCATATGCCACTGCAAATGCTACTTCCTAACACATTAATCGATGTTGTTCCTTGTGGGTTCCAAATTTTCCTGTCATTTCCAAGGATCTTGATGATTCCAACAGTTGTCGCAATGTTTGACTGATACAAGGTGGTCGTCGTAGTACTACTTATGTTTCAGAAATATTTAACAAGTGGTATTTGCACCGCAGAGCCATCGTGAGTCACAAAATTTCTCGTCGGCTGTGACACTATAATGTAATAGCTCTCTTTTGCCTTCTATGTATAGAACCTAGGTTAACATTTCTCCACTAGTTGGAGAAATGTGGGCCTCCTCCTTCCCTTCCAGCCCTCCTTTCCTCACCGAATGAGCCTTCTGCTGCAATTGCGTTGCTTCCTACCGACCTAAACTCGCTTTTTAAAGACATATGCCACTGCAAATGCTACTTCCTAACACATTAATCGATGTTGTTCCTTGTGGGTTCCAAATTTTCCTGTCATTTCCAAGGATCTTGATGATTCCAACAGTTGTCGCAATGTTTGACTGATACAAGGTGGTCGTCGTAGTACTACTTATGTTTCAGAAATATTTAACAAGTGGTATATGCAACGTAGAGTCATCGTGAGACGCAATATTTCTCGTCGGCTGTGACACTATAATGTAATAGCTCTCTTTTGCCTTCTATGTATAGAACCTAGGTTAACATTTCTCCACTAGTTGGAGAAATGTGGGCCTCCTCCTCCCCTTCCAGCCCTCCTTTCCTCACCGAATGAGCCTTCTGCTGCAATTGCGTTGCTTCCTACCGACCTAAACTCGCTTTTTAAAGACATATGCCACTGCAAATGCTACTTCCTAACACATTAATCGATGTTGTTCCTTGTGGGTTCCAAATTTTCCTGTCATTTCCAAGGATCTTGATGATTCCAACAGTTGTCGCAATGTTTGACTGATACAAGGTGGTCGTCGTAGTACTACTTATGTTTCAGAAATATTTAACAAGTGGTATATGCAACGTATAGTCATCGTGAGCCACAAAATTTCTCGTCGGCTGTGACACTATAATGTAATAGCTCTCTTTAGCCATCTAAGTATAGAACCTAGGTTAACATTTCTCCACTAGTTGGAGAAATGTGGGCCTCCTCCTCCCCTTACGGCCCTCCTTTCCTCACCGAATGAGCCTTCTGCTGCAATTGCGTTGCTTCCTACCGACCTACACTCGCTTTTTAAAGTCATATGCCACTGCAAATGATACTTCCTAACACATTATTCCCCTTTGTCCCTTGTGGGATCCAAATTTTCCTGTCATTTCCAAGGATCTCGATGATTCCAACAGTTGTCGCAATGTTTGACTGATACACTGTGGTCGTCGTAGTACTACTTACGTTTCAGAAATATTTAACAAGTGGTATTTGCACCGCAGAGCCATCGTGAGTCACAAAATTTCTCGTCGTCTGTGACACTATAATGTAATAGCTCTCTTTAGCCATCTAAGTATAGAACCTAGGTTAACATTTCTCCACTAGTTGGAGAAATGTGGGCCTCCTCCTCCCCTTACGGCCCTCCTTTCCTCACCGAATGATCCTTCTGCTGCAATTGCGTTGCTTCCTACCGACCTACACTCGCTTTTTAAAGACATATGCCACTGCAAATGCTACTTCCTAACACATTAATCGATGTTGTTCCTTGTGGGTTCCAAATTTTCCTGTCATTTCCAAGGATCTTGATGATTCCAACAGTTGTCGCAATGTTTGACTGATACAAGGTGGTCGTCGTAGTACTACTTATGTTTCAGAAATATTTAACAAGTGGTATTTGCACCGCAGAGCCATCGTGAGTCACAAAATTTCTCGTCGTCTGTGACACTATAATGTAATAGCTCTCTTTAGCCATCTAAGTATAGAACCTAGGTTAACATTTCTCCACTAGTTGGAGAAATGTGGGCCTCCTCCTCCCCTTACGGCCCTCCTTTCCTCACCGAATGATGCTTCTGCTGCAATTGCGTTGCTTCCTACCGACCTACACTCGCTTTTTAAAGACATATGCCACTGCAAATGCTACTTCCTAACACATTAATCGATGTTGTTCCTTGTGGGTTCCAAATTTTCCTGTCATTTCCAAGGATCTTGATGATTCCAACAGTTGTCGCAATGTTTGACTGATACAAGGTGGTCGTCGTAGTACTACTTATGTTTCAGAAATATTTAACAAGTGGTATATGCAACGTATAGTCATCGTGAGCCACAAAATTTCTCGTCGGCTGTGACACTATAATGTAATAGCTCTCTTTAGCCATCTAAGTATAGAACCTAGGTTAACATTTCTCCACTAGTTGGAGAAATGTGGGCCTCCTCCTCCCCTTACGGCCCTCCTTTCCTCACCGAATGAGCCTTCTGCTGCAATTGCGTTGCTTCCTACCGACCTACACTCGCTTTTTAAAGTCATATGCCACTGCAAATGATACTTCCTAACACATTATTCCCCTTTGTCCCTTGTGGGATCCAAATTTTCCTGTCATTTCCAAGGATCTCGATGATTCCAACAGTTGTCGCAATGTTTGACTGATACACTGTGGTCGTCGTAGTACTACTTACGTTTCAGAAATATTTAACAAGTGGTATTTGCACCGCAGAGCCATCGTGAGTCACAAAATTTCTCGTCGTCTGTGACACTATAATGTAATAGCTCTCTTTAGCCATCTAAGTATAGAACCTAGGTTAACATTTCTCCACTAGTTGGAGAAATGTGGGCCTCCTCCTCCCCTTACGGCCGTCCTTTCCTCACCGAATGATCCTTCTGCTGCAATTGCGTTGCTTCCTACCGACCTACACTCGCTTTTTAAAGACATATGCCACTGCAAATGCTACTTCCTAACACATTAATCGATGTTGTTCCTTGTGGGTTCCAAATTTTCCTGTCATTTCCAAGGATCTTGATGATTCCAACAGTTGTCGCAATGTTTGACTGATACAAGGTGGTCGTCGTAGTACTACTTATGTTTCAGAAATATTTAACAAGTGGTATATGCAACGTATAGTCATCGTGAGCCACAAAATTTCTCGTCGGCTGTGACACTATAATGTAATAGCTCTCTTTAGCCATCTAAGTATAGAACCTAGGTTAACATTTCTCCACTAGTTGGAGAAATGTGGGCCTCCTCCTCCCCTTACGGCCCTCCTTTCCTCACCGAATGAGCCTTCTGCTGCAATTGCGTTGCTTCCTACCGACCTACACTCGCTTTTTAAAGTCATATGCCACTGCAAATGATACTTCCTAACACATTATTCCCCTTTCTCCCTTGTGGGATCCAAATTTTCCTGTCATTTCCAAGGATCTCGATGATTCCAACAGTTGTCGCAATGTTTGACTGATACACTGTGGTCGTCGTAGTACTACTTACGTTTCAGAAATATTTAACAAGTGGTATTTGCACCGCAGAGCCATCGTGAGTCACAAAATTTCTCGTCGTCTGTGACACTATAATGTAATAGCTCTCTTTAGCCATCTAAGTATAGAACCTAGGTTAACATTTCTCCACTAGTTGGAGAAATGTGGGCCTCCTCCTCCCCTTACGGCCCTCCTTTCCTCACCGAATGATCCTTCTGCTGCAATTGCGTTGCTTCCTACCGACCTACACTCGCTTTTTAAAGACATATGCCACTGCAAATGCTACTTCCTAACACATTAATCGATGTTGTTCCTTGTGGGTTCCAAATTTTCCTGTCATTTCCAAGGATCTTGATGATTCCAACAGTTGTCGCAATGTTTGACTGATACAAGGTGGTCGTCGTAGTACTACTTATGTTTCAGAAATATTTAACAAGTGGTATATGCAACGTATAGTCATCGTGAGCCACAAAATTTCTCGTCGGCTGTGACACTATAATGTAATAGCTCTCTTTAGCCATCTAAGTATAGAACCTAGGTTAACATTTCTCCACTAGTTGGAGAAATGTGGGCCTCCTCCTCCCCTTCCAGCCCTCCTTTCCTCACCGAATGAGCCTTCTGCTGCAATTGCGTTGCTTCCTACCGACCTACACTCGCTTTTTAAAGTCATATGCCACTGCAAATGATACTTTCTAACACATTATTCCCCTTTGTCCCTTGTGGGATCCAAATTTTCCTGTCATTTCCAAGGATCTCGATGATTCCAACAGTTGTCGCAATGTTTGACTGATACACTGTGGTCGTCGTAGTACTACTTACGTTTCAGAAATATTTAACAAGTGGTATTTGCACCGCAGAGCCATCGTGAGTCACAAAATTTCTCGTCGTCTGTGACACTATAATGTAATAGCTCTCTTTAGCCATCTAAGTATAGAACCTAGGTTAACATTTCTCCACTAGTTGGAGAAATGTGGGCCTCCTCCTCCCCTTACGGCCCTCCTTTCCTCACCGAATGATCCTTCTGCTGCAATTGCGTTGCTTCCTACCGACCTAAACTCGCTTTTTAAAGACATATGCCACTGCAAATGCTACTTCCTAACACATTAATCGATGTTGTTCCTTGTGGGTTCCAAATTTTCCTGTCATTTCCAAGGATCTTGATGATTCCAACAGTTGTCGCAATGTTTGACTGATACAAGGTGGTCGTCGTAGTACTACTTATGTTTCAGAAATATTTAACAAGTGGTATATGCAACGTATAGTCATCGTGAGCCACAAAATTTCTCGTCGGCTGTGACACTATAATGTAATAGCTCTCTTTAGCCATCTAAGTATAGAACCTTGGTTAACATTTCTCCACTAGTTGGAGAAATGTGGGCCTCCTCCTCCCCTTACGGCCCTCCTTTCCTCACCGAATGAGCCTTCTGCTGCAATTGCGTTGCTTCCTACGGACCTACACTCGCTTTTTAAAGTCATATGCCACTGCAAATGATACTTCCTAACACATTATTCCCCTTTGTCCCTTGTGGGATCCAAATTTTCCTGTCATTTCCAAGGATCTCGATGATTCCAACAGTTGTCGCAATGTTTGACTGATACACTGTGGTCGTCGTAGTACTACTTATGTTTCAGAAATATTTAACAAGTGGTATATGCAACGCAGAGTCATCGTGAGACACAAAATTTCTCGTCGTCTGTGACACTATAATGTAATAGCTCTCTTTAGCCATCTAAGTATAGAACCTAGGTTAACATTTCTCCACTAGTTGGAGAAATGTGGGCCTCCTCCTCCCCTTACGGCCCTCCTTTCCTCACCGAATGATCCTTCTGCTGCAATTGCGTTGCTTCCTACCGACCTACACTCGCTTTTTAAAGTCATATGCCACTGCAAATGATACTTCCTAACACATTATTCCCCTTTGTTCCTTGTGGGATCGAAATTTTCCTGTCATTCCCAAGGATCTTGATGATTCCAACAGTTGTCGCAATGTTTGTCTGATACAAGGTGGTCGTCGTAGTACTACTTATGTTTCAGAAATATTTAACAAGTGGTATATGCAACGTAGAGTCATCGTGAGACACAATATTTCTCGTCGGTTGTGACACCATAATGTAATAGCACTCTCTTTAGCCTTCTATGTATAGAACCTAGGTTAACATTTCTCCACTAGTTGGAGAAATGTGGGCCTCCTCCTCCCCTTCCAGCCCTCCTTTCCTCACCGAATGAGCCTTCTGCTGCAATTGCGTTGCTTCCTACCGACCTAAACTCGCTTTTTAAAGACATATGCCACTGCAAATCCTACTTCCTAACACATTAATCGATGTTGTTCCTTGTGGGTTCCAAATTTTCCTGTCATTTCCAAGGATCTTGATGATTCCAACAGTTGTCGCAATGTTTGACTGATACAAGGTGGTCGTCATAGTACTACTTATGTTTCAGAAATATTTAACAAGTGGTATATGCAACGTATAGTCATCGTGAGCCACAAAATTTCTCGTCGGCTGTGACACTATAATGTAATAGCTCTCTTTAGCCATCTAAGTATAGAACCTAGGTTAACATTTCTCCACTAGTTGGAGAAATGTGGGCCTCCTCCTCCCCTTCCAGCCCTCCTTTCCTCACCGAATGAGCCTTCTGCTGCAATTGCGTTGCTTCCTACCGACCTACACTCGCTTTTTAAAGTCATATGCCACTGCAAATGATACTTCCTAACACATTATTCCCCTTTGTCCCTTGTGGGATCCAAATTTTCCTGTCATTTCCAAGGATCTCGATGATTCCAACAGTTGTCGCAATGTTTGACTGATACACTGTGGTCGTCGTAGTACTACTTACGTTTCAGAAATATTTAACAAGTGGTATTTGCACCGCAGAGCCATCGTGAGTCACAAAATTTCTCGTCGGCTGTGACACTTTAATGAAATAGCTCTCTTTAGGCATCTAAGAGTCGAACCTAGGTTAACATTTCTCGACTAGTTGGAGAAATGTGGGCCACCTCCTCCCCTTCCAGGCCTCCTTCCCTCACCGAATGAGCCTTCTGCTGCAATTGCGTTGTTTCCTACCGACCTAAACTCGCTTTTTAAAGACATATGCCACAGCAAATGATACTTCCTGACACATTATTCGCCTTTGTTCCTTGAGGGATCCAAATTTTCCTGTCATTTCCAAGGATCTTGATGATTCCAACAGTTGTCGCAATGTTTGACTGATACAAGGTGGTCGCCGTAGTACTACTTATGTTTCAGAAATATTTAATAAGTGGTATATGCAACGCAGAGTCATCGTGAGCCAAAAATTTCTCGTCGGCTGTGACACTATAATGTAATAGCTCTCTTTAGCCATCTAAGTATAGAACCTAGGTTAACATTTCTCGACTAGTTGGAGAAATGTGGGCCTCCTCCTCCCCTTACAGCCCTCCTTTCCTCACCGAATGAGCCTTCTGCTGCAATTGCGTAGCTTCCTACCGACCTACACTCGCTTCTTAAAGACATATGCCACTGCAAATGATACTTCCTAACACATTTTTCCCCTTTGTTCCTTGTGGGATCCAAATTTTCCTGTCATTTCCAAGGATCTCGATGATTCCAACAGTTGTCGCAATGTTTGACTGATACACTGTGGTCGTCGTAGTACTACTTACGTTTCAGAAATATTTAACAAGTGGTATTTGCACCGCAGAGCCATCGTGAGCCACAAAATTTCTCGTCGGCTGTGACACTTTAATGAAATAGCTCTCTTTAGGCATCTAAGTATAGAACCTAGGTTAACATTTCTCGACTAGTTGGAGAAATGTGCGCCTCCTCCTCCCCTTACAGCCCTCCTTTCCTCACCGAATGAGCCTTCTGCTGCAATTGCGTTGCTTCCTACCGACCTACACTCGCTTTTTAAAGTCATATGGAACTGCAAATGATACTTCCTAACACATTATTCGCCTTTGTTCCTTGTGGGATCCAAATTTTCCTGTCATTTCCAAGGATCTTGATGATTCCAACAGTTGTCGCAATGTCTGACTGATACAAGGTGGTCGTCGTAGTAATACTTACGTTTCAGAAATATTTAAGAAGTGATATATGCAACGCAGAGCCATCGTGAGCCACAAAATTTCTCGTCGTCTGTGACACTTTAATGAAATAGCTCTCTTTAGGCATCTATGAGTCGAACCTAGGTTAACATTTCTCGACTAGTTGGAGAAATGTGGGTCACCTCCTCCCCTTCCAGCCCTCCTTCCCTCACCGAATGAGCCTTCTGCTGCAATTGCGTTGTTTCCTACCGACCTAAACTCGCTTTTAAAGACATATGCCACAGCAAATGATACTTCCTTAGACATTATTCGCCTTTGTTCCATGTGGGATCCAAATTTTCCTGTCATTTCCAAGGATCTTGATGATTCCAACAGTTGTTGCAATGTTTGACTGATACGAGGTGGTCGTCGTAGTACTACTTATGTTTGAGAAATATTTAACAAGTGGTATATGCAAGCAGAGCCATCGAGGGCCACAATATTTCTCGTCGGCTGTGGCACTATAATGTAATAGCTCTCTTTAGCCATCTAAGTATAGAACCTAGGTTAACATTTCTCCACTAGTTGGAGAAATGTGGGCCTCCTCCTCCCCTTACAGCCCTCCTTTCCTCACCGAATGAGCCTTCTGCTGCAATTGCGTTGCTTCCTACCGACCTACACTCGCTTTTTAAAGACATATGACAATGCAAATGATACTTCCTAACACATTAATCGCCTTTGTTCCTTGTGGGATCCAAATTTTCCTGTCATTTCCAAGGATCTTGATGATTCCAACAGTTGTCGCAATGTTTGACTGATACAAGGTGGTCGTCGTAGTACTACTTACGTTATAGAATTATTTAAAAAGTGGTATATGAAACGCAGAGCCATCGTGAGCCACAAAATTTCTCGTCGGCTGTGACACTTTAATGAAATAGCTCTCTTTAGCCATCTAAGAGTCGAACCTAGGTTAACATTTCTCCATTAGTTGGAGAAATGTGGGCCTCCTCCTCCCCTTACGGCCCTCCTTTCCTCACCGAATGAGCCTTCTGCTGCAATTGCGTTGCTTCCTACCGACCTACACTCGCTTTTTAAAGACATATGCAACTGCAAATGATACTTCCTAACACATTATTCGCCTTTGTTCCTTGTGGGATCCAAATTTTCCTGTCATTTCCAAGGATCTTGATGATTCCAACAGTTGTCGCAATGTTTGACTGATACAAGGTGGTCGTCGTAGTACTACTTACGTTTCAGAAATATTTAACAAGTGGTATATGCAACGCAGAGCCATCGTGAGCCACAAAATTTCTCGTCGGCTGTGACGCTTTAATGAAATAGCTCTCTTTAGGCATCTAAGAGTCGAACCTAGGTTAACATTTCTCCACTAGTTGGAGAAATGTGGGCCTCCTCCTCCCCTTACAGCCCTCCTTTCCTCACCGAATGAGCCTTCTGCTGCAATTGCGTTGCTTCCTACCGACCTACACTCGCTTTTTAAAGACATATGACAATGCAAATGATACTTCCTAACACATTATTCGCCTTTGTTCCTTGTGGGATCCAAATTTTCCTGTCATTTCCAAGGATCTTGATGATTCCAACAGTTGTCGCAATGTTTGACTGATACAAGGTGGTCGTCGTAGTACTACTTACGTTTCAGAAATATTTAAGAAGTGGTATATGCAACGCAGAGCCATCGTGAGCCACAAAATTTCTCGTCGGCTGTGACACTTTAATGAAATAGCTCTCTTTAGGCATCTATGAGTCGAACCTAGGTTAACATTTCTCGACTAGTTGGAGAAATGTGGGTCACCTCCTCCCCTTCCAGCCCTCCTTCCCTCACCGAATGAGCCTTCTGCTGCAATTGCGTTGTTTCCTACCGACCTAAACTCGCTTTTAAAGACATATGCCACAGCAAATGATACTTCCTTAGACATTATTCGCCTTTGTTCCTTGTGGGATCCAAATTTTCCTGTCATTTCCAAGGATCTTGATGATTCCAACAGTTGTCGCAATGTTTGACTGATACGAGGTGGTCGTCGTAGTACTACTTATGTTTGAGAAATATTTAACAAGTGGTATATGCAAGCAGAGCCATCGAGGGCCACAATATTTCTCGTCGGCTGTGGCACTATAATGTAATAGCTCTCTTTAGCCATCTAAGTATAGAACCTAGGTTAACATTTCTCCACTAGTTGGAGAAATGTGGGCCTCCTCCTCCCCTTACAGCCCTCCTTTCCTCACCGAATGAGCCTTCTGCTGCAATTGCGTTGCTTCCTACCGACCTACACTCGCTTTTTAAAGACATATGACAATGCAAATGATACTTCCTAACACATTAATCGCCTTTGTTCCTTGTGGGATCCAAATTTTCCTGTCATTTCCAAGGATCTTGATGATTCCAACAGTTGTCGCAATGTTTGACTGATACAAGGTGGTCGTCGTAGTACTACTTACGTTTCAGAATTATTTAACAAGTGGTATATGAAACGCAGAGCCATCGTGAGCCACAAAATTTCTCGTCGGCTGTGACACTTTAATGAAATAGCTCTCTTTAGGCATCTAAGAGTCGAACCTAGGTTAACATTTCTCCATTAGTTGGAGAAATGTGGGCCTCCTCCTCCCCTTACGGCCCTCCTTTCCTCACCGAATGAGCCTTCTGCTGCAATTGCGTTGCTTCCTACCGACCTACACTCGCTTTTTAAAGACATATGACAATGCAAATGATACTTCCTAACACATTATTCGCCTTTGTTCCTTGTGGGATCCAAATTTTCCTGTCATTTCCAAGGATCTTGATGATTCCAACAGTTGTCGCAATGTTTGACTGATACACTGTGGTCGTCGTAGTACTACTTATGTTTCAGAAATATTTAACAAGTGGTATATGCAACGCAGAGCCATCGTGAGCCACAAAATTTCTCGTCGGCTGTGACACTTTAATGAAATAGCTCTCTTTAGGCATCTAAGGGTCGAACCTAGGTTAACATTTCTCCACTAGTTGGTGAAATGTGGGCCTCCTCCTCCCCTTACAGCCCTCCTTTCCTCACCGAATGAGCCTTCTGCTGCAATTGCGTTGCTTCCTACCGACCTACACTCGCTTTTTAAAGACATATGACAATGCAAATGATACTTCCTAACACATTATTCGCCTTTGTTCCTTGTGGGATCCAAATTTTCCTGTCATTTCCAAGGATCTTGATGATTCCAACAGTTGTCGCAATGTTTGACTGATACAAGGTGGTCGTCGTAGTACTACTTACGTTTCAGAAATATTTAACAAGTGGTATATGCAACGCAGAGCCATCGTGAGCCACAAAATTTCTCGTCGGCTGTGACACTTTAATGAAATAGCTCTCTTTAGGCATCTAAGAGTCGAACCTAGGTTAACATTTCTCGACTAGTTGGAGAAATGTGGGCCTCCTCCTCCCCTTCCAGCCCTCCTTTCCTCACCGAATGAGCCTTCTGCTGCAATTGCGTTGCTTCCTACCGACCTACACTCGCTTTTTAAAGACATATGCCAATGCAAATGATACTTCCTAACACATTAATCGCCTTTGTTCCTTGTGGGATCCAAATTTTCCTGTCATTTCCAAGGATCTTGATGATTCCAACAGTTGTCGCAATGTTTGACTGATACAAGGTGGTCGTCGTAGTACTACTTACGTTTCAGAAATATTTAAGAAGTGGTATATGCAACGCAGAGCCATCGTGAGCCACAAAATTTCTTGTCGGCTGTGACACTATAATGTAATAGCTCTCTTTAGCCATCTAAGTATAGAACCTAGGTTAACATTTCTCCACTAGTTGGAGAAATGTGGGCCTCCTCCTCCCCTTACATCCCTCCTTTCCTCACCGAATGAGCCTTCTGCTGCAATTGCGTTGCTTCCTACCGACCTACACTCGCTTTTTAAAGACATATGACAATGCAAATGATACTTCCTAACACATTATTCACCTTTGTTCCTTGTGGGATCCAAATTTTCCTGTCATTTCCATGGATCTTGATGATTCCAACAGTTGTCGCAATGTTTGACTGATACAAGGTGGTCGTCGTAGTACTACTTACGTTTCAGAAATATTTAAGAAGTGGTATATGCAACGCAGAGCCATCGTGAGCCACAAAATTTCTCGTCGGCTGTGACACTTTAATGAAATAGCTCTCTTTAGGCATCTATGAGTCGAACCTAGGTTAACATTTCTCGACTAGTTGGAGAAATGTGGGTCACCTCCTCCCCTTCCAGCCCTCCTTCCCTCACCGAATGAGCCTTCTGCTGCAATTGCGTTGTTTCCTACCGACCTAAACTCGCTTTTAAAGACATATGCCACAGCAAATGATACTTCCTTAGACATTATTCGCCTTTCTTCCTTGTGGGATCCAAATTTTCCTGTCATTTCCAAGGATCTTGATGATTCCAACAGTTGTCGCAATGTTTGACTGATACGAGGTGGTCGTCGTAGTACTACTTATGTTTGAGAAATATTTAACAAGTGGTATATGCAAGCGGAGCCATCGAGGGCCACAATATTTCTCGTCGGCTGTGGCACTATAATGTAATAGCTCTCTTTAGCCATCTAAGTATAGAACCTAGGTTAACATTTCTCCACTAGTTGCAGAAATGTGGGCCTCCTCCTCCCCTTACAGCCCTCCTTTCCTCACCGAATGAGCCTTCTGCTGCAATTGCGTTGCTTCCTACCGACCTACACTCGCTTTTTAAAGACATATGACAATGCAAATGATACTTCCTAACACATTAATCGCCTTTGTTCCTTGTGGGATCCAAATTTTCCTGTCATTTCCAAGGATCTTGATGATTCCAACAGTTGTCGCAATGTTTGACTGATACAAGGTGGTCGTCGTAGTACTACTTACGTTTCAGAATTATTTAACAAGTGGTATATGAAACGCAGAGCCATCGTGAGCCACAAAATTTCTCGTCGGCTGTGACACTTTAATGAAATAGCTCTCTTTAGGCATCTAAGAGTCGAACCTAGGTTAACATTTCTCCATTAGTTGGAGAAATGTGGGCCTCCTCCTCCCCTTACGGCCCTCCTTTCCTCACCGAATGAGCCTTCTGCTGCAATTGCGTTGCTTCCTACCGACCTACACTCGCTTTTTAAAGACATATGACAATGCAAATGATACTTCCTAACACATTATTCGCCTTTGTTCCTTGTGGGATCCAAATTTTCCTGTCATTTCCAAGGATCTTGATGATTCCAACAGTTGTCGCAATGTTTGACTGATACACTGTGGTCGTCGTAGTACTACTTATGTTTCAGAAATATTTAACAAGTGGTATATGCAACGCAGAGCCATCGTGAGCCACAAAATTTCTCGTCGGCTGTGACACTTTAATGAAATAGCTCTCTTTAGGCATCTAAGGGTCGAACCTAGGTTAACATTTCTCCACTAGTTGGAGAAATGTGGGCCTCCTCCTCCCCTTACAGCCCTCCTTTCCTCACCGAATGAGCCTTCTGCTGCAATTGCGTTGCTTCCTACCGACCTACACTCGCTTTTTAAAGACATATGACAATGCAAATGATACTTCCTAACACATTATTCGCCTTTGTTCCTTGTGGGATCCAAATTTTCCTGTCATTTCCAAGGATCTTGATGATTCCAACTGTTGTCGCAATGTTTGACTGATACAAGGTGGTCGTCGTAGTACTACTTACGTTTCAGAAATATTTAACAAGTGGTATATGCAACGCAGAGCCATCGTGAGCCACAAAATTTCTCGTCGGCTGTGACACTTTAATGAAATAGCTCTCTTTAGGCATCTAAGAGTCGAACCTAGGTTAACATTTCTCGACTAGTTGGAGAAATGTGGGCCTCCTCCTCCCCTTCCAGCCCTCCTTTCCTCACCGAATGAGCCTTCTGCTGCAATTGCGTTGCTTCCTACCGACCTACACTCGCTTTTTAAAGACATATGCCAATGCAAATGATACTTCCTAACACATTAATCGCCTTTGTTCCTTGTGGGATCCAAATTTTCCTGTCATTTCCAAGGATCTTGGTGATTCCAACAGTTGTCGCAATGTTTGACTGATACAAGGTGGTCGTCGTAGTACTACTTACGTTTCAGAATTATTTAACAAGTGGTATATGAAACGCAGAGCCATCGTGAGCCACAAAATTTCTCATCGGCTGTGACACTTTAATGAAATAACTCTCTTTAGGCATCTAAGAGTCGAACCTAGGTTAACATTTCTCCATTAGTTGGAGAAATGTGGGCCTCCTCCTCCCCTTACGGCCCTCCTTTCCTCACCGAATGAGCCTTCTGCTGCAATTGCGTTGCTTCCTACCGACCTACACTCGCTTTTTAAAGACATATGCCACAGCAAATGATACTTCCTAACACATTAATCGATGTTGTTCCTTGTGGGTTCCAAATTTTCCTGTCATTTCCAAGGATCTTGATGATTATAACAGTTGTCGTAATGTTTGACTGATACCAAGGTGGTCATCGTATTACTACTTATGTTTCAGATATATTTAACAAGTGGTATATGCAACGCAGAGTCATCGTGAGCCACAAAATTTCTCGTCGGCTGTGACACTATAATGTAATAGCTCTCTTTAGCCATCTAAGTATAGAACCTAGGTTAACATTTCTCCACTAGTTGGAGAAATGTGGGCCTCCTCCTCCCCTTACAGCCTTCCTTTCCTCACCGAATGATCCTTCTGCTGCAATTGCGTTGCTTCCTACCGACCTACACTCGCTTTTTAAAGACATATGCCACTGCAAATGATACTTCCTAACACATTATTCCCCTTTGTTCCTTGTGGGATCCAAATTTTCCTGTCATTTCCAAGGATCTTGATGATTCCAACAGTTGTCGCAATGTTTGACTGATACAAGGTGGTCGTCGTAGTACTAATTATGTTTCAGAAATATTTAACAAGTGGTATATGCAACGCAGAGTCTTCGTGACCCACAAAATTTCTCGTCGGCTGTGACACTATAATGTAATAGCTCTCTTTAGCCATCTAAGTATAGAACCTAGGTTAACATTTCTCCATTAGTTGGAGAAATGTGGGCCTCCTCCTCCCCTTACGGCCCTCCTTTCCTCACCGAATGAGCCTTCTGCTGCAATTGAGTTGCTTCCTACCGACCTACACTCGCTTTTTAAAGACATTTGCTACAGCAAATGATACTTCCTAACACATTATTCGATGTTGTTCCTTGTGGGATCCAAATTTTCCTGTCATTTCCAAGGATCATTATGATTCCAACAGTTGTCGCAATGTTTGACTGATACAAGGTGGTCGTCGTAGTACTACTTATGTTTCAGAATTGTTTAAAAAGTGGTATATGCAACGCAGAGTCATCGTGAGCCACAAAATTTCTCGTCGGCTGTGACACTATATTGTAATAGCTCTCTTTAGCCAAATATGTATAGAACCTAGGTTAACATTTCTTCACTAGTTGGAGAAATGTGGGCCACCTCCTCCCCTTACAGCCCTCCTTTCCTCACCGAATGAGCCTTCTGCTGCAATTGCGTTGCTTCCTACCGACCTACACTCGCTTTTTAAAGACATATGCCACTGCAAAAGATACTTCCTAACACATTAATCGATGTTGTTCCTTGTGGGTTCCAAATTTTCCTGTCATTTCCAAGGATCTTGATGATTCCAACAGTTGTCGCAATGTTTGACTGATACAAGGTGGTCGTCGTAGTACTACTTATGTTTGAGAAATATTTAACAAGTGGTATATGCAACGCAGAGTCATCGTGAGCCACAAAATTTCTCGTCGGCTGTGACACTATAATGTAATAGCTCTCTTTAGCCATCTAAGTATAGAACCTAGGTTAACATTTCTCCACTAGTTGGAGAAATGTGGGCCTCCTCCTCCCCTTACAGCCCTACTTTCCTCACCGAATGAGCCTTCTACTGCAATTGCGTTGCTTCCTACCGACCTACACTCGCTTTTTAAAGACATATGCCACTGCAAATGATACTTCCTAACACATTATTCCCCTTTGTTCCTTGTGGGATCCAAATTTTCCTGTCATTTCCAAGGATCTTGATGATTCCAACAGTTGTCGCAATTTTTGATTGATACACTGTGGTCGTCGTAGTACTACTTACGTTTCAGAAATATTTAACAAGTCGTATATGCAACGCAGAGCCATCGTGAGCCACAAAATTTCTCGTCGGCTGTGACACTTTAATGAAATAGCTCTCTTTAGGCATCTAAGAGTCGAACCTAGGTTAACATTTCTCGACTAGTTGGAGAAATGTGGGCCACATCCTCCCCTTCCAGCCCTCCTTCCCTCACCGAATGAGCCTTCTGCTGCTATTGCGTTGTTTCCTACCGACCTAAACTCGGTTTTTAAAGACATATGCCACAGCAAATGATACTTCCTAACACATTAATCGATGTTGTTCCTTGTGGGTTCCAAATTTTCCTGTCATTTCCAAGGATCTTGATGATTCCAACAGTTGTCGCAATGTTTGACTGATACAAGGTGGTCGTCGTAGTACTACTTATGTTTGAGAAATATTTAACAAGTGGTATATGCAACGCAGTGTCATCGTGGGCCACAAAATTTCTCGTCGGCTGTGACACTATAATGTAATAGCTCTCTTTAGCCATCTAAGTATAGAACCTAGGTTAACATTTCTCCACTAGTTGGAGAAATGTGGGCCTCCTCCTCCCCTTACAGCCCTACTTTCCTCACCGAATGAGCCTTCTACTGCAATTGCGTTGCTTCCTACCGACATACACTCGCTTTTTAAAGACATATGCCACTGCAAATGATACTTCCTAACACATTATTCCCCTTTGTTCCTTGTGGGATCCAAATTTTCCTGTCATTTCCAAGGATCTTGATGATTCCAACAGTTGTCGCAATGTTTGACTGATACACTGTGGTCGTCGTAGTACTACTTACGTTTCAGAAATATTTAACAAGTGGTATATGCAACGCAGAGCCGTCGTGAGCCACAAAATTTCTCGTCGGCTGTGACGCTTTAATGAAATAGCTCTCTTTAGGCATCTAAGAGTCGAACCTAGGTTAACATTTCTCCACTAGTTGGAGAAATGTGGGCCTCCTCCTCCCCTTACAGCCCTCCTTTCCTCACCGAATGAGCCTTCTGCTGCAATTGCGTTGCTTCCTACCGACCTACAATCGCTTTTTAAAGACATATGCCAATGCAAATGATACTTCCTAACACATTATTCGCCTTTGTACCTAGTGAGATCCTAATTTTCCTGTCATTTCCAAGGATCTTGATGATTCCAACAGTTGTCGCAATGTTTGACTGATACAAGGTGGTCGTCGTAGTACTACTTATGTTTGAGAAATATTTAACAAGTGGTATATGCAACGCAGAGTCATCGTGAGCCACAAAATTTCTCGTCGGCTGTGACACTATAATGTAATAGCTCTCTTTAGCCATCTAAGTATAGAACTTAGGTTAACATTTCTCGACTAGTTGGAGAAATGTGGGCCTCCTCCTCCCCTTACAGCCCTACTTTCCTCACCGAATGACCCTTCTACTGCAATTCCGTTGCTTCCTACCGACCTACACTTGCTTTTTAAAGACATATGCCACTGCAAATGATACTTCCTAACACATTATTCCCCTTTGTTCTATGTGGGATCCAAATTTTCCTGTCATTTCCAAGGATCTTGATGATTCCAACAGTTGTCGCAATTTTTGATTGATACACTGTGGTCGTCGTAGTACTACTTACGTTTCAGAAATATTTAACAAGTGGTATATGCAACGCAGTGCCATCGTGAGCCACAAAATTTCTCGTCGGCTTTGACACTTTAATGAAATAGCTCTCTTTAATCATCTAAGAGTCGAACCTAGGTTAACATTTCTCGACTAGTTGGAGAAATGTGGGCCACCTCCTCCCCTTCCAGCCCTCCTTCCCTCACCGAATGAGCCTTCTGCTGCTATTGCGTTGTTTCCTACCGACCTAAACTCGGTTTTGAAAGACATATGCCAATGCAAATGATACTTCCTAACACATTACTCGCCTTTGTTCCTTGTGGGATCAAAATTTTCCTGTCATTTCAAGGATCTTGATAATTCCAACAGTTGTCGCAATGTTTGACTGATACAAGGTCGTCGTCGTTGTACTACTTACGTTTCAGAAATATTTAACAAGTGGTATATGCAACGCAGAGCCATCGTGAGCCACAAAATTTCTCGTCGGCTTTGACACTTTAATGAAATAGCTCTCTTTAGGCATCTAAGAGTCGAACCTAGGTTAACATTTCTCCACTAGTTGGAGAAATGTGGGCCTCCTCCTCCCCTTACAGCCCTCCTTTCCTCACCGAATGAGCCTTCTGCTGCAATTGCGTTGCTTCCTACCGACCTACACTTGCTTTTTAAAGACATATGCCTCTGCAAATGATACTTCCTAACACATTATTCCCCTTTGTTCCTTGTGGGATCCAAATTTTCCTGTCATTTCCAAGGATCTTGATGATTCCAACAGTTGTCGCAATGTTTGACTGATACAAGGTCGTCGTCGTTGTACTACTTACGTTTCAGAAATATTTAACAAGTGGTATATGCAACGCAGAGCCATCGTGAGCCACAAAATTTCTCGTCGGCTTTGACACTTTAATGAAATAGCTCTCTTTAGGCATCTAAGAGTCGAACCTAGGTTAACATTTCTCCACTAGTTGGAGAAATGTGGGCCTCCTCCTCCCCTTACAGCCCTCCTTTCCTCACCGAATGAGACTTCTGCTGCAATTGCGTTGCTTCCTACCGACCTACACTTGCTTTTTAAAGACATATGCCACTGCAAATGATACTTCCTAACACATTATTCCCCTTTGTTCCTTGTGGGATCCAAATTTTCCTGTCATTTCCAAGGATCTTGATGATTCCAACAGTTGTCGCAATGTTTGACTGATACAAGGTCGTCGTCGTTGTACTACTTACGTTTCAGAAATATTTAACAAGTGGTATATGCAACGCAGTGCCATCGTGAGCCACAAAATTTCTCGTCGGCTTTGACACTTTAATGAAATAGCTCTCTTTAATCATCTAAGAGTCGAACCTAGGTTAACATTTCTCGACTAGTTGGAGAAATGTGGGCCACCTCCTCCCCTTCCAGCCCTCCTTCCCTCACCGAATGAGCCTTCTGCTGCAATTGCGTTGTTTCCTACCGACCTAAACTCGGTTTTGAAAGACATATGCCAATGCAAATGATACTTCCTAACACATTACTCGCCTTTGTTCCTTGTGGGATCAAAATTTTCCTGTCATTTCAAGGATCTTGATAATTCCAACAGTTGTCGCAATGTTTGACTGATACAAGGTCGTCGTCGTTGTACTACTTACGTTTCAGAAATATTTAACAAGTGGTATATGCAACGCAGAGCCATCGTGAGCCACAAAATTTCTCGTCGGCTTTGACACTTTAATGAAATAGCTCTCTTTAGGCATCTAAGAGTCGAACCTAGGTTAACATTTCTCCACTAGTTGGAGAAATGTGGGCCTCCTCCTCCCCTTACAGCCCTCCTTTCCTCACCGAATGAGCCTTCTGCTGCAATTGCGTTGCTTCCTACCGACCTACACTCGCTTTTTAAAGACATATGCCACTGCAAATGATACTTCCTAACACATTATTCCCCTTTGTTCCTTGTGGGATCCAAATTTTCCTGTCATTTCCAAGGATCTTGATGATTCCAACAGTTGTCGCAATTTTTGATTGATACACTGTGGTCGTCGTAGTACTACTTACGTTTCAGAAATATTTAACAAGTGGTATATGCAACGCAGTGCCATCGTGAGCCACAAAATTTCTCGTCGGCTTTGACACTTTAATGAAATAGCTCTCTTTAGGCATCTAAGAGTCGAACCTAGGTTAACATTTCTCCACTAGTTGGAGAAATGTGGGCCTCCTCCTCCCCTTACAGCCCTCCTTTCCTCACCGAATGAGCCTTCTGCTGCAATTGCGTTGCTTCCTACCGACCTACACTCGCTTTTTAAAGACATATGCCACTGCAAATGATACTTCCTAACACATTATTCCCCTTTGTTCCTTGTGGGATCCAAATTTTCCTGTCATTTCCAAGGATCTTGATGATTCCAACAGTTGTCGCAATTTTTGATTGATACACTGTGGTCGTCGTAGTACTACTTACGTTTCAGAAATATTTAACAAGTGGTATATGCAACGCAGAGCCATCGTGAGCCACAAAATTTCTCGTCGGCTTTGACACTTTAATGAAATAGCTCTCTTTAGGCATCTAAGAGTCGAACCTAGGTTAACATTTCTCCACTAGTTGGAGAAATGTGGGCCTCCTCCTCCCCTTACAGCCCTCCTTTCCTCACCGAATGAGCCTTCTGCTGCAATTGCGTTGCTTCCTACCGACCTACACTTGCTTTTTAAAGACATATGCCTCTGCAAATGATACTTCCTAACACATTATTCCCCTTTGTTCCTTGTGGGATCCAAATTTTCCTGTCATTTCCAAGGATCTTGATGATTCCAACAGTTGTCGCAATGTTTGACTGATACAAGGTCGTCGTCGTTGTACTACTTACGTTTCAGAAATATTTAACAAGTGGTATATGCAACGCAGAGCCATCGTGAGCCACAAAATTTCTCGTCGGCTTTGACACTTTAATGAAATAGCTCTCTTTAGGCATCTAAGAGTCGAACCTAGGTTAACATTTCTCCACTAGTTGGAGAAATGTGGGCCTCCTCCTCCCCTTACAGCCCTCCTTTCCTCACCGAATGAGCCTTCTGCTGCAATTGCGTTGCTTCCTACCGACCTACACTCGCTTTTTAAAGACATATGCCACTGCAAATGATACTTCCTAACACATTATTCCCCTTTGTTCCTTGTGGGATCCAAATTTTCCTGTCATTTCCAAGGATCTTGATGATTCCAACAGTTGTCGCAATTTTTGATTGATACACTGTGGTCGTCGTAGTACTACTTACGTTTCAGAAATATTTAACAAGTGGTATATGCAACGCAGTGCCATCGTGAGCCACAAAATTTCTCGTCGGCTTTGACACTTTAATGAAATAGCTCTCTTTAATCATCTAAGAGTCGAACCTAGGTTAACATTTCTCGACTAGTTGGAGAAATGTGGGCCACCTCCTCCCCTTCCAGCCCTCCTTCCCTCACCGAATGAGCCTTCTGCTGCAATTGCGTTGTTTCCTACCGACCTAAACTCGGTTTTGAAAGACATATGCCAATGCAAATGATACTTCCTAACACATTACTCGCCTTTGTTCCTTGTGGGATCAAAATTTTCCTGTCATTTCAAGGATCTTGATAATTCCAACAGTTGTCGCAATGTTTGACTGATACAAGGTCGTCGTCGTTGTACTACTTACGTTTCAGAAATATTTAACAAGTGGTATATGCAACGCAGAGCCATCGTGAGCCACAAAATTTCTCGTCGGCTGTGACACTTTAAAGAAATAGCTCTCTTTAGGCATCTAAGAGTCGAACCTAGGTTAACATTTCTCCACTAGTTGGAGAAATGTGGGCCTCCTCCTCCCCTTACAGTCCTCCTTTCCTCACCGAATGAGCCTTCTTCTGCAATTGCGTTGCTTCCTACCGACCTACACTTGCTTTTTAAAGACATATGCCTCTGCAAATGATACTTCCTAACACATTATTCCCCTTTGTTCCTTGTGGGATCCAAATTTTCCTGTCATTTCAAGGAACTTGATGATTCCAACAGTTTTCGCAATGTTTGACTGATACAAGGTCGTCGTCGTTGTACTACTTACGTTTCAGAAATATTTAACAAATGGTATATGCAACGCAGATCCATCGTGAGCCACAAAATTTCTCGTCGGCTTTGACACTTTAATGAAATAGCTCTCTTTAGGCATCTAAGAGTCGAACCTAGGTTAACATTTCTCCACTAGTTGGAGAAATGTGGGCCTCCTCCTCCCCTTACAGCCCTCCTTTCCTCACCGAATGAGCCTTCTGCTGCAATTGCGTTGCTTCCTACCGACCTACACTTGCTTTTTAAAGACATATGCCACTGCAAATGATACTTCCTAACACATTATTCCCCTTTGTTCCTTGTGGGATCCAAATTTTCCTGTCATTTCCAAGGATCTTGATGATTCCAACAGTTGTCGCAATGTTTGACTGATACACTGTGGTCGTCGTAGTACTACTTATGTTTGAGAAATATTTAACAAGTGGTATATGCAACGCAGTGTCATCGTGAGCCACAAAATTTCTCGTGGGCTGTGACACTATAATGTTATAGCTCTCTTTAGCCATCTAAGTATAGAACCTAGGTTAACATTTCTCCACTAGTTGGAGAAATGTGGGCCTCCTCCTCCCCTTACAGCCCTCCTTTCCTCACCGAATGAGCCTTCTGCTGCAATTGCGTTGCTTCCTACCGACCTACACTCGCTTTTTAAAGACATATGCCAATGCAAATGATACTTCCTAACACATTACTCGCCTTTGTTCCTTGTGGGATCCAAATTTTCCTGTTAATTTCAAGGATCTTGATGATTCCAACAGTTGTCGCAATGTTTGACTGATACAAGGTCGTCGTCGTTGTACTACTTACGTTTCAGAAATATTTAACAAGTGGTATATGCAACGCAGAGCCATCGTGAGCCACAAAATTTCTCGTCGGCTTTGACACTTTAATGAAATAGCTCTCTTTAGGCATCTAAGAGTCGAACCTAGGTTAACATTTCTCCACTAGTTGGAGAAATGTGGGCCTCCTCCTCCCCTTACAGCCCACCTTTCCTCACCGAATGAGCCTTCTGCTGCAATTGCGTTGCTTCCTACCGACCTACACTTGCTTTTTAAAGACATATGCCTCTGCAAATGATACTTCCTAACACATTATTCCCCTTTGTTCCTTGTGGGATCCAAATTTTCCTGTCATTTCCAAGGATCTTGATGATTCCAACAGTTGTCGCAATGTTTGACTGATACAAGGTCGTCGTCGTTGTACTACTTACGTTTCAGAAATATTTAACAAGTGGTATATGCAACGCAGAGCCATCGTGAGCCACAAAATTTCTCGTCGGCTTTGACACTTTAATGAAATAGCTCTCTTTAGGCATCTAAGAGTCTAACCTAGGTTAACATTTCTCCACTAGTTGGAGAAATGTGGGCCTCCTCCTCCCCTTACAGCCCTCCTTTCCTCACCGAATGAGCCTTCTGCTGCAATTGCGTTGCTTCCTACCGACCTACACTTGCTTTTTAAAGACATATGTCTCTGCAAATGATACTTCCTAACACATTATTCCCCTTTGTTCCTTGTGGGATCCAAATTTTCCTGTCATTTCAAGGATCTTGATGATTCCAACAGTTGTCGCAATGTTTGACTGATACAAGGTCGTCGTCGTTGTACTACTTACGTTTCAGAAATATTTAACAAGTGGTATATGCAACGCAGAGCCATCGTGAGCCACAAAATTTCTCGTCGGCTTTGACACTTTAATGAAATAGCTCTCTTTAGGCATCTAAGAGTCGAACCTAGGTTAACATTTCTCCACTAGTTGGAGAAATGTGGGCCTCCTCCTCCCCTTACAGCCCTCCTTTCCTCACCGAATGAGCCTTCTGCTGCAATTGCGTTGCTTCCTACCGACCTACACTTGCTTTTTAAAGACATATGCCTCTGCAAATGATACTTCCTAACACATTATTCCCCTTTGTTCCTTGTGGGATCCAAATTTTCCTGTCATTTCCAAGGATCTTGATGATTCCAACAGTTGTCGCAATGTTTGACTGATACAAGGTCGTCGTCGTTGTACTACTTACGTTTCAGAAATATTTAACAAGTGGTATATGCAACGCAAAGCCATCGTGAGCCACAAAATTTCTCGTCGGCTTTGACACTTTAATGAAATAGCTCTCTTTAGGCATCTAAGAGTCGAACCTAGGTTAACATTTCTCCACTAGTTGGAGAAATGTGGGCCTCCTCCTCCCCTTACAGCCCTCCTTTCCTCACCGAATGAGCCTTCTGCTGCAATTGCGTTGCTTCCTACCGACCTACACTTGCTTTTTAAAGACATATGCCACTGCAAATGATACTTCCTAACACATTATTCCCCTTTGTTCCTTGTGGGATCCAAATTTTCCTGTCATTTCCAAGGATCTTGATGATTCCAACAGTTGTCGCAATGTTTGACTGATACAAGGTCGTCGTCGTTGTACTACTTACGTTTCAGAAATATTTAACAAGTGGTATATGCAACGCAGTGCCATCGTGAGCCACAAAATTTCTCGTCGGCTTTGACACTTTAATGAAATAGCTCTCTTTAATCATCTAAGAGTCGAACCTAGGTTAACATTTCTCGACTAGTTGGAGAAATGTGGGCCACCTCCTCCCCTTCCAGCCCTCCTTCCCTCACCGAATGAGCCTTCTGCTGCAATTGCGTTGTTTCCTACCGACCTAAACTCGGTTTTGAAAGACATATGCCAATGCAAATGATACTTCCTAACACATTACTCGCCTTTGTTCCTTGTGGGATCAAAATTTTCCTGTCATTTCAAGGATCTTGATAATTCCAACAGTTGTCGCAATGTTTGACTGATACAAGGTCGTCGTCGTTGTACTACTTACGTTTCAGAAATATTTAACAAGTGGTATATGCAACGCAGAGCCATCGTGAGCCACAAAATTTCTCGTCGGCTTTGACACTTTAATGAAATAGCTCTCTTTAGGCATCTAAGAGTCGAACCTAGGTTAACATTTCTCCACTAGTTGGAGAAATGTGGGCCTCCTCCTCCCCTTACAGCCCTCCTTTCCTCACCGAATGAGCCTTCTGCTGCAATTGCGTTGCTTCCTACCGACCTACACTTGCTTTTTAAAGACATATGCCTCTGCAAATGATACTTCCTAACACATTATTCCCCTTTGTTCCTTGTGGGATCCAAATTTTCCTGTCATTTCCAAGGATCTTGATGATTCCAACAGTTGTCGCAATGTTTGACTGATACAAGGTCGTCGTCGTTGTACTACTTACGTTTCAGAAATATTTAACAAGTGGTATATGCAACGCAGAGCCATCGTGAGCCACAAAATTTCTCGTCGGCTTTGACACTTTAATGAAATAGCTCTCTTTAGGCATCTAAGAGTCGAACCTAGGTTAACATTTCTCCACTAGTTGGAGAAATGTGGGCCTCCTCCTCCCCTTACAGCCCTCCTTTCCTCACCGAATGAGCCTTCTGCTGCAATTGCGTTGCTTCCTACCGACCTACACTCGCTTTTTAAAGACATATGCCACTGCAAATGATACTTCCTAACACATTATTCCCCTTTGTTCCTTGTGGGATCCAAATTTTCCTGTCATTTCCAAGGATCTTGATGATTCCAACAGTTGTCGCAATTTTTGATTGATACACTGTGGTCGTCGTAGTACTACTTACGTTTCAGAAATATTTAACAAGTGGTATATGCAACGCAGTGCCATCGTGAGCCTCAAAATTTCTCGTCGGCTTTGACACTTTAATGAAATAGCTCTCTTTAATCATCTAAGAGTCGAACCTAGGTTAACATTTCTCGACTAGTTGGAGAAATGTGGGCCACCTCCTCCCCTTCCAGCCCTCCTTCCCTCACCGAATGAGCCTTCTGCTGCAATTGCGTTGTTTCCTACCGACCTAAACTCGGTTTTGAAAGACATATGCCAATGCAAATGATACTTCCTAACACATTACTCGCCTTTGTTCCTTGTGGGATCAAAATTTTCCTGTCATTTCAAGGATCTTGATAATTCCAACAGTTGTCGCAATGTTTGACTGATACAAGGTCGTCGTCGTTGTACTACTTACGTTTCAGAAATATTTAACAAGTGGTATATGCAACGCAGAGCCATCGTGAGCCACAAAATTTCTCGTCGGCTGTGACACTTTAAAGAAATAGCTCTCTTTAGGCATCTAAGAGTCGAACCTAGGTTAACATTTCTCCACTAGTTGGAGAAATGTGGGCCTCCTCCTCCCCTTACAGTCCTCCTCTCCTCACCGAATGAGCCTTCTTCTGCAATTGCGTTGCTTCCTACCGACCTACACTTGCTTTTTAAAGACATATGCCTCTGCAAATGATACTTCCTAACACATTATTCCCCTTTGTTCCTTGTGGGATCCAAATTTTCCTGTCATTTCAAGGAACTTGATGATTCCAACAGTTTTCGCAATGTTTGACTGATACAAGGTCGTCGTCGTTGTACTACTTACGTTTCAGAAATATTTAACAAATGGTATATGCAACGCAGATCCATCGTGAGCCACAAAATTTCTCGTCGGCTTTGACACTTTAATGAAATAGCTCTCTTTAGGCATCTAAGAGTCGAACCTAGGTTAACATTTCTCCACTAGTTGGAGAAATGTGGGCCTCCTCCTCCCCTTACAGCCCTCCTTTCCTCACCGAATGAGCCTTCTGCTGCAATTGCGTTGCTTCCTACCGACCTACACTTGCTTTTTAAAGACATATGCCACTGCAAATGATACTTCCTAACACATTATTCCCCTTTGTTCCTTGTGGGATCCAAATTTTCCTGTCATTTCCAAGGATCTTGATGATTCCAACAGTTGTCGCAATGTTTGACTGATACACTGTGGTCGTCGTAGTACTACTTATGTTTGAGAAATATTTAACAAGTGGTATATGCAACGCAGTGTCATCGTGAGCCACAAAATTTCTCGTGGGCTGTGACACTATAATGTAATAGCTCTCTTTAGCCATCTAAGTATAGAACCTAGGTTAACATTTCTCCACTAGTTGGAGAAATGTGGGCCTCCTCCTCCCCTTACAGCCCTCCTTTCCTCACCGAATGAGCCTTCTGCTGCAATTGCGTTGCTTCCTACCGACCTACACTCGCTTTTTAAAGACATATGCCAATGCAAATGATACTTCCTAACACATTACTCGCCTTTGTTCCTTGTGGGATCCAAATTTTCCTGTCATTTCAAGGATCTTGATGATTCCAACAGTTGTCGCAATGTTTGACTGATACAAGGTCGTCGTCGTTGTACTACTTACGTTTCAGAAATATTTAACAAGTGGTATATGCAACGCAGAGCCATCGTGAGCCACAAAATTTCTCGTCGGCTTTGACACTTTAATGAAATAGCTCTCTTTAGGCATCTAAGAGTCGAACCTAGGTTAACATTTCTCCACTAGTTGGAGAAATGTGGGCCTCCTCCTCCCCTTACAGCCCTCCTTTCCTCACCGAATGAGCCTTCTGCTGCAATTGCGTTGCTTCCTACCGACCTACACTTGCTTTTTAAAGACATATGCCTCTGCAAATGATACTTCCTAACACATTATTCCCCTTTGTTCCTTGTGGGATCCAAATTTTCCTGTCATTTCCAAGGATCTTGATGATTCCAACAGTTGTCGCAATGTTTGACTGATACACTGTGGTCGTCGTAGTACTACTTATGTTTGAGAAATATTTAACAAGTGGTATATGCAACGCAGTGTCATCGTGAGCCACAAAATTTCTCGTGGGCTGTGACACTATAATGTAATAGCTCTCTTTAGCCATCTAAGTATAGAACCTAGGTTAACATTTCTCCACTAGTTGGAGAAATGTGGGCCTCCTCCTCCCCTTACAGCCCTCCTTTCCTCACCGAATGAGCCTTCTGCTGCAATTGCGTTGCTTCCTACCGACCTACACTCGCTTTTTAAAGACATATGCCAATGCAAATGATACTTCCTAACACATTACTCGCCTTTGTTCCTTGTGGGATCCAAATTTTCCTGTCATTTCAAGGATCTTGATGATTCCAACAGTTGTCGCAATGTTTGACTGATACAAGGTCGTCGTCGTTGTACTACTTACGTTTCAGAAATATTTAACAAGTGGTATATGCAACGCAGAGCCATCGTGAGCCACAAAATTTCTCGTCGGCTTTGACACTTTAATGAAATAGCTCTCTTTAGGCATCTAAGAGTCGAACCTAGGTTAACATTTCTCCACTAGTTGGAGAAATGTGGGCCTCCTCCTCCCCTTACAGCCCTCCTTTCCTCACCGAATGAGCCTTCTGCTGCAATTGCGTTGCTTCCTACCGACCTACACTTGCTTTTTAAAGACATATGCCTCTGCAAATGATACTTCCTAACACATTATTCCCCTTTGTTCCTTGTGGGATCCAAATTTTCCTGTCATTTCCAAGGATCTTGATGATTCCAACAGTTGTCGCAATGTTTGACTGATACAAGGTCGTCGTCGTTGTACTACTTACGTTTCAGAAATATTTAACAAGTGGTATCTGCAACGCAGAGCCATCGTGAGCCACAAAATTTCTCGTCGGCTTTGACACTTTAATGAAATAGCTCTCTTTAGGCATCTAAGAGTCGAACCTAGGTTAACATTTTTCCACTAGTTGGAGAAATGTGGGCCTCCTCCTCCCCTTACAGCCCTCCTTTCCTCACCGAATGAGCCTTCTGCTGCAATTGCGTTGCTTCCTACCGACCTACACTCGCTTTTTAAAGACATATGCCAATGCAAATGATACTTCCTAACACATTACTCGCCTTTGTTCCTTGTGGGATCCAAATTTTCCTGTCATTTCAAGGATCTTGATGATTCCAACAGTTGTCGCAATGTTTGACTGATACAAGGTCGTCGTCGTTGTACTACTTACGTTTCAGAAATATTTAACAAGTGGTATATGCAACGCAGAGCCATCGTGAGCCACAAAATTTCTCGTCGGCTTTGACACTTTAATGAAATAGCTCTCTTTAGGCATCTAAGAGTCGAACCTAGGTTAACATTTCTCCACTAGTTGGAGAAATGTGGGCCTCCTCCTCCCCTTACAGCCCTCCTTTCCTCACCGAATGAGCCTTCTGCTGCAATTGCGTTGCTTCCTACCGACCTACACTTGCTTTTTAAAGACATATGCCAATGCAAATGATACTTCCTAAAACATTATTCCCCTTTGTTCCTTGTGGGATCCAAATTTTCCTGTCATTTCCAAGGATCTTGATGATTCCAACAGTTGTCGCAATGTTTGACTGATACAAGGTCGTCGTCGTTGTACTACTTACGTTTCAGAAATATTTAACAAGTGGTATCTGCAACGCAGAGCCATCGTGAGCCACAAAATTTCTCGTCGGCTTTGACACTTTAATGAAATAGCTCTCTTTAGGCATCTAAGAGTCGAACCTAGGTTAACATTTTTCCACTAGTTGGAGAAATGTGGGCCTCCTCCTCCCCTTACAGCCCTCCTTTCCTCACCGAATGAGCCTTCTGCTGCAATTGCGTTGCTTCCTACCGACCTACACTCGCTTTTTAAAGACATATGCCAATGCAAATGATACTTCCTAACACATTACTCGCCTTTGTTCCTTGTGGGATCCAAATTTTCCTGTCATTTCAAGGATCTTGATGATTCCAACAGTTGTCGCAATGTTTGACTGATACAAGGTCGTCGTCGTTGTACTACTTACGTTTCAGAAATATTTAACAAGTGGTATATGCAACGCAGAGCCATCGTGAGCCACAAAATTTCTCGTCGGCTTTGACACTTTAATGAAATAGCTCTCTTTAGGCATCTAAGAGTCGAACCTAGGTTAACATTTCTCCACTAGTTGGAGAAATGTGGGCCTCCTCCTCCCCTTACAGCCCTCCTTTCCTCACCGAATGAACCTTCTGCTGCAATTGCGTTGCTTCCTACCGACCTACACTTGCTTTTTAAAGACATATGCCTCTGCAAATGATACTTCCTAACACATTATTCCCCTTTGTTCCTTGTGGGATCCAAATTTTCCTGTCATTTCCAAGGATCTTGATGATTCCAACAGTTGTCGCAATGTTTGACTGATACAAGGTCGTCGTCGTTGTACTACTTACGTTTCAGAAATATTTAACAAGTGGTATATGCAACGCAGAGCCATCGTGAGCCACAAAATTTCTCGTCGGCTTTGACACTTTAATGAAATAGCTCTCTTTAGGCATCTAAGAGTCGAACCTAGGTTAACATTTCTCGACTAGTTGGAGAAATGTGGGCCTCCTCCTCCCCTTACAGCCCTCCTTTCCTCACGGAATGAGCCTTCTGCTGCAATTGCGTTGCTTCCTACCGACCTACACTCGCTTTTTAAAGACATATGCCAATGCAAATGATACTTCCTAACACATTATTCCCCTTTGTTCCTTGTGGGATCCAAATTTTCCTGTCATTTCCAAGGATCTTGATGATTCCAACAGTTGTCGCAATGTTTGACTGATACAAGGTCGTCGTCGTTGTACTACTTACGTTTCAGAAATATTTAACAAGTGGTATATGCAACGCAGAGCCATCGTGAGCCACAAAATTTCTCGTCGGCTTTGACACTTTAATGAAATAGCTCTCTTTAGGCATCTAAGAGTCGAACCTAGGTTAACATTTTTCCACTAGTTGGAGAAATGTGGGCCTCCTCCTCCCCTTACAGCCCTCCTTTCCTCACCGAATGAGCCTTCTGCTGCAATTGCGTTGCATCCTACCGACCTACACTCGCTTTTTAAAGACATATGCCAATGCAAATGATACTTCCTAAAACATTATTCCCCTTTGTTCCTTGTGGGATCCAAATTTTCCTGTCATTTCAAGGATCTTGATGATTCCAACAGTTGTCGCAATGTTTGACTGATACAAGGTCGTCGTCGTTGTACTACTTACGTTTCAGAAATATTTAACAAGTGGTATATGCAACGCAGAGCCATCGTGAGCCACAAAATTTCTCGTCGGCTTTGACACTTTAATTAAATAGCTCTCTTTAGGCATCTAAGAGTCGAACCTAGGTTAACATTTCTCCACTAGTTGGAGAAATGTGGGCCTCCTCCTCCCCTTACAGCCCTCCTTTCCTCACCGAATGAGCCTTCTGCTGCAATTGCGTTGCTTCCTACCGACCTACACTTGCTTTTTAAAGACATATGCCACTGCAAATGATACTTCCTAACACATTATTCCCCTTTGTTCCTTGTGGGATCCAAATTTTCCTGTCATTTCCAAGGATCTTGATGATTCCAACAGTTGTCGCAATGTTTGACTGATACAAGGTCGTCGTCGTTGTACTACTTACGTTTCAGAAATATTTAACAAGTGGTACATGCAACGCAGAGCCATCGTGAGCCACAAAATTTCTCGACGGCTTTGACACTTTAATGAAATAGCTCTCTTTAGGCATCTAAGAGTCGAACCTAGGTTAACATTTCTCCACTAGTTGGAGAAATGTGGGCCTCCTCCTCCCCTTACAGCCCTCCTTTCCTCACGGAATGAGCCTTCTGCTGCAATTGCGTTGCTTCCTACCGACCTACACTCGCTTTTTAAAGACATATGCCAATGCAAATGATACTTCCTAACATATTATTCCCCTTTGTTCCTTGTGGGATCCAAATTTTCCTGTCATTTCAAGGATCTTGATGATTCCAACAGTTGTCGCAATGTTTGACTGATACAAGGTCGTCGTCGTTGTACTACTTACGTTTCAGAAATATTTAACAAGTGGTATATGCAACGCAGAGCCATCGTGAGCCACAAAATTTCTCGTCGGCTTTGACACTTTAATGAAATAGCTCTCTTTAGGCATCTAAGAGTCGAACCTAGGTTAACATTTTTCCACTAGTTGGAGAAATGTGGGCCTCCTCCTCCCCTTACAGCCCTCCTTTCCTCACCGAATGAGCCTTCTGCTGCAATTGCGTTGCATCCTACCGACCTACACTCGCTTTTTAAAGACATATGCCAATGCAAATGATACTTCCTAAAACATTATTCCCCTTTGTTCCTTGTGGGATCCAAATTTTCCTGTCATTTCAAGGATCTTGATGATTCCAACAGTTGTCGCAATGTTTGACTGATACAAGGTCGTCGTCGTTGTACTACTTACGTTTCAGAAATATTTAACAAGTGGTATATGCAACGCAGAGCCATCGTGAGCCACAAAATTTCTCGTCGGCTTTGACACTTTAATTAAATAGCTCTCTTTAGGCATCTAAGAGTCGAACCTAGGTTAACATTTCTCCACTAGTTGGAGAAATGTGGGCCTCCTCCTCCCCTTACAGCCCTCCTTTCCTCACCGAATGAGCCTTCTGCTGCAATTGCGTTGCTTCCTACCGACCTACACTTGCTTTTTAAAGACATATGCCACTGCAAATGATACTTCCTAACACATTATTCCCCTTTGTTCCTTGTGGGATCCAAATTTTCCTGTCATTTCCAAGGATCTTGATGATTCCAACAGTTGTCGCAATGTTTGACTGATACAAGGTCGTCGTCGTTGTACTACTTACGTTTCAGAAATATTTAACAAGTGGTATATGCAACGCAGAGCCATCGTGAGCCACAAAATTTCTCGACGGCTTTGACACTTTAATGAAATAGCTCTCTTTAGGCATCTAAGAGTCGAACCTAGGTTAACATTTCTCCACTAGTTGGAGAAATGTGGGCCTCCTCCTCCCCTTACAGCCCTCCTTTCCTCACGGAATGAGCCTTCTGCTGCAATTGCGTTGCTTCCTACCGACCTACACTCGCTTTTTAAAGACATATGCCAATGCAAATGATACTTCCTAACATATTATTCCCCTTTGTTCCTTGTGGGATCCAAATTTTCCTGTCATTTCAAGGATCTTGATGATTCCAACAGTTGTCGCAATGTTTGACTGATACAAGGTCGTCGTCGTTGTACTACTTACGTTTCAGAAATATTTAACAAGTGGTATATGCAACGCAGAGCCATCGTGAGCCACAAAATTTCTCGTCGGCTTTGACACTTTAATGAAATAGCTCTCTTTAGGCATCTAAGAGTCGAACCTAGGTTAACATTTCTCCACTAGTTGGAGAAATGTGGGCCTCCTCCTCCCCTTACAGCCCTCCTTTAATCACCGAATGAGCCTTCTGCTGCAATTGCGTTGCTTCCTACCGACCTACACTCGCTTTTTAAAGACATATGCCAATGCAAATGATACTTCCTAACACATTATTCCCCTTTGTTCCTTGTGGGATCCAAATTTTCCTGTCATTTCAAGGATCTTGATGATTCCAACAGTTGTCGCAATGTTTGACTGATACAAGGTCGTCGTCGTTGTACTACTTACGTTTCAGAAATATTTAACAAGTGGTATATGCAACGCAGAGCCATCGTGAGCCACAAAATTTCTCGTCGGCTTTGACACTTTAATGAAATAGCTCTCTTTAGGCATCTAAGAGTCGAACCTAGGTTAACATTTCTCCACTAGTTGGAGAAATGTGGGCCTCCTCCTCCCCTTACAGCCCTCCTTTCCTCACCGAATGAGCCTTCTGCTGCAATTGCGTTGCTTCCTACCGACCTACACTCGCTTTTTAAAGACATATGCCTCTGCAAATGATACTTCCTAACACATTATTCCCCTTTGTTCCTTGTGGGATCCAAATTTTCCTGTCATTTCAAGGATCTTGATGATTCCAACAGTTGTCGCAATGTTTGACTGATACAAGGTCGTCGTCGTTGTACTACTTACGTTTCAGAAATATTTAACAAGTGGTATATGCAACGCAGAGCCATCGTGAGCCACAAAATTTCTCGTCGGCTTTGACACTTTAATGAAATAGCTCTCTTTAGGCATCTAAGAGTCGAACCTAGGTTAACATTTCTCCACTAGTTGGAGAAATGTGGGCCTCCTCCTCCCCTTACAGCCCTCCTTTCCTCACCGAATGAGCCTTCTGCTGCAATTGCGTTGCTTCCTACCGACCTACACTTGCTTTTTAAAGACATATGCCTCTGCAAATGATACTTCCTAACACATTATTCCCCTTTGTTCCTTGTGGGATCCAAATTTTCCTGTCATCTCCAAGGATCTTGATGATTCCAACAGTTGTCGCAATGTTTGACTGATACACTGTGGTCGTCGTAGTACTACTTATGTTTGAGAAATATTTAACAAGTGGTATATGCAACGCAGAGCCATCGTGAGCCACAAAATTTCTCGTCGGCTGTGACACTATAATGTAATAGCTCTCTTTAGCCATCTAAGTATAGAACCTAGGTTAACATTTCTCCACTAGTTGGAGAAATGTGGGCCTCCTCCTCCCCTTACAGCCCTCCTTTCCTCACGGAATGAGCCTTCTACTGCAATTGCGTTGCTTCCTACCGACCTACACTCGCTTTTTAAAGACATATGCCACTGCAAATGATACTTCCTGACACATTATTCGCCTTTGTTCCTTGTGGGATCCAAATTTTCCTGTCATTCCCAAGGATCTTGATGATTCCAACAGTTGTCGCAATGTCTGACTGATACAAGGTGGTCGTCGTAGTACTACTTATGTTTGAGAAATATTTAACAAGTGGTATATGCAACGCAGAGTCATCGTGAGCCACAAAATTTCTCGTCGGCTGTGACACTATAATGTAATAGCTCTCTTTAGCCATCTAAGTATAGAACCTAGGTTAACATTTCTCCACTAGTTGGAGAAATGTGGGCCTCCTCCTCCCCTTACAGCCCTCCTTTCCTCACGGAATGAGCCTTCTACTGCAATTGCGTTGCTTCCTACCGACCTACACTCGCTTTTTAAAGACATATGCCACTGCAAATGATACTTCCTGACACATTATTCGCCTTTGTTCCTTGTGGGATCCAAATTTTCCTGTCATTCCCAAGGATCTTGATGATTCCAACAGTTGTCGCAATGTTTGACTGATACAAGGTGGTCGTCGTAGTACTACTTCTGTTTGAGAAATATTTAACAAGTGGTATATGCAACGCAGTGTCATCGTGAGCCACAAAATTTCTCGTCGGCTGTGACACTATAATGTAATAGCTCTCTTTAGCCATCTAAGTATAGAACCTAGGTTAACATTTCTCCACTAGTTGGAGAAATGTGGGCCTCCTCCTCACCTTACAGCCCTACTTTCCTCACCGAATGAGCCTTCTACTGCAATTGCGTTGCTTCCTACCGACCTACACTCGCTTTTTAAAGACATATGCCACTGCAAATGATACTACCTGACACATTATTCGCCTTTGTTCCTTGTGGGATCCAAATTTTCCTGTCATTCCCAAGGATCTTGATGATTCCAACAGTTGTCGCAATGTTTGACTGATACAAGGTGGTCGTCGTAGTACTACTTATGTTTGAGAAATATTTAACAAGTGGTATATGCAACGCAGAGTCATCGTGAGCCACAAAATTTCTCGTCGGCTGTGACACTATAATGTAATAGCTCTCTTTAGCCATCTAAGTATAGAACCTAGGTTAACATTTCTCCACTAGTTGGAGAAATGTGGGCCTTTTCCTCCCTTTACAGCCCTACTTTCCTCACCGAATGAGCCTTCTACTCCAATTGCGTTGCTTCCTACCGACCTACACTCGCTTTTTAAAGACATATGCCAATGCAAATGATACTTCCTAACACATTACTCGCCTTTGTTCCTTGTGGGATCCAAATTTTCCTGGCATTTCAAGGATCTTGATGATTCCAACAGTTGTCGCAAAGTTTGACTGATACAAGGTCGTCGTCGTTGTACTACTTACGTTTCAGAAATATTTAACAAGTGGTATATGCAACGCAGAGCCATCGTGAGCCACAAAATTTCTCGTCGGCTGTGACACTTTAATGAAATAGCTCTCTTTAGGCATCTAAGAGTCGAACCTAGGTTAACATCTCTCCACTAGTTGGAGAAATGTGGGCCTCCTCCTCCCCTTACAGCCCTCCTTTCCCCACCGAATGAGCCTTCTGCTGCAATTGCGTTGCTTCCTACCGACCTACACTTGCTTTTTAAAGACATATGCCTCTGCAAATGATACTTCCTAACACATTATTCCCCTTTGTTCCTTGTGGGATCCAAATTTTCCTGTCATTTCCAAGGATCTTGATGATTCCAACAGTTGTCGCAATGTTTGACTGATACACTGTGGTCGTCGTAGTACTACTTATGTTTGAGAAATATTTAACAAGTGGTATATGCAACGCAGTGTCATCGTGAGCCACAAAATTTCTCGTCGGCTGTGACACTATAATGTAATAGCTCTCTTTAGCCATCTAAGTATAGAACCTAGGTTAACATTTCTCCACTAGTTGGAGAAATGTGGGCCTCCTCCTCCGTTTACAGCCCTACTTTCCTCACCGAATGAGCCTTCTACTGCAATTGCGTTGCTTCCTACCGACCTACACTCGCTTTTTAAAGACATATGCCACTGCAAATGATACTTCCTGACACATTATTCGCCTTTGTTCCTTGTGGGATCCAAATTTTCCTGTCATTCCCAAGGATCTTGATGATTCCAACAGTTGTCGCAATGTCTGACTGATACAAGGTGGTCGTCGTAGTACTACTTATGTTTGAGAAATATTTAACAAGTGGTATATGCAACGCAGAGTCATCGTGAGCCACAAAATTTCTCGTCGGCTGTGACACTATAATGTAATAGCTGTCTTTAGCCATCTAAGTATAGAACCTAGGTTAACATTTCTCCACTAGTTGGAGAAATGTGGGCCTCCTCCTCCCCTTACAGCCCTACTTTCCTCACCGAATGAGCCTTCTACTGCAATTGCGTTGCTTCCTACCGACCTACACTCGCTTTTTAAAGACATATGCCACTGCAAATGATACTTCCTGACACATTATTCGCCTTTGTTCCTTATGGGATCCAAATTTTCCTGTCATTCCCAAGGATCTTGATGATTCCAACAGTTGTCGCAATGTTTGACTGATACAAGGTGGTCGTCGTAGTACTACTTCTGTTTGAGAAATATTTAACAAGTGGTATATGCAACGCAGTGTCATCGTGAGCCACAAAATTTATCGTCGGCTGTGACACTATAATGTAATAGCTCTCTTTAGCCATCTAAGTATAGAACCTAGGTTAACATTTCTCCACTAGTTGGAGAAATGTGGGCCTCCTCCTCCCCTTACAGCCCTACTTTCCTCACCGAATGAGCCTTCTACTGCAATTGCGTTGCTTCCTACCGACCTACACTCGCTTTTTAAAGACATATGCCAATGCAAATGATACTTCCTAACACATTACTCGCCTTTGTTCCTTGTGGGATCCAAATGTTCCTGTCATTTCAAGGATCTTGATGATTCCAACAGTTGTCGCAAAGTTTGACTGATACAAGGTCGTCGTCGTTGTACTACTTATGTTTCAGAAATATTTAACAAGTGGTATATGCAACGCAGAGCCATCGTGAGCCACAAAATTTCTCGTCGGCTTTGACACTTTAATGAAATAGCTCTCTTTAGGCATCTAAGAGTCGAACCTAGGTTAACATTTCTCCACTAGTTGGAGAAATGTGGGCCTCCTCCTCCCCTTACAGCCCTCCTTTCCTCACCGAATGAGCCTTCTGCTGCAATTGCGTTGCTTCCTACCGACCTACACTTGCTTTTTAAAGACATATGCCTCCGCAAATGATACTTCCTAACACATTATTCCCCTTTGTTCCTTGTGGGATCCAAATTTTCCTGTCATCTCCAAGGATCTTGATGATTCCAACAGTTGTCGCAATGTTTGACTGATACACTGTGGTCGTCGTAGTACTACTTATGTTTGAGAAATATTTAACAAGTGGTATATGCAACGCAGTGTCATCGTGAGCCACAAAATTTCTCGTCGGCTGTGACACTATAATGTAATAGCTCTCTTTAGCCATCTAAGTATAGAACCTAGGTTAACATTTCTCCACTAGTTGGAGAAATGTGGGCCTCCTCCTCCCCTTACAGCCCTACTTTCCTCACCGAATGAGCCTTCTACTGCAATTGCGTTGCTTCCTACCGACCTACACTTGCTTTTTAAAGACATATGCCTCTGCAAATGATACTTCCTAACACATTATTCCCCTTTGTTCCTTGTGGGATCCAAATTTTCCTGTCATCTCCAAGGATCTTGATGATTCCAACAGTTGTCGCAATGTTTGACTGATACACTGTGGTCGTCGTAGTACTACTTATGTTTGAGAAATATTTAACAAGTGGTATATGCAACGCAGTGTCATCGTGAGCCACAAAATTTCTCGTCGGCTGTGACACTATAATGTAATAGCTCTCTTTAGCCATCTAAGTATAGAACCTAGGTTAACATTTCTCCACTAGTTGGAGAAATGTGGGCCTCCTCCTCCCCTTACAGCCCTCCTTTCCTCACGGAATGAGCCTTCTACTGCAATTGCGTTGCTTCCTACCGACCTACACTCGCTTTTTAAAGACATATGCCACTGCAAATGATACTTCCTGACACATTATTCGCCTTTGTTCCTTGTGGGATCCAAATTTTCCTGTCATTCCCAAGGATCTTGATGATTCCAACAGTTGTCGCAATGTCTGACTGATACAAGGTGGTCGTCGTAGTACTACTTATGTTTGAGAAATATTTAACAAGTGGTATATGCAACGCAGAGTCATCGTGAGCCACAAAATTTCTCGTCGGCTGTGACACTATAATGTAATAGCTCTCTTTAGCCATCTAAGTATAGAACCTAGGTTAACATTTCTCCACTAGTTGGAGAAATGTGGGCCTCCTCCTCCCCTTACAGCCCTCCTTTCCTCACGGAATGAGCCTTCTACTGCAATTGCGTTGCTTCCTACCGACCTACACTCGCTTTTTAAAGACATATGCCACTGCAAATGATACTTCCTGACACATTATTCGCCTTTGTTCCTTGTGGGATCCAAATTTTCCTGTCATTCCCAAGGATCTTGATGATTCCAACAGTTGTCGCAATGTTTGACTGATACAAGGTGGTCGTCGTAGTACTACTTCTGTTTGAGAAATATTTAACAAGTGGTATATGCAACGCAGTGTCATCGTGAGCCACAAAATTTCTCGTCGGCTGTGACACTATAATGTAATAGCTCTCTTTAGCCATCTAAGTATAGAACCTAGGTTAACATTTCTCCACTAGTTGGAGAAATGTGGGCCTCCTCCTCCCCTTACAGCCCTACTTTCCTCACCGAATGAGCCTTCTACTGCAATTGCGTTGCTTCCTACCGACCTACACTCGCTTTTTAAAGACATATGCCACTGCAAATGATACTACCTGACACATTATTCGCCTTTGTTCCTTGTGGGATCCAAATTTTCCTGTCATTCCCAAGGATCTTGATGATTCCAACAGTTGTCGCAATGTTTGACTGATACAAGGTGGTCGTCGTAGTACTACTTATGTTTGAGAAATATTTAACAAGTGGTATATGCAACGCAGAGTCATCGTGAGCCACAAAATTTCTCGTCGGCTGTGACACTATAATGTAATAGCTCTCTTTAGCCATCTAAGTATAGAACCTAGGTTAACATTTCTCCACTAGTTGGAGAAATGTGGGCCTTTTCCTCCCTTTACAGCCCTACTTTCCTCACCGAATGAGCCTTCTACTCCAATTGCGTTGCTTCCTACCGACCTACACTCGCTTTTTAAAGACATATGCCAATGCAAATGATACTTCCTAACACATTACTCGCCTTTGTTCCTTGTGGGATCCAAATTTTCCTGGCATTTCAAGGATCTTGATGATTCCAACAGTTGTCGCAAAGTTTGACTGATACAAGGTCGTCGTCGTTGTACTACTTACGTTTCAGAAATATTTAACAAGTGGTATATGCAACGCAGAGCCATCGTGAGCCACAAAATTTCTCGTCGGCTGTGACACTTTAATGAAATAGCTCTCTTTAGGCATCTAAGAGTCGAACCTAGGTTAACATCTCTCCACTAGTTGGAGAAATGTGGGCCTCCTCCTCCCCTTACAGCCCTCCTTTCCCCACCGAATGAGCCTTCTGCTGCAATTGCGTTGCTTCCTACCGACCTACACTTGCTTTTTAAAGACATATGCCTCTGCAAATGATACTTCCTAACACATTATTCCCCTTTGTTCCTTGTGGGATCCAAATTTTCCTGTCATTTCCAAGGATCTTGATGATTCCAACAGTTGTCGCAATGTTTGACTGATACACTGTGGTCGTCGTAGTACTACTTATGTTTGAGAAATATTTAACAAGTGGTATATGCAACGCAGTGTCATCGTGAGCCACAAAATTTCTCGTCGGCTGTGACACTATAATGTAATAGCTCTCTTTAGCCATCTAAGTATAGAACCTAGGTTAACATTTCTCCACTAGTTGGAGAAATGTGGGCCTCCTCCTCCGTTTACAGCCCTACTTTCCTCACCGAATGAGCCTTCTACTGCAATTGCGTTGCTTCCTACCGACCTACACTCGCTTTTTAAAGACATATGCCACTGCAAATGATACTTCCTGACACATTATTCGCCTTTGTTCCTTGTGGGATCCAAATTTTCCTGTCATTCCCAAGGATCTTGATGATTCCAACAGTTGTCGCAATGTCTGACTGATACAAGGTGGTCGTCGTAGTACTACTTATGTTTGAGAAATATTTAACAAGTGGTATATGCAACGCAGAGTCATCGTGAGCCACAAAATTTCTCGTCGGCTGTGACACTATAATGTAATAGCTGTCTTTAGCCATCTAAGTATAGAACCTAGGTTAACATTTCTCCACTAGTTGGAGAAATGTGGGCCTCCTCCTCCCCTTACAGCCCTACTTTCCTCACCGAATGAGCCTTCTACTGCAATTGCGTTGCTTCCTACCGACCTACACTCGCTTTTTAAAGACATATGCCACTGCAAATGATACTTCCTGACACATTATTCGCCTTTGTTCCTTGTGGGATCCAAATTTTCCTGTCATTCCCAAGGATCTTGATGATTCCAACAGTTGTCGCAATGTTTGACTGATACAAGGTGGTCGTCGTAGTACTACTTCTGTTTGAGAAATATTTAACAAGTGGTATATGCAACGCAGTGTCATCGTGAGCCACAAAATTTATCGTCGGCTGTGACACTATAATGTAATAGCTCTCTTTAGCCATCTAAGTATAGAACCTAGGTTAACATTTCTCCACTAGTTGGAGAAATGTGGGCCTCCTCCTCCCCTTACAGCCCTACTTTCCTCACCGAATGAGCCTTCTACTGCAATTGCGTTGCTTCCTACCGACCTACACTCGCTTTTTAAAGACATATGCCAATGCAAATGATACTTCCTAACACATTACTCGCCTTTGTTCCTTGTGGGATCCAAATTTTCCTGTCATTTCAAGGATCTTGATGATTCCAACAGTTGTCGCAAAGTTTGACTGATACAAGGTCGTCGTCGTTGTACTACTTATGTTTCAGAAATATTTAACAAGTGGTATATGCAACGCAGAGCCATCGTGAGCCACAAAATTTCTCGTCGGCTGTGACACTTTAATGAAATAGCTCTCTTTAGGCATCTAAGAGTCGAACCTAGGTTAACATTTCTCGACTAGTTGGAGAAATGTGGGCCACCTCCTCCCCTTCCAGCCCTCCTTCCCTCACCGAATGATCCTTCTGCTGCAATTGCGTTGCTTCCTACCAACCTACACTCGCTTTTTAAAGACATATGCCACAGCAAATGATACTTCCTAACACTTTAATCGATGTTGTTCCTTGTGGGTTCCAAATTTTCCTGTCATTTCCAAGGATCTTGATGATTCCAACAGTTGTCGCAATGTTTGACTGATACAAGATGGTCGTCGTAGTACTACTTATGTTTCAGAAATATTTAACAAGTGGTATATGCAACGCAGAGTCATCGTGAGCCACAAAATCTCTCGTCGGCTGTGACACTATAATGTAATAGCTCTCTTTAGCCATCTAAGTATAGAACCTAGGTTAACATTTCTCCACTAGTTGGAGAAATGTGGGCCTCCTCCTCCCCTTACAGCCCTCCTTTCCTCACCGAATGAGCCTTCTGCTGCAATTGCGTTGCTTCCTACCGACCTACACTCGCTTTTTAAAGACATATGCCAATGCAAATGATACTTCCTAACACATTACTCGCCTTTGTTCCTTGTGGGATCCAAATTTTCCTGTCATTTCAAGGATCTTGATGATTCCAACAGTTGTCGCAATGTTTGACTGATACAAGGTCGTCGTCGTTGTACTACTTACGTTTCAGAAATATTTAACAAGTGGTATATGCAACGCAGAGCCATCGTGAGCCACAAAATTTCTCGTCGGCTTTGACACTTTAATGAAATAGCTCTCTTTAGGCATCTATGAGTCGAACCTAGGTTAACATTTCTCCACTAGTTGGAGAAATGTGGGCCTCCTCCTCCCCTTACAGCCCTCCTTTCCTCACCGAATGAGCCTTCTACTGCAATTGCGTTGCTTCTTACCAACCTACACTCGCTTTTTAAAGACATATGCCAATGCAAATGATACTTCCTAACACATTATTCCCCTTTGTTCCTTGTGGGATCCAAATTTTCCTGTCATTTCCAAGGATCTTGATGATTCCAACAGTTGTCGCAATGTTTGACTGATACACTGTGGTCGTCGTAGTACTACTTACGTTTCAGAAATATTTAACAAGTGGTATATGCAACGCAGAGCCATCGTGAGCCACAAAATTTCTCGTCGGCTGTGACACTTTAATGAAATAGCTCTCTTTAGGAATCTAAGAGTCGAACCTAGGTTAACATTTCTCGACTAGTTGGAGAAATGTGGGCCACCTCCTCCCCTTCCAGCCCTCCTTCCCTCACCGAATGATCCTTCTGCTGCAATTGCGTTGCTTCCTACCAACCTACACTCGCTTTTTAAAGACATATGCCACAGCAAATGATACTTCCTAACACATTAATCGATGTTGTTCCTTGTGGGTTCCAAATTTTCCTGTCATTTCCAAGGATCTTGATGATTCCAACAGTTGTCGCAATGTTTGACTGATACAAGGTGGTCGTCGTAGTACTACTTATGTTTGAGAAATATTTAACAAGTGGTATATGCAACGCAGAGTCATCGTGAGCCACAAAATTTCTCGTCGGCTGTGACACTATAATGTAATAGCTCTCTTTAGCCATCTAAGTATAGAACCTAGGTTAACATTTCTCCACTAGTTGGAGAAATGTGGGCCTCCTCCTCCCCTTACAGCCCTCCTTTCCTCACCGAATGAGCCTTCTGCTGCAATTGCGTTGCTTCCTACCGACCTACACTCGCTTTTTAAAGACATATGCCACTGTAAATGATACTTCCTAACACATTATTCGCCATTGTTCCTTGTGGGATCCAAATTTCCCTGTCATTTCCAATGATCTTGATGATTTCAACAGTTGTCGCAATGTTTGACTGATACAAGGTGGTCGTCGTAGTACTACTTACGTTTCAGAAATATTTAACAAGTGGTATACGCAACGCAGAGCCATCGTGAGCCACAAAAATTCTCGTCGGCTGTGACACTTTAATGAAATAGCTCTCTTTAGCCATCTAAGCATCGAACCTAGGTTAACATTTCTCCACTAGTTGGAGAAATGTGGGCCACCTCCTCCCCTTGCAGCCCTCCTTCCCTCACCGAATGAGCCTTCTGCTGCAATTGCGTTGTTTCCTACCGACCTAAACTCGCTTTTTAAAGACATATGCCACAGCAAATGATACATCCTAACACATTAATCGATGTTGTTCCTTGTGGGTTCCAAATTTTCCTGTCATTTCCAAGGATCTTGATGATTCCAACAGTTGTCGCAATGTTTGACTGATACAAGGTGGTCGTCGTAGTACTACTTACGTTTCAGAAATATTTAACAAGTGGTATATGCAACGTAGAGTCATCGTGAGACACAAAATTTCTCGTCGGCTGTGACACATTAATGAAATAGCTCTCTTTAGCCATCTAAGGATCGAACCTAGGTTAACATTCCTCCACTAGTTGGAGAAATGTGGGCCACTCCTCCCCTTCCAGCCCTCCTTCCCTCACCGAATGAGCCTTCTACTGCAATAGCGTTGCTTCCTACCGACCTAAACTCGCTTTTTAAAGACATATGCCACAGCAAATGATACTTCCTAACACATTAATCGATGTTGTTCCTTGTGGGTTCCAAATTTTCCTGTCATTACCAAGGATCTTGATGATTCCAACAGTTGTCGCAATGTTTGACTGATACAAGGTGGTCATCGTAGTACTACTTATGTTTCAGAAATATTTAACAAGTGGTATATGCAACGCAGAGTCATGATGAGCCACAAAATTTCTCGTCGGCTGTGACACTATAATGTAATAGCTCTCTTTAGCCATCTAAGTATAGAACCTAGGTTAACATTTCTCCACTAGTTGGAGAAATGTGGGCCTCCTCCTCCCCTTACAGCCCTCCTTTCCTCACCGAATGATCCTTCTGCTGCAATTGCGTTGCTTCCTAACGATCTACACTCGCTTTTTAAAGACATATGACACTGCAAATGATACTTCCTAACACATTATTCCCCTTTGTTCCTTGTGGGATCCAAATTTTCCTGTCATTTCCAAGGATCTTGATGATTCCAACAGTTGTCGCAATGTTTGACTGATACAAGGTGGTCGTCGTAGTACTACTTATGTTTGAGAAATATTTAACAAGTGGTATATGCAATGCAGAGTCATCGAGGGCCACAAAATTTCTCGTCGGCTGTGACACTATATTGTAATAGCTCTCTTTAGCCAAATAAGTATAGAACCTAGGTTAACATTTCTCCACTAGTTGGAGAAATGTGGGCCACCTCCTCCCCTTACAGCCCTCCTTTCCTCACCGAATGAGCCTTCTGCTGCAATTGCGTTGCTTCCTACCGACCTACACTCGCTTTTTAAAGACATATGCCACAGCAAATGATACTTCCTAACACATTAATCGATGTTGTTCCTTGTGGGTTCCAAATTTTCCTGTCATTTCCAAGGATCTTGATGATTTCAACAGTTGTCGCAATGTTTGACTGATACAAGGTGGTCGTCGTAGTACTACTTATGTTTCAGAAATATTTAACAAGTGGTATATATAACGCAGAGTCATCGTGAGCCACAAAATTTCTCGTTGGCTGTGACACTATATTGTAATAGCTCTCTTTAGCCAAGTAAGTATAGAACCTAGGTTAACATTTCTCCACTAGTTGGAGAAATGTGGGCCACCTCCTCCCCTTACAGCCCTCCTTTCCTCACCGAATGAGCCTTCTGCTGCAATTGCGTTGCTTCCTACCGACCTACACTCGCTTTTAAAAGACATATGCCACAGCAAATGATACTTCCTAACACATTAATCGATGTTGTTCCTTGTGGGTTCCAAATTTTCCTGTCATTTCCAAGGATCTTGATGATTACAACAGTTGTCGCAATGTTTGACTGATACAAGGTGTTCGTCGTAGTACTACTTATGTTTGAGAAATATTTAACAAGTGGTATATGCAACGCAGAGTCATCGTGAGCCACAAAATTTCTCGTCGGCTGTGACACTATAATGTAATAGCTCTCTTTAGCCATCTAAGTATAGAACCTAGGTTAACATTTCTCCTCTAGTTGGAGAAATGTGGGCCTCCTCCTCCCCTTACAGCCCTCCTTTCCTCACCGAATGAGCCTTCTGCTGCAATTGCGTTGCTTCCTACCGACCTACACTCGCTTTTTAAAGACATATGCCACTGCAAATGATACTTCCTAACACATTATTCCCCTTTGTTCCTTGTGGGATCCAAATTTTCCTGTCATTTCCAAGGATCTTGATGATTCCAACAGTTGTCGCAATGTTTGACTGATACAAGGTGGTCGTCGTAGTACTACTTATGTTTGAGAAATATTTAACAAGTGGTATATGCAAAGCAGGGCCATCGTGAGCCACAAAATTTCTCGTCGGCTGTGACACTATATTGTAATAGCTCCCTTTACCCAATGAAGTATAGAACCTAGGTTAACATCTCTCCACTAGATGGAGAAATGTGGGCCTCCTCCTCCCCTTACAGCCCTACTTCCCTCTCCGAATGAGCCTTCTGCTGCAATTGCGTTGCTTCCTACCGACCTACACTCGCTTTTTAAAGACATATGCCACTGCAAATGATACTTCCTAACACATTATTCCCCTTTGTTCCTTGTGGGATCCAAATTTTCCTGTCATTTCCAAGGATCATGATGATTCCAACAGTTGTCGCAATGTTTGACTGATTCAAGGTGGTCGTCGTAGTACTACTTATGTTTCAGAAATATTTAACAAGTGGTATATGCAACGCAGAGTCATCGAGGGCCACAAAATTTCTCGTCGGCTGTGACACTATATTGTAATAGCTCCCTTTAGCCAAAGAAGTATAGAACCTAGGTTAACATCTCTCCACTAGTTGGAGAAATGTGGGCCTCCTCCTCCCCTTACAGCCCTCCTTTCCTCACCGAATGAACCTTCTACTGCAATTGCGTTGCTTCCTACCAACCTACACTCGTTTTTAAAGACATATGCCACTGCAAATGATACTTCCTAACACATTATTCCCCTTTGTTCCTTGTGGGATCCAAATTTTCCTGTCATTTCCAAGGATCTTGATGATTCCAACAGTTGTCGCAATGTTTGACTGATACAAGGTGGTCGTCGTAGTACTACTTACGTTTCAGAAATATTTAACAAGTGGTATATGCAACGCAGAGCCATCGTGAGCCACAAAATTTCTCGTCGGCTTTGACACTTTAATGAAATAGCTCTCTTTAGGCATCTAAGAGTCGAACCTAGGTTAACATTTCTCCACTAGTTGGAGAAATGTGGGCCTCCTCCTCCCCTTACAGCCCTCCTTTCCTCACCGAATGAACCTTCTACTGCAATTGCGTTGCTTCCTACCAACCTACACTCGTTTTTAAAGACATATGCCACTGCAAATGATACTTCCTAACACATTATTCCCCTTTGTTCCTTGTGGGATCCAAATTTTCCTGTCATTTCCAAGGATCTTGATGATTCCAACAGTTGTCGCAAAGTTTGACTGATACACTGTGGTCGTCGTAGTACTACTTACGTTTCAGAAATATTTAACAAGTGGTATATGCAACGCAGAGCCATCGTGAGCCACAAAATTTCTCGTCGGCTGTGACACTTTAATGAAATAGCTCTCTTTAGGCATCTAAGAGTCGAACCAAGGTTAACATTTCTCGACTAGTTGGAGAAATGTGGGCCACCTCCTCCCCTTCCAGCCCTCCTTCCCTCACCGAATGATCCTTCTGCTGCAATTGCGTTGCTTCCTACCAACCTACACTCGCTTTTTAAAGACATATGCCACAGCAAATGATACTTCCTAACACTTTAATCGATGTTGTTCCTTGTGGGTTCCAAATTTTCCTGTCATTTCCAAGGATCTTGATGATTCCAACAGTTGTCGCAATGTTTGACTGATACAAGATGGTCGTCGTAGTACTACTTATGTTTCAGAAATATTTAACAAGTGGTATATGCAACGCAGAATCATCGTGAGCCACAAAATCTCTCGTCGGCTGTGACACTATAATGTAATAGCTCTCTTTAGCCATCTAAGTATAGAACCTAGGTTAACATTTCTCCACTAGTTGGAGAAATGTGGGCCTCCTCCTCCCCTTACAGCCCTCCTTTCCTCACCGAATGAGCCTTCTGCTGCAATTGCGTTGCTTCCTACCGACCTACACTCGCTTTTTAAAGCCATATGCCAATGCAAATGATACTTCCTAACACATTACTCGCCTTTGTTCCTTGTGGGATCCAAATTTTCCTGTCATTTCAAGGATCTTGATGATTCCAACAGTTGTCGCAATGTTTGACTGATACAAGGTCGTCGTCGTTGTACTACTTACGTTTCAGAAATATTTAACAAGTGGTATATGCAACGCAGAGCCATCGTGAGCCACAAAATTTCTCGTCGGCTGTGACACTTTAATGAAATAGCTCTCTTTAGGAATCTAAGAGTCGAACCTAGGTTAACATTTCTCGACTAGTTGGAGAAATGTGGGCCACCTCCTCCCCTTCCAGCCCTCCTTCCCTCACCGAATGATCCTTCTGCTGCAATTGCGTTGCTTCCTACCAACCTACACTCGCTTTTTAAAGACATATGCCACAGCAAATGATACTTCCTAACACATTAATCGATGTTGTTCCTTGTGGCTTCCAAATTTTCCTGTCATTTCCAAGGATCTTGATGATTCCAACAGTTGTCGCAATGTTTGACTGATACAAGGTGGTCTTCGTAGTACTACTTATGTTTGAGAAATATTTAACAAGTGGTATATGCAACGCAGAGTCATCGTGAGCCACAAAATTTCTCGTCGGCTGTGACACTATAATGTAATAGCTCTCTTTAGCCATCTAAGTATAGAACCTAGGTTAACATTTCTCCACTAGTTGGAGAAATGTGGGCCTCCTCCTCCCCTTACAGCCCTCCTTTCCTCACCGAATGATCCTTCTGCTGCAATTGCGTTGCTTCCTAACGATCTACACTCGCTTTTTAAAGACATATGCCACTGCAAATGATACTTCCTAACACATTATTCCCCTTTGTTCCTTGTGGGATCCAAATTTTCCTGTCATTTCCAAGGATCTTGATGATTCCAACAGTTGTCGCAATGTTTGACCTATACAAGGTGGTCGTCGTAGTACTACTTATGTTTGAGAAATATTTAACAAGTGGTATATGCAATGCAGAGTCATCGAGGGCCACAAAATTTCTCGTCGGCTGTGACACTATATTGTAATAGCTCTCTTTAGCCATCTAAGTATAGAACCTAGGTTAACATTTCTCCACTAGTTGGAGAAATGTGGGCCTCCTCCTCCCCTTACAGCCCTCCTTTCCTCACCGAATGAGCCTTCTGCTGCAATTGCGTTGCTTCCTACCGACCTACACTCGCTTTTTAAAGCCATATGCCAATGCAAATGATACTTCCTAACACATTACTCGCCTTTGTTCCTTGTGGGATCCAAATTTTCCTGTCATTTCAAGGATCTTGATGATTCCAACAGTTGTCGCAATGTTTGACTGATACAAGGTCGTCGTCGTTGTACTACTTACGTTTCAGAAATATTTAACAAGTGGTATATGCAACGCAGAGCCATCGTGAGCCACAAAATTTCTCGTCGGCTTTGACACTTTAATGAAATAGCTCTCTTTAGGCATCTAAGAGTCGAACCTAGGTTAACATTTCTCCACTAGTTGGAGAAATGTGGGCCTCCTCCTCCCCTTACAGCCCTCCTTTCCTCACCGAATGAGCCTTCTACTGCAATTGTGTTGCTTCCTACCAACCTACACTCGCTTTTTAAAGACATATGCCAATGCAAATGATACTTCCTAACACATTATTCCCCTTTGTTCCTTGTGGGATCCAAATTTTCCTGTCATTTCCAAGGATCTTGATGATTCCAACAGTTGTCGCAATGTTTGACTGATACACTGTGGTCGTCGTAGTACTACTTACGTTTCAGAAATATTTAACAAGTGGTATATGCAACGCAGAGCCATCGTGAGCCACAAAATTTCTCGTCGGCTGTGACACTTTAATGAAATAGCTCTCTTTAGGAATCTAAGAGTCGAACCTAGGTTAACATTTCTCGACTAGTTGGAGAAATGTGGGCCACCTCCTCCCCTTCCAGCCCTCCTTCCCTCACCGAATGATCCTTCTGCTGCAATTGCGTTGCTTCCTACCAACCTACACTCGCTTTTTAAAGACATATGCCACAGCAAATGATACTTCCTAACACATTAATCGATGTTGTTCCTTGTGGGTTCCAAATTTTCCTGTCATTTCCAAGGATCTTGATGATTCCAACAGTTGTCGCAATGTTTGACTGATACAAGGTGGTCTTCGTAGTACTACTTATGTTTGAGAAATATTTAACAAGTGGTATATGCAACGCAGAGTCATCGTGAGCCACAAAATTTCTCGTCGGCTGTGACACTATAATGTAATAGCTCTCTTTAGCCATCTAAGTATAGAACCTAGGTTAACATTTCTCCACTAGTTGGAGAAATGTGGGCCTCCTCCTCCCCTTACAGCCCTCCTTTCCTCACCGAATGATCCTTCTGCTGCAATTGCGTTGCTTCCTAACGATCTACACTCGCTTTTTAAAGACATATGCCACTGCAAATGATACTTCCTAACACATTATTCCCCTTTGTTCCTTGTGGGATCCAAATTTTCCTGTCATTTCCAAGGATCTTGATGATTCCAACAGTTGTCGCAATGTTTGACCTATACAAGGTGGTCGTCGTAGTACTACTTATGTTTGAGAAATATTTAACAAGTGGTATATGCAATGCAGAGTCATCGAGGGCCACAAAATTTCTCGTCGGCTGTGACACTATATTGTAATAGCTCTCTTTAGCCAAATAAGTATAGAACCTAGGTTAACATTTCTCCACTAGTTGGAGAAATGTGGGCCTCCTCCTCCCCTTACAGCCCTCCTTTCCTCACCGAATGATCCTTCTGCTGCAATTGCGTTGCTTCCTACCGACCTACACTCGCTTTTTAAAGACATATGCCACAGCAAATGATACTTCCTAACACATTAATCGATGTTGTTCCTTGTGGGTTCCAAATTTTCCTGTCATTTCCAAGGATCTTGATGATTCCAACAGTTGTCGCAATGTTTGACTGATACAAGGTGGTCGTCGTAGTACTACTTATGTTTCAGAAATATTTAACAAGTGGTATATGTAACGCAGAGTCATCGTGAGCCACAAAATTTCTCGTTGGCTGTGACACTATATTGTAATAGCTCTCTTTAGCCAAATAAGTATAGAACCTAGGTTAACATTTCTCCACTAGTTGGAGAAATGTGGGCCACCTCCTCCCCTTACAGCCCTCCTTTCCTCACCGAATGAGCCTTCTGCTGCAATTGCGTTGCTTCCTACCGACCTACACTCGCTTTTAAAAGACATATGCCACAGCAAATGATACTTCCTAACACATTAATCGATGTTGTTCCTTGTGGGTTCCAAATTTTCCTGTCATTTCCAAGGATCTTGATGATTACAACAGTTGTCGCAATGTTTGACTGATACAAGGTGTTCGTCGTAGTACTACTTATGTTTGAGAAATATTTAACAAGTGGTATATGCAACGCAGAGTCATCGTGAGCCACAAAATTTCTCGTCGGCTGTGACACTATAATGTAATAGCTCTCTTTAGCCATCTAAGTATAGAACCTAGGTTAACATTTCTCCTCTATTTGGAGAAATGTGGGCCTCCTCCTCCCCTTACAGCCCTCCTATCCTCACCGAATGAGCCTTCTGCTGCAATTGCGTTGCTTCCTACCGACCTACACTCGCTTTTTAAAGACATATGCCACTGCAAATGATACTTCCTAACACATTATTCCCCTTTGTTCCTTGTGGGATTCAAATTTTCCTGTCATTTCCAAGGATCTTGATGATTCCAACAGTTGTCGCAATGTTTGACTGATACAAGGTGGTCGTCGTAGTACTACTTATGTTTGAGAAATATTTAACAAGTGGTATATGCAAAGCAGGGCCATCGTGAGCCACAAAATTTCTCGTCGACTGTGACACTATATTGTAATAGCTCCCTTTAGCCAATGAAGTATAGAACCTAGGTTAACATCTCTCCACTAGATGGAGAAATGTGGGCCTCCTCCTCCCCTTACAGCCCTACTTCCCTCTCCGAATGAGCCTTCTGCTGCAATTGCGTTGCTTCCTACCGACCTACACTCGCTTTTTAAAGACATATGCCACTGCAAATGATACTTCCTAACACATTATTCCCCTTTGTTCCTTGTGGGATCCAAATTTTCCTGTCATTTCCAAGGATCATGATGATTCCAACAGTTGTCGCAATGTTTGACTGATTCAAGGTGGTCGTCATAGTACTACTTATGTTTCAGAAATATTTAACAAGTGGTATATGCAACGCAGAGTCATCGAGGGCCACAAAATTTCTCGTCGGCTGTGACACTATATTGTAATAGCTCCCTTTAGCCAAAGAAGTATAGAACCTAGGTTAACATCTCTCCACTAGTTGGAGAAATGTGGGCCTCCTCCTCCCCTTACAGCCCTCCTTTCCTCACCGAATGAACATTCTACTGCAATTGCGTTGCTTCCTACCAACCTACACTCGTGTTTAAAGACATATGCCACTGCAAATGATACTTCCTAACACATTATTCCCCTTTGTTCCTTGTGGGATCCAAATTTTCCTGTCATTTCCAAGGATCTTGATGATTCCAACAGTTGTCGCAATGTTTGACTGATACAAGGTGGTCGTCGTAGTACTACTTACGTTTCAGAAATATTTAACAAGTGGTATATGCAACGCAGAGCCATCGTGAGCCACAAAATTTCTCGTCGGCTTTGACACTTTAATGAAATAGCTCTCTTTAAGCATCTAAGAGTCGAACCTAGGTTAACGTTTCTCCACTAGTTGGAGGAATGTGGGCCTCCTCCTCCCCTTACAGCCCTCCTTTCCTCACCGAATGAACCTTCTACTGCAATTGCGTTGCTTCCTACCAACCTACACTCGTTTTTAAAGACATATGCCACTGCAAATGATACTTCCTAACACATTATTCCCCTTTGTTCCTTGTGGGATCCAAATTTTCCTGTCATTTCCAAGGATCTTGATGATTCCAACAGTTGTCGCAATGTTTGACTGATACACTGTGGTCGTCGTAGTACTACTTACGTTTCAGAAATATTTAACAAGTGGTATATGCAACGCAGAGCCATCGTGAGCCACAAAATTTCTCGTCGGCTGTGACACTTTAATGAAATAGCTCTCTTTAGGCATCTAAGAGTCGAACCTAGGTTAACATTTCTCGACTAGTTGGAGAAATGTGGGCCACCTTCTCCCCTTCCAGCCCTCCTTCCCTCACCGAATGATCCTTCTGCTGCAATTGCGTTGCTTCCTACCAACCTACACTCGCTTTTTAAAGACATATGCCACAGCAAATGATACTTCCTAACACTTTAATCGATGTTGTTCCTTGTGGGTTCCAAATTTTCCTGTCATTTCCAAGGATCTTGATGATTCCAACAGTTGTCGCAATGTTTGACTGATACAAGATGGTCGTCGTAGTACTACTTATGTTTCAGAAATATTTAACAAGTGGTATATGCAACGCAGAGTCATAGTGAGCCACAAAATCTCTCGTCGGCTGTGACACTATAATGTAATAGCTCTCTTTAGCCATCTAAGTATAGAACCTAGGATAACATTTCTCCACTAGTTGGAGAAATGTGGGCCTCCTCCTCCCCTTACAGCCCTCCTTTCCTCACCGAATGAGCCTTCTGCTGCAATTGCGTTGCTTCCTACCGACCTACACTCGCTTTTTAAAGCCATATGCCAATGCAAATGATACTTCCTAACACATTACTCGCCTTTGTTCCTTGTGGGATCCAAATTTTCCTGTCATTTCAAGGATCTTGATGATTCCAACAGTTGTCGCAATGTTTGACTGATACAAGGTCGTCGTCGTTGTACTACTTACGTTTCAGAAATATTTAACAAGTGGTATATGCAACGCAGAGCCATCGTGAGCCACAAAATTTCTCGTCGGCTTTGACACTTTAATGAAATAGCTCTCTTTAGGCATCTAAGAGTCGAACCTAGGTTAACATTTCTCCACTAGTTGGAGAAATGTGGGCCTCCTCCTCCCCTTACAGCCCTCCTTTCCTCACCGAATGAGCCTTCTACTGCAATTGCGTTGCTTCCTACCAACCTACACTCGCTTTTTAAAGACATATGCCACAGCAAATGATACTTCCTAACACATTAATCGATGTTGTTCCTTGTGGGATCCAAATTTTCCTGTCATTTCCAAGGATCTTGATGATTCCAACAGTTGTCGCAATGTTTGACTGATACACTGTGGTCGTCGTAGTACTACTTACGTTTCAGAAATATTTAACAAGTGGTATATGCAACGCAGAGCCATCGTGAGCCACAAAAATTCTCGTCGGCTGTGACACTTTAATGAAATAGCTCTCTTTAGCCATCTAAGCATCGAACCTAGGTTAACATTTCTCCACTAGTTGGAGAAATGTGGGCCACCTCCTCCCCTTGCAGCCCTCCTTCCCTCACCGAATGAGCATTCTGCTGCAATTGCGTTGTTTCCTACCGACCTAAACTCGCTTTTTAAAGACATATGCCACAGCAAATGATACTTCCTAACACATTAATCGATGTTGTTCCTTGTGGGTTCCAAATTTTCCTGTCATTTCCAAGGATCTTGATGATTCCAACAGTTGTCGCAATGTTTGACTGATACAAGGTGGTCGTCGTAGTACTACTTACGTTTCAGAAATATTTAACAAGTGGTATATGCAACGTAGAGTCATCGTGAGACACAAAATTTCTCGTCGGCTGTGACACATTAATGAAATAGCTCTCTTTAGCCATCTAAGGATCGAACCTAGGTTAACATTCCTCCACTAGTTGGAGAAATGTGGGCCACTCCTCCCCTTCCAGCCCTCCTTCCCTCACCGAATGAGCTTTCTACTGCAATAGCGTTGCTTCCTACCGACCTAAACTCGCTTTTTAAAGACATATGCCACAGCAAATGATACTTCCTAACACATTAATCGATGTTGTTCCTTGTGGGTTCCAAATTTTCCTGTCATTTCCAAGGATCTTGATGATTACAACAGTTGTCGCAATGTTTGACTGATACAAGGTGTTCGTCGTAGTACTACTTATGTTTGAGAAATATTTAACAAGTGGTATATGCAACGCAGAGTCATCGTGAGCCACAAAATTTCTCGTCGGCTGTGACACTATAATGTAATAGCTCTCTTTAGCCATCTAAGTATAGAACCTAGGTTAACATTTCTCCTCTAGTTGGAGAAATGTGGGCCTCCTCCTCCCCTTACAGCCCTCCTTTCCTCACCGAATGAGCCTTCTGCTACAATTGCGTTGCTTCCTACCGACCTACACTCGCTTTTTAAAGACATATGCCACTGCAAATGATACTTCCTAACACATTATTCCCCTTTGTTCCTTGTGGGATCCAAATTTTCCTGTCATTTCCAAGGATCTTGATGATTCCAACAGTTGTCGCAATGTTTGACTGATACAAGGTGGTCGTCGTAGTACTACTTATGTTTGAGAAATATTTAACAAGTGGTATATGCAAAGCAGGGCCATCGTGAGCCACAAAATTTCTCGTCGGCTGTGACACTATATTGTAATAGCTCCCTTTAGCCAATGAAGTATAGAACCTAGGTTAACATCTCTCCACTAGATGGAGAAATGTGGGCCTCCTCCTCCCCTTACAGCCCTACTTCCCTCTCCGAATGAGCCTTCTGCTGCAATTGCGTTGCTTCCTACCGACCTACACTCGCTTTTTAAAGACATATGCCACTGCAAATGATACTTCCTAACACATTATTCCCCTTTGTTCCTTGTGGGATCCAAATTTTCCTGTCATTTCCAAGGATCATGATGATTCCAACTGTTGTCGCAATGTTTGACTGATTCAAGGTGGTCGTCGTAGTACTACTTATGTTTGAGAAATATTTAACAAGTGGTATATGCAACGCAGAGTCATCGAGGGCCACAAAATTTCTCGTCGGCTGTGACACTATATTGTAATAGCTCCCTTTAGCCAAAGAAGTATAGAACCTAGGTTAACATCTCTCCACTAGTTGGTGAAATGTGGGCCTCCTCCTCCCCTTACAGCCCTCCTTTCCTCACCGAATGAGCCTTCTGCTGCAATTGCGTTGCTTCCTACCGACCTACACTCGCTTTTTAAAGACATATGCCACTGCAAATGATACTTCCTAACACATTATTCCCCTTTGTTCCTTGTGGGATCCAAATTTTCCTGTCATTTCCAAGGATCATGATGATTCCAACAGTTGTCGCAATGTTTGACTGATTCAAGGTGGTTGTCGTAGTACTACTTATGTTTCAGAAATATTTAACAAGTGGTATATGCAACGCAGAGTCATCGAGGGCCACAAAATTTCTCGTCGGCTGTGACACTATATTGTAATAGCTCCCTTTAGCCAAAGAAGTATAGAACCTAGGTTAACATCTCTCCACTAGTTGGAGAAATGTGGGCCTCCTCCTCCCCTTACAGCCCTCCTTTCCTCACCGAATGAGCCTTCTGCTGCAATTGCGTTGCTTCCTACCGACCTACACTCGCTTTTTAAAGACATATGCCATTGCAAATGATACTTCCTAACACATTATTCCCCTTTGTTCCTTGTGGGATCCAAATTTTCCTGTCATTTCAAGGATCTTGATGATTCCAACAGTTGTCGCAATGTTTGACTGATACAAGGTCGTCGTCGTTGTACTACTTACGTTTCAGAAATATTTAACAAGTGGTATATGCAACGCAGAGCCATCGTGAGCCACAAAATTTCTCGTCGGCTTTGACACTTTAATGAAATAGCTCTCTTTAGGCATCTAAGAGTCGAACCTAGGTTAACATTTCTCCACTAGTTGGAGAAATGTGGGCCTCCTCCTCCCCTTACAGCCCTCCTTTCCTCACCGAATGAGCCTTCAACTGCAATTGCGTTGCTTCCTACCGACCTACACTCGCTTTTAAAAGACATATGCCACAGCAAATGATACTTCCTAACACATTAATCGATGTTGTTCCTTGTGGGTTCCAAATTTTCCTGTCATTTCCAAGGATCTTGATGATTACAACAGTTGTCGCAATGTTTGACTGATACAAGGTGTTCGTCGTAGTACTACTTATGTTTGAGAAATATTTAACAAGTGGTATATGCAACGCAGAGTCATCGTGAGCCACAAAATTTCTCGTCGGCTGTGACACTATAATGTAATAGCTCTCTTTAGCCATCTAAGTATAGAACCTAGGTTAACATTTCTCCTCTAGTTGGAGAAATGTGGGCCTCCTCCTCCCCTTACAGCCCTCCTTTCCTCACCGAATGAGCCTTCTGCTGCAATTGCGTTGCTTCCTACCGACCTACACTCGCTTTTTAAAGACATATGCCACTGCAAGTGATACTTCCTAACACATTATTCCCCTTTGTTCCTTGTGGGATCCAAGTTTTCCTGTCATTTCCAAGGATCTTGATGATTCCAACAGTTGTCGCAATGTTTGACTGATACAAGGTGGTCGTCGTAGTACTACTTATGTTTCAGAAATATTTAACAAGTGGTATATGCAACGCAGAGTCATCGAGGGCCACAAAATTTATCGTCGGCTGTGACACTATATTGTAATAGCTCCCTTTAGCCAAAGAAGTATAGAACCTAGGTTAACATCTCTCCACTAGTTGGAGAAATGTGGGCCTCCTCCTCCCCTTACAGCCCTCCTTTCCTCACCGAATGAGCCTTCTGCTGCAATTGCGTTGCTTCCTACCGACCTACACTCGCTTTTTAAAGACATATGCCACTGCAAATGATACTTCCTAACACATTATTCCCCTTTGTTCCTTGTGGGATCCAAATTTTTCTGTCATTTCCAAGGATCTTGATGATTCCAACAGTTGTCGCAATGTTTGACTGATACAAGGTGGTCGTCGTAGTACTACTTATGTATCAGAAATATTTAACAAGTGGTATATGCAACGCAGAGTCATCGAGGGCCACAAAATTTCTCGTCCGCTGTGACACTATATTGTAATAGCTCCCTTTAGCCAAAGAAGTATAGAACCTAGGTTAACATCTCTCCACTAGTTGGAGAAATGTGGGCCTCCTCCTCCCCTTACAGCCCTCCTTTCCTCACCGAATGAGCCTTCTGCTGCAATTGCGTTGCTTCCTACCGACCTACACCCGCTTTTTAAAGACATATGCCACTGCAAATGATACTTCCTAACACATTATTCCCCTTTGTTCCTTGTGGGATCCAAATTTTCCTGTCATTTCCAAGGATCTTGATGATTCCAACAGTTGTCGCAATGTTTGACTGATACAAGGTGGTCGTCGTAGTACTACTTATGTTTGAGAAATATTTAACAAGTGGTATATGCAACGCAGAGTCATCGTGAGCCACAAAATTTCTCGTCGGCTGTGACACTATATTGTAACAGCTCCCTTTAGCCAATGAAGTATAGAACCTAGGTTAACATTTCTCCACTAGATGGAGAAATGTGGCATCCTCCTCCCCTTACAGCCCTCCTTTCCTCACCGAATGAGCCTTCTGCTGCAATTGCGTTGCTTCCTACCGACCTACACTCGCTTTTTAAAGACATATGCCACTGCAAATGATACTTCCTAACACATTATTCCCCTTTGTTCCTTGTGGTATCCAAATTTTCCTGTCATTTCCAAGGATCATGATGATTCCAACAGTTGTCGCAATGTTTGACTGATTCAAGGTGGTCGTCGTAGTACTACTTATGTTTCAGAAATATTTAACAAGTGGTATATGCAACGCAGAGTCATCGAGGGCCACAAAATTTCTCGTCGGCTGTGACACTATATTGTAATACCTCCCTTTAGCCAAAGAAGTATAGAACCTAGGTTAACATCTCTCCACTAGTTGGAGAAATGTGGGCCTCCTCCTCCCCTTACAGCCCTCCTTTCCTCACCGAATGAGCCTTCTGCTGCAATTGCGTTGCTTCCTACCGACCTACACTCGCTTTTTAAAGACATATGCCACTGCAAATGATACTTCCTAACACATTATTCCCCTTTGTTCCTTGTGGGATCCAAATTTTCCTGTCATTTCCAATGATCTTGATGATTCCAACAGTTGTCGCAATGTTTGACTGATACAAGGTGGTCGTCGTAGTACTACTTATGTTTGAGAAATATTTAACAAGTGGTATATGCAACGCAGAGTCATCGTGAGCCACAAAATCTCTGGTCGGCTGTGACACTATAATGTAATAGCTCTCTTTAGCCATCTAAGTATAGAACCTAGGTTAACATTTCTCCACTAGTTGGAGAAATGTGGGCCTCCTCCTCCCCTTACAGCCCTCCTTTCCTCACCGAATGAGCCTTCTGCTGCAATTGCGTTGCTTCCTACCGACCTACACTCGCTTTTTAAAGACATATGCCACTGCAAATGATACTTCCTAACACATTATTCCCCTTTGTTCCTTGTGGGATCCAAATTTTCCCGTCATTTCCAAGGATCTTGATGATTCCAACAGTTGTCGCAATGTTTGACTGATGCAAGGTGGTCGTCGTAGTACTACTTATGTTTCAGAAATATTTAACAAGTGGTATATGCAACGTAGAGTCATCGTGAGACACAAAATTTCTCGTCGGCTGTGACACTTTAATGAAATAGCTCTCTTTAGCCATCTAAGGATCGAACCTAGGTTAACATTCCTCCACTAGTTGGAGAAATGTGGGCCACTCCTCCCCTTCCAGCCCTCCTTCCCTCACCGAATGAGCCTTCTACTGCAATAGCGTTGCTTCCTACCGACCTAAACTCGCTTTTTAAAGACATATGCCACAGCAAATGATACTTCCTAACACATTAATCGATGTTGTTCCTTGTGGGTTCCAAATTTTCCTGTCATTTCCAAGGATCTTGATGATTCCAACAGTTGTCGCAATGTTTGACTGATACAAGGTGGTCATCGTAGTACTACTTATGTTTCAGAAATATTTAACAAGTGGTATATGCAACGCAGAGTCATCGTGAGCCACAAAATTTCTCGTCGGCTGTGACACTATAATGTAATAGCTCTCTTTAGCCATCTAAGTATAGAACCTAGGTTAACATTTCTCCACTAGTTGGAGAAATGTGGGCCTCCTCCTCCCCTTTCAGCCCTCCTTTCCTCACCGAATGATCCTTCTGCTGCAATTGCGTTGCTTCCTAACGATCTACACTCGCTTTTTAAAGACATATGCCACTGCAAATGATACTTCCTAACACATTATTCCCCTTTGTTCCTTGTGGGATCCAAATTTTCCTGTCATTTCCAAGGATCTTGATGATTCCAACAGTTGTCGCAATGTTTGACTGATACAAGGTGGTCGTCGTAGTACTACTTATGTTTCAGAAATATTTAACAAGTGGTATATGCAACGCAGAGTCATCGTGAGCCACAAAATTTCTCGTCGGCTGTGACACTATATAGTAATAGCTCTCTTTAGCCAAATAAGTATAGAACCTAGGTTAACATTTCTCCACTAGTTGGAGAAATGTGGGCCACCTCCTCCCCTTACAGCCCTCCTTTCCTCACCGAATGAGCCTTCTGCTGCAATTGCGTTGCTTACTACCGACCTACACTCGCTTTTAAAAGACATATGCCACAGCAAATGATACTTCCTAACACATTAATCGATGTTGTTCCTTGTGGGTTCCAAATTTTCCTGTCATTTCCAAGGATCTTGATGATTACAACAGTTGACGCAATGTTTGACTGATACAAGGTGTTCGTCGTAGTACTACTTATGTTTGAGAAATATTTAACAAGTGGTATATGCAACGCAGAGTCATCGTGAGCCACAAAATTTCTCGTCGGCTGTGACACTATAATGTAATAGCTCTCTTTAGCCATCTAAGTATAGAACCTAGGTTAACATTTCTCCTCTAGTTGGAGAAATGTGGGCCTCCTCCTCCCCTTACAGCCCTCCTTTCCTCACCGAATGAGCCTTCTGCTGCAATTGCGTTGCTTCCTACCGACCTACACTCGCTTTTTAAAGACATATGCCACTGCAAATGATACTTCCTAACACATTATTCTCCTTTGTTCCTTGTGGGATCCAAATTTTCCTGTCATTTCCAAGGATCTTGATGATTCCAACAGTTGTCGCAATGTTTGACTGATACAAGGTGGTCGTCGTAGTACTACTTATGTTTGAGAAATATTTAACAAGTGGTATATGCAACGCAGAGCCATCGTGAGCCACAAAATTTCTCGTCGGCTGTGACACTATATTGTAATAGCTCCCTTTAGCCAATGAAGTATAGAACCTAGATTAACATCTCTCCACTAGATGGAGAAATGTGGGCCTCCTCCTCCCCTTACAGCCCTCCTTTCCTCACCGAATGATCCATCTGCTGCAATTGCGTTGCTTCCTACCGACCTACACCCGCTTTTTAAAGACATATGCCACTGCAAATGATACTTCCTAACACATTATTCCCCTTTGTTAATTGTGGGATCCAAATTTTCCTGTCATTTCCAAGGATCTTGATGATTCCAACAGTTGTCGCAATGTTTGACTGATACAAGGTGGTCGTCGTAGTACTACTTATGTTTGAGAAATATTTAACAAGTGGTATATGCAACGCAGAGTCATCGTGGGCCACAAAATCTCTCGTCGGCTGTGACACTATAATGTAATAGCTCTCTTTAGCCATCTAAGTATAGCACCTAGGTTAACATTTCTCCACTAGTTGGAGAAATGTGGGCCTCCTCCTCCCCTTACAGCCCTCCTTTCCTCACCGAATGAGCCTTCTGCTGCAATTGCGTTGCTTCCTACCGACCTACACTCGCTTTTTAAAGACATATGCCACTGCAAATGATACTTCCTAACACATTATTCGCCTTTGTTCCTTGTGGGATCCAAATTTTCCTGTCATTTCCAAGGATCTTGATGATTCCAACAGTTGTCGCAATGTTTGACTGATGCAAGGTGGTCGTCGTAGTACTACTTACGTTTCAGAAATATTTAACAAGTGGTATACGCAACGCAGAGCCATCGTGAGCCACAAAAATTCTCGTCGGCTGTGACACTTTAATGAAATAGCTCTTTTTAGCCATCTAAGCATCGAACCTAAGTTAACATTTCTCCACTAGTTGGAGAAATGTGGGCCACCTCCTCCCCTTGCAGCCCTCCTTCCCTCACCGAATGAGCCTTCTGCTGCAATTGCGTTGTTTCCTACCGACCTAAACTCGCTTTTTAAAGACATATGCCACAGCAAATGATACTTCCTAACACATTAATCGATGTTGTTCCTTGTGGGTTCCAAATTTTCCTGTCATTTCCAAGGATCTTGATGATTCCAACAGTTGTCGCAATGTTTGACTGATACAAGGTGGTCGTCGTAGTACTACTTATGTTTCAGAAATATTTAACAAGTGGTATATGCAACGTAGAGTCATCGTGAGACACAAGATTTCTCGTCGGCTGTGACACTTTAATGAAATAGCTCTCTTTAGCCATCTAAGGATCGAACCTAGGTTAACATTCCTCCACTAGTTGGAGAAATGTGGGCCACTCCTCCCCTTCCAGCACTCCTTCCCTCACCGAATGAGCCTTCTACTGCAATAGCGTTGCTTCCTACCGACCTAAACTCGCTTTTTAAAGACATATGCCACAGCAAATGATACTTCCTAACACATTAATCGATGTTGTTACTTGTGGGTTCCAAATTTTACTGTCATTTCCAAGGATCTTGATGATTCCCACAGTAGTCGCAATGTTTGACTGATACAAGGTGGTCATCGTAGTACTACTTATGTTTCAGAAATATTTAACAAGTTGTATATGCAACGCAGAGTCATCGTGAGCCACAAAATTTCTCGTCGGCTGTGACACTATAATGTAATAGCTCTCTTTAGCCATCTAAGTATAGAACCTAGGTTAACATTTCTCCACAAGTTGGAGAAATGTGGGCCTCCTCCTCCTCTTTCAGCCCTCCTTTCCTCACCGAATGATCTTTCTGCTGCAATTGCGTTGCTTCCTAACGATCTACACTCGCTTTTTAAAGACATATGCCACTGAAAATGATACTTCCTAACACATTATTCCCCTTTGTTCCTTGTGGGATCCAAATTTTCCTGTCATTTCCAAGGATCTTGATGATTCCAACAGTTGTCGCAATGTTTGACTGATACAAGGTGGTCGTCGTAGTACTACTTATGTTTGAGAAATATTTAACAAGTGGTATATGCAATGCAGAGTCATCGAGGGCCACAAAATTTCTCGTCGGCTGTGACACTATATTGTAATAGCTCTCTTTAGCCAAATAAGTATAGAACCTAGGTTAACATTTCTCCACTAGTTGGAGAAATGTGGGCCTCCTCCTCCCCTTACAGCCCTCCTTTCCTCACCGAATGATCCTTCTGCTGCAATTGCGTTGCTTCCTACCGACCTACACTCGCTTTTTAAAGACATATGCCACAGCAAATGATACTTCCTAACACATTATTCTCCTTTGTTCCTTGTGGGATCCAAATTTTCCTGTCATTTCCAAGGATCTTGATGATTCCAACAGTTGTCGCAATGTTTGACTGATACAAGGTGGTCGTCGTAGTACTACTTATGTTTGAGAAATATTTAACAAGTGGTATATGCAACGCAGAGCCATCGTGAGCCACAAAATTTCTCGTCGGCTGTGACACTATATTGTAATAGCTCCCTTTAGCCAAAGAAGTATAGAACCTAGGTTAACATCTCTCCACTAGTTGGAGAAATGTGGGCCTCCTCCTCCCCTTACAGCCCTCCTTTCCTCACCGAATGAGCCTTCTGCTGCAATTGCGTTGCTTCCTACCGACCTACACTCGCTTTTTAAAGACATATGCCACTGCAAATGATACTTCCTAACACATTATTCCCCTTTGTTTCTTTGGGGGATCCAAATTTTCCTGTCATTTCCAAGGATCTTGATGATTCCAACAGTTGTCGCAATGTTTGACTGATACAAGGTGGTCGTCGTAGTACTACTTATGTTTCAGAAATATTTAACAAGTGGTATATGCAACGCAGAGTCATCGAGGGCCACAAAATTTCTCGTCGGCTGTGACACTATATTGTAATAGCTCCCTTTAGCCAAAGAAGTATAGAACCTAGGTTAACATCTCTCCACTAGTTGGAGAAATGTGGGCCTCCTCCTCCCCTTACAGCCCTCCTTTCCTCACCGAATGAGCCTTCTGCTGCAATTGCGTTGCTTCCTCTCGACCTACACTCGCTTTTTAAAGACATATGCCACTGCAAATGATACTTCCTAACACATTATTCCCCTTTGTTTCTTTGGGGGATCCAAATTTTCCTGTCATTTCCAAGGATCTTCATGATTCCAACAGTTGTCGCAATGTTTGACTGATACAAGGTGGTCGTCGTAGTACTACTTATGTTTGAGAAATATTTAACAAGTGGTATATGCAACGCAGAGTCATCGAGGGCCACAAAATTTCTCGTCGGCTGTGACACTATATTGTAAAAGCTCCCTTTAGCCAAAGAAGTATAGAACCTAGGTTAACATCTCTCCACTAGTTGGAGAAATGTGGGCCTCCTCCTCCCCTTACAGCCCTCCTTTCCTCACCGAATGAGCCTTCTGCTGCAATTGCGTTGCTTCCTACCGACCTACACTCGCTTTTTAAAGACCTATGCCACTGCAAATGAAACTTCCTAACACATTATTCCCCTTTGTTCCTTGTGGGATCCAAATTTTTCTGTCATTTCCAAGGATCTTGATGATTCCAACAGTTGTCGCAATGTTTGACTGATGCAAGGTGGTCGTCGTAGTACTACTTACGTTTCAGAAATATTTAACAAGTGGTATACGCAACGCAGAGCCATCGTGAGCCACAAAAATTCTCGTCGGCTGTGACACTTTAATGAAATAGCTCTTTTTAGCCATCTAAGCATCGAACCTAAGTTAACATTTCTCCACTAGTTGGAGAAATGTGGGCCACCTCCTCCCCTTGCAGCCCTCCTTCCCTCACCGAATGAGCCTTCTGCTGCAATTGCGTTGTTTCCTACCGACCTAAACTCGCTTTTTAAAGACATATGCCACAGCAAATGATACTTCCTAACACATTAATCGATGTTGTTCCTTGTGGGTTCCAAATTTTCCTGTCATTTCCAAGGATCTTGATGATTCCAACAGTTGTCGCAATGTTTGACTGATACAAGGTGGTCGTCGTAGTACTACTTATGTTTCAGAAATATTTAACAAGTGGTATATGCAACGTAGAGTCATCGTGAGACACAAGATTTCTCGTCGGCTGTGACACTTTAATGAAATAGCTCTCTTTAGCCATCTAAGGATCGAACCTAGGTTAACATTCCTCCACTAGTTGGAGAAATGTGGGCCACTCCTCCCCTTCCAGCACTCCTTCCCTCACCGAATGAGCCTTCTACTGCAATAGCGTTGCTTCCTACCGACCTAAACTCGCTTTTTAAAGACATATGCCACAGCAAATGATACTTCCTAACACATTAATCGATGTTGTTACTTGTGGGTTCCAAATTTTACTGTCATTTCCAAGGATCTTGATGATTCCCACAGTAGTCGCAATGTTTGACTGATACAAGGTGGTCATCGTAGTACTACTTATGTTTCAGAAATATTTAACAAGTTGTATATGCAACGCAGAGTCATCGTGAGCCACAAAATTTCTCGTCGGCTGTGACACTATAATGTAATAGCTCTCTTTAGCCATCTAAGTATAGAACCTAGGTTAACATTTCTCCACAAGTTGGAGAAATGTGGGCCTCCTCCTCCTCTTTCAGCCCTCCTTTCCTCACCGAATGATCTTTCTGCTGCAATTGCGTTGCTTCCTAACGATCTACACTCGCTTTTTAAAGACATATGCCACTGAAAATGATACTTCCTAACACATTATTCCCCTTTGTTCCTTGTGGGATCCAAATTTTCCTGTCATTTCCAAGGATCTTGATGATTCCAACAGTTGTCGCAATGTTTGACTGATACAAGGTGGTCGTCGTAGTACTACTTATGTTTGAGAAATATTTAACAAGTGGTATATGCAATGCAGAGTCATCGAGGGCCACAAAATTTCTCGTCGGCTGTGACACTATATTGTAATAGCTCTCTTTAGCCAAATAAGTATAGAACCTAGGTTAACATTTCTCCACTAGTTGGAGAAATGTGGGCCTCCTCCTCCCCTTACAGCCCTCCTTTCCTCACCGAATGATCCTTCTGCTGCAATTGCGTTGCTTCCTACCGACCTACACTCGCTTTTTAAAGACATATGCCACAGCAAATGATACTTCCTAACACATTATTCTCCTTTGTTCCTTGTGGGATCCAAATTTTCCTGTCATTTCCAAGGATCTTGATGATTCCAACAGTTGTCGCAATGTTTGACTGATACAAGGTGGTCGTCGTAGTACTACTTATGTTTGAGAAATATTTAACAAGTGGTATATGCAACGCAGAGCCATCGTGAGCCACAAAATTTCTCGTCGGCTGTGACACTATATTGTAATAGCTCCCTTTAGCCAAAGAAGTATAGAACCTAGGTTAACATCTCTCCACTAGTTGGAGAAATGTGGGCCTCCTCCTCCCCTTACAGCCCTCCTTTCCTCACCGAATGAGCCTTCTGCTGCAATTGCGTTGCTTCCTACCGACCTACACTCGCTTTTTAAAGACATATGCCACTGCAAATGATACTTCCTAACACATTATTCCCCTTTGTTTCTTTGGGGGATCCAAATTTTCCTGTCATTTCCAAGGATCTTGATGATTCCAACAGTTGTCGCAATGTTTGACTGATACAAGGTGGTCGTCGTAGTACTACTTATGTTTCAGAAATATTTAACAAGTGGTATATGCAACGCAGAGTCATCGAGGGCCACAAAATTTCTCGTCGGCTGTGACACTATATTGTAATAGCTCCCTTTAGCCAAAGAAGTATAGAACCTAGGTTAACATCTCTCCACTAGTTGGAGAAATGTGGGCCTCCTCCTCCCCTTACAGCCCTCCTTTCCTCACCGAATGAGCCTTCTGCTGCAATTGCGTTGCTTCCTCTCGACCTACACTCGCTTTTTAAAGACATATGCCACTGCAAATGATACTTCCTAACACATTATTCCCCTTTGTTTCTTTGGGGGATCCAAATTTTCCTGTCATTTCCAAGGATCTTCATGATTCCAACAGTTGTCGCAATGTTTGACTGATACAAGGTGGTCGTCGTAGTACTACTTATGTTTGAGAAATATTTAACAAGTGGTATATGCAACGCAGAGTCATCGAGGGCCACAAAATTTCTCGTCGGCTGTGACACTATATTGTAAAAGCTCCCTTTAGCCAAAGAAGTATAGAACCTAGGTTAACATCTCTCCACTAGTTGGAGAAATGTGGGCCTCCTCCTCCCCTTACAGCCCTCCTTTCCTCACCGAATGAGCCTTCTGCTGCAATTGCGTTGCTTCCTACCGACCTACACTCGCTTTTTAAAGACCTATGCCACTGCAAATGAAACTTCCTAACACATTATTCCCCTTTGTTCCTTGTGGGATCCAAATTTTTCTGTCATTTCCAAGGATCTTGATGATTCCAACAGTTGTCGCAATGTTTGACTGATACAAGGTGGTCGTCGTAGTACTACTTATGTTTCAGAAATATTTAACAAGTGGTATATGCAACGCAGAGTCATCGAGGGCCACAAAATTTCTCGTTGGCTGTGACACTATATTGTAATAGCTCCCTTTAGCCAAAGAAGTATAGAACCTAGGTTAACATCTCTCCACTAGTTGGAGAAATGTGGGCCTCCTCCTCCCCTTACAGCCCTCCTTTCCTCACCGAATGAGCCTTCTGCTGCAATTGCGTTGCTTCCTACCGACCTACACTCGCTTTTTAAAGACATATGCCACTGCAAATGATACTTCCTAACACATTATTCCCCTTTGTTCCTTGTGGGATCCAAATTTTCCTGTCATTTCCAAGGATCTTGATGATTCCAACAGTTGTCGCAATGTTTGACTGATTCAAGGTGGTCGTCGTAGTACTACTTATGTTTCAGAAATATTTAACAAGTGGTATATGCAACGCAGAGTCATCGAGGGCCACAAAATTTCTCGTCCGCTGTGACACTATATTGTAATAGCTCCCTTTAGCCAAAGAAGTATAGAACCTAGGTTAACATCTCTCCACTAGTTGGAGAAATGTGGGCCTCCTCCTCCCCTTACAGCCCTCCTTTCCTCACCGAATGAGCCTTCTGCTGCAATTGCGTTGCTTCCTACCGACCTACACTCGGTTTTTAAAGACATATGCCACTGCAAATGATACTTCCTAACACATTATTCCCCTTTGTTCCTTGTGGGATCCAAATTTTCCTGTCATTTCCAAGGATCTTGATGATTCCAACAGTTGTCGCAATGTTTGACTGATACAAGGTGGTCGTCGTAGTACAACTTATGTTTGAGAAATATTTAACAAGTGGTATATGCAATGCAGAGTCATCGAGGGCCACAAAATTTCTCGTCGGCTGTGACACTATATTGTAATAGCTCTCTTTAGCCAAATAAGTATAGAACCTAGGTTAACATTTCTCCACTAGTTGGAGAAATGTGGGCCTCCTCCTCCCCTTACAGCCCTCCTTTCCTCACCGAATGATCCTTCTGCTGCAATTGCGTTGCTTCCTACCGACCTACACTCGCTTTTTAGAGACATATGCCACAGCAAATGATACTTCCTAACACATTAATCGATGTTGTTCCTTGTGGGTTCCAAATTTTCCTGTCATTTCCAAGGATCTTGATGATTCCAACAGTTGTCGCAATGTTTGACTGATACAAGGTGGTCGTCGTAGTACTACTTATGTTTCAGAAATATTTAACAAGTGGTATATGCAACGCAGAGTCATCGTGAGCCACAAAATTTCTCGTCGGCTGTGACACTATATTGTAATAGCTCTCTTTAGCCAAATAAGTATAGAACCTAGGTTAACATTTCTCCACTAGTTGGAGAAATGTGGGCCACCTCCTCCCCTTACAGCCCTCCTTTCCTCACCGAATGAGCCTTCTGCTGCAATTGCGTTGCTTCCTACCGACCTACACTCGCTTTTAAAAGACATATGCCACAGCAAATGATACTTCCTAACACATTAATCGATGTTGTTCCTTGTGGGTTCCAAATTTTCCTGTCATTTCCAAGGATCTTGATGATTACAACAGTTGTCGCAATGTTTGACTGATACAAGGTGTTCGTCGTAGTACTACTTATGTTTGAGAAATATTTTACAAGTGGTATATGCAACGCAGAGTCATCGTGAGCCACAAAATTTCTCGTCGGCTGTGACACTATAATGTAATCGCTCTCTTTAGCCATCTAAGTATAGAACCTAGGTTAACATTTCTCCTCTAGTTGGAGAAATGTGGGCCTCCTCCTCCCCTTACAGCCCTCCTTTCCTCACCGAATGAGCCTTCTGCTGCAATTGCGTTGCTTCCTACCGACCTACACTCGCTTTTTAAAGACATATGCCACTGCAAATGATACTTCCTAACACATTATTCTCCTTTGTTCCTTGTGGGATCCAAATTTTCCTGTCATTTCCAAGGATCTTGATGATTCCAACAGTTGTCGCAATGTTTGACTGATACAAGGTGGTCGTCGTAGTACTACTTATGTTTGAGAAATATTTAACAAGTGGTATAGGCAACGCAGAGCCATCGTGAGCCACAAAATTTCTCGTCGGCTGTGACACTATATTGTAATAGCTCCCTTTAGCCAATGAAGTATAGAACCTAGGTTAACATCTCTCCACTAGATGGAGAAATGTGGGCCTCCTCCTCCCCTTACAGCCCTCCTTTCCTCACCGAATGAGCCTTCTGCTGCAATTGCGTTGCTTCCTACCGACCTACACTCGCTTTTTAAAGACATATGCCACTGCAAATAATACTTCCTAACACATTATTCCCCTTTGTTCCTTGCGGGATCCAAATTTTTCTGTCATTTCCAAGGATCTTGATGATTCCAACAGCTGTCGCAATGTTTGACTGATACAAGGTGGTCGTCGTAGTACTACTTATGTTTCAGAAATATTTAACTTGTGGTATATGAAACGCAGAGTTATCGAGGGCCACAAAATTTCTCGTCGGCTGTGACACTATATTGTAATAGCTCCCTTTAGCCAAAGAAGTATAGAACCTAGGTTAACATCTCTCCACTAGTTGGAGAAATGTGGGCCTCCTCCTCCCCTTACAGCCCTCCTTTCCTCACCGAATGAGCCTTCTGCTGCAATTGCGTTGCTTCCTACCGACCTACACTCGCTTTTTGAAGACATATGCCACTGCAAATGATACTTCCTAACACATTATTCCCCTTTGTTTCTTTCGGGGATCCAAATTTTCCTGTCATTTCCAAGGATCTTGATGATTCCAACAGTTGTCGCAATGTTTGACTGATACAAGGTGGTCGTCGTAGTACTACTTATGTTTCAGAAATATTTAACAAGTGGTATATGCAACGCAGAGTCATCGAGGGCCACAAAATTTCTCGTCGGCTGTGACACTATATTGTAATAGCTCCCTTTAGCCAAAGAAGTATAGAACCTAGGTTAACATCTCTCCACTAGTTGGAGAAATGTGGGCCTCCTCCTCCCCTTACAGCCCTCCTTTCCTCACCGAATGAGCCTTCTGCTGCAATTGCGTTGCTTCCTCTCGACCTACACTCCCTTTTTAAAGACATATGCCACTACAAATGATACTTCCTAACACATTATTCCCCTTTGTTCCTTGTGGGATCCAAATTTTCCTGTCATTTCCAAGGATCTTCATGATTCCAACAGTTGTCGCAATGTTTCACTGATACAAGGTGGTCGTCGTAGTACTACTTATGTTTCAGAAATATTTAACAACTGGTATATGCAACGCAGAGTCATCGAGGGCCACAAAATTTCTCGTCGGCTGTGACACTATATTGTAAAAGCTCCCTTTAGCCAAAGAAGTATAGAACCTAGGTTAACATCTCTCCACTAGTTGGAGAAATGTGGGCCTCCTCCTCCCCTTACAGCCCTCCTTTCCTCACCGAATGAGCCTTCAGCTGCAATTGCGTTGCTTCCTACCGACCTACACTCGCTTTTTAAAGACCTATGCCACTGCAAATGACACTTCCTAACACATTATTCCCCTTTGTTCCTTGTGGGATCCAAATTTTCCTGTCATTTCCAAGGATCTTGATGATTCCAACAGTTGTCGCAATGTTTGACTGATACAAGGTGGTCGTCGTAGTACTAGTTATGTTTCAGAAATATTTAACAAGTGGTATATGCAACGCAGAGTCATCGAGGGCCACAAAATTTCTCGTCGGCTGTGACACTATATTGTAATAGCTCCCTTTAGCCAAAGAAGTATAGAACCTAGGTTAACATCTCTCCACTAGTTGGAGAAATGTGGGCCTCCTCCTCCCCTTACAGCCCTCCTTTCCTCACCGAATGAGCCTTCAGCTGCAATTGCGTTGCTTCCTACCGACCTACACTCGCTTTTTAAAGACCTATGCCACTGCAAATGACACTTCCTAACACATTATTCCCCTTTGTTCCTTGTGGGATCCAAATTTTCCTGCAATTTCCAAGGATCTTGATGATTCCAACAGTTGTCGCAATGTTTGACTGATACAAGGTGGTCGTCGTAGTACTACTTATGTTTCAGAAATATTTAACAAGTGGTATATGCAACGCAGAGTCATCGAGGGCCACAAAATTTCTCGTCGGCTGTGACACTATATTGTAATAGCTCCCTTTAGCCAAAGAAATATAGAACCTAGGTTAACATTTCTCCACTAGTTGGAGAAATGTGGGCCTCCTCCTCCCCTTACAGCCCTCCTTTCCTCACCGAATGAGCCTTCTGCTGCAATTGCGTTGCTTCCTACCGACCTACACTCGCTTTTTAAAGACATATGCCACTGCAAATGATACTTCCTAACACATTATTCCCCTTTGTTACTTGTGGGATCCAAATTTTCCTGTCATTTCCAAGGATCATGATGATTCCAACAGTTGTCGCAATGTTTGACTGATTCAAGGTGGTCGTCGTAGTACTACTTATGTTTCAGAAATATTTAACAAGTGGTATATGCAACGCAGAGTCATCGAGGGCCACAAAATTTCTCGTCCGCTGTGACACTATATTGTAATAGCTCCCTTTAGCCAAAGAAGTATAGAACCTAGGTTAACATCTCTCCACTAGTTGGAGAAATGTGGGCCTCCTCCTCCCCTTACAGCCCTCCTTTCCTCACCGAATGAGCCTTCTGCTGCAATTGCGTTGCTTCCTACCGACCTACACTCGGTTTTTAAAGACATATGCCACTGCAAATGATACTTCCTAACACATTATTCACCTTTGTTCCTTGTGGGATCCAAATTTTCCTGTCATTTCCAAGGATCTTGATGATTCCAACAGTTGTCGCAATGTTTGACTGATACAAGGTGGTCGTCGTAGTACTACTTATGTTTCAGAAATATTTAACAAGTGGTATATGCAACGCAGAGTCATGGAGGGCCACAAAATTTCTCGTCGGCTGTGACACTATATTGTAATAGCTCCCTTTAGCCAAAGAAGTATAGAACCTAGGTTAACATCTCTCCACTAGTTGGAGAAATGTGGGCCTCCTCCTCCCCTTACAGCCCTCCTTTCCTCAACGAATGAGCCTTCTGCTGCAATTGCGTTGCTTCCTACCGACCTACACTCGCTTTTTAAAGACATATGCCACTGCAAATGATACTTCCTAACACATTATTCCCCTTTGTTCCTTGTGGGATCCAAATTTTCCTGTCATTTCCAAGGATCTTGATGATTCCAACAGTTGTCGCAATGTTTGACTGATACAAGGTGGTCGTCGTAGTACTACTTATGTTTCAGAAATATTTAACAAGTGGTATATGCAACGCAGAGTCATCGAGGGCCACAAAATTTCTCGTCGGCTGTGACACTATATTGTAATAGCTCCCTTTAGCCAAAGAAGTATAGAACCTAGGTTAACATCTCTCCACTAGTTGGAGAAATGTGGGCCTCCTCCTCCCCTTACAGCCCTCCTTTCCTCACCGAATGAGCCTTCTGCTGCAATTGCGTTGCTTCCTACCGACCTACACTCGCTTTTTAAAGACATATGCCACTGCAAATGATACTTCCTAACACATTATTCCCCTTTGTTCCTTGTGGGATCCAAATTTTCCTGTCATTTCCAAGGATCTTGATGATTCCAACAGTTGTCGCAATGTTTGACTGATACAAGGTGGTCGTCGTAGTACTACTTATGTTTCAGAAATATTTAACAAGTGGTATATGCAACGCAGAGTCATCGAGAGCCACAAAATTTCTCGTCGGCTGTGACACTATATTGTAATAGCTCCCTTTAGCCAAAGAAGTATAGAACCTAGGTTAACATCTCTCCACTAGTTGGAGAAATGTGGGCCTCCTCCTCCCCTTACAGCCCTCCTTTCCTCACCGAATGAGCCTTCTGCTGCAATTGCGTTGCTTCCTACCGACCTACACTCGCTTTTTAAAGACATATGCCACTGCAAATGACACTTCCTAACACATTATTCCCCTTTGTTCCTTGTGGGATCCAAATTTTACTGTCATTTCCAAGGATCTTGATGATTCCAACAGTTGTCGCAATGTTTGACTGATACAAGGTGGTCGTCGTAGTACTACTTATGTTTCAGAAATATTTAACAAGTGGTATATGCAACGCAGAGTCATCGAGGGCCACAAAATTTCTCGTCGGCTGTGACACTATATTGTAATAGCTCCCTTTAGCCAAAGAAGTATAGAACCTAGGTTAACATCTCTCCACTAGTTGGAGAAATGTGGGCCTCCTCCTCCCCTTACAGCCCTCCTTTCCTCACCGAATGAGCCTTCTGCTGCAATTGCGTTGCTTCCTACCGACCTACACTCGCTTTTTAAAGACATATGCCACTGCAAATGATACTTCCTAACACATTATTCCCCTTTGTTCCTTGTGGGATCCAAATTTTCCTGTCATTTCCAAGGATCTTGATGATTCCAACAGTTGTCGCAATGTTTGACTGATACAAGGTGGTCGTCGTAGTACTAGTTATGTTTCAGAAATATTTAACAAGTGGTATATGAAACGCAGAGTCATCGAGGGCCACAAAATTTCTCGTCCGCTGTGACACTATATTGTAATAGCTCCCATTAGCCAAAGAAGTATAGAACCTAGGTTAACATCTCTCCACTAGTTGGAGAAATGTGGGCCTCCTCCTCCCCTTACAGCCCTCCTTTCCTCACCGAATGAGCCTTCTGCTGCAATTGCGTTGCTTCCTACCGACCTACACTCGCTTTTTAAAGACATATGCCACTGCAAATGATACTTCCTAACACATTATTCCACTTTGTTCCTTGTGGGATCCAAATTTTCCTGTCATTTCCAAGGATCATGATGATTCCAACAGTTGTCGCAATGTTTGACTGATTCAAGGTGGTCGTCGTAGTACTACTTATGTTTCAGAAAAATTTAACAAGTGGTATATCCAACGCAGAGTCATCGAGGGCCACAAAATTTCTCGTCGGCTGTGACACTATATTGTAATAGCTCCCTTTAGCCAAAGAAGTATAGAACCTAGGTTAACATCTCTCCACTAGTTGGAGAAATGTGGGCCTCCTCCTCCCCTTACAGCCCTCCTTTCCTCACCGAATGAGCCTTCTGCTGCAATTGCGTTGCTTCCTACCGACCTACACTCGGTTTTTAAAGACATATGCCACTGCAAATGATACTTCCTAACACATTATTAACCTTTGTTCCTTGTGGGATCCAAATTTTCCTGTCATTTCCAAGGATCTTGATGATTCCAACAGTTGTCGCAATGTTTGACTGATACAAGGTGGTCGTCGTAGTACTACGTATGTTTGAGAAATATTTAACAAGTGGTATATGCAATGCAGAGTCATCGAGGGCCACAAAATTTCTCGTCGGCTGTGACACTATATTGTAATAGCTCCCTTTAGCCAAAGAAGTATAGAACCTAGGTTAACATCTCCCCACTAGTTGGAGAAATGTGGGCCTCCTCCTCCCCTTACAGCCCTCCTTTCCTCACCGAATGAGCCTTCTGCTGCAATTGCGTTGCTTCCTACCGACCTACACTCGCTTTTTAAAGACATATGCCACTGCAAATGATACTTCCTAACACATTATTCCCCTTTGTTCCTTGTGGGATCCAAATTTTCCTGTCATTTCCAAGGATCTTGATGATTCCAACAGTTGTCGCAATGTTTGACTGATACAAGGTGGTCGTCGTAGTACTACGTATGTTTGAGAAATATTTAACAAGTGGTATATGCAACGCAGAGTCATCGAGGGCCACAAAATTTCTCGTCGGCTGTGACACTATATTGTAATAGCTCCCTTTAGCCAAATAAGTATAGAACCTAGGTTAACATCTCCCCACTAGTTGGAGAGATGTGGGCCTCCTCCTCCCCTTACAGCCCTCCTTTCCTCACCGAATGAGCCTTCTGCTGCAATTGCGTTGCTTCCTACCGACCTACACTCGCTTTTTAAAGACATATGCCACTGCAAATGATACTTCCTAACACATTATTCCCCTTTGTTCCTTGTGGGATCCAAATTTTCCTGTCATTTCCAAGGATCTTGATGATTCCAACAGTTGTCGCAATGTTTGACTGATACAAGGTGGTCGTCGTAGTACTACGTATGTTTGAGAAATATTTAACAAGTGGTATATGCAACGCAGAGTCATCGAGGGCCACAAAATTTCTCGTCGGCTGTGACACTATATTGTAATAGCTCCCTTTAGCCAAAGAAGTATAGAACCTAGGTTAACATCTCTCCACTAGTTGGAGAAATGTGGGCCTCCTCCTCCCCTTACAGCCCTCCTTTCCTCACCGAATGAGCCTTCAGCTGCAATTGCGTTGCTTCCTACCGACCTACACTCGCTTTTTAAAGACCTATGCCACTGCAAATGACACTTCCTAACACATTATTCCCCTTTGTTCCTTGTGGGATCCAAATTTTCCTGTCATTTCCAAGGATCTTGATGATTCCAACAGTTGTCGCAATGTTTGACTGATACAAGGTGGTCGTCGTAGTACTACTTATGTTTCAGAAATATTTAACAAGTGGTATATGCAACGCAGAGTCATCGAGGGCCACAAAATTTCTCGTCGGCTGTGACACTATATTGTAATAGCTCCCTTTAGCCAAAGAAATATAGAACCTAGGTGAACATCTCTCCACTAGTTGGAGAAATGTGGGCCTCCTCCTCCCCTTACAGCCCTCCTTTCCTCACCGAATGAGCCTTCTGCTGCAATTGCGTTGCTTCCTACCGACCTACACTCGCTTTTTAAAGACATATGCCACTGCAAATGATACTTCCTAACACATTATTCCCCTTTGTTCCTTGTGGGATCCAAATTTTCCTGTCATTTCCAAGGATCATGATGATTCCAACAGTTGTCGCAATGTTTGACTGATTCAAGGTGGTCGTCGTAGTACTACTTATGTTTCAGAAATATTTAACAAGTGGTATATGCAACGCAGAGTCATCGAGGGCCACAAAATTTCTCGTTCGCTGTGACACTATATTGTAATAGCTCCCTTTAGCCAAAGAAGTATAGAACCTAGGTTAACATCTCTCCACTAGTTGGAGAAATGTGGGCCTCCTCCTCCCCTTACAGCCCTCCTTTCCTCACCGAATGAGCCTTCTGCTGCAATTGCGTTGCTTCCTACCGACCTACACTCGGTTTTTAAAGACATATGCCACTGCAAATGATACTTCCTAACACATTATTCCCCTTGTTCCTTGTGGGATCCAAATTTTCCTGTCATTTCCAAGGATCTTGATGATTCCAACAGTTGTCGCAATGTTTGACTGATACAAGGTGGTCGTCGTAGTACTACTTATGTTTCAGAAATATTTAACAAGTGGTATATGCAACGCAGAGTCATCGAGGGCCACAAAATTTCTTGTCGGCTGTGACACTATATTGTAATAGCTCCCTTTAGCCAAAGAAATATAGAACCTAGGTTAACATCTCTCCACTAGTTGGAGAAATGTGGGCCTCCTCCTCCCCTTACAGCCCTCCTTTCCTCACCGAATGAGCCTTCTGCTGCAATTGCGTTGCTTCCTACCGACCTACACTCGCTTTTTAAAGACATATGCCACTGCAAATGATACTTCCTAACACATTATTCCCCTTTGTTCCTTGTGGGATCCAAATTTTCCTGTCATTTCCAAGGATCTTGATGATTCCAACAGTTGTCGCAATGTTTGACTGATACAAGGTGGTCGTCGTAGTACTACTTATGTTTCAGAAATATTTAACAAGTGGTATATGCAACGCAGAGTCATCGAGGGCCACAAAATTTCTCGTCGGCTGTGACACTATATTGTAATAGCTCCCTTTAGCCAAATAAGTATAGAACCTAGGTTAACATCTCTCCACTAGTTGGAGAAATGTGGGCCTCCTCCTCCCCTTACAGCCCTCCTTTCCTCACCGAATGAGCCTTCTGCTGCAATTGCGTTGCTTCCTACCGACCTACACTCGCTTTTTAAAGACATATGCCACTGCAAATGATACTTCCTAACACATTATTCCCCTTTGTTCCTTGTGGGATCCAAATTTTCCTGTCATTTCCAAGGATCTTGATGATTCCAACAGTTGTCGCAATGTTTGACTGATACAAGGTGGTCGTCGTAGTACTACTTATGTTTCAGAAATATTTAACAAGTGGTATATGCAACGCAGAGTCATCGAGAGCCACAAAATTTCTCGTCGGCTGTGACACTATATTGTAATAGCTCCCTTTAGCCAAAGAAGTATAGAACCTAGGTTAACATCTCTCCACTAGTTGGAGAAATGTGGGCCTCCTCCTCCCCTTACAGCCCTCCTTTCCTCACCGAATGAGCCTTCTGCTGCAATTGCGTTGCTTCCTACCGACCTACACTCGGTTTTTAAAGACATATGCCACTGCAAATGATACTTCCTAACACATTATTCCCCTTGTTCCTTGTGGGATCCAAATTTTCCTGTCATTTCCAAGGATCTTGATGATTCCAACAGTTGTCGCAATGTTTGACTGATACAAGGTGGTCGTCGTAGTACTACTTATGTTTCAGAAATATTTAACAAGTGGTATATGCAACGCAGAGTCATCGAGGGCCACAAAATTTCTCGTCGGCTGTGACACTATATTGTAATAGCTCCCTTTAGCCAAAGAAATATAGAACCTAGGTTAACATCTCTCCACTAGTTGGAGAAATGTGGGCCTCCTCCTCCCCTTACAGCCCTCCTTTCCTCACCGAATGAGCCTTCTGCTGCAATTGCGTTGCTTCCTACCGACCTACACTCGGTTTTTAAAGACATATGCCTCTGCAAATGATACTTCCTAACACATTATTCCCCTTGTTCCTTGTGGGATCCAAATTTTCCTGTCATTTCCAAGGATCTTGATGATTCCAACAGTTGTCGCAATGTTTGACTGATACAAGGTGGTCGTCGTAGTACTACTTATGTTTCAGAAATATTTAACAAGTGGTATATGCAACGCAGAGTCATCGAGAGCCACAAAATTTCTCGTCGGCTGTGACACTATATTGTAATAGCTCCCTTTAGCCAAAGAAATATAGAACCTAGGTTAACATCTCTCCACTAGTTGGAGAAATGTGGGCCTCCTCCTCCCCTTACAGCCCTCCTTTCCTCACCGAATGAGCCTTCTGCTGCAATTGCGTTGCTTCCTACCGACCTACACTCGGTTTTTAAAGACATATGCCACTGCAAATGATACTTCCTAACACATTATTCCCCTTGTTCCTTGTGGGATCCAAATTTTCCTGTCATTTCCAAGGATCTTGATGATTCCAACAGTTGTCGCAATGTTTGACTGATACAAGGTGGTCGTCGTAGTACTACTTATGTTTCAGAAATATTTAACAAGTGGTATATGCAACGCAGAGTCATCGAGGGCCACAAAATTTCTCGTCGGCTGTGACACTATATTGTAATAGCTCCCTTTAGCCAAAGAAATATAGAACCTAGGTTAACATCTCTCCACTAGTTGGAGAAATGTGGGCCTCCTCCTCCCCTTACAGCCCTCCTTTCCTCACCGAATGAGCCTTCTGCTGCAATTGCGTTGCTTCCTACCGACCTACACTCGCTTTTTAAAGACATATGCCACTGCAAATGATACTTCCTAACACATTATTCCCCTTTGTTCCTTGTGGGATCCAAATTTTCCTGTCATTTCCAAGGATCTTGATGATTCCAACAGTTGTCGCAATGTTTGACTGATACAAGGTGGTCGTCGTAGTACTACTTATGTTTCAGAAATATTTAACAAGTGGTATATGCAACGCAGAGTCATCGAGGGCCACAAAATTTCTCGTCGGCTGTGACACTATATTGTAATAGCTCCCTTTAGCCAAAGAAGTATAGAACCTAGGTTAACATCTCTCCACTAGTTGGAGAAATGTGGGCCTCCTCCTCCCCTTACAGCCCTCCTTTCCTCACCGAATGAGCCTTCTGCTGCAATTGCGTTGCTTCCTACCGACCTACACTCGCTTTTTAAAGACATATGCCACTGCAAATGATACTTCCTAACACATTATTCCCCTTTGTTCCTTGTGGGATCCAAATTTTCCTGTCATTTCCAAGGATCTTGATGATTCCAACAGTTGTCGCAATGTTTGACTGATACAAGGTGGTCGTCGTAGTACTACTTATGTTTCAGAAATATTTAACAAGTGGTATATGCAACGCAGAGTCATCGAGAGCCACAAAATTTCTCGTCGGCTGTGACACTATATTGTAATAGCTCCCTTTAGCCAAAGAAGTATAGAACCTAGGTTAACATCTCTCCACTAGTTGGAGAAATGTGGGCCTCCTCCTCCCCTTACAGCCCTCCTTTCCTCACCGAATGAGCCTTCTGCTGCAATTGCGTTGCTTCCTACCGACCTACACTCGCTTTTTAAAGACATATGCCACTGCAAATGACACTTCCTAACACATTATTCCCCTTTGTTCCTTGTGGGATCCAAATTTTTCTGTCATTTCCAAGGATCTTGATGATTCCAACAGTTGTCGCAATGTTTGACTGATACAAGGTGGTCGTCGTAGTACTACTTATGTTTCAGAAATATTTAACAAGTGGTATATGCAACGCAGAGTCATCGAGGGCCACAAAATTTCTCGTCGGCTGTGACACTATATTGTAATAGCTCCCTTTAGCCAAAGAAGTATAGAACCTAGGTTAACATCTCTCCACTAGTTGGAGAAATGTGGGCCTCCTCCTCCCCTTACAGCCCTCCTTTCCTCACCGAATGAGCCTTCTGCTGCAATTGCGTTGCTTCCTACCGACCTACACTCGCTTTTTAAAGACATATGCCACTGCAAATGATACTTCCTAACACATTATTCCCCTTTGTTCCTTGTGGGATCCAAATTTTCCTGTCATTTCCAAGGATCTTGATGATTCCAACAGTTGTCGCAATGTTTGACTGATACAAGGTGGTCGTCGTAGTACTAGTTATGTTTCAGAAATATTTAACAAGTGGTATATGAAACGCAGAGTCATCGAGGGCCACAAAATTTCTCGTCCGCTGTGACACTATATTGTAATAGCTCCCATTAGCCAAAGAAGTATAGAACCTAGGTTAACATCTCTCCACTAGTTGGAGAAATGTGGGCCTCCTCCTCCCCTTACAGCCCTCCTTTCCTCACCGAATGAGCCTTCTGCTGCAATTGCGTTGCTTCCTACCGACCTACACTCGCTTTTTAAAGACATATGCCACTGCAAATGATACTTCCTAACACATTATTCCACTTTGTTCCTTGTGGGATCCAAATTTTCCTGTCATTTCCAAGGATCATGATGATTCCAACAGTTGTCGCAATGTTTGACTGATTCAAGGTGGTCGTCGTAGTACTACTTATGTTTCAGAAAAATTTAACAAGTGGTATATGCAACGCAGAGTCATCGAGGGCCACAAAATTTCTCGTCGGCTGTGACACTATATTGTAATAGCTCCCTTTAGCCAAAGAAGTATAGAACCTAGGTTAACATTTCTCCACTAGTTGGAGAAATGTGGGCCTCCTCCTCCCCTTACAGCCCTCCTTTCCTCACCGAATGAGCCTTCTGCTGCAATTGCGTTGCTTCCTACCGACCTACACTCGGTTTTTAAAGACATATGCCACTGCAAATGATACTTCCTAACACATTATTAACCTTTGTTCCTTGTGGGATCCAAATTTTCCTGTCATTTCCAAGGATCTTGATGATTCCAACAGTTGTCGCAATGTTTGACTGATACAAGGTGGTCGTCGTAGTACTACGTATGTTTGAGAAATATTTAACAAGTGGTATATGCAATGCAGAGTCATCGAGGGCCACAAAATTTCTCGTCGGCTGTGACACTATATTGTAATAGCTCCCTTTAGCCAAAGAAGTATAGAACCTAGGTTAACATCTCCCCACTAGTTGGAGAAATGTGGGCCTCCTCCTCCCCTTACAGCCCTCCTTTCCTCACCGAATGAGCCTTCTGCTGCAATTGCGTTGCTTCCTACCGACCTACACTCGCTTTTTAAAGACATATGCCACTGCAAATGATACTTCCTAACACATTATTCCCCTTTGTTCCTTGTGGGATCCAAATTTTCCTGTCATTTCCAAGGATCTTGATGATTCCAACAGTTGTCGCAATGTTTGACTGATACAAGGTGGTCGTCGTAGTACTACGTATGTTTGAGAAATATTTAACAAGTGGTATATGCAACGCAGAGTCATCGAGGGCCACAAAATTTCTCGTCGGCTGTGACACTATATTGTAATAGCTCCCTTTAGCCAAATAAGTATAGAACCTAGGTTAACATCTCCCCACTAGTTGGAGAGATGTGGGCCTCCTCCTCCCCTTACAGCCCTCCTTTCCTCACCGAATGAGCCTTCTGCTGCAATTGCGTTGCTTCCTACCGACCTACACTCGCTTTTTAAAGACATATGCCACTGCAAATGATACTTCCTAACACATTATTCCCCTTTGTTCCTTGTGGGATCCAAATTTTCCTGTCATTTCCAAGGATCTTGATGATTCCAACAGTTGTCGCAATGTTTGACTGATACAAGGTGGTCGTCGTAGTACTACGTATGTTTGAGAAATATTTAACAAGTGGTATATGCAACGCAGAGTCATCGAGGGCCACAAAATTTCTCGTCGGCTGTGACACTATATTGTAATAGCTCCCTTTAGCCAAAGAAGTATAGAACCTAGGTTAACATCTCTCCACTAGTTGGAGAAATGTGGGCCTCCTCCTCCCCTTACAGAACTCCTTTCCTCACCGAATGAGCCTTCTGCTGCAATTGCGTTGCTTCCTACCGACCTACACTCGCTTTTTAAAGACATATGCCACTGCAAATGATACTTCCTAACACATTATTCCCCTTTGTTCCTTGTGGGATCCAAATTTTCCTGTCATTTCCAAGGATCTTGATGATTCCAACAGTTGTCGCAATGTTTGACTGATACAAGGTGGTCGTCGTAGTACTACTTATGTTTGAGAAATATTTAACAAGTGGTATATGCAACGCAGAGTCATCGAGGGCCACAAAATTTCTCGTCGGCTGTGACACTATATTGTAATAGCTCCCTTTAGCCAAAGAAGTATAGAACCTAGGTTAACATCTCTCCACTAGTTGGAGAAATATGGGCCTCCTCCTCCCCTTACAGCCCTCCTTTCCTCACCGAATGAGCCTTCTGCTGCAATTGCGTTGCTTCCTACCGACCTACACTCGCTTTTTAAAGACATATGCCACTGCAAATGATACTTCCTAACACATTATTCCCCTTTGTTCCTTGTGGGATCCAAATTTTCCTGTCATTTCCAAGGATCTTGATGATTCCAACAGTTGTCGCAATGTTTGACTGATACAAGGTGGTCGTCGTAGTACTACGTATGTTTGAGAAATATTTAACAAGTGGTATATGCAACGCAAAGTCATCGAGGGCCACAAAATTTCTCGTCGGCTGTGACACTATATTGTAATAGCTCCCTTTAGCCAAAGAAGTATAGAACCTAGGTTAACATCTCTCCACTAGTTGGAGAAATGTGGGCCTCCTCCTCCCCTTACAGCCCTCCTTTCCTCACCGAATGATCCTTCTGCTGCAATTGCGTTGCTTCCTACCGACCTACACTCGCTTTTTAAAGACATATGCCACTGCAAATGATACTTCCTAACACATTATTCCCATTTGTTCCTTGTGGGATCCAAATTTTCCTGTCATTTCCAAGGATCTTGATGATTCCAACAGTTGTCGCAATGTTTGACTGATACAAGGTGGTCGTCGTAGTACTACTTATGTTTCAGAAATATTTAACAAGTGGTATATGCAACGCAGAGACATCGAGGGCCACAAAATTTCTCGTCGGCTGTGACACTATATTGTAATAGCTCCCTTTAGCCAAAGAAGTATAGAACCTAGGTTAACATCTCTCCACTAGTTGGAGAAATATGGGCCTCCTCCTCCCCTTACAGCCCTCCTTTCCTCACCGAATGAGCCTTCTGCTGCCATTGCGTTGCCTCCTACCGACCTACACTCGCTTTTTAAAGACATATGCCACTGCAAATGACACTTCCTAACACATTATTCCCCTTTGTTCCTTGTGGGATCCAAATTTTTCTGTCATTTCCAAGGATCTTGATGATTCCAACAGTTGTCGCAATGTTTGACTGATACAAGGTGGTCGTCGTAGTACTACTTATGTTTCAGAAATATTTAACAAGTGGTATATGCAACGCAGAGTCATCGAGGGCCACAAAATTTCTCGTCGGCTGTGACACTATATTGTAATAGCTCCATTTAGCCAAAGAAGTATAGAACCTAGGTTAACATCTCTCCACTAGTTGGAGAAATGTGGGCCTCCTCCTCCCCTTACAGCCCACCTTTCCTCACCGAATGAGCCTTCTGCTGCAATTGCGTTGCTTCCTACCGACCTAAACTCGCTTTTTAAAGACATATGCCACTGCAAATGATACTTCCTAACACATTTTTCCCCTTTGTTCCTTGTGGGATCCAAATTTTCCTGTCATTTCCAAGGATCTTGATGATTCCAACAGTTGTCGCAATGTTTGACTGATACAAGGTGGTCGTCGTAGTACTACTTATGTTTCAGAAATATTTAACAAGTGGTATATGCAACGCAGAGTCATCGAGGGCCACAAAATTTCTCGTCGGCTGTGACACTATATTGTAATAGCTCCCTTTAGCCAAAGAAGTATAGAACCTAGGTTAACATCTCTCCACTAGTTGGAGAAATGTGGGCCTCCTCGTCCCCTTACAGCCCTCCTTTCCTCACCGAATGAGCCTTCTGCTGCAATTGCGTTGCTTCCTACCGACCTACACTCGCTTTTTAAAGACATATGCCACTGCAAATGATACTTCCTAACACATTATTCCCCTTTGTTCCTTGTGGGATCCAAATTTTCCTGTCATTTCCAAGGATCTTGATGATTCCAACAGTTGTCGCAATGTTTGACTGATACAAGGTGGTCGTCGTAGTACTACGTATGTTTGAGAAATATTTAACAAGTGGTATATGCAACGCAGAGTCATCGAGGGCCACAAAATTTCTCGTCGGCTGTGACGCTATAATGTAATAGCTCTCTTTAGCCATCTAAGTATAGAACCCAGGTTAACATTTCTCCACTAGTTGGAGAAATGTGGGCCTCCTCCTCCCCTTACAGCCCTCCTTTCCTCACCGAATGAGCCTTCTGCTGCAATTGCGTTGCTTCCTACCGACCTACACTCGCTTTTTAAAGACATATGCCACTGCAAATGATACTTCCTAACACATTATTACCCTTTGTTCATTGTGGGATTCAAACTTTCCTGTCATTTCCAAGGATCTTGATGATTCCAACAGTTGTCGCAATGTTTGACTGATACAAGGTGGTCGTCGTAGTACTACTTATGTTTCAGAATTATTTAACATGTGGTATATGCAACGCAGAGTCATCGAGGGCCACAAAATTTCTCGTCGGCTGTGACACTATATTGTAATAGCTCTCTTTAGCCAAAGAAGTATAGAACCTAGGTTAACATTTCTCCACTAGTTGGAGAAATGTGGGCCTCCTCCTCCCCTTACAGCCCTCCTTTCCTCACCGAATGAGCCTTCTGCTGCAATTGCGTTGCTTCCTACCGACCTACACTCGCTTTTTAAAGACATATGCCACTGCAAATGATACTTCCTAACACATTATTACCCTTTGTTCATTGTGGGATTCAAACTTTCCTGTCATTTCCAAGGATCTTGATGATTCCAACAGTTGTCGCAATGTTTGACTGATACAAGGTGGTCGTCGTAGTACTACTTATGTTTCAGAAATATTTAACAAGTGGTATATGCAACGCAGAGCCATCGAGGGCCACAAAATTTCTCCTCGGCTGTGACACTATATTGTAATAGCTCTCTTTAGCCAAATAAGTATAGAACCTAGGATAACATTTCTCCACTAGTTGGAGAAATGTGGGCCTCCTCCTCCCCTTACAGCCCTCCTTTCCTCACCGAATGAGCCTTCTGCTGCAATTGCGTTGCTTCCTACCGATCTAAACTCGCTTTTTAAAGACATATACCACTGCAAATGATACTTCTTAAAACATTTTTCCCCTTTGTTCCTTGTGGTATCCATTTTTTCCTGTCATTTCCAAGGATCTTGATGATTCCAACAGTTGCGGCAAAGTTTGACTGATACAAGGTGGTCGTCGTAGTACTACTTATGTTTCAGAAATATTTAACAAGTGGTATATGCAACGCAGAGTCATCGAGGGCCACAAAATTTCTCGTCGGCTGTGACACTATATTGTAATAGCTCCCTTTAGCCAAAGAAGTATAGAACCTAGGTTAACATCTCTCCACTAGTTGGAGAAATGTGGGCCTCCTCCTCCCCTTACAGCCCTCCTTTCCTCACCGAATGAGCCTTCTGCTGCAATTGCGTTGCTTCCTACCGACCTACACTCGCTTTTTAAAGACATATGCCACTGCAAATGATACTTCCTAACACATTATTCCCCTTTGTTCCTTGTGGGATCCAAATTTTCCTGTCATTTCCAACGATCTTGATGATTCCAACAGTTGTCGCAATGTTTGACTGATACAAGGTGGTCATCGTAGTACTACTTATGTTTCAGAAATATTTAACAAGTGGTATATGCAACGCAGAGTCATCGAGGGCCACAAAATTTCTCGTCGGCTGTGACACTATATTGTAATAGCTCCCTTTAGCCAAAGAAGTATAGAACCTAGGTTAACATCTCTCCACTAGTTGGAGAAATGTGGGCCTCCTCCTCCCCTTACAGCCCTCCTTTCCTCACCGAATGAGCCTTCTGCTGCAATTGCGTTGCTTCCTACCGACCTACACTCGCTTTTTAAAGACATATGCCACTGCAAATGATACTTCCTAACACATTATTCCCCTTTGTTCCTTGTGGGATCCAAATTTTCCTGTCATTTCCAACGATCTTGATGATTCCAACAGTTGTCGCAATGTTTGACTGATACAAGGTGGTCGTCGTAGTACTACGTATGTTTGAGAAATATTTAACAAGTGGTATATGCAACGCAGAGTCATCGAGGGCCACAAAATTTCTCGTCGGCTGTGACGCTATAATGTAATAGCTCTCTTTAGCCATCTAAGTATAGAACCCAGGTTAACATTTCTCCACTAGTTGGAGAAATGTGGGCCTCCTCCTCCCCTTACAGCCCTCCATTCCTCACCGAATGAGCCTTCTGCTGCAATTGCGTTGCTTCCTACCGACCTAAACTCGCTTTTTAAAGACATATGCCACAGCAAATGATACTTCCTAACACATTAATCGATGTTGTTCCTTGTGGGTTCCAAATTTTCCTGTCATTTCCAAGGATCTTGATGATTCCAACAGTTGTCGCAATGTTTGACTGATACAAGGTGGTCGTCGTAGTACTACTTATGTTTCAGAAATATTTAACAAGTGGTATATGCAACGCATAGTCGTCGTGAACCACAAAATTTCTTGTCGGCTGTGACACTATAATGTAATAGCTCTCTTTAGCCATCTAAGTATAGAACCTAGGTTAACATTTCTCCACTAGTTGGAGAAATGTGGGCCTCCTCCTCCCCTTACAGCCCTCCTTTCCTCACCGAATGAGCCTTCTGCTGCAATTGCGTTGCTTCCTACCGACCTACACTCGCTTTTTAAAGACATATGCCACTGCAAATGATACTTCCTAACACATTATTACCCTTTGTTCATTGTGGGATTCAAACTTTCCTGTCATTTCCAAGGATCTTGATGATTCCAACAGTTGTCGTAATGTTTGACTGATACAAGGTGGTCGTCGTAGTACTACTTATGTTTCAGAATTATTTAACATGTGGTATATGCAACGCAGAGTCATCGAGGGCCACAAAATTTCTCGTCGGCTGTGACACTATATTGTAATAGCTCTCTTTAGCCAAAGAAGTATAGAAACTAGGTTAACATTTCTCCACTAGTTGGAGAAATGTGGGCCTCCTCCTCCCCTTACAGCCCTCCTTTCCTCACCGAATGAGCCTTCTGCTGCAATTGCGTTGCTTCCTACCGACCTACACTCGCTTTTTAAAGACATATGCCACTGCAAATGATACTTCCTAACACATTATTACCCTTTGTTCATTGTGGGATTCAAACTTTCCTGTCATTTCCAAGGATCTTGATGATTCCAACAGTTGTCGCAATGTTTGACTGATACAAGGTGGTCGTCGTAGTACTACTTATGTTTGAGAAATATTTAACAAGTGGTATATGCAACGCAGAGCCATCGAGGGCCACAAAATTTCTCGTCGGCTGTGACACTATATTGTAATAGCTCTCTTTAGCCAAATAAGTATAGAACCTAGATTAACATTTCTCCACTAGTTGGAGAAATGTGGGCCTCCTCCTCCCCTTACAGCCCTCCTTTCCTCACCGAATGAGCCTTCTGCTGCAATTGCGTTGCTTCCTACCGATCTAAACTCGCTTTTTAAAGACATATACAACTGCAAATGATACTTCTTAACACATTTTTCCTCTTTGTTCCTTGTGGTATCCATTTTTTCCTGTCATTTCCAAGGATCTTGATGATTCCAACAGTTGTCGCAATGTTTGACTGATACAAGGTCGTCGTCGTAGTGCTACTTATGTTTCAGAAATATTTAACAAGTGGCCTATGCAACGCATAGTCATCGTGGGCCACAAAATTTCTTGTCGGCTGTGACACTATAATGTAATAGCTCTCTTTAGCCATCTAAGTATAGAACCTAGGTTAACATCTCTCCACTAGTTGGAGAAATGTGGGCCTCCTCCTCCCCTTACAGCCCTCCTTTCCTCACCGAATGAGCCTTCTGCTGCAATTGCGTTGATTCCTACCGACCTAAACTCGCTTTTTAAAGACATATGCCACTGCAAATGATACTTCCTAACACATTATTCCCCTTTGTTCCTTGTGGGATCCAAGTTTTCCTGTCATTTCCAAGGATCTTGATGATTCCAACAGTTGTCGCAATGTTTGACTGATACAAGGTGGTCGTCGTAGTACTACTTATGTCTGAGAAATATTTAACAAGTGGTATATGCAACGCAGAGTCATCGTGAGCCACAAAATTTCTCGTCGGCTGTGACACTATAATGTAATAGCTCTCTTTAGCCATCTACGTATAGAACCTAGGTTAACATTTCTCCACTAGTTGGAGAAATGTGGGCCTCCTCCTCCCCTTACAGCCCTCCTTTCCTCACCGAATGAGCCTTCTGCTGCAATTGCGTTGCTTCCTACCGACCTACACTCGCTTTTTAAAGACATATGCCACTGCAAATGATACTTCCTAACACATTATTCCCCTTTGTTCCTTGTGGGATCCAAATTTTCCTGTCATTTCCAAGGATCTTGATGATTCCAACAGTTGTCGCAATGTTTGACTGATACAAGGTGGTCGTCGTAGTACTACTTATGTTTGAGAAATATTTAACAAGTGGTATATGCAACGCAGAGTCATCGTGAGCCACAAAATTTCTCGCCGGCTGTGACACTATAATGTAATAGCTCTCTTTAGCCATCTAAGTATAGATCCTAGGTTAACATTTCTCCACTAGTTGCAGAAATGTGGGCCTCCTTCTCCCCTTACAGCCCTCCTTTCCTCACCGAATGAGCCTTCTGCTGCAATTGCGTTGCTTCCTACCGACCTACACTCGCTTTTTAAAGACATATGCCACTGCAAATGATACTTCCTAACACATTATACCCCTTTGTTCCTTGTGGGATCCAAATTTTCCTGGCATTTCCAAGGATCTTGATGATTCCAACAGTTGTCGCAATGTTTGACTGATACAAGGTGGTCGTCGTAGTACTACTTATGTTTGAGATATATTTAACAAGTGGTATATGCAACGCTGTGTCATCGTGAATCACAAAATTTCTCGTCGGCTGTGACACTATAATGTAATAGCTCTCTTTAGCCATCTAAGTATAGAATCTAGGTTAACATTTCTCCACTAGTTGGAGAAATGTGGGCCTCCTCCTCCCCTTACAACCCTCCTTTCCTCACCGAATGAGCCTTCTCCTGCAATTGCGTTGCTTCCTACCGACCTAAACTTGCTTTTTAAAGACATATGCCACTGCAAATGATACTTCCTAACACATTATTCCCCTTTGTTCCTTGTGGGATCCAAATTTTCCTGTCATTTCCAAGGATCTTGATGATTCCAACAGTTGTCGCAATGTTTGACTGATACAAGGTGGTCGTCGTAGTACTACTTATGTTTGAGAAATATTTAACAAGTGGTATATGCAACGCAGAGCCATCGAGGGCCACCAAATTTCTCGTCGGCTGTGACACTATAATGTAATAGCTCTCTTTAGCCATCTAAGTATAGAACCTAGGTTAACATCTCTCCACTAGTTGGAGAAATGTGGGCCTCCTCCTCCCCTTACAGCCCTCCTTTCCTCACCGAATGAGCCTTCTGCTGCAATTGCGTTGATTCCTACCGACCTAAACTCGCTTTTTAAAGACATATGCCACTGCAAATGATACTTCCTAACACATTTTTCCCCTTTGTTCCTTGTGGGATCCAAATTTTCCTGTCATTTCCAAGGATCTTGATGATTCCAACAGTTGTCGCAATGTTTGCCTGATACAAGGTGGTCGTCGTAGTACTACTTATGTTTCAGAAATTTTTAACAAGTACTATATACAACGCATAGTCATCGTGAGCCACAAAACTTCTTGTCGGCTGTGACACTATAATGTAATAGCTCTCTTTAGCCATCTAAGTATAGAACCTAGGTTAACATTTCTCCACTAGTTGGAGAAATGTGGGCCTCCTCCTCCCCTTACAGCCCTCCTTTCCTCACCGAATGAGCCTTCTGCTGCAATTGCGTTGCTTCCTACCGACCTACACTCGCTTTTTAAAGACATATGCCACTGCAAATGATACTTCCTAACACATTATTCCCCTTTGTTCCTTGTGGGATCCAAGTTTTCCATCCATTTCCAAGGATCTTGATGATTCCAACAGTTGTCGCAATGTTTGACTGATACAAGGTTGTCGTCGTAGTACTACTTATGTTTGAGAAATATTTAACAAGTGGTATATGCAACGCAGAGTCATCGTGAGCCACAAAATTTCTCGTGGGCTGTGACACTATAATGTAATAGCTCTCTTTAGCCATCTAAGTATAGAACCTAGGTTAACATTTCTCCACTAGTTGGAGAAATGTGGGCCTCCTTCTCCCCTTACAGCCCCCCTTTCCTCACCGAATGAGCCTTCTGCTGCAATTGCGTTGCTTCCTACCGACCTAAACTCGCTTTTTAAAGACATATGCCACTGCAAATGATACTTCCTAACACATTTTTCCCCTTTGTTCCTTGTGGGATCCAAATTTTCCTGTCATTTCCAAGGATCTTGATGATTCCACTAGTTGTCGCAATGTTTGACTGACACAAGGTGGTCGTCGTAGTACTACTTATGTTTGACAAATATTTAACAAGTGGTATATGCAACGCAGAGCCATCGAGGGCCACAAAATTTCTCGTCGGCTGTGACACTATATTGTAATAGCTCTCTTTAGCCAAAGAAGTATAGAACCTAGGTTAACATCTCTCCACTAGTTGGAGAAATGTGGGCCTACTCCTCCCCTTACAGCCCTCCTTTCCTCACCGAATGAGCCTTCTGCTGCAATTGCGTTGCTTCCTACCGACCTAAACTTGCTTTTTAAAGACATATGCCACTGCACATGATACTTCCTAACACATTATTCACCTTTGTTCCTTGTGGGATCCAAATTTTCCTGTCATTTTAAAGGATCTTGATGATTCCAACAGTTGTCGCAATGTTTGACTGATACAAGGTGGTCGTCGTAGTACTACTTATGTTTGAGAAATATTTAACAAGTGGTATATGCAACGCAGAGTCATCGTGAGGCACAAAATTTCTCGACGGCTGTGACACTATAATGTAATAGCTCTCTTTAGCCATCTAAGTATAGAACCTAGGTTAACATTTCTCCACTAGTTGCAGAAATGTGGGCCTCCTCCTCCCCTTACAGCCCTCCTTTCCTCACCGAATGAGCCTTCTGCTGCAATTGCGTTGCTTCCTACCGACCTACACTCGCTTTTTAAAGACATATGACACTGCGAATGATACTTCCTAACACATTATTCCCCTTTGTTCCTTGTGGGATCCAAGTTTTCCTGTCATTTCCAAGGATCTTGATGATTCCAACAGTTGTCGCAATGTTTGACTGATACAAGGTGGTCGTCGTAGTACTACTTATGTTTGAGAAATATTTAACAAGTGGTATATGCAACGCAGAGTCATCGTGAGCCACAAAATTTCTTGTCGGCTGTGACACTATAATGTAATAGCTCTCTTTAGCCATCTAAGTATAGAACCTAGGTTAACATTTCTCCACTAGTTGAAGAAATGTGGGCCTCCTCCTCCCCTTACAGCCCTCCTTTCCTCACCGAATGAGCCTTCTGCTGCAATTGCGTTGCTTCCTACCGACCTAAACTCGCTTTTTAAAGACATATGCCACTGCAAATGATACTTCCTAACACATTATTCCCCTTTGTTCCTTGTGGGATCCAAGTTTTCCTGTCATTTCCAAGGATCTTGATGATTCCAACAGTTGTCGCAATGTTTGACTGATACAAGGTGGTCGTCGTAGTAGTACTTATGTTTGAGAAATATTTAACAAGTGGTATATGCAACGCAGAGTCATCGTGAGCCACAAAATTTCTTGTCGGCTGTGACACTATAATGTAATAGCTCTCTTTAGCCATCTAAGTATAGAACCTAGGTTAACATTTCTCCACTAGTTGGAGAAATGTGGGCCTCCTCCTCCCCTTACAGCCCTCCTTTCCTCACCGAATGAGCCTTCTGCTGCAATTGCGTTGCTTCCTACCGACCTAAACTTGCTTTCTAAAGACATATGCCACTGCATATGATACTTCCTAACACATTATTCCCCTTTGTTCCTTGTGGGATCCAAATTTTCCTGTCATTTCCAAGGATCTTTATGATTCCAACAGTTGTCGCAATGTTTGACTGATACAAGGTGGTCGTCGTAGTACTACTTATGTTTGAGAAATATTTAACAAGTGGTATATGCAACGCAGAGTCATCGTGAGCCACAAAATTTCTCGTCGGCTGTGACACTATAATGTAATAGCTCTCTTTAGCCATCTAAGTATAGAACCTAGGTTAACATTTCTCCACTAGTTGCAGAAATGTGGGCCTCCTCCTCCCCTCACAGCCCTCCTTTCCTCACCGAATGAGCCTTCTGCTGCAATTGCGTTGCTTCCTACCGACCTACACTCGCTTTTTAAAGACATATGCCACTGCAAATGATACTTCCTAACACATTATTCCCCTTTGTTCCTTGTGGGATCCAAGTTTTCCTGTCATTTCCAAGGATCTTGATGATTCCAACAGTTGTCGCAATGTTTGACTGATACAAGGTGGTCGTCGTAGTACTACTTATGTTTGAGAAATATTTAACAAGTGGTATATGCAACGCAGAGTCATCGTGAGCTACAAAATTTCTCGTCGGCTGTGACACTATAATGTAATAGCTCTCTTTAGCCATCTAAGTATAGAACCTAGGTTAACATTTCTCCACTAGTTGCAGAAATGTGGGCCTCCTCCTCCCCTTACAGCCCTCCTTTCCTCACCGAATGAGCCTTCTGCTGCAATTGCGTTGCTTCCTACCGACCTACACTCGCTTTTTAAAGACTTATGCCACTGCAAATGATACTTCCTAACACATTATTCCCCTTTGTTCCTTGTGGGATCCAAATTTTCCTGTCATTTCCAAGGATCTTGATGATTCCAACAGTTGTCGCAATGTTTGACTGATACAAGGTGGTCGTCGTAGTACTACTTATGTTTGAGAAATATTTAACAAGTGGTATATGCAACGCAGAGTCATCGTGAGCCACAAAATTTCTTGTCGGCTGTGACACTATAATGTAATAGCTCCCTTTAGCCATCTAAGTATAGAACCTAGGTTAACATTTCTCCACTAGTTGGAGAAATGTGGGCCTCCTCCTCCCCTTACAGCCCTCCTTTCCTCACCGAATGAGCCTTCTGCTCCAATTGCGTTGATTCCTACCGACCTAAACTCGCTTTTTAAAGACATATGCCACTGCAAATGATACTTCCTAACACATTTTTCCCCTTTGTTCCTTGTGGGATCCAAATTTTCCTGTCATTTCCAAGGATCTTGATGATTCCAACAGTTGTCGCAATGTTTGACTGATACAAGGTGGTCGTCGTAGTACTACTTATGTTTGAGAAATATTTAACAAGTGGTATATGTAACGCAGAACCATCGAGGGCCACAAAATTTCTCGTCGGCTGTGACACTATATTGTAATAGCTCAATTTAGCCGAAGAAGTATAGAACCTAGGTTAACATCTCTCCACTAGTTGGAGAAATGTGGGCCTCCTCCTCCCCTTACAGCCCTCCTTTCCTCACCGAATGAGCCTTCTGCTGCAATTGCGTTGCTTCCTACCGACCTAAACTTGCTTTTTAAAGACATATGCCACTGCATATGATACTTCCTAACACATTATTCCCCTTTGTTCCTTGTGGGATCCAAATTTTCCTGTCATTTCCAAGGTTCTTGATGATTCCAACAGTTGTCGCAATGTTTGACTGATACAAGGTGGTCGTCGTAGTACTACTTATGTTTGAGAAATATTTAACAAGTGGTATATGCAACGCAGAGCCATCGAGGGCCACAAAATTTCTCCTCGGCTGTGACACTACATTGTAATAGCTCTCTTTAGCCAAATAAGTATAGAACCTAGGTTAACATTTCTCCACTAGTTGGAGAAATGTGGGCCTCCTCCTCCCCTTACAGCCCTCCTTTCCTCACCGAATGAGCCTTCTGCTGCAATTGCGTTGCTTCCTACCGATCTAAACTCGCTTTTTAAAGACATATGCCACTGCAAATGATACTTCCTAACACATTTTTCCCCTTTGTTCCTTGTGGTATCCAAATTTTCCTGTCATTTCCAAGGATCTTGATGATTCCAACAGTTGTCGCAATGTTTGACTGATACAAGGTGGTCGTCGTAGTACTACTTATGTTTGAGAAATATTTAACAAGTGGTATATGCAACGCAGAGTCATCGTGACCCACAAAACTTCTCGTCGGCTGTGACACTATAATGTAATAGCTCTTTTTAGCCATCTAAGTATAGAACCTAGGTTAACATTTCTCCACTAGTTGGAGAAATGTGGGCCTCCTCCTCCCCTTACAGCCCTCCTTTCCTCACCGAATGAGCCTTCTGCTGCAATTGCGTTGCTTCCTACCGATCTAAACTCGCTTTTTAAAGACATATGCCACTGCAAATGATACTTCCTAACACATTTTTCCCCTTTGTTCCTTGTGGTATCCAAATTTTCCTGTCATTTCCAAGGATCTTGATGATTCCAACAGTTGTCGCAATGTTTGACTGATACAAGGTGGTCGTCGTAGTACTACTTATGTTCGAGAAATATTTAACAAGTGGTATATGCAACGCAGAGCCATCGAGGGCCACAAAATTTCTCCTCGGCTGTGACACTACATTGTAATAGCTCTCTTTAGCCAAATAAGTATAGAACCTAGGTTAACATTTCTCCACTAGTTGGAGAAATGTGGGCCTCCTCCTCCCCTTACAGCCCTCCTTTCCTCACCGAATGAGCCTTCTGCTGCAATTGCGTTGCTTCCTACCGATCTAAACTCGCTTTTTAAAGACATATGCCACTGCAAATGATACTTCCTAACACATTTTTCCCCTTTGTTCCTTGTGGTATCCAAATTTTCCTGTCATTTCCAAGGATCTTGATGATTCCAACAGTTGTCGCAATGTTTGACTGATACAAGGTGGTCGTCGTAGTACTACTTATGTTTGAGAAATATTTAACAAGTGGTATATGCAACGCAGAGCCATCGAGGGCCACAAAATTTCTCCTCGGCTGTGACACTACATTGTAATAGCTCTCTTTAGCCAAATAAGTATAGAACCTAGGTTAACATTTCTCCACTAGTTGGAGAAATGTGGGCCTCCTCCTCCCCTTACAGCCCTCCTTTCCTCACCGAATGAGCCTTCTGCTGCAATTGCGTTGCTTCCTACCGATCTAAACTCGCTTTTTAAAGACATATGCCACTGCAAATGATACTTCCTAACACATTTTTCCCCTTTGTTCCTTGTGGTATCCAAATTTTCCTGTCATTTCCAAGGATCTTGATGATTCCAACAGTTGTCGCAATGTTTGACTGATACAAGGTGGTCGTCGTAGTACTACTTATGTTTGAGAAATATTTAACAAGTGGTATATGCAACGCAGAGTCATCGTGACCCACAAAACTTCTCGTCGGCTGTGACACTATAATGTAATAGCTCTTTTTAGCCATCTAAGTATAGAACCTAGGTTAACATTTCTCCACTAGTTGGAGAAATGTGGGCCTCCTCCTCCCCTTACAGCCCTCCTTTCCTCACAGAATGAGCCTTCTGCTGCAATTGCGTTGCTTCCTACCGACCTACACTCGCTTTCTAAAGACATATGCCACTGCAAACGATACTTCCTAACACATTATTCCCCTTTGTTCCTTGTGGGATCCAAGTTTTCCTGTCATTTCCAAGGATCTTGATGATTCCAACAGTTGTCGCAATGTTTGACTGATACAAGGTGGTCGTCGTAGTACTACTGATGTTTGAGAAATATTTAACAAGTGGTATATGCAACGCAGAGTCATCGTGAGCCACAAAATTTCTTGTCGGTTTGACACTATAATGTAATAGCTCTCTTTAGCCATCTAAGTATAGAACCTAGGCTAACATCTCTCCACTAGTTGGAGAAATGTGGGCCTCCTCCTCCCCTTACAGCCCTCCTTTCCTCACCGAATGAGCCTTCTGCTGCAATTGCGTTGCTTCCTACCGACCTAAACTTGCTTTTTAAAGACATATGCCACTGCATATGATACTTCCTAACACATTATTCCCCTTTGTTCCTTGTGGGATCCAAATTTTCCTGTCATTTCCAAGGATCTTGATGATTCCAACAGTTGTCGCAATGTTTGACTGATACAAGGTGGTCGTCGTAGTACTACTTATGTTTGAGAAATATTTAACAAGTGGTATATGCAACGCAGAGTCATCGTGACCCACAAAACTTCTCGTCGGCTGTGACACTATAATGTAATAGCTCTTTTTAGCCATCTAAGTATAGAACCTAGGTTAACATTTCTCCACTAGTTGGAGAAATGTGGGCCTCCTCCTCCCCTTACAGCCCTCCTTTCCTCACAGAATGAGCCTTCTGCTGCAATTGCGTTGCTTCCTACCGACCTACACTCGCTTTTTAAAGACATATGCCACTGCAAATGATACTTCCTAACACATTATTCCCCTTTGTTCCTTGTGGGATCCTAGTTTTCCTGTCATTTCCAAGGATCTTGATGATTCCAACAGTTGTCGCAATGTTTGACTGATACAAGGTGGTCGTCGTAGTACTACTTATGTTTGAGAAATATTTAACAAGTGGTATATGCAACGCAGAGTCATCGTGAGCCACAAAATTTCTCGTCGGCTGTGACACTATAATGTAATAGCTCTCTTTAGCCATCTACGTATAGAACCTAGGTTAACATTTCTCCACTAGTTGCAGAAATGTGGGCCTCCTCCTCCCCTTACAGCCCTCCTTTCCTCACCGAATGAGCCTTCTGCTGCAATTGCGTTGCTTCCTACCGACCTACACTCGCTTTTAAAAGACATATGACACTGCAAATGATACTTCCTATCACATTATTCCCCTTTGTTCCTTGTGGGATCCAAGTTTTCCTGTCATTTCCAAGGATCTTGATGATTCCAACAGTTGTCGCAATGTTTGACTGACACAAGGTGGTCGTCGTAGTACTACTTATGTTTGAGAAATATTTAACAAGTGGTATATGCAACGCAGAGTCATCGTGAGCCACAAAATTTCTTGTCGGCTGTGACACTATAATGTAATAGCTCTCTTTAGCCATCTAAGTATAGAACCTAGGCTAACATCTCTCCACTATTTGGAGAAATGTGGGCCTCCTCCTCCCCTTACAGCCCTCCTTTCCTCACCGAATGAGCCTTCTGCTGCAATTGCGTTGCTTCCTACCGACCTAAACTTGCTTTTTAAAGACATATGCCACTGCATATGATACTTCCTAACACATTATTCCCCTTTGTTCCTTGTGGGATCCAAATTTTCCTGTCATTTCCAAGGATCTTGATGATTCCAACAGTTGTCGCAATGTTTGACTGATACAAGGTGGTCGTCGTAGTTCTACTTATGTTTGAGAAATATTTAACAAGTGGTATATGCAACGCAGAGCCATCGAGGGCCACAAAATTTCTCCTCGGCTGTGACACTATATTGTAATAGCTCTCTTTAGCCAAATAAGTATAGAACCTAGGTTAACATTTCTCCACTAGTTGGAGAAATGTGGGCCTCCTCCTCCCCTTACAGCCCTCCTTTCCTCACCGAATGAGCCTTCTGCTGCAATTGCGTTGCTTCCTACCGATCTAAACTTGCTTTTTAAAGACATATGCCACTGCAAATGATACTTCCTAACACATTTTTCCCCTTTGTTCCTTGTGGGATCCAAATTTTCCTGTCATTTCCGAGGATCTTGATGATTCCAACAGTTGTCGCAATGTTTGACTGATACAAGGTGGTCGTCGTAGTACTACTTATGTTTGAGAAATATTTAACAAGTGGTATATGCAACGCAGAGTCATCGTGAGCCACAAAATTTCTCGTCGGCTGTGACACTATAATGTAATAGCTCTCTTTAGCCATCTAAGTATAGAACCTAGGTTAACATTTCTCCACTAGTTGGAGAAATGTGGGCCTCCTCCTCCCCTTACAGCCCTCCTTTCCTCACCGAATGAGCCTTCTGCTGCAATTGCGTTGCTTCCTACCGACCTACACTCGCTTTTTAAAGACATATCCCACTGCAAATGATACTTCCTAACACATTTTCCCCTTTGTTCTTTGTGGGATCCAAGTTTTCCTGTCATTTCCAAGGATCTTGATGATTCCAACAGTTGTCGCAATGTTTGACTGATACAAGGTGGTCGTCGTAGTACTACTTATGTTTGAGAAATATTTAACAAGTGGAATATGCAACGCAGAGCCATCGAGGGCCACAAAATTTCTCGTCGGCTGTGACACTATATTGTAATAGCTCTCTTTAGCCAAAGAAGTATAGAACCTAGGTTAACATTTCTCCACTAGTTGGAGAAATGTGGGCCTCCTCCTCCCCTTACAGCCCTCCTTTCCTCACCGAATGAGCCTTCTGCTGCAATTGCGTTGCTTCCTACCGACCTAAACTCGCTTTTTAAAGACATATGCCACTGCATATGATACTTCCTAACACATTATTCCCCTTTGTTCCTTGTGGGATCCAAATTTTCCTGTCATTTCCAAGGATCTTGATGATTCCAACAGTTGTCGCAATGTTTGACTGATACAAGGTGGTCGTCGTAGTACTACTTATGTTTGAGGAATATTTAACAAGTGGTATATGCAACGCAGAGTCATCGTGAGCCACAAAATTTCTCGTCGGCTGTGACACTATAATGTAATAGCTCTCTTTAGCCATCTAAGTATAGAACCTAGGTTAACATTTCTCCACTAGTTGCAGAAATGTGGGCCTCCTCCTCCCCTTACAGCCCTCCTTTCCTCACCGAATGAGCCTTCTGCTGCAATTGCGTTGCTTCCTACCGACCTACACTCGCTTTTTAAAGACATATGCCACTGCAAATGATACTTCCTAACACATTATTCCCCTTTGTTCCTTGTGGGATCCAAGTTTTCCTGTCATTTCCAAGGATCTTGATGATTCCAACAGTTGTCGCAATGTTTGACTGATACAAGGTGGTCGTCGTAGTACTACTTATGTTTGAGAAATATTTAACAAGTGGTATATGCAACGCAGAGTCATCGTGAGCCACAAAATTTCTCGTCGGCTGTGACACTATAATGTAATAGCTCTCTTTAGCCATCTAAGTATAGAACCTAGGTTAACATTTCTCCACTAGTTGCAGAAATGTGGGCCTCCTCCTCCCCTTACAGCCCTCCTTTCCTCACCGAATGAGCCTTCTGCTGCAATTGCGTTGCTTCCTACCGACCTAAACTCGCTTTTTAAAGACATATGCCACTGCAAATGATACTTCCTAACACATTATTCCCCTTTGTTTTTTGTGGGATCCAAGTTTTCCTGTCATTTCCAAGGATCTTGATGATTCCAACAGTTGTCGCAATGTTTGACTGATACAAGGTGGTCGTCGTAGTACTACTTATGTTTCAGAAATATTTAACAAGTGGTATATGCAACGCAGAGCCATCGAGGGCCACAAAATTTCTCCTCGGCTGTGACACTATATTGTAATAGCTCTCTTTAGCCAAAGAAGTATAGAACCTAGGTTAACATCTCTCCACTAGTTGGAGAAATGTGGGCCTCCTCCTCCCCTTACAGCCCTCCTTTCCTCACCGAATGAGCCTTCTGCTGCAATTGCGTTGCTTCCTACCGACCTAAACTTGCTTTTTAAAGACATATGCCACTGCATATGATACTTCCTAACACATTATTCCCCTTTGTTCCTTGTGGGATCCAAATTTTCCTGTCATTTCCAAGGATCTTGATGATTCCAACAGTTGTCGCAATGTTTGACTGATACAAGGTGGTCGTCGTAGTACTACTTATGTTTGAGAAATATTTAACAAGTGGTATATGCAACGCAGAGCCATCGAGGGCCACAAAATTTCTCCTCGGCTGTGACACTATATTGTAATAGCTCTCTTTAGCCAAATAAGTATAGAACCTAGGTTAACATTTCTCCACTAGTTGCAGAAATGTGGGCCTCCTCCTCCCCTTACAGCCCTCCTTTCCTCACCGAATGAGCCTTCTGCTGCAATTGCGTTGCTTCCTACCGACCTACACTCGCTTTTTAAAGACATATGCCACTGCAAATGATACTTCCTAACACATTATTCCCCTTTGTTCTTTGTGGGATCCAAGTTTTCCTGTCATTTCCAAGGATCTTGATGATTCCAACAGTTGTCGCCATGTTTGACTGATACAAGGTGGTCGTCGTAGTACTACTTATGTTTGAGAAATATTTAACAAGTGGTATATGCAACGCAGAGCCATCGAGGGCCACAAAATTTCTCCTCGGCTGTGACACTATATTGTAATAGCTCTCTTTAGCCAAAGAAGTATAGAACCTAGGTTAACATCTCACCACTAGTTGGAGAAATGTGGGCCTCCTCCTCCCCTTACAGCCCTCCTTTCCTCACCGAATGAGCCTTCTGCTGCAATTGCGTTGCTTCCTACCGACCTAAACTTACTTTTTAAAGACATATGCCACTGCATATGATACTTCCTAACACATTATTCCCCTTTGTTCCTTGTGGGATCCAAATTTTCCTGTCATTTCCAAGGATCTTGATGATTCCAACAGTTGTCGCAATGTTTGACTGATACAAGGTGGTCGTCGTAGTACTACTTATGTTTGAGAAATATTTAACAAGTGGTATATGCAACGCAGAGCCATCGAGGGCCACAAAATTTCTCCTCGGCTGTGACACTGTATTGTAATAGCTCTCTTTAGCCAAATAAGTATAGAACCTAGGTTAACATTTCTCCACTTGTTGCAGAAATGTGGGCCTCCTCCTCCCCTTACAGCCCTCCTTTCCTCACCGAATGAGCCTTCTGCTGCAATTGCGTTGCTTCCTACCGACCTACACCCGCTTTTTAAAGACATATGCCACTGCAAATGATACTTCCTAACACATTTTTCCCCTTTGTTCTTTGTGGGATCCATGTTTTCCTGTCATTTCCAAGGATCTTGATGATTCCAACAGTTGTCGCAATGTTTGACTGATACAAGGTGGTCGTCGTAGTACTACTTATGTTTGAGAAATATTTAACAAGTGGTATATGCAACGCAGAGCCATCGAGGGCCACAAAATTTCTCCTCGGCTGTGACACTGTATTGTAATAGCTCTCTTTAGCCAAATAAGTATAGAACCTAGGTTAACATTTCTCCACTTGTTGCAGAAATGTGGGCCTCCTCCTCCCCTTACAGCCCTCCTTTCCTCACCGAATGAGCCTTCTGCTGCAATTGCGTTGCTTCCTACCGACCTACACTCGCTTTTTAAAGACATATGCCACTGCAAATGATACTTCCTAACACATTATTCCCCTTTGTTCTTTGTGGGATCCAAGTTTTCCTGTCATTTCCAAGGATCCTGATGATTCCAACAGTTGTCGCCATGTTTGACTGATACAAGGTGGTCGTCGTAGTACTACTTATGTTTGAGAAATATTTAACAAGTGGTATATGCAACGCAGAGCCATCGAGGGCCACAAAATTTCTCCTCGGCTGTGACACTATATTGTAATAGCTCTCTTTAGCCAAAGAAGTATAGAACCTAGGTTAACATCTCTCCACTAGTTGGAGAAATGTGGGCCTCCTCCTCCCCTTACAGCCCTCCTTTCCTCACCGAATGAGCCTTCTGCTGCAATTGCGTTGCTTCCTACCGACCTACACTCGCTTTTTAAAGACATATGCCACTGCAAATGATACTTCCTAACACATTATTCCCCTTTGTTCCTTGTGGGATCCAAATTTTCCTGTCATTTCCAAGGATCTTGATGATTCCAACAGTTGTCGCAATGTTTGACTGATACAAGGTCGTCGTCGTAGTACTACTTATGTTTGAGAAATATTTAACAAGTGGTATATGCAACGCAGAGCCATCGAGGGCCACAAAATTTCTCCTCGGCTGTGACACTATATTGTAATAGCTCTCTTTAGCCAAATAAGTATAGAACCTAGGTTAACATTTCTCCACTAGTTGGAGAAATGTGGGCCTCCTCCTCCCCTTACAGCCCTCCTTTCCTCACCGAATGAGCCTTCTGCTGCAATTGCGTTGCTTCCTACCGACCTACACCCGCTTTTTAAAGACATATGCCACTGCAAATGATACTTCCTAACACATTTTTCCCCTTTGTTCTTTGTGGGATCCAAGTTTTCCTGTCATTTCCAAGGATCTTGATGATTCCAACAGTTGTCGCAATGTTTGACTGATACAAGGTGGTCGTCGTAGTACTACTTATGTTTGAGAAATATTTAACAAGTGGTATATGCAACGCAGAGCCATCGAGGGCCACAAAATTTCTCCTCGGCTGTGACACTATATTGTAATAGCTCTCTTTAGCCAAATAAGTATAGAACCTAGGTTAACATTTCTCCACTAGTTGCAGAAATGTGGGCCTCCTCCTCCCCTTACAGCCCTCCTTTCCTCACCGAATGAGCCTTCTGCTGCAATTGCGTTGCTTCCTACCGACCTACACTCGCTTTTTAAAGACATATGCCACTGCAAATGATACTTCCTAACACATTATTCCCCTTTGTTCTTTGTGGGATCCAAGTTTTCCTGTCATTTCCAAGGATCTTGATGATTCCAACAGTTGTCGCCATGTTTGACTGATACAAGGTGGTCGTCGTAGTACTACTTATGTTTGAGAAATATTTAACAAGTGGTATATGCAACGCAGAGCCATCGAGGGCCACAAAATTTCTCCTCGGCTGTGACACTATATTGTAATAGCTCTCTTTAGCCAAAGAAGTATAGAACCTAGGTTAACATCTCTCCACTAGTTGGAGAAATGTGGGCCTCCTCCTCCCCTTACAGCCCTCCTTTCCTCACCGAATGAGCCTTCTGCTGCAATTGCGTTGCTTCCTACCGACCTAAACTTGCTTTTTAAAGACATATGCCACTGCATATGATACTTCCTAACACATTATTCCCCTTTGTTCCTTGTGGGATCCAAATTTTCCTGTCATTTCCAAGGATCTTGATGATTCCAACAGTTGTCGCAATGTTTGACTGATTCAAGGTGGTCGTCGTAGTACTACTTATGTTTGAGAAATATTTAACAAGTGGTATATGCAACGCAGAGCCATCGAGGGCCACAAAATTTCTCCTCGGCTGTGACACTATATTGTAATAGCTCTCTTTAGCCAAAGAAGTATAGAACCTAGGTTAACATCTCTCCACTAGTTGGAGAAATGTGGGCCTCCTCCTCCCCTTACAGCCCTCCTTTCCTCACCGAATGAGCCTTCTGCTGCAATTGCGTTGCTTCCTACCGACCTACACCCGCTTTTTAAAGACATATGCCACTGCAAATGATACTTCCTAACACATTTTTCCCCTTTGTTCTTTGTGGGATCCAAGTTTTCTTGTCATTTCCAAGGATCTTGATGATTCCAACAGTTGTCGAAATGTTTGACTGATACAAGGTGGTCGTCGTAGTACTACTTATGTTTGAGAAATATTTAACAAGTGGTATATGCAACGCAGAGCCATCGAGGGCCACAAAATTTCTCCTCGGCTGTGACACTATATTGTAATAGCTCTCTTTAGCCAAATAAGTATAGAACCTAGGTTAACATTTCTCCACTTGTTGCAGAAATGTGGGCCTCCTCCTCCCCTTACAGCCCTCCTTTCCTCACCGAATGAGCCTTCTGCTGCAATTGCGTTGCTTCCTACCGACCTACACTCGCTTTTTAAAGACATATGCCACTGCAAATGATACTTCCTAACACATTATTCCCCTTTGTTCTTTGTGGGATCCAAGTTTTCCTGTCATTTCCAAGGATCCTGATGATTCCAACAGTTGTCGCCATGTTTGACTGATACAAGGTGGTCGTCGTAGTACTACTTATGTTTGAGAAATATTTAACAAGTGGTATATGCAACGCAGAGCCATCGAGGGCCACAAAATTTCTCCTCGGCTGTGACACTATATTGTAATAGCTCTCTTTAGCCAAAGAAGTATAGAACCTAGGTTAACATCTCTCCACTAGTTGGAGAAATGTGGGCCTCCTCCTCCCCTTACAGCCCTCCTTTCCTCACCGAATGAGCCTTCTGCTGCAATTGCGTTGCTTCCTACCGACCTAAACTTGCTTTTTAAAGACATATGCCACTGCATATGATACTTCCTAACACATTATTCCCCTTTGTTCCTTGTGGGATCCAAATTTTCCTGTCATTTCCAAGGATCTTGATGATTCCAACAGTTGTCGCAATGTTTGACTGATACAAGGTGGTCGTCGTAGTACTACTTATGTTTGAGAAATATTTAACAAGTGGTATATGCAACGCAGAGCCATCGAGGGCCACAAAATTTCTCCTCGGCTGTGACACTATATTGTAATAGCTCTCTTTAGCCAAATAAGTATAGAACCTAGGTTAACATTTCTCCACTAGTTGGAGAAATGTGGGCCTCCTCCTCCCCTTACAGCCCTCCTTTCCTCACCGAATGAGCCTTCTGCTGCAATTGCGTTGCTTCCTACCGACCTAAACTCGCTTTTTAAAGACATATGCCACTGCATATGATACTTCCTAACACATTATTCCCCTTTGTTCTTTGTGGGATCCAAGTTTTCCTGTCATTTCCAAGGATCTTGATGATTCCAACAGTTGTCGCCATGTTTGACTGATACAAGGTGGTCGTCGTAGTACTACTAATGTTTGAGAAATATTTAACAAGTGGTATATGCAACGCATAGTCATCGTGAGCCACAAAATTTCTTGTCGGCTGTGACACAATAATGTAATAGCTCTCTTTAGCCATCTAAGTATAGAACCTAGGTTAACATTTCTCCACTAGTTGGAGAAATGTGGGCCTCCTCCTCCCCTTACAGCCCTCCTTTCCTCACCGAATGAGCCTTCTGCTGCAATTGCGTTGCTTCCTACCGACCTACACTCGCTTTTTAAAGACATATGACATTGCAAATGATACTTCCTAACACATTATTCCCCTTTGTTCCTTGTGGGATCCAAATTTTCCTGCCATTTCCAAGGATCTTGATGATTCCAACAGTTGTCGCAATGTTTGACTGATACAAGGTGGTCGTCGTAGTACTACTTATGTTTGAGAAATATTTAACAAGTGGTATATGCAACGCAGAGTCATCGTGAGCCACAAAATTTCTCGTCGGCTGTGACACTATATTGTAATAGCTCTCTTTAGCCAAATAAGTATAGAACCTAGGTTAACATTTCTCCACTAGTTGGAGAAATGTGGGCCTCCTCCTCCCCTTACAGCCCTCCTTTCCTCGCCGAATGAGCCTTCTGCTGCAATTGCGTTGCTTCCTACCGACCTAAACTTGCTTTTTAAAGACATATGCCACTGCATATGATACTTCCTAACACATTATTCCCCTTTGTTCCTTGTGGGATCCAAATTTTCCTGTCATTTCATAGGATCTTGATGATTCCAACAGTTGTCGCAATGTTTGACTGATACAAGGTGGTTTCGTAGTACTACTTATGTTTCAGGAATATTTAACAAGTATTATATGCAACGCATAGTCATCGTGAGCCACAAAATTTCTTGTCGGCTGTGACACTATATTGTAATAGCTCTCTTTAGCCAAATAAGTATAGAACCTAGGTTAACATCTCTCCACTAGTTGGAGAAATGTGGGCCTCCTCCTCCCCTTACAGCCCTCCTTTCCTCACCGAATGAGCCTTCTGCTGCAATTGCGTTGCTTCCTACCGACCTAAACTTGCTTTTTAAAGACATATGCCACTGCATATGATACTTCCTAACACATTATTCCCCTTTGTTCCTTGTGGGATCCAAATTTTCCTGTCATTTCCAAGGATCTTGATGATTCCAACAGTTGTCGCAATGTTTGACTGATACAAGGTGGTCGTCGTAGTACTACTTATGTTTGAGAAATATTTAACAAGTGGTATATGCAACGCAGAGCCATCGAGGGCCACAAAATTTCTCCTCGGCTGTGACACTATATTGTAATAGCTCTCTTTAGCCATCTAAGTATAGATCCTAGGTTAACATTTCTCCACTAGTTGGAGAAATGTGGGCCTCCTCCTCCCCTTACAGCCCTCCTTTCCTCACCGAATGAGCCTTCTGCTGCAATTGCGTTGCTTCCTACCGACCTAAACTCGCTTTTTAAAGACATATGCCGCTGCAAATGATACTTCCTAACACATTTTTCCCCTTTGTTCCTTGTGGTATCCAAATTTTCCAGTCATTTCCAAGGATCTTGATGATTCCAACAGTTGTCGCAATGTTTGACTGATACAAGGTGGTCGTCGTAGTACTACTTATGTTTCAGAAATATTTAACAAGTGGTATATGCAACGCATAGTCATCGTGAGCCACAAAATTTCTTGTCGGCTGTGACACAATAATGTAATAGCTCTCTTTAGCCATCTAAGTATAGAACCTAGGTTAACATTTCTCCACTAGTTGGAGAAATGTGGGCCTCCTCCTCCCCTTACAGCCCTCCTTTCCTCACCGAATGAGCCTTCTGCTGCAATTGCGTTGCTTCCTACCGACCTACACTCGCTTTTTAAAGACAATTGACATTGCAAATGATACTTCCTAACACATTATTCCCCTTTGTTCCTTGTGGGATCCAAATTTTCCTGCCATTTCCGAGGATCTTGATGATTCCAACAGTTGTCGCAATGTTTGACTGATACAAGGTGGTCGTCGTAGTACTACTTATGTTTGAGAAATATTTAACAAGTGGTATATGCAACGCAGAGTCATCGTGAGCCACAAAATTTCTCGTCGGCTGTGACACTATAATGTAATAGCTCTCTTTAGCCATCTAAGTATAGAACCTAGGTTAACATTTCTCCACTAGTTGGAGAAATGTCGGCCTCCTCCTCCCCTTACAGCCCCCCTTTCCTCACCGAATGAGCCTTCTGCTGCAATTGCGTTGCTTCCTACCGACCTAAACTTGCTTTTTAAAGACATATGCCACTGCAAATGATACTTCCTATTACATTTTTCCCCTTTGTTCCTTGTGGGATCCAAATTTTCCTGTCATTTCCAAGGATCTTGATGATTCCAACAGTTGTCGCAATGTTTGACTGATACAAGGTGGTCGTCGTAGTACTACTTATGTTTCAGAAATATTTAACAAGTGGTATATGCAACGCAGAGCCATCGAGGGCCACAAAATTTCTCGTCGGCTGTGACACTATATTGTAATAGCTCTCTTTAGCCAAAGAAGTATAGAACCTAGGTTAACATCTCTCCACTAGTTGGAGAAATGTGGGCCTCCTCCTCCCCTTACAGCCCTCCTTTCCTCACCGAATGAGCCTTCTGCTGCAATTGCGTTGCTTCCTACCGACCTAAACTTGCTTTTTAAAGACATATGCCACTGCAAATGATACTTCCTAACACATTATTCCCCTTTGTTCCTTGTGGGATCCAAATTTTCCTGTCATTTCCAAGGATCTTGATGATTCCAACAGTTGTCGCAATGTTTGACTGATACAAGGTGGTCGTCGTAGTTCTACTTATGTTTGAGAAATATTTAACAAGTGGTATATGCAACGCAGAGCCATCGAGGGCCACAAAATTTCTCCTCGGCTGTGACACTATATTGTAATAGCTCTCTTTAGCCAAATAAGTATAGAACCTAGGTTAACATTTCTCCACTAGTTGAAGAAATGTGGGCCTCCTCCTCCCCTTACAGCCCTCCTTTCCTCACCGAATGAGCCTTCTGCTGCAATTGCGTTGCTTCCTACCGATCTAAACTTGCTTTTTAAAGACATATGCCACTGCAAATGATACTTCCTAACACATTTTTCCCCTTTGTTCCTTGTGGGATCCAAATTTTCCTGTCATTTCCGAGGATCTTGATGATTCCAACAGTTGTCGCAATGTTTGACTGATACAAGGTGGTCGTCGTAGTACTACTTACGTTTCAGAAATATTTAACAATTGGTCTATGCAACGCATAGTCATCGTGAGCCACAAAATTTCTCGTCGGCTGTGACACTATAATGTAATAGCTCTCTTTAACCATCTAACTATAGAACCTAGGTTAACATCTCTACACTACTTGGAGAAATGTGGGCCTCCTCCTCCCCTTACAGCCCTCCTTTCCTCACCGAATGAGCCTTCTGCTGCAATTGCGTTGATTCCTACCGACCTAAACTCGCTTTTTAAAGACATATGCCACTGCAAATGATACTTCCTAACACATTATTCCCCTTTGTTCCTTGTGGTATCCAAATTTTCCTGTCATTTCCAAGGATCTTGATGATTCCAACAGTTGCCGCAAAGTTTGACTGATACAAGGTGGTCGTCATAGTACTACTTATGTTTCAGAAATATTTAACAAGTGGTATATGCAACGCATAGTCATCGTGAGCCACAAAATTTCTCGTCGGCTGTGACACTATACTCTAATAGCTCTCTTTAGCCATCTAAGTATAGAACCTAGGTTAACATTTCTCCACTAGTTGGAGAAATGTGGGCCTCCTCCTCCCCTTACAGCCCTCCTTTCCTCACCGAATGAGCCTTCTGCTGCAATTGCGTTGCTTCCGACCGACCTACACTCGATTTTTAAAGACATATGCCACTGCAAATGATACTTCCTAACACATTATTCCCCTTTGTTCCTTGTGGGATCCAAATTTTCCTGTCATTTCCAAGGATCTTGATGATTCCAACAGTTGTCGCAATGTTTGACTGATACAAGGAGGTTGTCGTAGTACTACTTATGTTTCAGAAATATTTAACAAGTATTATATGCAACGCATAGTCATCGTGAGCCACAAAATTTCTTGTCGGCTGTGACACTATAATGTAATAGCTCTCTTTAGCCATCTAAGTATAGAACCTAGGTTAACATCTCTCCACTAGTTGGAGAAATATGGGCCTCCTCCTCCCCTTATAGCCCTTCTTTCCTCACCGAATGAGCCTTCTGCTGCAATTGCGTTGCTTCCTACCGACCTAAACTCGCTTTTTAAAGACATATGCCGCTGCAAATGATACTTCCTAACACATTTTTCCCCTTTGTTCCTTGTGGTATCCAAATTTTCCTGTCATTTCCAAGGATCTTGATGATTCCAACAGTAGTCGCAATGTTTGACTGATACAAGGTGGTCGTCGTAGTACTACTTATGTTTCAGAAATATTTAACAAGTGGTATATGCAACGCATAGTCATCGTGAGCCACAAAATTTCTCGTCGGCTGTGACACTATACTCTAATAGCTCTCTTTAGCCATCTAAGTATAGAACCTAGGTTAACATTTCTCCACTAGTTGGAGAAATGTGGGCCTCCTCCTCCCCTTACAGCCCTCCTTTCCTCACCGAATGAGCCTCCTGCTGCAATTGCGTTGCTTCCTACCGACCTAAACTCGCTTTTTAAAGACATATGCCACTGCAAATGATACTTCCTAACACATTATTCCCCTTTGTTCCTTGTGGGATCCAAATTTTCCTGTCATTTCCAAGGATCTTGATGATTCCAACAGTTGTCGCAATGTTTGACTGATACAAGGTGGTCGTCGTAGTACTACTTATGTTTGAGAAATATTTAACAAGTGGTATATGCAACGCATAGTCAACGTGAGCCACAAAATTTCTTGTCGGCTGTGACACTATAATGTAACAGCCCTCTTTAGCCATCTAAGTATAGAACCTAGGTTAACATTTCTCCACTAGTTGGAGAAATGTGGGCCTCCTCCTCCCCTTACAGCCCTTCTTTCCTCACCGAATGAGCCTTCTGCTGCAATTGCGTTGCTTCCTACCGACCTAAACTCGCTTTTTAAAGACATATGCCGCTGCAAATGATACTTCCTAACACATTTTTCCCCTTTGTTCCTTGTGGTATCCAAATTTTCCTGTCATTTCCAAGGATCTTGATGATTCCAACAGTAGTCGCAATGTTTGACTGATACAAGGTGGTCGTCGTAGTACTACTTATGTTTCAGAAATATTTAACAAGTGGTATATGCAACGCATAGTCATCGTGAGCCACAAATTTTCTTGTCGGCTGTGACACTATATTGTAATAGCTCTCTTTAGCCATCTAAGTATAGAACCTAGGTTAACATTTCTCCACTAGTTGGAGAAATGTGGGCCTCCTCCTCCCCTTACAGCCCTCCTTTCCTCACCGAATGAGCCTTCTGCTGCAATTGCGTTGCTTCCTACCGACCTAAACTCGCTTTTTAAAGACATATGCCACAGCAAATGATACTTCCTAACACATTAATCGATGTTGTTCCTTGTGGGTTCCAAATTTTCCTGTCATTTCCAAGGATCTTGATGATTCCAACAGTAGTCACAATGTTTGACTGATACAAGGTGGTCGTCGTAGTACTACTTATGTTTGAGAAATATTTAACAAGTGGTATATGCAACGCATAGTCATCGTGAGCCACAAAATTTCTTGTCGGCTGTGACACTATAATGTAATAGCTCTCTTTAGCCATCTAAGTATAGAACCTAGGTTAACATTTCTCCACTAGTTGGAGAAATGTGGGCCTCCTCCTCCCCTTACAGCCCTCCTTTCCTCACCGAATGAGCCTTCTGCTGCAATTGCGTTGCTTCCTACCGACATACACTCGCTTTTTAAAGACATATGCCACTGCAAATGATACTTCCTAACACATTATTCCCCTTTGTTCCTTGTGGGATCCAAATTTTCCTGTCATTTTAAAGGATCTTGATGATTCCAACAGTTGTCGCAATGTTTGACTGATACAAGGTGGTCGTCGTAGTACTACTTATGTTTCAGAAATATTTAACAAGTGGTATATGCAACGCAGAGACATCGAGGGCCACAAGATTTCTCGTCGGCTGTGACACTATAATGTAATAGCTCTCTTTAGCCATCTAAGTATAGAACCTAGGTTAACATTTCTCCACTAGTTGGAGAAATGTGGGCCTCCTCCTCCCCTTACAGCCCTCCTTTCAACACCGAATGAGCCTTCTGCTGCAATTGCGTTGCTTCCTACCGACCTAAACTTGCTTTTTAAAGACATATGCCACTGCAAATGATACTTCCTAACACATTTTTCCCCTTTGTTCCTTGTGGGATCCAAATTTTCCTGTCATTTCCGAGGATCTTGATGATTCCAACAGTTGTCGCAATGTTTGACTAATACAAGGTGGTCGTCGTAGTACTACTTACGTTTCAGAAATATTTAACAATTGGTCTATGCAACGCATAGTCATCGTGAGCCACAAAATTTCTCGTCGGCTGTGACACTATAATGTAATAGCTCTCTTTAACCATCTAACTATAGAACCTAGGTTAACATCTCTACACTACTTGGAGAAATGTGGGCCTCCTCCTCCCCTTACAGCCCTCCTTTCCTCACCGAATGAGCCTTCTGCTGCAATTGCGTTGATTCCTACCGACCTAAACTCGCTTTTTAAAGACATATGCCACTGCAAATGATACTTCCTAACACATTATTCCCCTTTGTTCCCTGTGGTATCCAAATTTTCCTGTCATTTCCAGGGATCTTGATGATTCCAACAGTTGCCGCAAAGTTTGACTGATACAAGGTGGTCGTCATAGTACTACTTATGTTTCAGAAATATTTAACAAGTGGTATATGCAACGCAGAGACATCGAGGGCCACAAGATTTCTCGTCGGCTGTGACACTATAATGTAATAGCTCTCTTTAGCCATCTAAGTATAGAACCTAGGTTAACATTTCTCCACTAGTTGGAAAAATGTGGGTCTCCTCCTCCCCTTACAGCCCTCCTTTCAACACCGAATGAGCCTTTTGCTGCAATTGCGTTGCTTCCTACCGACCTAAACTCGCTTTTTAAAGACAAATGCCAAACAAATGATACTTCCTGACACATTAATCGATGTTGTTCCTTGTGGGTTCCAAATTTTCCTGTCATTTCCAAGGATCTTGATGATTCCAACAGTTGTCGCAATGTTTGACTGATACAAGGTGGTCGTCGTAGTACTACTTATGTTTGAGAAATATTTAACAAGTGGTATATGCAACGCAGAGTCATCGTGAGCCACAAAACTTCTCGTCGGCTGTGACACTATATTGTAATAGCTCTCTTTAGCCATCTAAGTATAGAACCTAGGTTAGCATCTCTCCACTAGTTGGAGAAATGTGGGCCTCCTCCTCCCCTTACAGCCCCCCTTTCCTCACCGAATGAGCCTTCTGCTGCAATTGCGTTGCTTCCTACCGACCTAAACTCGCTTTTTAAAGACATATGCCACTGCAAATGATACTTCCTAACACATTATTCCCCTTTGTTCCTTGTGGGATCCAAATTTTCCTGTCATTTCCAAGAATCTTGATGATTCCAACAGTTGTCGCAATGTTTGACTGATACAAGGTGGTTGTCGTAGTACTACTTATGTTTCAGAAATATTTAACAAGTGGTATATGCAACGCATAGTCATCGTGAGCCACAAAATTTCTTGTCGGCTGTGACACTATATTGTAATAGCTCTCTTTAGCCATCTAAGTATAGAACCTAGGTTAACATTTCTCCACTAGTTGGAGAAATGTGGGCCTCCTCCTCCCCTTACAGCCCTCCTTTCCTCTCCGAATGAGCCTTCTGCTGCAATTGCGTTGCTTCCTACCGACATACACTCGCTTTTTAAATACATATGCCACTGCAAATGATACTTCCTAACACATTATTCCCCTTTGTTCCTTGTGGTATCCAAATTTTCCTGTCATTTCCAAGGATCTTGATGATTCCAACAATTGTCGCAATGTTTGACTGATACAAGGTCGTCGTCGTAGTACTACTTATGTTTCAGAAATATTTAACAAGTGGTATATGCAACGCATAGTCATCGTGAGCCACAATATTTCTTGTCGGCTGTGACACTATAATGTAATAGCTCTCTTTAGCCATCTAAGTATAGAACCTAGGTTAACATTTCTCCACTAGTTGGAGAAATGTGGGCCTCCTCCTCCCCTTACAGCCCTCCTTTCCTCACCGAATGAGCCTTCTGCTGCAATTGCGTTGCTTCCTACCGACCTACACTCGCTTTTTAAAGACATATGCCACTGCAAATGATACTTCCTAACACATTATTCCCCTTTGTTCCTTGTGGGATCCAAATTTTCCTGTCATTTCCAAGGATCTTGATGATTCCAACAGTTGTCGCAATGTTTGACTGATACAAGGTGGTTGTCGTAGTACTACTTATGTTTCAGAAATATTTAACAAGTGGTATATGCAACGCATAGTCATCGTGAGCCACATAATTTCTTGTCGGCTGTGACACTATAATGTAATAGCTCTCTTTAGCCATCTAAGTATAGAACCTAGGTTAACATCTCTCCACTAGTTGGAGAAATGTGGGCCTCCTCCTCCCCTTACAGCCCTCCTTTCCTCACCGAATGAGCCTTCTGCTGCAATTGCGTTGCTTCCTACCGACCTAAACTCGCTTTTTAAAGACATATGCCACTGCAAATGATACTTCCTAACACATTATTCCCCTTTGTTCCTTGTGGGATCCAAATTTTGCTGTCATTTCCAAGGATCTTGATGATTCCAACAGTTGTCGCAATGTTTGACTGATACAAGGTGGTCGTCGTTGTACTACTTATGTTTCAGAAATATTTAACAAGTGGTATATGCAACGCAGAGCCATCGAGGGCCACAAAATTCCTCGTCGGCTGTGACACTATATTGTAATAGCTCTCTTTAGCCAAAGAAGTATAGAACCTAGGTTAACATTTCTCCACTAGTTGGAGAAATGTGGGCCTCCTCCTCCCCTTACAGCCCTCCTTTCCTCACCGAATGAGCCTTCTGCTGCAATTGCGTTGCTTCCTACCGACCTAAACTCGCTTTTTAAAGACATATGCCACTGCAAATGATACTTCCTAACACATTTTTCCCCTTTGTTCCTTGTGGGATCCAAATTTTCCTGTCTTTTCCAAGGATCTTGATGATTCGAACAGTTGTCGCAATGTTTGACTGATACAAGGTGGTCGTCGTAGTACTACTTATGTTTGAGAAATATTTAACAAGTGGTATATGCAACGCAGAGCCATCGAGGGCCACAAAATTTATCGTCGGCTGTGACACTATATTGTAATAGCTCTCTTTAGCCAAAGAAGTATAGAACCCAGGTTAACATTTCTCCAGTAGTTGGAGAAATGTGGGCCTCCTCCTCCCCTTACAGCCCTCCTTTCCTCGCCGAATGAGCCTTCTGCTGCAATTGCGTTGCTTCCTACCGACCTAAACTCGCTTTTTAAAGACATATGCCACTGCAAATGATACTTCCTAACACATTTTTCCCCTTTGTTCCTTGTGGTATCCAAATTCTCCTGTCATTTCCAAGGATCTTGATGATTCCAACAGTTGTCGCAATGTTTGACTGATACAAGGTGGTCGTCGTAGTACTACTTATGTTTGAGAAATATTTAACAAGTGGTATATGCAAAGCAGAGTCATCGTGAGCCACAAAATTTCTCGTCGGCTGTGACACTATAATGTAATAGCTCTCTTTAGCCATCTAAGTATAGAACCTAGGTTAACATTTCTCCACTAGTTGGAGAAATGTGGGCCTCCTCCTCCCCTTACAGCCCTCCTTTCCTCACCGAATGAGCTTTCTGCTGCAATTGCGTTGCTTCCTACCGACCTACACTCGCTTTTTAAAGACATATGCCACTGCAAATGATACTTCCTAACACATTATTCCCCTTTGTTCCTTGTGGGATCCACATTTTCCTGTCATTTCCAAGGATCTTGATGATTCCAACAGTTGCCGCAATGTTTGACTGATACAAGGTGGTCGTCGTAGTACTACTTATGTTTGAGAAATATTTAACAAGTGGTATATGCAACGCAGAGTCATCGTGAGCCACAAAATTTCTCGTCGGCTGTGACACTATAATGTAATAGCTCTCTTTAGCCATCTAAGTATAGAACCTAGGTTAACATTTCTCCACTAGTTGCAGAAATGTGGGCCTCCTCCTCCCCTTACAGCCCTCCTTTCCTCACCGAATGAGCCTTCTGCTGCAATTGCGTTGCTTCCTACCGACCTAAACTCGCTTTTTAAAGACATATGCCACTGCAAATGATACTTCCTAACACATTTTTCCCCTTTGTTCCTTGTGGGATCCAAATTTTCCTGTCATTTCCAAGGATCTTGATGATTCCAACAGTTGTCGCAATGTTTGACTGATACAAGGTGGTCGTCGTAGTACTACTTATGTTTCAGAAATATTTAACAAGTGGTATATGCAACGCAGAGCCATCGAGGGCCACAAAATTTCTCGTCGGCTGTGACACTATATTGTAATAGCTCTCTTTAGCCAAAGAAGTATAGAACCTAGGTTAACATCTCTCCACTAGTTGGAGAAATGTGGGCCTCCTCCTCCCCTTACAGCCCTCCTTTCCTCACCGAATGAGCCTTCTGCTGCAATTGCGTTGCTTCCTACCGACCTAAACTCGGTTTTTAAAGACATATGCCACAGCAAATGATACTTCCTAACACATTAATCGATGTTGTTCCTTATGGGTTCCAAATTTTCCTGTCATTTCCAAGGATCTTGATGATTCCAACAGTTGTCGCAATGTTTGACTGATACAAGGTGGTCGTCGTAGTACAACTTATGTTTCAGAAATATTTAACAAGTGGTATATGCAACGCATAGTCATCGTGAGCCACAAAATTTCTTGTAGGCTGTGACACTATAATGTAATAGCTCTCTTTAGCCATCTAAGTATAGAACCTAGGTTAACATCTCTCCACTAGTTGGAGAAATGTGGGCCTCCTCCTCCCCTTACAGCCATCCTTTCCTCACCGAATGAGCCTTCTGCTGCAATTGCGTTGCTTCCTACCGACCTAAACTCGCTTTTTAAAGACATATGCCACTGCAAATGATACTTCCTAACACATTTTTCCCCTTTGTTCCTTGTGGGATCCAAATTTTCCTGTCATTTCCAAGGATCTTAATGATTCCAACAGTTGTCGCAATGTTTGACTGATACAAGGTGGTCGTCGTAGTACTACTTATGTTTGAGAAATATTTAACAAGTGGTATATGCAACGCAGAGTCATCGTGAGCCACAAAATTTCTCGTCGCCTGTGACACTATAATGTAATAGCTCTCTTTGGCCATCTAAGTATAGAACCTAGGTTAACATTTCTCCACTAGTTGTAGAAACGTGGGCCTCCTCCTCCCCTTACAGCCCTCCTTTCCTCACCGAATGAGCCTTCTTCTGCAATTGCGTTGCTTCCTACCGACCTAAACTCGCTTTTTAAAGACATATGCCACTGCAAATGATACTTCCTAACACATTTTTCCCCTTTGTTCCTTGTGGGATCCAAATTTTCCTGTCATTTCCAAGGATCTTGATGATTCCAACAGTTGTCGCAATGTTTGACTGATACAAGGTGGTCGTCGTAGTACTACTTATGTTTCAGAAATATTTAACAAGTGGTATATGCAACGCAGAGCCATCGAGGGCCACAAAATTTCTCGTCGGCTGTGACACTATATTGTAATAGCTCTCTTTAGCCAAAGAAGTATAGAACCTAGGTTAACATCTCTCCACTAGTTGGAGAAATGTGGGCCTCCTCCTCCCCTTACAGCCCTCCTTTCCTCACCGAATGAGCCTTCTGCTGCAATTGCGTTGCTTCCTACCGACCTAAACTCGGTTTTTAAAGACATATGCCACAGCAAATGATACTTCCTAACACATTAATCGATGTTGTTCCTTATGGGTTCCAAATTTTCCTGTCATTTCCAAGGATCTTAATGATTCCAACAGTTGTCGCAATGTTTGACTGATACAAGGTGGTCGTCGTAGTACTACTTATGTTTGAGAAATATTTAACAAGTGGTATATGCAACGCAGAGTCATCGTGAGCCACAAAATTTCTTGTAGGCTGTGACACTATAATGTAATAGCTCTCTTTAGCCATCTAAGTATAGAACCTAGGTTAACATCTCTCCACTAGTTGGAGAAATGTGGGCCTCCTCCTCCCCTTACAGCCCTCCTTTCCTCACCGAATGAGCCTTCTGCTGCAATTGCGTTGCTTCCTACCGACCTAAACTCGCTTTTTAAAGACATATGCCACAGCAAATGATACTTCCTAACACATTATTCCCCTTTGTTCCTTGTGGGATCCAAATTTTGCTGTCATTTCCAAGGATCTTGATGATTCCAACAGTTGTCGCAATGTTTGACTGATACAAGGTAGTCGTCGTAAGTCTACTTATGTTTGAGAAATATTTAACAAGTGGTATATGCAACGCAGATCCATCGAGGGCCACAAAATTTCTCGTCGGCTGTGACACTATATTGTAATAGCCCTCTTTAGCCTAAGAAGTATAGAACCTAGGTTAACATTTCTCCACTAGTTGGTGAAATGTGGGCCTCCTCCTCCTCTTACAGCCCTCCTTTCCTCACCGAATGAGCCTTCTGCTGCAATTGCGTTGCTTCCTACCGACCTAAACTCGCTTTTTAAAGACATATGCCACTGCAAATGATACTTCCTAACACATTTTTCCCCTTTGTTCCTTGTGGTATCCAAATTTTCCTGTCATTTCCAAGGATCTTGATGATTCCAACAGTTGTCGCAATGTTTGACTGATACAAGGTGGTCGTCGTAGTACTACTTATGTTTGAGAAATATTTAACAAGTGGTATATGCACGCAGATCCATCGAGGGCCACAAAATTTCTCGTCGGCTGTGACACTATATTGTAATAGCTCTCTTTAGCCAAAGAAGTATAGAACCTAGGTTAACATTTCTCAACTAGTTGGAGAAATGTGGGCCTCCTCCTCCCCTTACAGCCCTCCTTTCCTCACCGAATGAGCCTTCTGCTGCAATTGCGTTGCTTCCTACCGACCTATACTCGCTTTTTAAAGACATATGCCACTGCAAATGATACTTCCTAACACATTATTCCCCTTTGTTCCTTGTGGGATCCAAATTTTCCTGTCATTTCCAAGGATCTTGATGATTCCAACAGTTGTCGCAATGTTTGACTGATACAAGGTGGTCGTCGTAGTACTACTTATGTTTGAGAAATATTTAACAAGTGGTATATGCAACGCAGAGTCATCGTGAGCCACAAAATTTCTCGTCGGCTGTGACACTATAATGTAATAGCTCTCTTTAGCCACCTAAGTGTAGAACCTAGGTTAATATTTCTCCACTAGTTGGAGAAATGTGGGCTTCCTCCTCCCCTTACAGCCCTCCTTTCCTCACCGAATGAGCCTTCGGCTGCAATTGCGTTGCTTCCTACCGACCTAAACTCGCTTTTTAAAGACATATGCCACTGCAAATGATACTTCCTAACACATTTTTCCCCTTTGTTCCTCGTGGGATCCAAATTTTTCTGTCAATTCTAAGGATCTTAACGATTCCAACAGTTGTCGCAATGTTTGACTGATACAAGGTGGTCGTCGTAGTACTACTTATGATTGAGAAATATTTAATAAGTGGTATATGCAACGCAGAGCCATCGAGGGCCACAAAATTTCTCGTCGGCTGTGAAACTATATTGTAATAGCTCTCTTTAGCCAAAGAAGTATAGAACCTAGGTTAACAGCTCTCCACTAGTTGGAGAAATGTGGGCCTCCTCCTCCCCTTACAGCCCTCCTTTCCTCACCGAATGAGCCTTCTGCTGCAATTGCGTTGCTTCCTACCGACCTACACTCGCTTTTTAAAGACATATGCCACTGCAAATGATACTTCCTAACACATTATTCCCCTTTGTTCCTTGTGGGATCCAAATTTTCCTGTCATTTCCAAGGATCTTGATGATTCCAACAGTTGTCGCAATGTTTGACTGATACAAGGTGGTCGTCATAGTACTACTTATGTTTGAGAAATATTTAACAAGTGGTATATGCAACGCAAAGTCATCGTGAGCCACAAAACTTCTCGTCGGCTGTGACTCTATATTGTAATAGCTCTCTTTAGCCATCTATGTATAGAACCTAGGTTAACATTTCACCACTAGTTGGAGAAATGTGGGCCTCCTCCTCCCCTTACAGCCCTCCTTTCCTCACCGAATGAGCCTTCTGCTGCAATTGCGTTGCTTCCTACCGACCTACACTCGCTTTTTAAAGACATATGCCACTGCAAATGATACTTCCTAACACATTATTCCCCTTTGTTCCTTGTGGGATCCAAATTTTCCTGTCATTTCCAAGGATCTTGATGATTCCAACAGTTGTCGCAATGTTTGACTGATACAAGGTGGTCGTCGTAGTACTACTTATGTTTGAGAAATATTTAACAAGTGGTATATGCAACGCAGAGCCATCGAGGGCCACAAAATTTCTCGTCGGCTGTGACACTATATTGTAAAAGCTCTCTTTAGCCAAAGAAGTATAGAACCTAGGTTAACATCTCTCCACTAGTTGGAGAAATGTGGGCCTCCTCCTCCCCTTACAGCCCTCCTTTCCTCACCGAATGAGCCTTCTGCTGCAATTGCGTTGCTTCCTACCGACCTACACTCGCTTTTTAAAGACATATGCCACTGCAAATGATACTTCCTAACACATTATTCCCCTTTGTTCCTTGTGGGATCCAAATTTTCCTGTCATTTCCAAGGATCTTGATGATTCCAACAGTTGTCGCAATGTTTGACTGATACAAGGTGGTCGTCGTAGTACTACTTATGTTTGAGAAATATTTAACAAGTGGTATATGCAACGCAGAGCCATCGAGGGCCACAAAATTTCTCGTCGGCTGTGACACTATATTGTAAAAGCTCTCTTTAGCCAAAGAAGTATAGAACCTATGTTAACATCTCTCCACTAGTTGGAGAAATGTGGGCCTCCTCCTCCCCTTACAGCCCTCCTTTCCTCACCGAATGAGCCTTCTGCTGCAATTGCGTTGCTTCCTACCGACCTACACTCGCTTTTTAAAGACATATGCCACTGCAAATGATACTTCCTAACACATTATTCCCCTTTGTTCCTTGTGGGATCCAAATTTTCCTGTCATTTCCAAGGATCTTGATGATTCCAACAGTTGTCGCAATGTTTGACTGATACAAGGTGGTCGTCGTAGTACTACTTATGTTTCAGAAATATTTAAAAAGTGGTATATGCAACGCAGAGTGATCGTGAGCCACAAAATTTCTCGTCGGCTGTGACACTATAATGTAATAGCCTTCTTTAGCCATTTAAGTATAGAACCTAGGTTAACATCTCTCCACTAGTTGGAGAAATGTGGGCCTCCTCCTCCCCTTACAGCCCTCCTTTCCTCACCGAATGAGCCTTCTGCTGCAATTGCGTTGCTTCCTACCGACTTACACTCGCTTTTTAAAGACATATGCTACTGCAAATGATACTTCCTAACACTTTATTCCCCTTTGTTCCTTGTGGGATCCAAATTTTCCTGTCATTTCCAAGGATCTTGATGATTCCAACAGTTGTCGCAATGTTTGACTGATACAAGGTGGTCGTCGTAGTACTAACGCAGAGCCATCGAGGGCCACAAAATTTCTCGTCGTCTGTGACACTATATTGTAATAGCTCTCTTTAGCCAAATAAGTATAGAACCTAGGTTAACATTTCTCCACTAGTTTTAGAAATGTGGGCCTCCTCCTCCCCTTACAGCCCTCCTTTCCTCACCGAATGAGCCTTCTGCTGCAATTGCGTTGCTTCCTACCGACCTAAACTCGCTTTTTAAAGACATATGCCACTGCAAATGATACTTCCTAACACATTATTCCCCTTTGTTCCTTGTGGGATCCAAATTTTTCTGTCATTTCCAAGGATCTTAATGATTCCAACAGTTGTCGCAATGTTTGACTGATACAAGGTGGTCGTCGTAGTACTACTTATGATTGAGAAATATTTAATAAGTGGTATATGCAACGCAGAGCCATCGAGGGCCACAAAATTTCTCGTCGGCTGTGACACTATATTGTAATAGCTCTCTTTAGCCAAAGAAGTATAGAACCTAGGTTAACAGCTCTCCACTAGTTGGAGAAATGTGGGCCTCCTCCTCCCCTTACAGCCCTCCTTTCCTCACCGAATGAGCCTTCTGCTGCAATTGCGTTGCTTCCTACCGACCTAAACTCGCTTTTTAATGACATATGCCACTGCAAATGATACTTCCTAACACATTTTTCCCCTTTGTTCCTTGTGGGATCCACATTTTCCTGTCATTTCCAAGGATCTTGATGATTCCAACAGTTGTCGCAATGTTTGACTGATACAAGGTGGTCGTCGTAGTACTACTTATGTTTGAGAAATATTTAACAAGTGGTATATGCAACGCAGAGTCATCGTGAGCCACAAAATTTCTCGTCGGCAGTGACACTATAATGTAATAGCTCTCTTTAGCCATCTAAGTATAGAACCTAGGTTAACATTTCTCCACTAGTTGGAGAAATGTGGGCCTCCTCCTCCCCTTACAGCCCTCCTTTCTTCACCGAATGAGCCTTCTGCTGCAATTGCGTTGCTTCCTACCGACCTACACTCGCTTTTTAAAGACATATGCCACTGCAAATGATACTTCCTAACACATTATTCCCCTTTGTTCCTTGTGGGATCCAAATTTTCCTGTCATTTCCAAGGATCTTGATGATTCCAACAGTTGTCGCAATGTTTGACTGATACAAGGTGGTCGTCGTAGTACTACTTATGTTTCAGAAATATTTAACAAGTGGTATATGCAACGCAGAGTCATCGTGAGCCACAAAATTTCTCGCTGGCTGTGACACTATAATGTAATAGCCTTCTTTAGCCATTTAAGTATAGAACCTAGGTTAACATCTCTCCACTAGTTGGAGAAATGTGTGCCTCCTCCTCCCCTTACAGCCCTCCTTTCCTCACCGAATGAGCCTTCTGCTGCAATTGCGTTGCTTCCTACCGACTTACACTCGCTTTTGAAAGACATATGCTACTGCAAATGATACTTCCTAACACTTTATTCCCCTTTGTTCCTTGTGGGATCCAAATTTTCCTGTCATTTCCAAGGATCTTGATGATTCCAACAGTTGTCGCAAAGTTTGACTGATACAAGGTGGTCGTCGTAGTACTACTTATGTTTGAGAAATATTTAACAAGTGGTATATGCAACGCAGAGCCATCGAGGGCCACAAAATTTCTCGTCGTCTGTGACACCATATTGTAATAGCTCTCTTTAGCCAAATAAGTATAGAACCTAGGTTAACATTTCTCCACTAGTTTTAGAAATGTGGGCCTCCTCCTCCCTTTACAGCCCTCCTTTCCTCACCGAATGAGCCTTCTGCTGCAATTGCGTTGCTTCCTACCGAACTAAACTCGCTTTTTAATGACATATGCCACTGCATATGATACTTCCTAACACATTATTCCCCTTTGTTCCTTGTGGGATCCAAATTTTCCTGTCATTTCCAAGGATCTTGATGATTCCAACAGTTGTCGCAATGTTTGACTGATACAAGGTGGTCGTCGTAGTACTACTTATGTTTCAGAAATATTTAACAAGTGGTATATGCAACGCAGAGTCATCGTGAGCCACAAAATTTCTCGTCGGCTGTGACACTATAATGTAATAGCCTTCTTTAGCCATTTAAGTATAGAACCTAGGTTAACATCTCTCCACTAGTTGGAGAAATGTGTGCCTCCTCCTCCCCTTACAGCCCTCCTTTCCTCACCGAATGAGCCTTCTGCTGCAATTGCGTTGCTTCCTACCGACCTACACTCGCTTTTTAAAGACATATGCCACTGCAAATGATACTTCCTAACACATTATTCCCCTTTGTTCCTTGTGGGATCCAAATTTTCCTGTCATTTCCAAGGATCTTGATGATTCCAACAGTTGTCGCAATGTTTGACTGATACAAGGTGGTCGTCGTAGTACTACTTATGTTTGAGAAATATTTAACAAGTGGTATATGCAACGCAGAGCCATCGAGGGCCACAAAATTTCTCGTCGTCTGTGACACCATATTGTAATAGCTCTCTTTAGCCAAATAAGTATAGAACCTAGGTTAACATTTCTCCACTAGTTGGAGAAATGTGGGCCTCCTCCTCCCCTTACAGCCCTCCTTTCCTCACCGAATGAGCCTTCTGCTGCAATTGCGTTGCTTCCTACCGACTTACACTCGCTTTTGAAAGACATATGCTACTGCAAATGATACTTCCTAACACTTTATTCCCCTTTGTTCCTTGTGGGATCCAAATTTTCCTGTCATTTCCAAGGATCTTGATGATTCCAACAGTTGTCGCAAAGTTTGACTGATACAAGGTGGTCGTCGTAGTACTACTTATGTTTGAGAAATATTTAACAAGTGGTATATGCAACGCAGAGCCATCGAGGGCCACAAAATTTCTCGTCGTCTGTGACACCATATTGTAATAGCTCTCTTTAGCCAAATAAGTATAGAACCTAGGTTAACATTTCTCCACTAGTTTTAGAAATGTGGGCCTCCTCCTCCCTTTACAGCCCTCCTTTCCTCACCGAATGAGCCTTCTGCTGCAATTGCGTTGCTTCCTACCGAACTAAACTCGCTTTTTAATGACATATGCCACTGCAAATGATACTTCCTAACACATTATTCCCCTTTGTTCCTTGTGGGATCCAAATTTTCCTGTCATTTCCAAGGATCTTGATGATTCCAACAGTTGTCGCAATGTTTGACTGATACAAGGTGGTCGTCGTAGTACTACTTATGTTTCAGACATATTTAACAAGTGGTATATGCAACCCACAGTCATCGTGAGCCACAAAATTTCTCGTCGGCTGTGACACTATATTGTAATAGCTCTCTTTAGCCAAATAAGTATAGAACCTAGGTTAACATTTCTCCACTAGTTGGAGAAATGTGGGCCTCCTCCTCCCCTTACAGCCCTCCTTTCCTCACCGAATGAGCCTTCTGCTGCAATTGCGTTGCTTCCTACCGACCTACACTCGCTTTTTAAAGACATATGCCACTGCAAATGATACTTCCTAACACATTATTCCCCTTTGTTCCTTGTGGGATCCAAATTTTCCTGTCATTTCCAAGGATCTTGATGATTCCAACAGTTGTCGCAATGTTTGACTGATACAAGGTGGTCGTCGTAGTACTACTTATGTTTGAGAAATATTTAACAAGTGGTATATGCAACGCAGAGTCATCGTGAGCCACAAAATTTCTCGTCGGCTGTGACACTATAATGTAATAGCCTTCTTTAGCCATTTAAGTATAGAACCTAGGTTAACATCTCTCCACTAGTTGGAGAAATGTGGGCCTCCTCCTCTACTTACAGCACTCCTTTCCTCACCGAATGAGCCTTCTGCTGCAATTGCGTTGCTTCCTACCGACTTACACTCGCTTTTGAAAGACATATGCTACTGCAAATGATACTTCCTAACACTTCATTCCCCTTTGTTCCTTGTGGGATCCAAATTTTCCTGTCATTTCCAAGGATCTTGATGATTCCAACAGTTGTCGCAATGTTTGACTGATACAAGGTGGTCGTCGTAGTACTACTTATGTTTGAGAAATATTTAACAAGTGGTATATGCAACGCAGAGCTATCGAGGGCCACAAAATGTCTCGTCGGCTGTGACACTATATTGTAAAAGCTCTCTTTAGCCAAAGAAGTATAGAACCTAGGTTAACATCTCTCCACTAGTTGGAGAAATGTGGGCCTCCTCCTCCCCTTACAGCCCTCCTTTCCTCACCGAATGAGCCTTCTGCTGCAATTGCGTTGCTTCCTACCGACCTACACTCGCTTTTTAAAGACATATGCCACTGCAAATGATACTTCCTAACACATTATTCCCCTTTGTTCCTTGTGGGATCCAAATTTTCCTGTCATTTCAAAGGATCTTGATGATTCCAACAGTTGTCGCAATGTTTGACTGATACAAGGTGGTCGTCGTAGTACTACTTATGTTTGAGAAATATTTAACAAGTGGTATATGCAACGCAGAGCTATCGAGGGCCACAAAATGTCTCGTCGGCTGTGACACTATATTGTAAAAGCTCTCTTTAGCCAAAGAAGTATAGAACCTAGGTTAACATCTCTCCACTAGTTGGAGAAATGTGGGCCTCCTCCTCCCCTTACAGCCCTCCTTTCCTCACCGAATGAGCCTTCTGCTGCAATTGCGTTGCTTCCTACCGACCTACACTCGCTTTTTAAAGACATATGCCACTGCAAATGATACTTCCTAACACATTATTCCCCTTTGTTCCTTGTGGGATCCAAATTTTCCTGTCATTTCCAAGGATCTTGATGATTCCAACAGTTGTCGCAATGTTTGACTGATACAAGGTGGTCGTCGTAGTACTACTTATGATTCAGAAATATTTAACAAGTGGTATATGCAACGCAGAGTCATCGTGAGCCACAAAATTTCTCGTCGGATGTGACACTATAATGTAATAGCTCTCTTTAGCCATATAAGTATAGAACCTAGATTAACATTTCTCCACTAGTTGGAGAAATGTGGGCGTCCTCCTCCCCTTACAGCCCTCCTTTCCTCACCGAATGAGCCTTCTGCTGCAATTGCGTTGCTTCCTACCGACCTAAACTCGCTTTTTAAAGACAAATGCCACTGCAAATGATACTTCCTAACACATGATTCGCAGTTGTTCCATGTGGGTTCCAAATTTTCCTGTCATTTCCAAGGATCTTGATGATTCCAACAGTTGTCGCAATGTTTGACTGATACAAGGTGGTCGTCGTAGTACTACTTATGTTTCAGAAATATTTAACAAGTGGTATATGCAACCCACAGTCATCGTGAGCCACAAAATTTCTCGTCGGCTGTGACACTATATTGTAATGGCTCTCTTTAGCCAAATAAGTATAGAACCTAGGTTAACATTTCTCCACTAGTTGGAGTAATGTGGGCCTCCTCCTCCCCTTACAGCCCTCCTTTCCTCACCGAATGAGCCTTCTGCTGCAATTGCGTTGCTTCCTACCGACCTACACTCGCTTTTTAAAGACATATGCCACTGCAAATGATACTTCCTAACACATTATTCCCCTTTGTTCCTTGTGGGATCCAAATTTTCCTGTCATTTCCAAGGATCTTGATGATTCCAACAGTTGTCGCAATGTTTGACTGATACAAGGTGGTCGTCGTAGTACTACTTATGTTTGAGAAATATTTAACAAGTGGTATATGCAACGCAGAGCCATCGAGGGCCACAAAATTTCTCGTCGGCTGTGACACTATATTGTAATAGCTCTCTTTAGCCAAATAAGTATAGAACCTAGGTTAACATTTCTCAACTAGTTTCAGAAATGTGGGCCTCCTCCTCCCCTTACAGCCCTCCCTTCCTCACCGAATGAGCCTTCTGCTGCAATTGCGTTGCTTCCTACCGACCTACACTCGCTTTTTAAAGACATATGCCACTGCAAATGATACTTCCTAACACATTATTCCCCTTTGTTTCTTGTGGGATCCAAATTCTCCTGTCATTTACAAGGATCTTGATGATTCCAACAGTTGTCGCAATGTTTGACTGATACAAGGTGGTCGTCGTAGTACTACTTATGTTTGAGAAATATTTAACAAGTGGTATATGCAACGCAGTCATCGTGAGCCACAAAATTTCTCGTCGGCTGTGACACTATATTGTAATAGCTCTCTTTAGCCAAATAAGTGTAGAACCTAGGTTAACATTTCTCCACTAGTTGGAGAAATGTGGGCCTCCTTCTCCCCTTACAGCCCTCGTTTCCTCACCGAATGAGCCTTCTGCTGCAATTGCGTTGCTTCCTACCGACCTACACTCGCTTTTTAAAGACATATGCCACTGCAAAGGATACTTCCTAACACATTATTCCCCTTTGTTCCTTGTGGGATCCAAATTTTCCTGTCATTTCCAAGGATCTTGATGATTTCAACAGTTGTCGCAATGTTTGACTGATACAAGGTGTTCGTCGTAGTACTACTTATGTTTGAGAAATATTTAACAAGTGGTATATGCAACGCAGAGTCATCGAGGGCCACAAAATTTCTCGTCGGCTGTGACACTATATTGTAATAGCTCTCTTTAGCCAAAGAAGTATAGAACCTAGGTTAACATCTCTCCACTAGTTGGAGAAATGTGTGCCTCCTCCTCCCCTTACAGCCCTCCTTTCCTCACCGAATGAGCCTTCTGCTGCAATTGCGTTGCTTCCTACCGACCTACACTCGCTTTTTAAAGACATATGCCACTGCAAATGATACTTCCTAACACATTATTCCCCTTTGTTCCTTGTGGGATCCAAATTTTCCTGTCATTTCCAAGGATCTTGATGATTCCAACAGTTGTCGCAATGTTTGACTGATACAAGGTGGTCGTCGTAGTACTACTTATGTTTGAGAAATATTTAACAAGTGGTATATGCAACGCAGGGTCATCGAGGGCCACAAAATTTCTCGTCGGCTGTGACACTATAATGTAATAGCTCTCTTTAGCCATCTAAGTATAGAACCTAGGTTAACATTTCTCCACTAGTTGGAGAAATGTGGGCCTCCTCCTCCCCTTACAGCCCTCCTTTCCTCACCGAATGAGCCTTCTGCTGCAACCGCGTTGCTTCCTACCGACCTACACTCGCTTTTTAAAGACATATGCCACTGCCAATGATACTTCCTAACACATTATTCCCCTTTGTCCTTGTGGGATCCAAATTTTCCTGTCATTTCCAAGGATCTTGATGATTCCAACAGTTGTCGCAATGTTCGACTGATACAAGGTGGTCGTCGTAGTACTACTTATGTTTGAGAAATATTTAACAAGTGGTATATGCAACGCAGAGTCATCGAGGGCCACAAAATTTCTCGTCGGCTGTGTCACTATATTGTAATAGATCTCTTTAGCCATCTACGTATAGAACCTAGGTTAACATCTCTCCACTAGTTGGAGAAATGTGGGCCTCCTCCTCCCCTTACAGCCCTCCTTTCCTCACCGAATGAGCCTTCTGCTGCAATTGCGTTGCTTCCTACCGACCTACACTCGCTTTTTAAAGACATATGCCACTGCAAATGATACTTCCTAACACATTATTCCCCTTTGTTCCTTGTGGGATCCAAATTTTCCTGTCATTTCCAAGGATCTTGATGATTCCAACAGTTGTCGCAATGTTTGACTGACACAAGGTGGTCGTCGTAGTACTACTTATGTTTCAGAAATATTTAACAAGTGGTATATGCAACGCAGAGTCATCGTGAGCCATAAAATTTCTCGTCGGCTGTGACACTATATTGTAATACCTCTCTTTAGCCAAATAAGTATAGAACCTAGGTTAACATTTCTCCACTAGTTGAAAAAATGTGGGCCTCCTCCTCCCCTCACAGCCATCCTTTCCTAACCGAATGAGCCTTCTGCTGCACTTGCGTTGCTTCCTACCGACCTACACTCGCTTTTTAAAGACCTATGCCACTGCCAATGATACTTCCTAACACATTTTTCCCCTTTGTTCCTTGTGGGATCCAAATTTTCCTGTCATTTCCAAGGATCTTGATGATTCCAACAGTTGTCGCAATGTTTGACTGATACAAGGTGGTCGTCGTAGTACTACTTATGTTTGAGAAATATTTAACAAGTGGTATTTGCAACGCAGAGTCATCGAGGGCCACAAAATTTCTCGTCGGCTGTGACACTATATTGTAATAGCTCTCTTTAGCCAAAGAAGTATAGAACCTAGGTTAACATCTCTCCACTAGTTGGAGAAATGTGGGCCTCCTCCTCCCCTTACAGCCCTCCTTTCCTCACCGAATGAGCCTTCTGCTGCAATTGCGTTGCTTCCTACCGACCTACACTCGCTTTTTGAAGACATATGCCACTGCAAATGATACTTCCTAACACATTATTCCCCTTTGTTCCTTGTGGGATCCAAATTTTCCTGTCATTTCCAAGGATCTTGATGATTCCAACAGTTGTCGCAATGTTTGACTGATACAAGGTGGTCGTCGTAGTACTACTTATGTTTGAGAAATATTTAACAAGTGGTATATGCAACGCAGAGTCATCGAGGGCCACAAAATTTCTCGTCGTCTGTGACACTATATTGTAATAGCTCTCTTTAGCCATCTAAGTATAGAACCTAGGTTAACATTTCTCCACTAGTTGGAGAAATGTGGGCCTCCTCCTCCCCTTACAGCCCTCCTTTCCTCACCGAATGAGCCTTCTGCTGCAATCGCGTTGCTTCCTACCGACCTACACTCGCTTTTTAAAGACATATGCCACTGCAAATGATACTTCCTAACACATTATTCCCCTTTGTTCCTTGTGGGATCCAAATTTTCCTGTCATTTCCAAGGATCTTGATGATTCCAACAGTTGTCGCAATGTTTGACTGACACAAGGTGGTCGTCGTAGTACTACTTATGTTTCAGAAATATTTAACAAGTGGTATATGCAACGCAGAGTCATCGTGAGCCACAAAATTTCTCGTCGGCTGTGACACTATATTGTAATAGCTCTCTTTAGCCAAATAAGTATAGAACCTAGGTTAACATTTCTCCACTAGTTGGAGAAATGTGGCCCTCCTCCTCCCCTTACAGCCCTCCTTTCCTAACCGAATGAGCCTTCTGCTGCAATTGCGTTGCTTCCTACCGACCTACACTCGCTTTTTAAAGACATATGCCACTGCCAATGATACTTCCTAACACATTTTTCCCCTTTGTTCCTTGTGGGATCCATATTTTCCTGTCATTTCCAAGGATCTTGATGATTCCAACAGTTGTCGCAATGTTTGACTGATACAAGGTGGTCGTCGTAGTACTACTTATGTTTGAGAAATATTTAGCAAGTGGTATTTGCAACGCAGAGTCATCGAGAGCCACAAAATTTCTCGTCGGCTGTGACACTATATTGTAATAGCTCTCTTTAGCCATCTAAGTATAGAACCTAGGTTAACATCTCTCCACTAGTTGGAGAAATGTGGGCCTCCTCCTCCCCTTACAGCCCTCCTTTCCTAACCGAATGAGCCTTCTGCTGCAATTGCGTTGCTTCCTACCGACCTACACTCGCTTTTTAAAGACATATGCCACTGCAAATGATACTTCCTAACACATTATTCCCCTTTGTTCCTTGTGGGATCCAAATTTTCCTGTCATTTCCAAGGATCTTGATGATTCCAACAGTTGTCGCAATGTTTGACTGATACAAGGTGGTCGTCGTAGTACTACTTATGTTTGAGAAATATTTAACAAGTGGTATATGCAACGCAGAGTCATCGAGGGCCACAAAATTTCTCGTCGGCTGTGACACTATTTTGTAATAGCTCTCTTTAGCCATATAAGTATAGAACCTAGGTTAACATTTCTCCACTAGTTGGAGAAATGTGGGCCTCCTCCTCCCCTTACAGCCCTCCTTTCCTCGCCGAATGAGCCTTCTGCTGCAATTGCGTTGCTTCCTACCGACCTACACTCGCTTTTTAAAGACATATGCCACTGCCAATGATATTTCCGAACACGTTATTCCCCTTTGTTCCTTGTGGGATCCAAATTTTTCTGTCATTTCCAAGGATCTTGATGATTCCAACAGTTGTCGCAATGTTTGACTGATACAAGGTGGTCGTCGTAGTACTACTTATGTTTGAGAAATATTTAACAAGTGGTATATGCAACGCAGAGTCATCGAGGGCCACAAAATTTCTCGTCGGCTGTGTCACTATATTGTAATAGATCTCTTTAGCCATCTACGTATAGAACCTAGGTTAACATCTCTCCACTAGTTGGAGAAATGTGGGCGTCCTCCTCCCCTTACAGCCCTCCTTTCCTCACCGAATGAGCCTTCTGCTGCAATTGCGTTGCTTCCTACCGACCTACACTCGCTTTTTAAAGACATATGCCACTGCAAATGATACTTCCTAACACTTTATTCCCCTTTGTTCCTTGTGGGATCCAAATTTTCCTGTCATTTCCAAGGATCTTGATGATTCCAACAGTTGTCGCAATGTTTGACTGACACAAGGTGGTCGTCGTAGTACTACTTATGTTTCAGAAATATTTAACAAGTGGTATATGCAACGCAGAGTCATCGTGAGCCACAAAATTTCTCGTCGGCTGTGACACTATATTGTAATAGCTCTCTTTAGCCAAATAAGTATAGAACCTAGGTTAACATTTCTCCACTAGTTGAAAAAATGTGGGCCTCCTCCTCCCCTCACAGCCCTCCTTTCCTAACCGAAAGAGCCTTCTGCTGCAATTGCGTTGCTTCCTACCGACCTACACTCGCTTTTTAAAGACATATGCCACTGCCAATGATACTTCCTAACACATTTTTCCCCTTTGTTCCTTGTGGGATCCAAATTTTCCTGTCATTTCCTAGGATCTTGATGATTCCAACAGTTGTCGCAATGTTTGACTGATACAAGGTGGTCGTCGTAGTACTACTTATGTTTGAGAAATATTTAACAAGTGGTATTTGCAACGCAGAGTCATCGAGGGCCACAAAATTTCTCGTCGGCTGTGACACTATATTGTAATAGCTCTCTTTAGCCAAAGAAGTATAGAACCTAGGTTAACATCTCTCCACTAGTTGGAGAAATGTGGGCCTCCTCCTCCCCTTACAGCCCTCCTTTCCTCACCGAATGAGCCTTCTGCTGCAATTGCGTTGCTTCCTACCGACCTACACTCGCTTTTTGAAGACATATGCCACTGCAAATGATACTTCCTAACACATTATTCCCCTTTGTTCCTTGTGGGATCCAAATTTTCCTGTCATTTCCAAGGATCTTGATGATTCCAACAGTTGTCGCAATGTTTGACTGATACAAGGTGGTCGTCGTAGTACTACTTATGTTTGAGAAATATTTAACAAGTGGTATATGCAACGCAGAGTCATCGAGGGCCACAAAATTTCTCGTCGGCTGTGACACTATAATGTAATAGCTCTCTTTAGCCATCTAAGTATAGAACCTAGGTTAACATTTCTCCACTAGTTGGAGAAATGTGGGCCTCCTCCTCCCCTTACAGCCCTCCTTTCCTCACCGAATGAGCCTTCTGCTGCAATCGCGTTGCTTCCTACCGACCTAAACTCGCTTTTTAAAGACATATGCCACTGCAAATGATACTTCCTAACACATTATTCCCCTTTGTTCCTTGTGGGATCCATATTTTCCTGTCATTTCCAAGGATCTTGATGATTCCAACAGTTGTCGCAATGTTTGACTGACACAAGGTGGTCGTCGTAGTACTACTTACGTTTCAGAAATATTTAACAAGTGGTATATGCAACGCAGAGTCATCGTGAGCCACAAAATTTCTCGTCGGCTGTGTCACTATATTGTAATAGCTCTCTTTAGCCATCTAAGTATAGAACCTTGGTTAACATCTCTCCACTAGTTGGAGAAATGTGGGCCATCCCTCCCCTTACAGCCCTCCTTTCCTCACCGAATGAGCCTTCTGCTGCAATTGCGTTGCTTCCTACCGACCTACACTCGCTTTTTAAAGACATATGCCACTGCAAATGATACTTCCTAACACATTATTCCCCTTTGTTCCTCGTGGGATCCAAATTTTCCTGTCATTTCCAAGGATCTTGATGATTCCAACAGTTGTCGCAATGTTTGACTGACACAAAGTGGTCGTCGTAGTACTACTTATGTTTGAGAAATATTTAACAAGTGGTATATGCAACGCAGAGTCATCGAGGGCCACAAAATTTCTCGTCGGCTGTGTCACTATATTGTAATAGATCTCTTTAGCCATCTACGTATAGAACCTAGGTTAACATCTCTCCACTAGTTGGAGAAATGTGGGCGTCCTCCTCCCCTTACAGCCCTCCTTTCCTCACCGAATGAGCCTTCTGCTGCAATTGCGTTGCTTCCTACCGACCTACACTCGCTTTTTAAAGACATATGCCACTGCAAATGATACTTCCTAACACTTTATTCCCCTTTGTTCCTTGTGGGATCCAAATTTTCCTGTCATTTCCAAGGATCTTGATGATTCCAACAGTTGTCGCAATGTTTGACTGACACAAGGTGGTCGTCGTAGTACTACTTATGTTTCAGAAATATTTAACAAGTGGTATATGCAACGCAGAGTCATCGTGAGCCACAAAATTTCTCGTCGGCTGTGACACTATATTGTAATAGCTCTCTTTAGCCAAATAAGTATAGAACCTAGGTTAACATTTCTCCACTAGTTGAAAAAATGTGGGCCTCCTCCTCCCCTCACAGCCCTCCTTTCCTAACCGAATGAGCCTTCTGCTGCAATTGCGTTGCTTCCTACCGACCTACACTCGCTTTTTAAAGACATATGCCACTGCCAATGATACTTCCTAACACATTTTTCCCCTTTGTTCCTTGTGGGATCCAAATTTTCCTGTCATTTCCAAGGATCTTGATGATTCCAACAGTTGTCGCAATGTTTGACTGATACAAGGTGGTCGTCGTAGTACTACTTATGTTTGAGAAATATTTAACAAGTGGTATTTGCAACGCAGAGTCATCGAGGGCCACAAAATTTCTCGTCGGCTGTGACACTATATTGTAATAGCTCTCTTTAGCCAAAGAAGTATAGAACCTAGGTTAACATCTCTCCACTAGTTGGAGAAATGTGGGCCTCCTCCTCCCCTTACAGCCCTCCTTTCCTCACCGAATGAGCCTTCTGCTGCAATTGCGTTGCTTCCTACCGACCTACACTCGCTTTTTGAAGACATATGCCACTGCAAATGATACTTCCTAACACATTATTCCCCTTTGTTCCTTGTGGGATCCAAATTTTCCTGTCATTTCCAAGGATCTTGATGATTCCAACAGTTGTCGCAATGTTTGACTGATAGAAGGTGGTCGTCGTAGTACTACTTATGTTTGAGAAATATTTAACAAGTGGTATATGCAACGCAGAGTCATCGAGGGCCACAAAATTTCTCGTCGGCTCTGACACTATAATGTAATAGCTCTCTTTAGCCATCTAAGTATAGAACCTAGGTTAACATTTCTCCACTAGTTGGAGAAATGTGGGCCTCCTCCTCCCCTTACAGCCCTCCTTTCCTCACCGAATGAGCCTTCTGCTGCAATCGCGTTGCTTCCTACCGACCTACACTCGCTTTTTAAAGACATATGCCACTGCAAATGATACTTCCTAACACATTATTCCCCTTTGTTCCTTGTGGGATCCATATTTTCCTGTCATTTCCAAGGATCTTGATGATTCCAACAGTTGTCGCAATGTTTGACTGACACAAGGTGGTCGTCGTAGTACTACTTATGTTTCAGAAATATTTAACAAGTGGTATATGCAACGCAGAGTCATCGTGAGCCACAAAATTTCTCGTCGGCTGTGTCACTATATTGTAATAGCTCTCTTTAGCCATCTAAGTATAGAACCTTGGTTAACATCTATCCACTAGTTGGAGAAATGTGGGCCATCCCTCCCCTTACAGCCCTCCTTTCCTCACCGAATGAGCCTTCTGGTGCAATTGCGTTGCTTCCTACCGACCTACACTCGCTTTTTAAAGACATATGCCACTGCAAATGATACTTCCTAACACATTATTCCCCTTTGTTCCTCGTGGGATCCAAATTTTCCTGTCATTTCCAAGGATCTTGATGATTCCAACAGTTGTCGCAATGTTTGACTGACACAAGGTGGTCGTCGTAGTACTACTTATGTTTCAGAAATATTTAACAAGTGGTATATGCAACGCAGAGTCATCGTGAGCCACAAAATTTCTCGTCGGCTGTGACACTATATTGTAATAGCTCTCTTTAGCCAAATAAGTATAGAACCTAGGTTAACATTTCTCCACTAGTTGGAGAAATGTGGCCCTCCTCCTCACCTTACAGCCCTCCTTTCCTAACCGAATGAGCCTTCTGCTGCAATTGCGTTGCTTCCTACCGACCTACACTCGCTTTTTAAAGACATATGCCACTGCCAATGATACTTCCTAACACATTTTTCCCCTTTGTTCCTTGTGGGATCCATATTTTCCTGTCATTTCCAAGGATCTTGATGATTCCAACAGTTGTCGCAATGTTTGACTGATACAAGGTGGTCGTCGTAGTACTACTTATGTTTGAGAAATATTTAACAAGTGGTATATGCAACGCAGAGTCATCGTGAGCCACAAAATTTCTCGTCGGCTGTGACACTATATTGTAATAGCTCTCTTTAGCCAAATAAGTATAGAACCTAGGTTAACATTTCTCCACTAGTTGGAGAAATGTGGCCCTCCTCCTCCCCTTACAGCCCTCCTTTCCTAACCGAATGAGTCTTCTGCTGCAATTGCGTTGCTTCCTACCGACCTACACTCGCTTTTTAAAGACATATGCCACTGCCAATGATACTTCCTAACACATTTTTCCCCTTTGTTCCTTGTGGGATCCATATTTTCCTGTCATTTCCAAGGATCTTGATGATTCCAACAGTTGTCGCAATGTTTGACTGATACAAGGTGGTCGTCGTAGTACTACTTATGTTTGAGAAATATTTAACAAGTGGTATATGCAACGCAGAGTCATCGTGAGCCACAAAATTTCTCTTCGGCTGTGACACTATATTGTAATAGCTGTCTTTAGCCATCTACACTCCTGGAAATTGAAATAGGAACACCGTGAATTCATTGACCCAGGAAGGGGAAACTTTATTGACACATTCCTGGGGTCAGATACATCACATGATCACACTGACAGAACCACAGGCACATAGACACAGGCAACAGAGCATGCACAATGTCGGCACTAGTACAGTGTATATCCACCTTTCGCAGCAATGCAGGCTGCTATTCTCCCATGGAGACGATCGTAGAGATGCTGGATGTAGTCCTGTGGAACGGCTTGCCATGCCATTTCCACCTGGCGCCTCAGTTGGACCAGCGTTCGTGCTGGACGTGCAGACCGCGTGAGACGACGCTTCATCCAGTCCCAAACATGCTCAATGGGGGACAGATCCGGAGATCTTGCTGGCCAGGGTAGTTGACTTACACCTTCTAGAGCACATTAGGTGGCATGGGATACATGCGGACGTGCATTGTCCTGTTGGAACAGCAAGTTTCCTTGCCGGTCTAGGAATGGTAGAACGATGGGTTCGATGACGGTTTGGATGTACCGTGCACTATTCAGTGTCCCCTCGACGATCACCAGTGGTGTACGGCCAGTGTAGGAGAACGCCCCCACACCATGATGCCGGGTGTTGGCCCTGTGTGCCTCGGTCGTATGCAGTCCTGATTGTGGCGCTCACCTGCAAGGCGCCAAACACGCATACGACCATCATTGGCACCAAGGCAGAAGCGACTCTCATCGCTGAAGACGACACGTCTCCATTCGTCCCTCCATTCACGCCTGTCGCGACACCACTGGAGGCGGGCTGCACGATGTTGGGGCGTGAGCGGAAGACGGCCTAACGGTGTGCGGGACCGTATCCCAGCTTAATGGAGACGGTTGCGAATGGTCCTCGCCGATACCCCAGGAGCAACAGTGTCCCTAATTTGCTGGGAAATGGCGGTGCGGTCCCCTACGGCACTGCGTAGGATCCTACGGTCTTGGCGTGCATCCGTGCGTCGCTGCGGTCCGGTCCCAGGTCGACGGGCACGTGCACCTTCCGCCGACCACTGGCGACAACATCGATGTACTGTGGAGACCTCACGCCCCAGGTGTTGAGCAATTCGGCGGTACGACCACCCGGCCTCCCGCATGCCCACTATATGCCCTCGCTCAAAGTCCGTCAACTGCACATACGGTTCACGTCCACGCTGTCGCGGCATGCTACCAGTGTTAAAGACTGCGATGGAGCTCCGTATGCCACGGCAAACTGGCTGACACTGACGGCGGCGGTGCACAAATGCTGCGCAGCTAGCGCCATTCGACGGCCAACACCGCGGTTCCTGGTGTGTCCGCTGTGCCGTGCGTGTGATCATTGCTTGTACAGCCCTCTCGCAGTGTCCGGAGCAAGTATGGTGGGTCTGACACACCGGTGTCAATGTGTTCTTTTTTCCATTTCCAGGAGTGTAAGTATAGAACCTAGGTTAACATCTCTCCACTAGTTGGAGAAATGTGGGCCTCCTCCTCCCCTTACAGCCCTCCTTTCCTCACCGAATGAGCCTTCTGCTGCAATTGCGTTGCTTCCTACCGACCTACACTCGCTTTTTAAAGACATATGCCACTGCAAATGATACTTCCTAACACATTATTCCCCTTTGTTCCTTGTGGGATCCAAATTTTCCTGTCATTTCCAAGGATCTTGATGATTCCAACAGTTGTCGCAATGTTTGACTGATACAAGGTGGTAGTCGTAGTACTACTTATGTTTGAGAAATATTTAACAAGTGGTATATGCAACGCAGAGTCATCGAGGGCCACAAAATTTCTCGTCGGCTGTGACACTATAATGTAATAGCTCTCTTTAGCCATCTAAGTATAGAACCTAGGTTAACATTTCTCCACTAGTTGGAGAAATGTGGGCCTCCTCCTCCCCTTACAGCCCTCCTTTCCTCACCGAATGAGCCTTCTGCTGCAATCGCGTTGCTTCCTACCGACCTACACTCGCTTTTTAAAGACATATGCCACTGCAAATGATACTTCCTAACACATTATTCCCCTTTGTTCCTTGTGGGATCCATATTTTCCTGTCATTTCCAAGGATCTTGATGATTCCAACAGTTGTCGCAATGTTTGACTGACACAAGGTGGTCGTCGTAGTACTACTTACGTTTCAGAAATATTTAACAAGTGGTATATGCAACGCAGAGTCATCGTGAGCCACAAAATTTCTCGTCGGCTGTGTCACTATATTGTAATAGCTCTCTTTAGCCATCTAAGTATAGAACCTTGGTTAACATCTCTCCACTAGTTGGAGAAATGTGGGCCATCCCTCCCCTTACAGCCCTCCTTTCCTCACCGAATGAGCCTTCTGCTGCAATTGCGTTGCTTCCTACCGACCTACACTCGCTTTTTAAAGACATATGCCACTGCAAATGATACTTCCTAACACATTATTCCCCTTTGTTCCTCGTGGGATCCAAATTTTCCTGTCATTTCCAAGGATCTTGATGATTCCAACAGTTGTCGCAATGTTTGACTGACACAAAGTGGTCGTCGTAGTACTACTTATGTTTGAGAAATATTTAACAAGTGGTATATGCAACGCAGAGTCATCGAGGGCCACAAAATTTCTCGTCGGCTGTGTCACTATATTGTAATAGATCTCTTTAGCCATCTACGTATAGAACCTAGGTTAACATCTCTCCACTAGTTGGAGAAATGTGGGCGTCCTCCTCCCCTTACAGCCCTCCTTTCCTCACCGAATGAGCCTTCTGCTGCAATTGCGTTGCTTCCTACCGACCTACACTCGCTTTTTAAAGACATATGCCACTGCAAATGATACTTCCTAACACTTTATTCCCCTTTGTTCCTTGTGGGATCCAAATTTTCCTGTCATTTCCAAGGATCTTGATGATTCCAACAGTTGTCGCAATGTTTGACTGACACAAGGTGGTCGTCGTAGTACTACTTATGTTTCAGAAATATTTAACAAGTGGTATATGCAACGCAGAGTCATCGTGAGCCACAAAATTTCTCGTCGGTTGTGACACTATATTGTAATAGCTCTCTTTAGCCAAATAAGTATAGAACCTAGGTTAACATTTCTCCACTAGTTGAAAAAATGTGGGCCTCCTCCTCCCCTCACAGCCCTCCTTTCCTAACCGAATGAGCCTTCTGCTGCAATTGCGTTGCTTCCTACCGACCTACACTCGCTTTTTAAAGACATATGCCACTGCCAATGATACTTCCTAACACATTTTTCCCCTTTGTTCCTTGTGGGATCCAAATTTTCCTGTCATTTCCAAGGATCTTGATGATTCCAACAGTTGTCGCAATGTTTGACTGATACAAGGTGGTCGTCGTAGTACTACTTATGTTTGAGAAATATTTAACAAGTGGTATTTGCAACGCAGAGTCATCGAGGGCCACAAAATTTCTCGTCGGCTGTGACACTATATTGTAATAGCTCTCTTTAGCCAAAGAAGTATAGAACCTAGGTTAACATCTCTCCACTAGTTGGAGAAATGTGGGCCTCCTCCTCCCCTTACAGCCCTCCTTTCCTCACCGAATGAGCCTTCTGCTGCAATTGCGTTGCTTCCTACCGACCTACACTCGCTTTTTGAAGACATATGCCACTGCAAATGATACTTCCTAACACATTATTCCCCTTTGTTCCTTGTGGGATCCAAATTTTCCTGTCATTTCCAAGGATCTTGATGATTCCAACAGTTGTCGCAATGTTTGACTGATAGAAGGTGGTCGTCGTAGTACTACTTATGTTTGAGAAATATTTAACAAGTGGTATATGCAACGCAGAGTCATCGAGGGCCACAAAATTTCTCGTCGGCTGTGACACTATAATGTAATAGCTCTCTTTAGCCATCTAAGTATAGAACCTAGGTTAACATTTCTCCACTAGTTGGAGAAATGTGGGCCTCCTCCTCCCCTTACAGCCCTCCTTTCCTCACCGAATGAGCCTTCTGCTGCAATCGCGTTGCTTCCTACCGACCTACACTCGCTTTTTAAAGACATATGCCACTGCAAATGATACTTCCTAACACATTATTCCCCTTTGTTCCTTGTGGGATCCATATTTTCCTGTCATTTCCAAGGATCTTGATGATTCCAACAGTTGTCGCAATGTTTGACTGACACAAGGTGGTCGTCGTAGTACTACTTATGTTTCAGAAATATTTAACAAGTGGTATATGCAACGCAGAGTCATCGTGAGCCACAAAATTTCTCGTCGGCTGTGTCACTATATTGTAATAGCTCTCTTTAGCCATCTAAGTATAGAACCTTGGTTAACATCTATCCACTAGTTGGAGAAATGTGGGCCATCCCTCCCCTTACAGCCCTCCTTTCCTCACCGAATGAGCCTTCTGCTGCAATTGCGTTGCTTCCTACCGACCTACACTCGCTTTTTAAAGACATATGCCACTGCAAATGATACTTCCTAACACATTATTCCCCTTTGTTCCTCGTGGGATCCAAATTTTCCTGTCATTTCCAAGGATCTTGATGATTCCAACAGTTGTCGCAATGTTTGACTGACACAAGGTGGTCGTCGTAGTACTACTTATGTTTCAGAAATATTTAACAAGTGGTATATGCAACGCAGAGTCATCGTGAGCCACAAAATTTCTCGTCGGCTGTGACACTATATTGTAATAGCTCTCTTTAGCCAAATAAGTATAGAACCTAGGTTAACATTTCTCCACTAGTTGGAGAAATGTGGCCCTCCTCCTCACCTTACAGCCCTCCTTTCCTAACCGAATGAGCCTTCTGCTGCAATTGCGTTGCTTCCTACCGACCTACACTCGCTTTTTAAAGACATATGCCACTGCCAATGATACTTCCTAACACATTTTTCCCCTTTGTTCCTTGTGGGATCCATATTTTCCTGTCATTTCCAAGGATCTTGATGATTCCAACAGTTGTCGCAATGTTTGACTGATACAAGGTGGTCGTCGTAGTACTACTTATGTTTGAGAAATATTTAACAAGTGGTATATGCAACGCAGAGTCATCGTGAGCCACAAAATTTCTCGTCGGCTGTGACACTATATTGTAATAGCTCTCTTTAGCCAAATAAGTATAGAACCTAGGTTAACATTTCTCCACTAGTTGGAGAAATGTGGCCCTCCTCCTCCCCTTACAGCCCTCCTTTCCTAACCGAATGAGTCTTCTGCTGCAATTGCGTTGCTTCCTACCGACCTACACTCGCTTTTTAAAGACATATGCCACTGCCAATGATACTTCCTAACACATTTTTCCCCTTTGTTCCTTGTGGGATCCATATTTTCCTGTCATTTCCAAGGATCTTGATGATTCCAACAGTTGTCGCAATGTTTGACTGATACAAGGTGGTCGTCATAGTACTACTTATGTTTGAGAAATATTTAACAAGTGGTATATGCAACGCAGAGTCATCGTGAGCCACAAAATTTCTCGTCGGCTGTGACACTATTTTGTAATAGCTCTCTTTAGCCATCTAAGTATAGAACCTAGGTTAACATTTCTCCACTAGTTGGAGAAATGTGGGCCTCCTCCTCCCCTTACAGCCCTCCTTTCCTAACCGAATGAGCCTTCTGCTGCAATTGCGTTGCTTCCTACCGACCTACACTCGCTTTTTAAAGACATATGCCACTGCAAATGATACTTCCTAACACATTATTCCCCTTTGTTCCTTGTGGGATCCAAATTTTCCTGTCATTTCCAAGGATCTTGATGATTCCAACAGTTGTCGCAATGTTTGACTGACACAAGGTGGTCGTCGTAGTACTACTTATGTTTCAGAAATATTTAACAAGTGGTATATGCAACGCAGAGTCATCGTGAGCCACAAAATTTCTCGTCGGCTGTGACACTATATTGTAATAGCTCTCTTTAGCCAAATAAGTATAGAACCTAGGTTAACATTTCTCCACTAGTTGGAGAAATGTGGGCCTCCTCCTCCCCTTACAGCCCTCCTTTCCTAACCGAATGAGCCTTCTGCTGCAATTGCGTTGCTTCCTACCGACCTACACTCGCTTTTTAAAGACATATGCCACTGCAAACGATACTTCCTAACACATTATTCCCCTCTGTTCCTTGTGGGATCCAAATTTTCCTGTCATTTCCAACGATCTTGATGATTTCAACAGTTGTCGCAATGTTTGACTGATACAAGGTGTTCGTCGTAGTACTACTTATGTTTGAGAAATATTTAACAAGTGGTATATGCAACGCAGAGTCATCGAGGGCCACAAAATTTCTCGTCGGCTGTGACACTATTTTGTAATAGCTCTCTTTAGCCATCTAAGTATAGAACCTAGGTTAACATCTCTCCACTAGTTGGAGAAATGTGGGCCTCCTCCTCCCCTTACAGCCCTCCTTTCCTAACCGAATGAGCCTTTTGCTGCAATTGCGTTGCTTCCTACCGACCTACACTCGCTTTTTAAAGACATATGCCACTGCAAATGATACTTCCTAACACATTATTCCCCTTTGTTCCTTGTGGGATCCAAATTTTCCTGTCATTTCCAAGGATCTTGATGATTCCAACAGTTGTCGCAATGTTTGACTGATACAAGGTGGTCGTCGTAGTACTACTTATGTTTCAGAAATATTTAACAAGTGGTATATGCAACGCAGAGTCATCGAGGGCCACAAAATTTCTCGTCGGCTGTGACACTATATTGTAATAGCTCTCTTTAGCCATCTAAGTATAGAACCTAGGTTAACATCTCTCCACTAGTTGGAGAAATGTGGGCCTCCTCCTCCCCTTACAGCCCTCCTTTCCTAACCGAATGAGCCTTTTGCTGCAATTGCGTTGCTTCCTACCGACCTAAACTCGCTTTTTAAAGACATATGCGACTGCAAATGATACTTCCTAACACATTATTCCCCTTTGTTCCTTGTGGGATCCAAATTTTCCTGTCATTTCCAACGATCTTGATGATTTCAACAGTTGTCGCAATGTTTGACTGATACAAGGTGTTCGTCGTAGTACTACTTATGTTTGAGAAATATTTAACAAGTGGTATATGCAACGCAGAGTCATCGAGGGCCACAAAATTTCTCGTCGGCTGTGACACTATTTTGTAATAGCTCTCTTTAGCCATCTAAGTATAGAACCTAGGTTAACATCTCTCCACTAGTTGGAGAAAATTGGGCCTCCTCCTCCTCTTACAGCCCTTCTTTCCTAACCGAATGAGCCTTTTGCTGCAATTGCGTTGCTTCCTACCGACCTAAACTCGCTTTTTAAAGACATATGACACTGCAAATGATACTTCCTAACACATTATTCCCCTTTGTTCCTTGTGGGATCCAAATTTTCCTGTCATTTCCAAGGATCTTGATGATTCCAACAGTTGTCGCAATGTTTGACTGATACAAGGTGGTCGTCGTAGTACTACTTATGTTTCAGAAATATTTAACAAGTGGTATATGCAACGCAGAGTCATCGTGAGCCACAAAATTTCTCGTCGGCTGTGACACTATATTGTAATAGCTCTCTTTAGCCAAATAAGTATAGAACCTAGGTTAACATTTCTCCACTAGTTGGAGAAATGTGGGCCTCCTCCTCCCCTTACAGCCCTCCTTTCCTAACCGAATGAGCCTTCTGCTGCAATTGCGTTGCTTCCTACCGACCTACACTCGCTTTTTAAAGACATATGCCACTGCAAATGATACTTCCTAACACATTATTCCCCTTTGTTCCTTGTGGGATCCAAATTTTCCTGTCATTTCCAACGATCTTGATGATTTCAACAGTTGTCGCAATGTTTGACTGATACAAGGTGTTCGTCGTAGTACTACTTATGTTTGAGAAATATTTAACAAGTGGTATATGCAACGCAGAGTCATCGAGGGCCACAAAATTTCTCGTCGGCTGTGACACTATATTGTAATAGCTCTCTTTAGCCATCTAAGTATAGAACCTAGGTTAACATCTCTCCACTAGTTGGAGAAATGTGGGCCTCCTCCTCCCCTTACAGCCCTCCTTTCCTAACCGAATGAGCCTTTTGCTGCAATTGCGTTGCTTCCTACCGACCTAAACTCGCTTTTTAAAGACATATGCCACTGCAAATGATACTTCCTAACACATTATTCCCCTTTGTTCCTTGTGGGATCCAAATTTTCCTGTCATTTCCAAGGATCTTGATGATTCCAACAGTTGTCGCAATGTTTGACTGATACAAGGTGGTCGTCGTAGTACTACTTATGTTTGAGAAATATTTAACAAGTGGTATATGCAACGCAGAGTCATCGTGAGCCACAAAATTTCTCGTCGGCTGTGACACTATATTGTAATAGCTCTCTTTAGCCATCTAAGTATAGAACCTAGGTTAACATTTCTCCACTAGTTGAAGAAATGTGGGCCTCCTCCTCCCCTTACAGCCCTCCTTTCCTCACCGAATGAGCCTTCTGCTGCAATTGCGTTGCTTCCTACCGACCTAAACTCGCTTTTTAAAGACATATGACACTGCAAATGATACTTCCTAACACATTATTCCCCTTTGTTCCTTGTGGGATCCAAATTTTCCTGTCATTTCCAAGGATCTTGATGATTCCAACAGTTGTCGCAATGTTTGACTGATACAAGGTGGTCGTCGTAGTACTACTTATGTTTGAGAAATATTTAACAAGTGGTATATGCAACGCAGAGTCATCGAGGGCCACAAAATTTCTCGTCGGCTGTGACACTATATTGTAATAGCTCTCTTTAGCCATCTAAGTATAGAACCTAGGTTAACATTTCTCCACTAGTTGGAGAAATGTGGGCCTCCTCCTCCCCTTACAGCCCTCCTTTCCTAACCGAATGAGCCTTCTGCTGCAATTGCGTTGCTTCCTACCGACCTAAACTCGCTTTTTAAAGACATATGCCACTGCAAATGATACTTCCTAACACATTATTCCCCTTTGTTCCTTGTGGGATCCAAATTTTCCTGTCATTTCCAAGGATCTTGATGATTCCAACAGTTGTCGCAATGTTTGACTGATACAAGGTGTTCGTCGTTGTACTACTTATGTTTGAGAAATATTTAACAAGTGGTATATGCAACGCAGAGTCATCGAGGGCCACAAAATTTCTCGTCGGCTGTGACACTATATTGTAATAGCTCTCTTTAGCCATCTAAGTATAGAACCTAGGTTAACATCTCTCCACTAGTTGGAGAAATGTGGGCCTCCTCCTCCCCTTACAGCCCTGCTTTCCTAACCGAATGAGCCTTTTGCTGCAATTGCGTTGCTTCCTACCGACCTAAACTCGCTTTTTAAAGACATATGCCACTGCAAATGATACTTCCTAACACATTATTCCCCTTTGTTCCTTGTGGGATCCAAATTTTCCTGTCATTTCCAAGGATCTTGATGATTCCAACAGTTGTCGCAATGTTTGACTGATACAAGGTGGTCGTCGTAGTACTACTTATGTTTGAGAAATATTTAACAAGTGGTATATGCAACGCAGAGTCATCGAGGGCCACAAAATTTCTCGTCGGCTGTGACACTATATTGTAATAGCTCTCTTTAGCCATCTAAGTATAGAACCTAGGTTAACATCTCTCCACTAGTTGGAGAAATGTGGGCCTCCTCCTCCCCTTACAGCCCTGCTTTCCTAACCGAATGAGCCTTTTGCTGCAATTGCGTTGCTTCCTACCGACCTAAACTCGCTTTTTAAAGACATATGCCACTGCAAATGATACATCCTAACACATTATTCCGCTTTGTTCCTTGTGGGATCCAAATTTTCCTGTCATTTCCAAGGATCTTGATGATTCCAACAGTTGTCGCAATGTTTGACTGATACAAGGTGGTCGTCGTAGTACTACTTATGTTTGAGAAATATTTAACAAGTGGTATATGCAACGCAGAGTCATCGAGGGCCACAAAATTTCTCGTCGGCTGTGACACTATATTGTAATAGCTCTCTTTAGCCATCTAAGTATAGAACCTAGGTTAACATTTCTCCACTAGTTGGAGAAATGTGGGCCTCCTCCTCCCCTTACAGCCCTCCTTTCCTAACCGAATGAGCCTTTTGCTGCAATTGCGTTGCTTCCTACCGACCTAAACTCGCTTTTTAAAGACATATGCCACTGCAAATGATACTTCCTAACACATTATTCCCCTTTGTTCCTTGTGGGATCCAAATTTTCCTGTCATTTCCAAGGATCTTGATGATTCCAACAGTTGTCGCAATGTTTGACTGACACAAGGTGGTCGTCGTAGTACTACTTATGTTTCAGAAATATTTAACAAGTGGTATATGCAACGCAGAGTCATCGTGAGCCACAAAATTTCTCGTCGGCTGTGTCACTATATTGTAATAGCTCTCTTTAGCCATCTAAGTATAGAACCTTGGTTAACATCTCTCCACTAGTTGGAGAAATGTGGGCCATCCCTCCCCTTACAGCCCTCCTTTCCTCACCGAATGAGCCTTCTGCTGCAATTGCGTTGCTTCCTACCGACCTACACTCGCTTTTTAAAGACATATGCCACTGCAAATGATACTTCCTAACACATTATTCCCCTTTGTTCCTCGTGGGATCCAAATTTTCCTGTCATTTCCAAGGATCTTGATGATTCCAACAGTTGTCGCAATGTTTGACTGACACAAGGTGGTCGTCGTAGTACTACTTATGTTTCAGAAATATTTAACAAGTGGTATATGCAACGCAGAGTCATCGTGAGCCACAAAATTTCTCGTCGGCTGTGACACTATATTGTAATAGCTCTCTTTAGCCAAATAAGTATAGAACCTAGGTTAACATTTCTCCACTAGTTGGAGAAATGTGGCCCTCCTCCTCACCTTACAGCCCTCCTTTCCTAACCGAATGAGCCTTCTGCTGCAATTGCGTTGCTTCCTACCGACCTACACTCGCTTTTTAAAGACATATGCCACTGCCAATGATACTTCCTAACACATTTTTCCCCTTTGTTCCTTGTGGGATCCATATTTTCCTGTCATTTCCAAGGATCTTGATGATTCCAACAGTTGTCGCAATGTTTGACTGATACAAGGTGGTCGTCGTAGTACTACTTATGTTTGAGAAATATTTAACAAGTGGTATATGCAACGCAGAGTCATCGTGAGCCACAAAATTTCTCGTCGGCTGTGTCACTATATTGTAATAGCTCTCTTTAGCCATCTAAGTATAGAACCTTGGTTAACATCTCTCCACTAGTTGGAGAAATGTGGGCCATCCCTCCCCTTACAGCCCTCCTTTCCTCACCGAATGAGCCTTCTGCTGCAATTGCGTTGCTTCCTACCGACCTACACTCGCTTTTTAAAGACATATGCCACTGCAAATGATACTTCCTAACACATTATTCCCCTTTGTTCCTCGTGGGATCCAAATTTTCCTGTCATTTCCAAGGATCTTGATGATTCCAACAGTTGTCGCAATGTTTGACTGACACAAGGTGGTCGTCGTAGTACTACTTATGTTTGAGAAATATTTAACAAGTGGTATATGCAACGCAGAGTCATCGTGGGCCACAAAATTTCTCGTCGGCTGTGACACTATATTGTAATAGCTCTCTTTAGCCAAATAAGTATAGAACCTAGGTTAACATTTCTCCACTAGTTGGAGAAATCTGGCCCTCCTCCTCACCTTACAGCCCTCCTTTCCTAACCGAATGAGCCTTCTGCTGCAATTGCGTTGCTTCCTACCGACCTACACTCGCTTTTTAAAGACATATGCCACTGCAAATGATACTTCCTAACACATTATTCCCCTTTGTTCCTCGTGGGATCCAAATTTTCCTGTCATTTCCAAGGATCTTGATGATTCCAACAGTTGTCGCAATGTTTGACCGACACAAGGTGGTCGTCGTAGTACTACTTATGTTTCAGAAATATTTAACAAGTGGTATATGCAACGCAGAGTCATCGTGAGCCACAAAATTTCTCGTCGGCTGTGTCACTATATTGTAATAGCTCTCTTTAGCCATCTAAGTATAGAACCTTGGTTAACATCTCTCCACTAGTTGGAGAAATGTGGGCCATCCCTCCCCTTACAGCCCTCCTTTCCTCAGCGAATGAGCCTTCTGCTGCAATTGCGTTGCTTCCTACCGACCTACACTCGCTTTTTAAAGACATATGCCACTGCAAATGATACTTCCTAACACATTATTCCCCTTTGTTCCTCGTGGGATCCAAATTTTCCTGTCATTTCCAAGGATCTTGATGATTCCAACAGTTGTCGCAATGTTTGACTGACACAAGGTGGTCGTCGTAGTACTACTTATGTTTCAGAAATATTTAACAAGTGGTATATGCAACGCAGAGTCATCGTGAGCCACAAAATTTCTCGTCGGCTGTGACACTATATTGTAATAGCTCTCTTTAGCCAAATAAGTATAGAACCTAGGTTAACATTTCTCCACTAGTTGGAGAAATGTGGCCCTCCTCCTCACCTTACAGCCCTCCTTTCCTAACCGAATGAGCCTTCTGCTGCAATTGCGTTGCTTCCTACCGACCTACACTCGCTTTTTAAAGACATATGCCACTGCAAATGATACTTCCTAACACATTATTCCCCTTTGTTCCTTGTGGGATCCAAATTTTCCTGTCATTTCCAAGGATCTTGATGATTCCAACAGTTGTCGCAATGTTTGACTGATACAAGGTGGTCGTCGTAGTACTACTTATGTTTGAGAAATATTTAACAAGTGGTATATGCAACGCAGAGTCATCGAGGGCCACAAAATTTCTCGTCGGCTGTGACACTATATTGTAATAGCTCTCTTTAGCCATCTAAGTATAGAACCTAGGTTAACATCTCTCCACTAGTTGGAGAAATGTGGGCCTCCTCCTCCCCTTACAGCCCTGCTTTCCTAACCGAATGAGACTTTTGCTGCAATTGCGTTGCTTCCTACCGACCTAAACTCGCTTTTTAAAGACATATGCCACTGCAAATGATACATCCTAACACATTATTCCGCTTTGTTCCTTGTGGGATCCAAATTTTCCTGTCATTTCCAAGGATCTTGATGATTCCAACAGTTGTCGCAATGTTTGACTGATACAAGGTGGTCGTCGTAGTACTACTTATGTTTGAGAAATATTTAACAAGTGGTATATGCAACGCAGAGTCATCGAGGGCCACAAAATTTCTCGTCGGCTGTGACACTATATTGTAATAGCTCTCTTTAGCCATCTAAGTATAGAACCTAGGTTAACATCTCTCCACTAGTTGGAGAAATGTGGGCCTCCTCCTCCCCTTACAGCCCTGCTTTCCTAACCGAATGAGCCTTTTGCTGCAATTGCGTTGCTTCCTACCGACCTAAACTCGCTTTTTAAAGACATATGCCACTGCAAATGATACTTCCTAACACATTATTCCCCTTTGTTCCTTGTGGGATCCAAATTTTCCTGTCATTTCCAAGGATCTTGATGATTCCAACAGTTGTCGCAATGTTTGACTGACACAAGGTGGTCGTCGTAGTACTACTTATGTTTCAGAAATATTTAACAAGTGGTATATGCAACGCAGAGTCATCGTGAGCCACAAAATTTCTCGTCGGCTGTGTCACTATATTGTAATAGCTCTCTTTAGCCATCTAAGTATAGAACCTTGGTTAACATCTCTCCACTAGTTGGAGAAATGTGGGCCATCCCTCCCCTTACAGCCCTCCTTTCCTCACCGAATGAGCCTTCTGCTGCAATTGCGTTGCTTCCTACCGACCTACACTCGCTTTTTAAAGACATATGCCACTGCAAATGATACTTCCTAACACATTATTCCCCTTTGTTCCTCGTGGGATCCAAATTTTCCTGTCATTTCCAAGGATCTTGATGATTCCAACAGTTGTCGCAATGTTTGACTGACACAAGGTGGTCGTCGTAGTACTACTTATGTTTCAGAAATATTTAACAAGTGGTATATGCAACGCAGAGTCATCGTGAGCCACAAAATTTCTCGTCGGCTGTGACACTATATTGTAATAGCTCTCTTTAGCCAAATAAGTATAGAACCTAGGTTAACATTTCTCCACTAGTTGGAGAAATGTGGCCCTCCTCCTCACCTTACAGCCCTCCTTTCCTAACCGAATGAGCCTTCTGCTGCAATTGCGTTGCTTCCTACCGACCTACACTCGCTTTTTAAAGACATATGCCACTGCCAATGATACTTCCTAACACATTTTTCCCCTTTGTTCCTTGTGGGATCCATATTTTCCTGTCATTTCCAAGGATCTTGATGATTCCAACAGTTGTCGCAATGTTTGACTGATACAAGGTGGTCGTCGTAGTACTACTTATGTTTCAGAAATATTTAACAAGTGGTATATGCAACGCAGAGTCATCGTGAGCCACAAAATTTCTCGTCGGCTGTGTCACTATATTGTAATAGCTCTCTTTAGCCATCTAAGTATAGAACCTTGGTTAACATCTCTCCACTAGTTGGAGAAATGTGGGCCATCCCTCCCCTTACAGCCCTCCTTTCCTCAGCGAATGAGCCTTCTGCTGCAATTGCGTTGCTTCCTACCGACCTACACTCGCTTTTTAAAGACATATGCCACTGCAAATGATACTTCCTAACACATTATTCCCCTTTGTTCCTCGTGGGATCCAAATTTTCCTGTCATTTCCAAGGATCTTGATGATTCCAACAGTTGTCGCAATGTTTGACTGACACAAGGTGGTCGTCGTAGTACTACTTATGTTTCAGAAATATTTAACAAGTGGTATATGCAACGCAGAGTCATCGTGAGCCACAAAATTTCTCGTCGGCTGTGACACTATATTGTAATAGCTCTCTTTAGCCAAATAAGTATAGAACCTAGGTTAACATTTCTCCACTAGTTGGAGAAATGTGGCCCTCCTCCTCACCTTACAGCCCTCCTTTCCTAACCGAATGAGCCTTCTGCTGCAATTGCGTTGCTTCCTACCGACCTACACTCGCTTTTTAAAGACATATGCCACTGCAAATGATACTTCCTAACACATTATTCCCCTTTGTTCCTTGTGGGATCCAAATTTTCCTGTCATTTCCAAGGATCTTGATGATTCCAACAGTTGTCGCAATGTTTGACTGATACAAGGTGGTCGTCGTAGTACTACTTATGTTTGAGAAATATTTAACAAGTGGTATATGCAACGCAGAGTCATCGAGGGCCACAAAATTTCTCGTCGGCTGTGACACTATATTGTAATAGCTCTCTTTAGCCATCTAAGTATAGAACCTAGGTTAACATCTCTCCACTAGTTGGAGAAATGTGGGCCTCCTCCTCCCCTTACAGCCCTGCTTTCCTAACCGAATGAGACTTTTGCTGCAATTGCGTTGCTTCCTACCGACCTAAACTCGCTTTTTAAAGACATATGCCACTGCAAATGATACATCCTAACACATTATTCCGCTTTGTTCCTTGTGGGATCCAAATTTTCCTGTCATTTCCAAGGATCTTGATGATTCCAACAGTTGTCGCAATGTTTGACTGATACAAGGTGGTCGTCGTAGTACTACTTATGTTTGAGAAATATTTAACAAGTGGTATATGCAACGCAGAGTCATCGAGGGCCACAAAATTTCTCGTCGGCTGTGACACTATATTGTAATAGCTCTCTTTAGCCATCTAAGTATAGAACCTAGGTTAACATCTCTCCACTAGTTGGAGAAATGTGGGCCTCCTCCTCCCCTTACAGCCCTGCTTTCCTAACCGAATGAGCCTTTTGCTGCAATTGCGTTGCTTCCTACCGACCTAAACTCGCTTTTTAAAGACATATGCCACTGCAAATGATACTTCCTAACACATTATTCCCCTTTGTTCCTTGTGGGATCCAAATTTTCCTGTCATTTCCAAGGATCTTGATGATTCCAACAGTTGTCGCAATGTTTGACTGACACAAGGTGGTCGTCGTAGTACTACTTATGTTTCAGAAATATTTAACAAGTGGTATATGCAACGCAGAGTCATCGTGAGCCACAAAATTTCTCGTCGGCTGTGTCACTATATTGTAATAGCTCTCTTTAGCCATCTAAGTATAGAACCTTGGTTAACATCTCTCCACTAGTTGGAGAAATGTGGGCCATCCCTCCCCTTACAGCCCTCCTTTCCTCACCGAATGAGCCTTCTGCTGCAATTGCGTTGCTTCCTACCGACCTACACTCGCTTTTTAAAGACATATGCCACTGCAAATGATACTTCCTAACACATTATTCCCCTTTGTTCCTCGTGGGATCCAAATTTTCCTGTCATTTCCAAGGATCTTGATGATTCCAACAGTTGTCGCAATGTTTGACTGACACAAGGTGGTCGTCGTAGTACTACTTATGTTTCAGAAATATTTAACAAGTGGTATATGCAACGCAGAGTCATCGTGAGCCACAAAATTTCTCGTCGGCTGTGACACTATATTGTAATAGCTCTCTTTAGCCAAATAAGTATAGAACCTAGGTTAACATTTCTCCACTAGTTGGAGAAATGTGGCCCTCCTCCTCACCTTACAGCCCTCCTTTCCTAACCGAATGAGCCTTCTGCTGCAATTGCGTTGCTTCCTACCGACCTACACTCGCTTTTTAAAGACATATGCCACTGCCAATGATACTTCCTAACACATTTTTCCCCTTTGTTCCTTGTGGGATCCATATTTTCCTGTCATTTCCAAGGATCTTGATGATTCCAACAGTTGTCGCAATGTTTGACTGATACAAGGTGGTCGTCGTAGTACTACTTATGTTTGAGAAATATTTAACAAGTGGTATATGCAACGCAGAGTCATCGTGAGCCACAAAATTTCTCGTCGGCTCCGACACTATATTGTAATAGCTCTCTTTAGCCAAATAAGTATAGAACCTAGGTTAACATTTCTCCACTAGTTGGAGAAATGTGGCCCTCCTCCTCCCCTTACAGCCCTCCTTTCCTCACCGAATGAGTCTTCTGCTGCAATTGCGTTGCTTCCTACCGACCTACACTCGCTTTTTAAAGACATATGCCACTGCCAATGATACTTCCTAACACATTATTCCCCTTTGTTCCTCGTGGGATCCATATTTTCCTGTCATTTCCAAGGATCTTGATGATTCCAACAGTTGTCGCAATGTTTGACTGATACAAGGTGGTCGTCGTAGTACTACTTATGTTTCAGAAATATTTAACAAGTGGTATATGCAACGCAGAGTCATCGTGAGCCACAAAATTTCTCGTCGGCTGTGACACTATATTGTAATAGCTCTCTTTAGCCAAATAAGTATAGAACCTAGGTTAACATTTCTCCACTAGTTGGAGAAATGTGGCCCTCCTCCTCCCCTTACAGCCCTCCTTTCCTAACCGAATGAGTCTTCTGCTGCAATTGCGTTGCTTCCTACCGACCTACACTCGCTTTTTAAAGACATATGCCACTGCCAATGATACTTCCTAACACATTTTTCCCCTTTGTTCCTTGTGGGATCCATATTTTCCTGTCATTTCCAAGGATCTTGATGATTCCAACAGTTGTCGCAATGTTTGACTGATACAAGGTGGTCGTCGTAGTACTACTTATGTTTGAGAAATATTTAACAAGTGGTATATGCAACGCAGAGTCATCGTGAGCCACAAAATTTCTCTTCGGCTGTGACACTATATTGTAATAGCTGTCTTTAGCCATCTACGTAAGTATAGAACCTAGGTTAACATCTCTCCACTAGTTGGAGAAATGTGGGCCTCCTCCTCCCCTTACAGCCCTCCTTTCCTCACCGAATGAGCCTTCTGCTGCAATTGCTTTGCTTCCTACCGACCTACACTCGCTTTTTAAAGACATATGCCACTGCAAATGATACTTCCTAACACATTATTCCCCTTTGTTCCTTGTGGGATCCAAATTTTCCTGTCATTTCCAAGGATCTTGATGATTCCAACAGTTGTCGCAATGTTTGACTGATACAAGGTGGTCGTCATAGTACTACTTATGTTTGAGAAATATTTAACAAGTGGTATATGCAACGCAGAGTCATCGTGAGCCACAAAATTTCTCGTCGGCTGTGACACTATTTTGTAATAGCTCTCTTTAGCCATCTAAGTATAGAACATAGGTTAACATCTCTCCACTAGTTGGAGAAATGTGGGCCTCCTCCTCCCCTTACAGCCCTCCTTTCCTAACCGAATGAGCCTTCTGCTGCAATTGCGTTGCTTCCTACCGACCTACACTCGCTTTTTAAAGACATATGCCACTGCAAATGATACTTCCTAACACATTATTCCCCTTTGTTCCTTGTGGGATCCAAATTTTCCTGTCATTTCCAAGGATCTTGATGATTCCAACAGTTGTCGCAATGTTTGACCGACACAAGGTGGTCGTCGTAGTACTACTTATGTTTCAGAAATATTTAACAAGTGGTATATGCAACGCAGAGTCATCGTGAGCCACAAAATTTCTCGTCGGCTGTGACACTATACTGTAATAGCTCTCTTTAGCCAAATAAGTATAGAACCTAGGTTAACATTTCTCCACTAGTTGGAGAAATGTGGGCCTCCTCCTCCCCTTACAGCCCTCCTTTCCTAACCGAATGAGCCTTCTGCTGCAATTGCGTTGCTTCCTACCGACCTACACTCGCTTTTTAAAGACATATGCCACTGCAAACGATACTTCCTAACACATTATTCCCCTTTGTTCCTTGTGGGATCCAAATTTTCCTGTCATTTCCAAGGATCTTGATGATTCCAACAGTTGTCGCAATGTTTGACTGATACAAGGTGGTCGTCGTAGTACTACTTATGTTTCAGAAATATTTAACAAGTGGTATATGCAACGCAGAGTCATCGAGGGCCACAAAATTTCTCGTCGGCTGTGACACTATATTGTAATAGCTCTCTTTAGCCATCTAAGTATAGAACCTAGGTTAACATCTCTCCACTAGTTGGAGAAATGTGGGCCTCCTCCTCCCCTTACAGCCCTCCTTTCCTAACCGAATGAGCCTTTTGCTGCAATTGCGTTGCTTCCTACCGACCTAAACTCGCTTTTTAAAGACATATGCGACTGCAAATGATACTTCCTAACACATTATTCCCCTTTGTTCCTTGTGGGATCCAAATTTTCCTGTCATTTCCAACGATCTTGATGATTTCAACAGTTGTCGCAATGTTTGAATGATACAAGGTGTTCGTCGTAGTACTACTTATGTTTGAGAAATATTTAACAAGTGGTATATGCAACGCAGAGTCATCGAGGGCCACAAAATTTCTCGTCGGCTGTGACACTATTTTGTAATAGCTCTCTTTAGCCATCTAAGTATAGAACCTAGGTTAACATCTCTCCACTAGTTGGAGAAAATTGGGCCTCCTCCTCCTCTTACAGCCCTTCTTTCCTAACCGAATGAGCCTTTTGCTGCAATTGCGTTGCTTCCTACCGACCTAAACTCGCTTTTTAAAGACATATGCCACTGCAAATGATACTTCCTAACACATTATTCCCCTTTGTTCCTTGTGGGATCCAAATTTTCCTGTCATTTCCAAGGATCTTGATGATTCCAACAGTTGTCGCAATGTTTGACTGATACAAGGTGGTCGTCGTAGTACTACTTATGTTTCAGAAATATTTAACAAGTGGTATATGCAACGCAGAGTCATCGTGAGCCACAAAATTTCTCGTCGGCTGTGACACTATATTGTAATAGCTCTCTTTAGCCAAATAAGTATAGAACCTAGGTTAACATTTCTCCACTAGTTGGAGAAATGTGGGCCTCCTCCTCCCCTTACAGCCCTCCTTTCCTAACCGAATGAGCCTTCTGCTGCAATTGCGTTGCTTCCTACCGACCTACACTCGCTTTTTAAAGACATATGCCACTGCAAATGATACTTCCTAACACATTATTCCCCTTTGTTCCTTGTGGGATCCAAATTTTCCTGTCATTTCCAACGATCTTGATGATTTCAACAGTTGTCGCAATGTTTGACTGATACAAGGTGTTCGTCGTAGTACTACTTATGTTTCAGAAATATTTAACAAGTGGTATATGCAACGCAGAGTCATCGAGGGCCACAAAATTTCTCGTCGGCTGTGACACTATATTGTAATAGCTCTCTTTAGCCATCTAAGTATAGAACCTAGGTTAACATCTCTCCACTAGTTGGAGAAATGTGGGCCTCCTCCTCCCCTTACAGCCCTCCTTTCCTAACCGAATGAGCCTTTTGCTGCAATTGCGTTGCTTCCTACCGACCTAAACTCGCTTTTTAAAGACATATGCCACTGCAAATGATACTTCCTAACACATTATTCCCCTTTGTTCCTTGTGGGATCCAAATTTTCCTGTCATTTCCAAGGATCTTGATGATTCCAACAGTTGTCGCAATGTATGACTGACACAAGGTGGTCGTCGTAGTACTACTTATGTTTGAGAAATATTTAACAAGTGGTATATGCAACGCAGAGTCATCGTGAGCCACAAAATTTCTCGTCGGCTGTGACACTATATTGTAATAGCTCTCTTTAGCCAAGTAAGTATAGAACCTAGGTTAACATTTCTCCACTAGTTGGAGAAATGTGGGCCTCCTCCTCCCCTTACAGCCCTCCTTTCCTCACCGAATGAGCCTTCTGCTGCAATTGCGTTGCTTCCTACCGACCTACACTCGCTTTTTAAAGACATATGCCACTGCAAATGATACATCCTAACACATTATTCCGCTTTGTTCCTTGTGGGATCCAAATTTTCCTGTCATTTCCAAGGATCTTGATGATTCCAACAGTTGTCGCAATGTTTGACTGATACAAGGTGGTCGTCGTAGTACTACTTATGTTTGAGAAATATTTAACAAGTGGTATATGCAACGCAGAGTCATCGAGGGCCACAAAATTTCTCGTCGGCTGTGACACTATATTGTAATAGCTCTCTTTAGCCATCTAAGTATAGAACCTAGGTTAACATTTCTCCACTAGTTGGAGAAATGTGGGCCTCCTCCTCCCCTTACAGCCCTCCTTTCCTAACCGAATGAGCCTTCTGCTGCAATTGCGTTGCTTCCTACCGACCTAAACTCGCTTTTTAAAGACATATGCCACTGCAAATGATACTTCCTAACACATTATTCCCCTTTGTTCCTTGTGGGATCCAAATTTTCCTGTCATTTCCAAGGATCTTGATGATTTCAACAGTTGTCGCAATGTTTGACTGATACAAGGTGTTCGTCGTTGTACTACTTATGTTTGAGAAATATTTAACAAGTGGTATATGCAACGCAGAGTCATCGAGGGCCACAAAATTTCTCGTCGGCTGTGACACTATATTGTAATAGCTCTCTTTAGCCATCTAAGTATAGAACCTAGGTTAACATCTCTCCACTAGTTGGAGAAATGTGGGCCTCCTCCTCCCCTTACAGCCCTGCTTTCCTAACCGAATGAGCCTTTTGCTGCAATTGCGTTGCTTCCTACCGACCTAAACTCGCTTTTTAAAGACATATGCCACTGCAAATGATACTTCCTAACACATTATTCCCCTTTGTTCCTTGTGGGATCCAAATTTTCCTGTCATTTCCAAGGATCTTGATGATTCCAACAGTTGTCGCAATGTTTTACTGATACAAGGTGGTCGTCGTAGTACTACTTATGTTTGAGAAATATTTAACAAGTGGTATATGCAACGCAGAGTCATCGAGGGCCACAAAATTTCTCGTCGGCTGTGACACTATATTGTAATAGCTCTCTTTAGCCATCTAAGTATAGAACCTAGGTTAACATTTCTCCACTAGTTGGAGAAATGTGGGCCTCCTCCTCCCCTTACAGCCCTCCTTTCCTAACCGAATGAGCCTTCTGCTGCAATTGCGTTGCTTCCTACCGACCTAAACTCGCTTTTTAAAGACATATGCCACTGCAAATGATACTTCCTAACACATTATTCCCCTTTGTTCCTTGTGGGATCCAAATTTTCCTGTCATTTCCAAGGATCTTGATGATTCCAACAGTTGTCGCAATGTTTTACTGATACAAGGTGTTCGTCGTAGTACTACTTATGTTTGAGAAATATTTAACAAGTGGTATATGCAACGCAGAGTCATCGAGGGCCACAAAATTTCTCGTCGGCTGTGACACTATATTGTAATAGCTCTCTTTAGCCATCTAAGTATAGAACCTAGGTTAACATTTCTCCACTAGTTGGAGAAATGTGGGCCTCCTCCTCCCCTTACAGCCCTCCTTTCCTAACCGAATGAGCCTTCTGCTGCAATTGCGTTGCTTCCTACCGACCTAAACTCGCTTTTTGAAGACATATGCCACAGCAAGTGATACTTCCTAACACATTAATCGATGTTGTTCCTTGTGGGTTCCAAATTTTCCTGTCATTTCCAAGGATCTTGATGATTGCAACAGTTGTCGCAATGTTTGACTGATACAAGGTGGTCGTCGTAGTACTACTTATGTTTGAGAAATATTTAACAAGTGGTATATGCAACTCAGAGTCATCGAGGGCCACAAAATTTCTCGTCCGCTGTGACACTATAATGTAATAGGTCTCTTTAGCCATCTAAGTATAGAACCTAGGTTAACATTTCTCCACTAGTTGGAGAAATGTGGGCCTCCTCCTCCCCTTACAGCCCTCCTTTCCTAACCGAATGAGCCTTCTGCTGCAATTGCGTTGTTTCCTACCGACCTAAACTCGCTTTTTGAAGACATATGCCACAGCAAGTGATACTTCCTAACACATTAATCGATGTTGGTCCTTGTGGGTTCCAAATTTTCCTGTCATTTCCAAGGATCTTGATGATTGCAACAGTTGTCGCAATGTTTGACTGATACAAGGTGGTCGTCGTAGTACTACTTATGTTTGAGAAATATTTAACAAGTGGTATATGCAACGCAGAGCCATCGTGAGCCTCAAAATTTCTCGTCGGCTGTGACACTATAATGTAATAGCTCTCTTTAGCCATCTAAGTATAGAACCTAGGTTAACATTTCTCCACTAGTTGGAGAAATGTGGGCCTCCTCCTCCCCTTACAGCCCTCCTTTCCTAACCGAATGAGCCTTCTGCTGCAATTGCGTTGTTTCCTACCGACCTAAACTCGCTTTTTGAAGACATATGCCACAGCAAGTGATACTTCCTAACACATTAATCGATGTTGGTCCTTGTGGGTTCCAAATTTTCCTGTCATTTCCAAGGATCTTGATGATTGCAACAGTTGTCGCAATGTTTGACTGATACAAGGTGGTCGTCGTAGTACTACTTATGTTTGAGAAATATTTAACAAGTGGTATATGCAACGCAGAGCCATCGTGAGCCTCAAAATTTCTCGTCGGCTGTGACACTATAATGTAATAGCTCTCTTTAGCCATCTAAGTATAGAACCTAGGTTAACATTTCTCCACTAGTTGGAGAAATGTGGGCCTCCTCCTCCCCTTACAGCCCTCCTTTCCTAACCGAATGAGCCTTCTGCTGCAATTGCGTTGTTTCCTACCGACCTAAACTCGCTTTTTGAAGACATATGCCACAGCAAGTGATACTTCCTAACACATTAATCGATGTTGTTCTTGTGGGTTCCAAATTTTCCTGTCATTTCCAAGGATCTTGATGATTCCAACAGTTGTCGCAATGTTTGACTGATACAAGGTGGTCGTCGTAGTACTACTTATGTTTGAGAAATATTTAACAAGTGGTATATGCAACGCAGAGCCATCGTGAGCCTCAAAATTTCTCGTCGGCTGTGACACTATAATGTAATAGCTCTCTTTAGCCATCTAAGTATAGAACCTAGGTTAACATTTCTCCACTAGTTGGAGAAATGTGGGCCTCCTCCTCCCCTTACAGCCCTCCTTTCCTCACCGAATGAGCCTTCTGCTGCAATTGCGTTGCTTCCTACCGACCTACACTCGCTTTTTAAAGACATATGCCACTGCAAATGATACATCCTAACACATTATTCCGCTTTGTTCCTTGTGGGATCCAAATTTTCCTGTCATTTCCAAGGATCTTGATGATTCCAACAGTTGTCGCAATGTTTGACTGATACAAGGTGGTCGTCGTAGTACTACTTATGTTTGAGAAATATTTAACAAGTGGTATATGCAACGCAGAGTCATCGAGGGCCACAAAATTTCTCGTCGGCTGTGACACTATATTGTAATAGCTCTCTTTAGCCATCTAAGTATAGAACCTAGGTTAACATTTCTCCACTAGTTGGAGAAATGTGGGCCTCCTCCTCCCCTTACAGCCCTCCTTTCCTAACCGAATGAGCCTTCTGCTGCAATTGCGTTGCTTCCTACCGACCTAAACTCGCTTTTTAAAGACATATGCCACTGCAAATGATACTTCCTAACACATTATTCCCCTTTGTTCCTTGTGGGATCCAAATTTTCCTGTCATTTCCAAGGATCTTGATGATTTCAACAGTTGTCGCAATGTTTGACTGATACAAGGTGTTCGTCGTTGTACTACTTATGTTTGAGAAATATTTAACAAGTGGTATATGCAACGCAGAGTCATCGAGGGCCACAAAATTTCTCGTCGGCTGTGACACTATATTGTAATAGCTCTCTTTAGCCATCTAAGTATAGAACCTAGGTTAACATCTCTCCACTAGTTGGAGAAATGTGGGCCTCCTCCTCCCCTTACAGCCCTGCTTTCCTAACCGAATGAGCCTTTTGCTGCAATTGCGTTGCTTCCTACCGACCTAAACTCGCTTTTTAAAGACATATGCCACTGCAAATGATACTTCCTAACACATTATTCCCCTTTGTTCCTTGTGGGATCCAAATTTTCCTGTCATTTCCAAGGATCTTGATGATTCCAACAGTTGTCGCAATGTTTTACTGATACAAGGTGGTCGTCGTAGTACTACTTATGTTTGAGAAATATTTAACAAGTGGTATATGCAACGCAGAGTCATCGAGGGCCACAAAATTTCTCGTCGGCTGTGACACTATATTGTAATAGCTCTCTTTAGCCATCTAAGTATAGAACCTAGGTTAACATTTCTCCACTAGTTGGAGAAATGTGGGCCTCCTCCTCCCCTTACAGCCCTCCTTTCCTAACCGAATGAGCCTTCTGCTGCAATTGCGTTGCTTCCTACCGACCTAAACTCGCTTTTTAAAGACATATGCCACTGCAAATGATACTTCCTAACACATTATTCCCCTTTGTTCCTTGTGGGATCCAAATTTTCCTGTCATTTCCAAGGATCTTGATGATTCCAACAGTTGTCGCAATGTTTTACTGATACAAGGTGGTCGTCGTAGTACTACTTATGTTTGAGAAATATTTAACAAGTGGTATATGCAACGCAGAGTCATCGAGGGCCACAAAATTTCTCGTCGGCTGTGACACTATATTGTAATAGCTCTCTTTAGCCATCTAAGTATAGAACCTAGGTTAACATTTCTCCACTAGTTGCAGAAATGTGGGCCTCCTCCTCCCCTTACAGCCCTCCTTTCCTAACCGAATGAGCCTTCTGCTGCAATTGCGTTGCTTCCTACCGACCTAAACTCGCTTTTTGAAGACATATGCCACAGCAAGTGATACTTCCTAACACATTAATCGATGTTGTTCCTTGTGGGTTCCAAATTTTCCTGTCATTTCCAAGGATCTTGATGATTGCAACAGTTGTCGCAATGTTTGACTGATACAAGGTGGTCGTCGTAGTACTACTTATGTTTGAGAAATATTTAACAAGTGGTATATGCAACGCAGAGTCATCGAGGGCCACAAAATTTCTCGTCCGCTGTGACACTATAATGTAATAGGTCTCTTTAGCCATCTAAGTATAGAACCTAGGTTAACATTTCTCCACTAGTTGGAGAAATGTGGGCCTCCTCCTCCCCTTACAGCCCTCCTTTCCTAACCGAATGAGCCTTCTGCTGCAATTGCGTTGTTTCCTACCGACCTAAACTCGCTTTTTGAAGACATATGCCACAGCAAGTGATACTTCCTAACACATTAATCGATGTTGGTCCTTGTGGGTTCCAAATTTTCCTGTCATTTCCAAGGATCTTGATGATTGCAACAGTTGTCGCAATGTTTGACTGATACAAGGTGGTCGTCGTAGTACTACTTATGTTTGAGAAATATTTAACAAGTGGTATATGCAACGCAGAGCCATCGTGAGCCTCAAAATTTCTCGTCGGCTGTGACACTATAATGTAATAGCTCTCTTTAGCCATCTAAGTATAGAACCTAGGTTAACATTTCACCACTAGTTGGAGAAATGTGGGCCTCCTCCTCCCCTTACAGCCCTCCTTTCCTAACCGAATGAGCCTTCTGCTGCAATTGCGTTGTTTCCTACCGACCTAAACTCGCTTTTTGAAGACATATGCCACAGCAAGTGATACTTCCTAACACATTAATCGATGTTGTTCTTGTGGGTTCCAAATTTTCCTGTCATTTCCAAGGATCTTGATGATTGCAACAGTTGTCGCAATGTTTGACTGATACAAGGTGGTCGTCGTAGTACTACTTATGTTTGAGAAATATTTAACAAGTGGTATATGCAACGCAGAGCCATCGTGAGCCTCAAAATTTCTCGTCGGCTGTGACACTATAATGTAATAGCTCTCTTTAGCCATCTAAGTATAGAACCTAGGTTAACATTTCTCCACTAGTTGGAGAAATGTGGGCCTCCTCCTCCCCTTACAGCCCTCCTTCCCTCACCGAATGAGCCTTCTGCTGCAATTGCGTTGTTTCCTACCGACCTAAACTCGCTTTTTAAAGACATATGCCACAGCAAGTGATACTTCCTAACACATTAATCGATGTTGTTCCTTGTGGGTTCCAAATTTTCCTGTCATTTCCAAGGATCTTGATGATTCCAACAGTTGTCGCAATGTTTGACTGATACAAGGTGGTCGTCGTAGTACTACTTATGTTTGAGAAATATTTAACAAGTGGTATATGCAACGCAGAGCCATCGTGAGCCACAAAATTTCTCGTCGGCTGTGACACTACAATGTAATAGCTCTCTTTAGCCATCTAAGTATAGAACCTAGGTTAACATTTCTCCACTAGTTGGAGAAATGTGGGCCTCCTCCTCCCCTTACAGCCCTCCTTCCCTCCCCGAATGAGCCTTCTGCTGCAATTGCGTTGTTTCCTACCGACCTAAACTCGCTTTTTAAAGACATATGCCACATCAAATGATACTTCCTAACACATTAATCGATGTTGTTCCTTGTGGGTTCCAAATTTTCCTGTCATTTCCAAGGATCTTGATGATTCCAACAGTTGTCGCAATGTTTGACTGATACAAGGTGGTCGTCGTAGTATTACCTATGTTTGAGAAATATTTAACAAGTGGTATATGCAACGCAGAGCCATCGAGGGCCACAAAATTTCTCGTCGGCTGTGACACTATAATGTAATAGGTCTCTTTAGCCATCTAAGTATAGAACCTAGGTTAACATTTCTCCACTAGTTGGAGAAATGTGGGCCTCCTCCTCCCCTTACAGCCCTCCTTTCCTCACTGAATGAGCCTTCTGCTGCAATTGCGTTGTTTCCTACCGACCTAAACTCGCTTTTTAAAGACATATGCCACAGCAAGTGATACTTCCTAACACATTAATCGATGTTGTTCCTTGTGGGTTCCAAATTTTCCTGTCATTTCCAAGGATCTTGATGATTCCAACAGTTGTCGCAATGTTTGACTGATACAAGGTGGTCGTCGTAGTACTACTTATGTTTGAGAAATATTTAACAAGTGCTATATGCAACGCAGAGCCATCGTGAGCCTCAAAATTTCTCGTCGGCTGTGACACTATAATGTAATAGGTCTCTTTAGCCATCTAAGTATAGAACCTAGGTTAACATTTCTCCACTAGTTGGAGAAATGTGGGCCTCCTCCTCCCCTTACAGCCCTCCTTCCCTCACCGAATGAGCCTTCTGCTGCAATTGCGTTGTTTCCTACCGACCTAAACTTGCTTTTTAAAGACATATGCCACAGCCAATGATACTTCCTAACACATTAATCGATGTTGTTCCTTGTGGGTTCCAAATTTTCCTGTCATTTCCAAGGATCTTGATGATTCCAACAGTTGTCGCAATGTTTGACTGATACAAGGTGGTCGTCGTAGTATTACTTATGTTTGAGAAATATTTAACAAGTGGTATATGCAACGCAGAGCCATCGAGGGCCACAAAATTTCTCGTCGGCTGTGACACTATAATGTAATAGCTCTCTTTAGCCATCTAAGTATAGAACCTAGGTTAACATTTCTCCACTAGTTGGAGAAATGTGGGCCTCCTCCTCCCCTTACAGCCCTCCTTCCCTCACCGAATGAGCCTTCTGCTGCAATTGCGTTGTTTCCTACCGACCTAAACTCGCTTTTTAAAGACATATGCCACAGCAAATGATACTTCCTAACACATTAATCGATGTTGGTCCTTGTGGGATCCAAATTTTCCTGTCATTTCCAAGGATCTTGATGATTCCAACAGTTGTCGCAATGTTTGACTGATACAAGGTGGTCGTCGTAGTATTACTTATGTTTGAGAAATATTTAACAAGTGGTATATGCAACGCAGAGCCATCGAGGGCCACAAAATTTCTCGTCGGCTGTGACACTATAATGTAATAGGTCTCTTTAGCCATCTAAGTATAGAACCTAGGTTAACATTTCTCCACTAGTTGGAGAAATGTGGGCCTCCTCCTCCCCTTACAGCCCTCCTTTCCTAACCGAATGAGCCTTCTGCTGCAATTGCGTTGTTTCCTACCGACCTAAACTCGCTTTTTAAAGACATATGCCACAGCAAGTGATACTTCCTAACACATTAATCGATGTTGTTCCTTGTGGGTTCCAAATTTTCCTGTCATTTCCAAGGATCTTGATGATTGCAACAGTTGTCGCAATGTTTGACTGATACAAGGTGGTCGTCGTAGTACTACTTATGTTTGAGAAATATTTAACAAGTGGTATATGCAACGCAGAGCCATCGTGAGCCTCAAAATTTCTCGTCGGCTGTGACACTATAATGTAATAGCTCTCTTTAGCCATCTATGTATAGAACCTAGGTTAACATTTCTCCACTAGTTGGAGAAATGTGGGCCTCCTCCTCCCCTTACAGCCCTCCTTCCCTCACCGAATGAGCCTTCTGCTGCAATTGCGTTGTTTCCTACCGACCTAAACTCGCTTTTTAAAGACATATGCCACAGCAAGTGATACTTCCTAACACATTAATCGATGTTGTTCCTTGTGGGTTCCAAATTTTCCTGTCATTTCCAAGGATCTTGATGATTCCAACAGTTGTCGCAATGTTTGACTGATACAAGGTGGTCGTCGTAGTACTACTTACGTTTGAGAAATATTTAACAAGTGGTATATGCAACGCAGAGCCATCGTGAGCCACAAAATTTCTCGTCGGCTGTGACACTACAATGTAATAGCTCTCTTTAGCCATCTAAGTATAGAACCTAGGTTAACATTTCTCCACTAGTTGGAGAAATGTGGGCCTCCTCCTCCCCTTACAGCCCTCCTTCCCTCCCCGAATGAGCCTTCTGCTGCAATTGCGTTGTTTCCTACCGACCTAAACTCGCTATTTAAAGACATATGCCACAGCAAATGATTCTTCCTAACACATTAATCGATGTTGTTCCTTGTGGGTTCCAAATTTTCCTGTCATTTCCAAGGATCTTGATGATTCCAACACTTGTCGCAATGTTTGACTGATACAAGGTGGTCGTCGTAGTATTACTTATGTTTGAGAAATATTTAACAAGTGGTATATGCAACGCAGAGCCATCGAGGGCCACAAAATTTCTCGTCGGCTGTGACACTATAATGTAATAGGTCTCTTTAGCCATCTAAGCATAGAACCTAGGTTAACATTTCTCCACTAGTTGGAGAAATGTGGGCCTCCTCCTCCCCTTACAGCCCTCCTTCCCTCACCGAATGTGCCTTCTGCTGCAATTGCGTTGTTTCCTACCGACCTAAACTCGCTTTTTAAAGACATATGCCACAGCAAATGATACTTCCTAACACATTAATCGATGTTGTTCCTTGTGGGTTCCAAATTTTCCTGTCATTTCCAAGGATCTTGATGATTCCAACAGTTGTCGCAATGTTTGACTGATACAAGGTGGTCGTCGTAGTACTACTTACGTTTGTGAAATATTTAACAAGTGGTATATGCAACGCAGAGCCATCGTGAGCCACAAAATTTCTCGTCGGGTGTGACACTATAATGTAATAGTTCTCTTTAGCCATCTAAGTATAGAACCTAGGTTAACATTTCTCCACTAGTTGGAGAAATGTGGGCCTCCTCCTCCCCTTACAGCCCTCCTTCCCTCACCGAATGAGCCTTCTGCTGCAATTGCGTTGTTTCCTACCGACCTAAACTCGCTTTTTAAAGACATATGCCACAGCAAATGAGACTTCCTAACACATTAATCGATGTTGTTCCTTGTGGGTTCCAAATTTTCCTGTCATTTCTAAGGATCTTGATGATTCCAACAGTTGTCGCAATGTTTGACTGATACAAGGTGGTCGTCGTAGTACTACTTATGTTTGAGAAATATTTAACAAGTGGTATATGCAACGCAGAGCCATCGAGGGCCACAAAATTTCTCGTCGGCTGTGACACTATAATGTAATAGGTCTCTTTAGCCATCTAAGCATAGAACCTAGGTTAACATTTCTCCACTAGTTGGAGAAATGTGGGCCTCCTCCTCCCCTTACAGCCCTCCTTCCCTCACCGAATGAGCCTTCTGCTGCAATTGCGTTGTTTCCTACCGACCTAAACTCGCTTTTTAAAGACATATGCCACAGCAAATGATACTTCCTAACACATTAATCGATGTTGTTCCTTGTGGGTTCCAAATTTTCTTGTCATTTCCAAGGATCTTGATGATTCCAACAGTTGTCGCAACGTTTGACTGATACAAGGTGGTCGTCGTAGTACTACTTATGTTTATGAAATATTTAACAAGTGGTATATGCAACGCAGAGCCATCGTGCGCCACAAAATTTCTCGTCGGGTGTGACACTATAATGTAATAGTTCTCTTTAGCCATCTATGTATAGAACCTAGGTTAACATTTCTCCACTAGTTGGAGAAATGTGGGCCACCTCCTCCCCTTACAGCCCTCCTTCCCTCACCGAATGTGCCTTCTGCTGCAATTGCGTTGTTTCCAACCGACCTAAACTCGCTTTTTAAAGACATATGCCACAGCAAATGATACTTCCTAACACATTAATCGATGTTGTTCCTTGTGGGTTCCAAATTTTCCTGTCATTTCCAAGGATCTTGATGATTCCAACAGTTGTCGCAATGTTTGACTGATACAAGGTGGTCGTCGTAGTACTACTTATGTTTGTGAAATATTTTACAAGTGGTATATGCAACGCAGAGCCATCGAGGGCCACAAAATTTCTCGTCGGCTGTGACACTATAATGTAATAGGTCTCTTTAGCCATCTAAGCATAGAACCTAGGTTAACATTTCTCCACTAGTTGGAGAAATGTGGGCCTCCTCCTCCCCTTACAGCCCTCCTTCCCTCACCGAATGAGCCTTCTGCTGCAATTGCGTTGTTTCCTACCGACCTAAACTCGCTTTTTAAAGACATATGCCACAGCAAATGATACTTCCTAACACATTAATCGATGTTGTTCCTTGTGGGTTCCAAATTTTCTTGTCATTTCCAAGGATCTTGATGATTCCAACAGTTGTCGCAATGTCTGACTGATACAAGGTGGTCGTCGTAGTACTACTTATGTTTGTGAAATATTTAACAAGTGGTATATGCAACGCAGAGCCATCGTGAGCCACAAAATTTCTCGTCGGCTGTGACACTATAATGTAATAGTTCTCTTTAGCCATCTATGTATGGAACCTAGGTTAACATTTCTCCACTAGTTGGAGAAATGTGGGCCTCCTCCTCCCCTTACAGCCCTCGTTCCCTCACCGAATGTGCCTTCTGCTGCAATTGCGTTGTTTCCTACCGACCTAAACTCGCTTTTTAAAGACATATGCCACAGCAAATGAGACTTCCTAACACATTAATCGATGTTGTTCCTTGTGGGTTCCAAATTTTCCTGTCATTTCTAAGGATCTTGATGATTCCAACAGTTGTCGCAATGTTTGACTGATACAAGGTGGTCGTCGTAGTACTACTTATGTTTGAGAAATATTTAACAAGTGGTATATGCAACGCAGAGCCATCGAGGGCCACAAAATTTCTCGTCGGCTGTGACACTATAATGTAATAGGTCTCTTTAGCCATCTAAGCATAGAACCTAGGTTAACATTTCTCCACTAGTTGGAGAAATGTGGGCCTCCTCCTCCCCTTACAGCCCTCCTTCCCTCACCGAATGAGCCTTCTGCTGCAATTGCGATGTTTCCTACCGACCTAAACTCGCTTTTTAAAGACATATGCCACAGCAAATGATACTTCCTAACACATTAATCGATATTGTTCCTTGTGGGTTCCAAATTTTCTTGTCATTTCCAAGGATCTTGATGATTCCAACAGTTGTCGCAATGTTTGACTGATACAAGGTGGTCGTCGTAGTACTACTTATGTTTGTGAAATATTTAACAAGTGGTATATGCAACGCAGAGCCATCGTGAGCCACAAAATTTCTCGTCGGGTGTGACACTATAATGTAATAGTTCTCTTTAGCCATCTAAGTATAGAACCTAGGTTAACATTTCTCCACTAGTTGGAGAAATGTGGGCCTCCTCCTCCCCTTACAGCCCTCCTTCCCTCACCGAATGAGCCTTCTGCTGATATTGCGTTGTTTCCTACCGACCTAAACTCGCTTTTTAAAGACATATGCCACAGCAAATGATACTTCCTAACACATTAATCGATGTTGTTCCTTGTGGGTTCCAAATTTTCTTGTCATTTCCAAGGATCTTGATGATTCCAACAGTTGTCGCAATGTTTGACTGATACAAGGTGGTCGTCGTAGTACTACTTATGTTTGTGAAATATTTAACAAGTGGTATATGCAACGCAGAGCCATCGTGAGCCACAAAATTTCTCGTCGGCTGTGACACTATAATGTAATAGTTCTCTTTAGCCATCTATGTATAGAACCTAGGTTAACATTTCTCCACTAGTTGGAGAAATCTGGGCCTCCTCCTCCCCTTACAGCCCTCCTTCCCTCACCGAATGTGCCTTCTGCTGCAATTGCGTTGTTTCCTACCGACCTAAACTCGCTTTTTAAAGACATATGCCACAGCAAATGAGACTTCCTAACACATTAATCGATGTTGTTCCTTGTGGGTTCCAAATTTTCCTGTCATTTCTAAGGATCTTGATGATTCCAACAGTTGTCGCAATGTTTGACTGATACAAGGTGGTCGTCGTAGTACTACTTATGTTTGAGAAATATTTAACAAGTGGTATATGCAACGCAGAGCCATCGAGGGCCACAAAATTTCTCGTCGGCTGTGACACTATAATGTAATATCTCTTTAGCCATCTAAGCATAGAACCTAGGTTAACATTTCTCCACTAGTTGGAGAAATGTGGGTCTCCTCCTCCCCTTACAGCCCTCCTTCCCACACCGAATGAGCCTTCTGCTACAATTGCGTTGTTTCCTACCGACCTAAACTCGCTTTTTAAAGACATATGCCACAGCAAATGATACTTCCTAACACATTAATCGATGTTGTTCCTTGTGGGTTCCAAACTTTCCTGTCATTTCCAAGGATCTTGATGATTCCAACAGTTGTCGCAATGTCTGACTGATACAAGGTGGTCGTCGTAGTACTACTTATGTTTGAGAAATATTTAACAAGTGGTATATGCAACGCAGAGCCATCGAGGGCCACAAAATTTCTCGTCGGCTGTGACACTATAATGTAATAGTTCTCTTTAGCCATCTATGTATAGAACCTAGGTTAACATTTCTCCACTAGTTGGAGAAATGTGGGCCTCCTCCTCCCCTTACAGCCCTCCTTCCCTCACCGAATGAGCCTTCTGCTGCAATTGCGTTGTTTCCTACCGACCTAAACTCGCTTTTTAAAGACATATGCCACAGCAAATGATACTTCCTAACACATTAATCGATGTTGTTCCTTGTGGGTTCCAAATTTTCCTGTCATTTCCAAGGATCTTGATGATTCCAACAGTTGTCGCAATGTTTGACTGATACAAAGTGGTCGTCGTAGTACTACTTATGTTTGTGAAATATTTAACAAGTGGTATATGCAACGCAGGGCCATCGTGACCCACAAAATTTCTCGTCGGCTGTGACACTATAATGTAATAGTTCTCTTTAGACATCTATCTATAGAACCTAGATTAACATTTCTCCACTAGTTGGAGAAATGTGGGCCTCCTCCTCCCCTTACAGCCCTCCTTCCCTCACCGAATGAGCCTTCTGCTGCAATTGCGTTGTTTCCTACCGACCTAAACTCGCTTTTTAAAGACATATGCCACAGCAAATGATACTTCCTAACACATTAATCGATGTTGTTCCTTGTGGGTTCCAAATTTTCCTGTCATTTCCAAGGATCTTGATGATTCCAACAGTTGTCGCAATGTTTGACTGATACAAGGTGGTCGTCGTAGTACTACTTATGTTTGTGAAATATTTAACAAGTGGTATATGCAACGCAGAGCCATCGAGGGCCACAAAATTTCTCGTCGGCTGTGACACTATAATGTAATAGGTCTCTTTAGCCATCTAAGCATAGAACCTAGGTTAACATTTCTCCACTAGTTGGAGAAATGTGGGCCTCCTCCTCCCCTTACAGCCCTCCTTCCCTCACCGAATGAGCCTTCTGCTGCAATTGCGTTGTTTCCTACCGACCTAAACTCGCTTTTTAAAGACATATGCCACAGCAAATGATACTTCCTAACACATTAATCGATGTTGTTCCTTGTGGGTTCCAAACTTTCCTGTCATTTCCAAGGATCTTGATGATTCCAACAGTTGTCGCAATGTTTGACTGATACAAGGTGGTCGTCGTAGTACTACTTATGTTTGTGAAATATTTAACAAGTGGTATATGCAACGCAGAGCCATCGTGAGCCACAAAATTTCTCGTCGGCTGTGACACTATAATGTAATAGTTCTCTTTAGCCATCTAAGTATAGAACCTAGATTAACATTTCTCCACTAGTTGGAGAAATGTGGGCCTCCTCCTCCCCTTACAGCCCTCCTTCCCTCACCGAATGAGCCTTCTGCTGCAATTGCGTTGTTTCCTACCGACATAAACTCGCTTTTTAAAGACATATGCCACAGCAAATGATACTTCCTAACACATTAATCGATGTTGTTCCTTGTGGGTTCCAAATTTTCCTGTCATTTCCAAGGATCTTGATGATTCCAACAGTTGTCGCAATGTTTGACTGATACAAGGTGGTCGTCGTAGTATTACTTATGTTTGAGAAATATTTAACAAGTGGTATATGCAACGCAGAGCCATCGAGGGCCACAAAATTTCTCGTCGGCTGTGACACTATAATGTAATAGGTCTCTTTAGCCACCTAAGTATAGAACCTAGGTTAACATTTCTCCACTAGTTGGAGAAATGTGGGCCTCCTCCTCCCCTTACAGCCCTCCTTCCCTCACCGAATGAGCCTTCTGCTGCAATTGCGTTGTTTCCTACCGACCTAAACTCGCTTTTTAAAGACATATGCCACAGCAAATGATACTTCCTAACACATTAATCGATGTTGTTCCTTGTGGGTTCCAAATTTTCCTGTCATTTCCAAGGATCTTGATGATTCCAACAGTTGTCGCAATGTTTGACTGATACAAGGTGGTCGTCGTAGTACTACTTATGTTTGTGAAATATTTAACAAGTGGTATATGCAACGCAGAGCCATCGTGAGCCACAAAATTTCTCGTCGCCTGTGACACTATAATGTAATAGTTCTCTTTAGCCATCTATGTATAGAACCTAGGCTAACATTTCTCCACTAGTTGGAGAAATGTGGGCCTCCTCCTCCCCTTACAGCCCTCCTTCCCTCACCGAATGAGCCTTCTGCTGCAATTGCGTTGTTTCCTACCGTCCTAAACTCGCTTTTTAAAGACATATGCCACAGAAAATGATACTTCCTAACACATTAATCGATGTTGTTCCTTGTGGGTTCCAAATTTTCCTGTCATTTCTAAGGATCTTGATGATTCCAACAGTTGTCGCAATGTTTGACTGATACAAGGTGGTCGTCGTAGTATTACTTATGTTTGAGAAATATTTAACAAGTGGTATATGCAACGCAGAGCCATCGAGGGCCACAAAATTTCTCGTCGGCTGTGACACTATAATGTAATAGGTCTCTTTAGCCATCTAAGTATAGAACCTAGGTTAACATTTCTCCACTAGTTGGAGAAATGTGGGCCTCCTCCTCCCCTTACAGCCCTCCTTCCCTCACCGAAAGAGCCTTCTGCTGCAATTGCGTTGTTTCCTACCGACCTAAACTCGCTTTTTAAAGACATATGCCACAGCAAATGATACTTCCTAACACATTAATCGATGTTGTTCCTTGTGGGTTCCAAACTTTCCTGTCATTTCCAAGGATCTTGATGATTCCAACAGTTGTCGCAATGTCTGACTGATACAAGGTGGTCGTCGTAGTACTACTTATGTTTGAGAAATATTTAACAAGTGGTATATGCAACGCAGAGCCATCGAGGGCCACAAAATTTCTCGTCGGCTGTGACACTATAATGTAATAGTTCTCTTTAGCCATCTATGTATAGAACCTAGGTTAACATTTCTCCACTAGTTGGAGAAATGTGGGCCTCCTCCTCCCCTTACAGCCCTCCTTCCCTCACCGAATGAGCCTTCTGCTGCAATTGCGTTGTTTCCTACCGACCTAAACTCGCTTTTTAAAGACATATGCCACAGCAAATGATACTTCCTAACACATTAATCGATGTTGTTCCTTGTGGGTTCCAAATTTTCCTGTCATTTCCAAGGATCTTGATGATTCCAACAGTTGTCGCAATGTTTGACTGATACAAGGTGGTCGTCGTAGTACTACTTATGTTTGTGAAATATTTTACAAGTGGTATATGCAACGCAGAGCCATCGAGGGCCTCAAAATTTCTCGTCGGCTGTGACACTATAATGTAATAGGTCTCTTTAGCCATCTAAGCATAGAACCTAGGTTAACATTTCTCCACTAGTTGGAGAAATGTGGGCCTCCTCCTCCCCTTACAGCACTCCTTCCCTCACCGAATGAGCCTTCTGCTGCAATTGCGTTGTTTCCTACCGACCTAAACTCGCTTTTTAAAGACATATGCCACAGCAAATGATACTTCCTAACACATTAATCGATGTTGTTCCTTGTGGGTTCCAAATTTTCTTGTCATTTCCAAGGATCTTGATGATTCCAACAGTTGTCGCAATGTCTGACTGATACAAGGTGGTCGTCGTAGTACTACTTATGTTTGTGAAATATTTAACAAGTGGTATATGCAACGCAGAGCCATCGTGAGCCACAAAATTTCTCGTCGGCTGTGACACTATAATGTAATAGTTCTCTTTAGCCATCTATGTATGGAACCTAGGTTAACATTTCTCCACTAGTTGGAGAAATGTGGGCCTCCTCCTCCCCTTACAGCCCTCCTTCCCTCACCGAATGTGCCTTCTGCTGCAATTGCGTTGTTTCCTACCGACCTAAACTCGCTTTTTAAAGACATATGCCACAGCAAATGAGACTTCCTAACACATTAATCGATGTTGTTCCTTGTGGGTTCCAAATTTTCCTGTCATTTCCAAGGATCTTGATGATTCCAACAGTTGTCGCAATGTTTGACTGATACAAGGTGGTCGTCGTAGTACTACTTATGTTTGAGAAATATTTAACAAGTGGTATATGCAACGCAGAGCCATCGAGGGCCACAAAATTTCTCGTCGGCTGTGACACTATAATGTAATAGGTCTCTTTAGCCATCTAAGCATAGAACCTAGGTTAACATTTCTCCACTAGTTGGAGAAATGTGGGCCTCCTCCTCCCCTTACAGCCCTCCTTCCCTCACCGAATGAGCCTTCTGCTGCAATTGCGATGTTTCCTACCGACCTAAACTCGCTTTTTAAAGACATATGCCACAGCAAATGATACTTCCTAACACATTAATCGATATTGTTCCTTGTGGGTTCCAAATTTTCTTGTCATTTCCAAGGATCTTGATGATTCCAACAGTTGTCGCAATGTTTGACTGATACAAGGTGGTCGTCGTAGTACTACTTATGTTTGTGAAATATTTAACAAGTGGTATATGCAACGCAGAGCCATCGTGAGCCACAAAATTTCTCGTCGGGTGTGACACTATAATGTAATAGTTCTCTTTAGCCATCTAAGTATAGAACCTAGGTTAACATTTCTCCACTAGTTGGAGAAATGTGGGCCTCCTCCTCCCCTTACAGCCCTCCTTCCCTCACCGAATGAGCCTTCTGCTGATATTGCGTTGTTTCCTACCGACCTAAACTCGCTTTTTAAAGACATATGCCACAGCAAATGAGACTTCCTAACACATTAATCGATGTTGTTCCTTGTGGGTTCCAAATTTTCCTGTCATTTCTAAGGATCTTGATGATTCCAACAGTTGTCGCAATGTTTGACTGATACAAGGTGGTCGTCGTAGTATTACTTATGTTTGAGAAATATTTAACAAGTGGTATATGCAACGCAGAGCCATCGAGGGCCACAAAATTTCTCGTCGGCTGTGACACTATAATGTAATAGGTCTCTTTAGCCATCTAAGTATAGAACCTAGGTTAACATTTCTCCACTAGTTGGAGAAATGTGGGCCTCCTCCTCCCCTTACAGCCCTCCTTCCCTCACCGAATGAGCCTTCTGCTGCAATTGCGTTGTTTCCTACCGACCTAAACTCGCTTTTTAAAGACATATGCCACAGCAAATGATACTTCCTAACACATTAATCGATGTTGTTCCTTGTGGGTTCCAAACTTTCCTGTCATTTCCAAGGATCTTGATGATTCCAACAGTTGTCGCAATGTCTGACTGATACAAGGTGGTCGTCGTAGTACTACTTATGTTTGAGAAATATTTAACAAGTGGTATATGCAACGCAGAGCCATCGAGGGCCACAAAATTTCTCGTCGGCTGTGACACTATAATGTAATAGTTCTCTTTAGCCATCTATGTATAGAACCTAGGTTAACATTTCTCCACTAGTTGGAGAAATGTGGGCCTCCTCCTCCCCTTACAGCCCTCCTTCCCTCACCGAATGAGCCTTCTGCTGCAATTGCGTTGTTTCCTACCGACCTAAACTCGCTTTTTAAAGACATATGCCACAGCAAATGATACTTCCTAACACATTAATCGATGTTGTTCCTTGTGGGTTCCAAATTTTCTTGTCATTTCCAAGGATCTTGATGATTCCAACAGTTGTCGCAATGTTTGACTGATACAAGGTGGTCGTCGTAGTACTACTTATGTTTGTGAAATATTTAACAAGTGGTATATGCAACGCAGAGCCATCGTGAGCCACAAAATTTCTCGTCGGCTGTGACACTATAATGTAATAGTTCTCTTTAGCCATCTATGTATAGAACCTAGGTTAACATTTCTCCACTAGTTGGAGAAATCTGGGCCTCCTCCTCCCCTTACAGCCCTCCTTCCCTCACCGAATGTGCCTTCTGCTGCAATTGCGTTGTTTCCTACCGACCTAAACTCGCTTTTTAAAGACATATGCCACAGCAAATGAGACTTCCTAACACATTAATCGATGTTGTTCCTTGTGGGTTCCAAATTTTCCTGTCATTTCTAAGGATCTTGATGATTCCAACAGTTGTCGCAATGTTTGACTGATACAAGGTGGTCGTCGTAGTACTACTTATGTTTGAGAAATATTTAACAAGTGGTATATGCAACGCAGAGCCATCGAGGGCCACAAAATTTCTCGTCGGCTGTGACACTATAATGTAATATCTCTTTAGCCATCTAAGCATAGAACCTAGGTTAACATTTCTCCACTAGTTGGAGAAATGTGGGCCTCCTCCTCCCCTTACAGCCCTCCTTCCCTCACCGAATGAGCCTTCTGCTGCAATTGCGTTGTTTCCTACCGACCTAAACTCGCTTTTTAAAGACATATGCCACAGCAAATGATACTTCCTAACACATTAATCGATATTGTTCCTTGTGGGTTCCAAATTTTCTTGTCATTTCCAAGGATCTTGATGATTCCAACAGTTGTCGCAATGTTTGACTGATACAAGGTGGTCGTCGTAGTACTACTTATGTTTGTGAAATATTTAACAAGTGGTATATGCAACGCAGAGCCATCGTGAGCCACAAAATTTCTCGTCGGGTGTGACACTATAATGTAATAGTTCTCTTTAGCCATCTAAGTATAGAACCTAGGTTAACATTTCTCCACTAGTTGGAGAAATGTGGGCCTCCTCCTCCCCTTACAGACCTCCTTCCCTCAGCGAATGAGCCTTCTGCTGATATTGCGTTGTTTCCTACCGACCTAAACTCGCTTTTTAAAGACATATGCCACAGCAAATGAGACTTCCTAACACATTAATCGATGTTGTTCCTTGTGGGTTCCAAATTTTCCTGTCATTTCTAAGGATCTTGATGATTCCAACAGTTGTCGCAATGTTTGACTGATACAAGGTGGTCGTCGTAGTACTACTTACGTTTGAGAAATATTTAACAAGTGGTATATGCAACGCAGAGCCATCGAGAGCCACAAAATTTCTCGTCGGCTGTGACACTATAATGTAATAGTTCTCTTTAGCCATCTAAGTATAGAACCTAGGTTAACATTTCTCCACTAGTTGGAGAAATGTGGGCCTCCTCCTCCCCTTACAGCCCTCCTTCCCTCACCGAATGAGCCTTCTGCTGCAATTGCGTTGTTTCCTACCGACCTAAACTCGCTTTTTAAAGACATATGCCACAGCAAATGATACTTCCTAACACATTAATCGATGTTGTTCCTTGTGGGTTCCAAATTTTCCTGTCATTTCCAAGGATCTTGATGATTCCAACAGTTGTCGCAATGTTTGACTGATACAAGGTGGTCGTCGTAGTACTACTTATGTTTGTGAAATATTTAACAAGTGGTATATGCAACGCAGAGCCATCGAGGGCCACAAAATTTCTCGTCGGCTGTGACACTATAATGTAATAGTTCTCTTTAGCCATCTATGTATAGATCCTAGGTTAACATTTCTCCACTAGTTGGAGAAATGTGGGTCTCCTCCTCCCCTTACAGCCCTCCTTCCCACACCGAATGAGCCTTCTGCTGCAATTGCGTTGTTTCCTACCGACCTAAACTCGCTTTTTAAAGACATATGCCACAGCAAATGATACTTCCTAACACATTAATCGATGTTGTTCCTTGTGGGTTCCAAACTTTCCTGTCATTTCCAAGGATCTTGATGATTCCAACAGTTGTCGCAATGTCTGACTGATACAAGGTGGTCGTCGTAGTACTACTTATGTTTGAGAAATATTTAACAAGTGGTATATGCAACGCAGAGCCATCGAGGGCCACAAAATTTCTCGTCGGCTGTGACACTATAATGTAATAGTTCTCTTTAGCCATCTATGTATAGAACCTAGGTTAACATTTCTCCACTAGTTGGAGAAATGTGGGCCTCCTCCTCCCCTTACAGCCCTCCTTCCCTCACCGAATGAGCCTTCTGCTGCAATTGCGTTGTTTCCTACCGACCTAAACTCGCTTTTTAAAGACATATGCCACAGCAAATGATACTTCCTAACACATTAATCGATGTTGTTCCTTGTGGGTTCCAAATTTTCCTGTCATTTCCAAGGATCTTGATGATTCCAACAGTTGTCGCAATGTTTGACTGATACAAAGTGGTCGTCGTAGTACTACTTATGTTTGTGAAATATTTAACAAGTGGTATATGCAACGCAGGGCCATCGTGAGCCACAAAATTTCTCGTCGGCTGTGACACTATAATGTAATAGTTCTCTTTAGACATCTATCTATAGAACCTAGATTAACATTTCTCCACTAGTTGGAGAAATGTGGGCCTCCTCCTCCCCTTACAGCCCTCCTTCCCTCACCGAATGAGCCTTCTGCTGCAATTGCGTTGTTTCCTACCGACCTAAACTCGCTTTTTAAAGACATATGCCACAGCAAATGATACTTCCTAACACATTAATCGATGTTGTTCCTTGTGGGTTCCAAATTTTCCTGTCATTTCCAAGGATCTTGATGATTCCAACAGTTGTCGCAATGTTTGACTGATACAAGGTGGTCGTCGTAGTATTACTTATGTTTGAGAAATATTTAACAAGTGGTATATGCAACGCAGAGCCATCGAGGGCCACAAAATTTCTCGTCGGCTGTGACACTATAATGTAATAGGTCTCTTTAGCCACCTAAGTATAGAACCTAGGTTAACATTTCTCCACTAGTTGGAGAAATGTGGGCCTCCTCCTCCCCTTACAGCCCTCCTTCCCTCACCGAATGAGCCTTCTGCTGCAATTGCGTTGTTTCCCACCGACCTAAACTCGCTTTTTAAAGACATATGCCACAGCAAATGATACTTCCTAACACATTAATCGATGTTGTTCCTTGTGGGTTCCAAATTTTCCTGTCATTTCCAAGGATCTTGATGATTCCAACAGTTGTCGCAATGTTTGACTGATACAAGGTGGTCGTCGTAGTACTACTTATGTTTGTGAAATATTTAACAAGTGGTATATGCAACGCAGAGCCATCGTGAGCCACAAAATTTCTCGTCGCCTGTGACACTATAATGTAATAGTTCTCTTTAGCCATCTATGTATAGAACCTAGGTTAACATTTCTCCACTAGTTGGAGAAATGTGGGCCTCCTCCTCCCCTTACAGCCCTCCTTCCCTCACCGAATGAGCCTTCTGCTGCAATTGCGTTGTTTCCTACCGTCCTAAACTCGCTTTTTAAAGACATATGCCACAGAAAATGATACTTCCTAACACATTAATCGATGTTGTTCCTTGTGGGTTCCAAATTTTCCTGTCATTTCCAAGGATCTTGATGATTCCAACAGTTGTCGCAATGTTTGACTGATACAAGGTGGTCGTCGTAGTACTACTTATGTTTGTGAAATATTTAACAAGTGGTATATGCAACGCAGAGCCATCGTGAGCCACAAAATTTCTCGTCGGCTGTGACACTATAATGTAATAGTTCTCTTTAGCCATCTATGTATAGAACCTAGGATAACATTTCTCCACTAGTTGGAGAAATGTGGGCCTCCTCCTCCCCTTACAGCCCTCCTTCCCTCACCGAATGAGCCTTCTGCTGCAATTGCGTTGTTTCCTACCGACCTAAACTCGCTTTTTAAAGACATATGCCACAGCAAATGATACTTCCTAACACATTAATCGATGTTGTTCCTTGTGGGTTCCAAATTTTCCTGTCATTTCCATGGATCTTGATGATTCCAACAGTTGTCGCAATGTTTGACTGATACAAGGTGGTCATCGTAGTACTACTTATGTTTGTGAAATATTTAACAAGTGGTATATGCAACGCAGAGCCATCGTGAGCCACAAAATTTCTCGTCGGCTGTGACACTATAATGTAATAGTTCTCTTTAGCCATCTAAGTATAGAACCTAGGTTAACATTTCTCCACTAGTTGGAGAAATGTGGGCCTCCTCCTCCCCTTACAGCCCTCCTTCCCTCACCGAATGAGCCTTCTGCTGCAATTGCGTTGTTTCCTACCGACCTAAACTCGCTTTTTAAAGACATATGCCACAGCAAATGATACTTCCTAACACATTAATCGATGTTGTTCCTTGTGGGTTCCAAATTTTCCTGTCATTTCTAAGGATCTTGATGATTCCAACAGTTGTCGCAATGTTTGACTGATACAAGGTGGTCGTCGTAGTACTACTTATGTTTGAGAAATATTTAACAAGTGGTATATGCAACGCAGAGCCATCGTGAGCCACAAAATTTCTCGTCGGGTGTGACACTATAATGTAATAGCTCTCTTTAGCCATCTAAGTATAGAACCTAGGTTAACATTTATCCACTAGTTGGAGAAATGTGGGCCTCCTCCTCCCCTTACAGCCCTCCTTCCCTCACCGAATGAGCCTTCTGCTGCAATTGCGTTGTTTCCTACCGACCTAAACTCGCTTATTAAAGACATATGCCACTGCAAAAGATACTTCCTAACACATTAATCGATGTTGTTCCTTGTGGGTTCCAAATTTTCCTGTCATTTCCAAGGATCTTGATGATTGCAACAGTTGTCGCAATGTTTGACTGATACAAGGTGGTCGTCGTAGTACTACTTATGTTTGAGAAATATTTAACAAGTGGTATATGCAACGCAGAGCCATCGTGAGCCACAAAATTTCTCGTCGGCTGTGACACTATAATGTAATAGCTCTCTTTAGCCATCTAAGTATAGAACCTAGGTTAACATTTCTCCACTAGTTGGAGAAATGTGGGCCTCCTCCTCCCCTTACAGCCCTCCTTCCCTCACCGAATGAGCCTTCTGCTGCAATTGCGTTGTTTCCTACCGACCTAAACTCGCTTTTTAAAGACATATGCCACAGCAAATGATACTTCCTAACACATTAATCGATGTTGTTCCTTGTGGGTTCCAAATTTTCCTGTCATTTCCAAGGATCTTGATGATTCCAACAGTTGTCGCAATGTTTGACTGATACAAGGTGGTCGTCGTAGTATTACTTATGTTTGAGAAATATTTAACTAGTGGTATATGCAACGCAGAGCCATCGAAGGCCACAAAATTTCTCGTCGGCTGTGACACTATAATGTAATAGGTCTCTTTAGCCATCTAAGTATAGAACCTAGGTTAACATTTCTCCACTAGTTGGAGAAATGTGGGCCTCCTCCTCCCCTTACAGCCCTCCTTCCCTCACCGAATGAGCCTTCTGCTGCAATTGCGTTGTTTCCTACCGACCTAAACTCGCTTTTTAAAGACATATGCCACTGCAAATGATACTTCCTAACACATTATTCCCCTTTGTTCCTTGTGGGTTCCAAATTTTCCTGTCATTTCCAAGGATCTAGATGATACCAACAGTTGTCGCAATGTCTGACTGATACAAGGTGGTCGCCGTAGTACTACTTATGTTTGAGAAATATTTAACAAGTGGTATATGCAACGCAGAGCCATCGAGGGCCACAAAATTTCTCGTCGGCTGTGACACTATAATGTAATAGTTCTCTTTAGCCATCTATGTATAGAACCTAAATTAACATTTCTCCACTAGTTGGAGAAATGTGGGCCTCCTCCTCCCCTTACAGCCCTCCTTCCCTCACCGAATGAGCCTTCTGCTGCAATTGCGTTGTTTCCTAATGACCTAAACTCGCTTTTTAAAGACATATGCCACAGCAAATGATACTTCCTAACACATTAATCGATGTTGTTCCTTGTGGGTTCCAAATTTTCCTGTCATTTCCAAGGATCTTGATGATTCCAACAGTTGTCGCAATGTTTGACTGATACAAGGTGGTCGTCGTAGTACTACTTATGTTTGTGAAATATTTAACAAGTGGGGTATATGCAACGCAGAGCCATCGAGGGCCACAAAATTTCTCGTCGGCTGTGACACTATAATGTAATAGTTCTCTTTAGCCATCTATGTATTGAACCTAGGGTAACATTTCTCCACTAGTTGGAGAAATGTGGGCCTCCTCCTCCCCTTACAGCCCTCCTTCCCTCACCGAATGAGCCTTCTGCTGCAATTGCGTTGTTTCCTACCGACCTAAACTCGCTTTTTAAAGACATATGCCACAGCAAATGATACTTCCTAACACATTAATCGATGTTGTTCCTTGTGGGTTCCAAACTTTCCTGTCATTTCCAAGGATCTTGATGATTCCAACAGTTGTCGCAATGTTTGACTGATACAAGGTGGTCGTCGTAGTACTACTTATGTTTGTGAAATATTTAACAAGTGGTATATGCAACGCAGAGCCATCGTGAGCCACAAAATTTCTCGTCGGCTGTGACACTATAATGTAATAGTTCTCTTTAGCCATCTAAGTATAGAACCTAGATTAACATTTCTCCACTAGTTGGAGAAATGTGGGCCTCCTCCTCCCCTTACAGCCCTCCTTCCCTCACCGAATGAGCCTTCTGCTGCAATTGCGTTGTTTCCTACCGACCTAAACTCGCTTTTTAAAGACATATGCCACAGCAAATGATACTTCCTAACACATTAATCGATGTTGTTCCTTGTGGGTTCCAAATTTTCCTGTCATTTCTAAGGATCTTGATGATTCCAACAGTTGTCGCAATGTTTGACTGATACAAGGTGGTCGTCGTAGTATTACTTATGTTTGAGAAATATTTAACAAGTGGTATATGCAACGCAGAGCCATCGAGGGCCACAAAATTTCTCGTCGGCTGTGACACTATAATGTAATAGGTCTCTTTAGCCACCTAAGTATAGAACCTAGGTTAACATTTCTCCACTAGTTGGAGAAATGTGGGCCTCCTCCTCCCCTTACAGCCCTCCTTCCCTCACCGAATGAGCCTTCTGCTGCAATTGCGTTGTTTCCTACCGACCTAAACTCGCTTTTTAAAGACATATGCCACAGCAAATGATACTTCCTAACACATTAATCGATGTTGTTCCTTGTGGGTTCCAAACTTTCCTGTCATTTCCATGGATCTTGATGATTCCAACAGTTGTCGCAATGTTTGACTGATACAAGGTGGTCATCGTAGTACTACTTATGTTTGTGAAATATTTAACAAGTGGTATATGCAACGCAGAGCCATCGTGAGCCACAAAATTTCTCGTCGGCTGTGACACTATAATGTAATAGGTCTCTTTAGCCATCTAAGTATAGAACCTAGGTTAACATTTCTCCACTAGTTGGAGAAATGTGGGCCTCCTCCTCCCCTTACAGCCCTCCTTCCCTCACCGAATGAGCCTTCTGCTGCAATTGCGTTGTTTCCTACCGACCTAAACTCGCTTTTTAAAGACATATGCCACAGCAAATGATACTTCCTAACACATTAATCGATGTTGTTCCTTGTGGGTTCCAAATTTTCCTGTCATTTCTAAGGATCTTGATGATTCCAACAGTTGTCGCAATGTTTGACTGATACAAGGTGGTCGTCGTAGTACTACTTATGTTTGAGAAATATTTAACAAGTGGTATATGCAACGCAGAGCCATCGTGAGCCACAAAATTTCTCGTCGGGTGTGACACTATAATGTAATAGCTCTCTTTAGCCATCTAAGTATAGAACCTAGGTTAACATTTCTCCACTAGTTGGAGAAATGTGGGCCTCCTCCTCCCCTTACAGCCCTCCTTCCCTCACCGAATGAGCCTTCTGCTGCAATTGCGTTGTTTCCTACCGACCTAAACTCGCTTATTAAAGACATATGCCACTGCAAAAGATACTTCCTAACACATTATTCCCCTTTGTTCCTTGTGGGTTCCAAATTTTCCTGTCATTTCCAAGGATCTTGATGATTGCAACAGTTGTCGCAATGTTTGACTGATACAAGGTGGTCGTCGTAGTACTACTTATGTTTGAGAAATATTTAACAAGTGGTATATGCAACGCAGAGCCATCGTGAGCCACAAAATTTCTCGTCGGCTGTGACACTATAATGTAATAGCTCTCTTTAGCCATCTAAGTATAGTACCTAGGTTAACATTTCTCCACTAGTTGGAGAAATGTGGGCCTCCTCCTCCCCTTACAGCCCTCCTTCCCTCACCGAATGAGCCTTCTGCTGCAATTGCGTTGTTTCCTACCGACCTAAACTCGCTTTTTAAAGACATATGCCACAGCAAATGATACTTCCTAACACATTAATCGATGTTGTTCCTTGTGGGTTCCAAATTTTCCTGTCATTTCCAAGGATCTTGATGATTCCAACAGTTGTCGCAATGTTTGACTGATACAAGGTGGTCGTCGTAGTATTACTTATGTTTGAGAAATATTTAACTAGTGGTATATGCAACGCAGAGGCATCGAGGGCCACAAAATTTCTCGTCGGCTGTGACACTATAATGTAATAGGTCTCTTTAGCCATCTAAGTATAGAACCTAGGTTAACATTTCTCCACTAGTTGGAGAAATGTGGGCCTCCTCCTCCCCTTACAGCCCTCCTTTCCTCACCGAATGAGCCTTCTGCTGCAATTGCGTTGTTTCCTACCGACCTAAACTCGCTTTTTAAAGACATATGCCACAGCAAGTGATACTTCCTAACACATTAATCGATGTTGTTCCTTGTGGGTTCCAAATTTTCCTGTCATTTCCAAGGATCTTGATGATTGCAACAGTTGTCGCAATGTTTGACTGATACAAGGTGGTCGTCGTAGTACTACTTATGTTTGAGAAATATTTAACAAGTGGTATATGCAACGCAGAGCCATCGTGAGCCACAAAATTTCTCGTCGGCTGTGACACTATAATGTAATAGCTCTCTTTAGCCATCTAAGTATAGAACCTAGGTTAACATTTCTCCACTAGTTGGAGAAATGTGGGCCTCCTCCTCCCCTTACAGCCCTCCTTCCCTCACCGAATGAGCCTTCTGCTGCAATTGCGTTGTTTCCTACCGACCTAAACTCGCTTTTTAAAGACATATGCCACAGCAAATGATACTTCCTAACACATTAATCGATGTTGTTCCTTGTGGGTTCCAAATTTTCCTGTCATTTCCAAGGATCTTGATGATTCCAACAGTTGTCGCAATGTTTGACTGATACAAGGTGGTCGTCGTAGTATTACTTATGTTTGAGAAATATTTAACAAGTGGTATATGCAACGCAGAGCCATCGAGGGCCACAAAATTTCTCGTCGGCTGTGACACTATAATGTAATAGGTCTCTTTAGCCATCTAAGTATAGAACCTAGGTTAACATTTCTCCACTAGTTGGAGAAATGTGGGCCTCCTCCTCCCCTTACAGCCCTCCTTCCCTCACCGAATGAGCCTTCTGCTGCAATTGCGTTGTTTCCTACCGACCTAAACTCGCTTTTTAAAGACATATGCCACAGCAAATGATACTTCCTAACACATTAATCGATGTTGTTCCTTGTGGGTTCCAAACTTTCCTGTCATTTCCAAGGATCTTGATGATTCCAACAGTTGTCGCAATGTTTGACTGATACAAGGTGGTCGTCGTAGTACTACTTATGTTTGTGAAATATTTAACAAGTGGTATATGCAACGCAGAGCCATCGTGAGCCACAAAATTTCTCGTCGGCTGTGACACTATAATGTAATAGTTCTCTTTAGCCATCTAAGTATAGAACCTAGATTAACATTTCTCCACTAGTTGGAGAAATGTGGGCCTCCTCCTCCCCTTACAGCCCTCCTTCCCTCACCGAATGAGCCTTCTGCTGCAATTGCGTTGTTTCCTACCGACCTAAACTCGCTTTTTAAAGACATATGCCACAGCAAATGATACTTCCTAACACATTAATCGATGTTGTTCCTTGTGGGTTCCAAATTTTCCTGTCATTTCTAAGGATCTTGATGATTCCAACAGTTGTCGCAATGTTTGACTGATACAAGGTGGTCGTCGTAGTATTACTTATGTTTGAGAAATATTTAACAAGTGGTATATGCAACGCAGAGCCATCGAGGGCCACAAAATTTCTCGTCGGCTGTGACACTATAATGTAATAGGTCTCTTTAGCCACCTAAGTATAGAACCTAGGTTAACATTTCTCCACTAGTTGGAGAAATGTGGGCCTCCTCCTCCCCTTACAGCCCTCCTTCCCTCACCGAATGAGCCTTCTGCTGCAATTGCGTTGTTTCCTACCGACCTAAACTCGCTTTTTAAAGACATATGCCACAGCAAATGATACTTCCTAACACATTAATCGATGTTGTTCCTTGTGGGTTCCAAATTTTCCTGTCATTTCCAAAGATCTTGATGATTCCAACAGTTGTCGCAATGTTTGACTGATACAAGGTGGTCGTCGTAGTACTACTTATGTTTGTGAAATATTTAACAAGTGGTATATGCAACGCAGAGCCATCGTGAGCCACAAAATTTCTCGTCGACTGTGACACTATAATGTAATAGTTCTCTTTAGCCATCTATGTATAGAACCTAGGTTAACATTTCTCCACTAGTTGGAGAAATGTGGGCCTCCTCCTCCCCTTACAGCCCTCCTTCCCTCACCGAATGAGCCTTCTGCTGCAATTGCGTTGTTTCCTACCGACCTAAACTCGCTTTTTAAAGACATATGCCACAGCAAATGATACTTCCTAACACATTAATCGATGTTCTTCCTTGTGGGTTCCAAATTTTCCTGTCATTTCCATGGATCTTGATGATTCCAACAGTTGTCGCAATGTTTGACTGATACAAGGTGGTCATCGTAGTACTACTTATGTTTGTGAAATATTTAACAAGTGGTATATGCAACGCAGAGCCATCGTGAGCCACAAAATTTCTCGTCGGCTGTGACACTATAATGTAATAGTTCTCTTTAGCCATCTAAGTATAGAACCTAGGTTAACATTTCTCCACTAGTTGGAGAAATGTGGGCCTCCTCCTCCCCTTACAGCCCTCCTTCCCTCACCGAATGAGCCTTCTGCTGCAATTGCGTTGTTTCCTACCGACCTAAACTCGCTTTTTAAAGACATATGCCACAGCAAATGATACTTCCTAACACATTAATCGATGTTGTTCCTTGTGGGTTCCAAATTTTCCTGTCATTTCTAAGGATCTTGATGATTCCAACAGTTGTCGCAATGTTTGACTGATACAAGGTGGTCGTCGTAGTACTACTTATGTTTGAGAAATATTTAACAAGTGGTATATGCAACGCAGAGCCATCGTGAGCCACAAAATTTCTCGTCGGGTGTGACACTATAATGTAATAGCTCTCTTTAGCCATCTAAGTATAGAACCTAGGTTAACATTTCTCCACTAGTTGGAGAAATGTGGGCCTCCTCCTCCCCTTACAGCGCTCCTTCCCTCACCGAATGAGCCTTCTGCTGCAATTGCGTTGTTTCCTACCGATCTAAACTCGCTTTTTAAAGACATATGCCACAGCAAATGATACTTCCTAACACTTTAATAGATGTTGTTCCTTGTGGGTTCCAAATTTTCCAGTAATTTCCGAGGATCTTGATGATTCCAACAGTTGTCGCAATGTTTGACTGGTACAAGGTGGTCGTCGTAGTACTACTTATGTTTGAGAAATATTTAACAAGTGGTATATGCAACGCAGAGCCATCGAGGGCCACAAAATTTCTCGTCGGCTGGGCCACTATAATGTAATAGCTCTCTTTAGCTATCTAAGTATAGAACCTAGGTTAACATTTCTCTACTAGTCGGAGAAATGTGGGCCTCCTCCTCCCCTTACAGCCCTCCTTCCCTCACCGAATGAGCCTTCTGCTGCAATTGCGTTGTTTCCTACCGACCTAAGCTCGCTTATTAAAGACATATGCCACTGCAAAAGATACTTCCTAACACATTATTCCCCTTTGTTCCTTGTGGGTTCCAAATTTTCCTGTCATTTCCAAGGATCTTGATGATTGCAACAGTTGTCGCAATGTTTGACTGATACAAGGTGGTCGTCGTAGTATTACTTATGTTTGAGAAATATTTAACTAGTGGTATATGCAACGCAGAGCCATCGAGGGCCACAAAATTTCTCGTCGGCTGTGACACTATAATGTAATAGGTCTCTTTAGCCATCTAAGTATAGAACCTAGGTTAACATTTCTCCACTAGTTGGAGAAATGTGGGCCTCCTCCTCCCCTTACAGCCCTCCTTCCCTCACCGAATGAGCCTTCTGCTGCAATTGCGTTGTTTCCTACCGACCTAAACTCGCTTTTTAAAGACATATGCCACAGCAAGTGATACTTCCTAACACATTAATCGATGTTGTTCCTTGTGGGTTCCAAATTTTCCTGTCATTTCCAAGGTTCTTCATGATTCCAACAGTTCTCGCAATGTTTGACTGATACAAGGTGGTCGTCGTAGTACTACTTATGTTTGAGAAATATTTAACAAGTGGTATATGCAACGCAGAGCCATCGTGAGACACAAAATTTCTCGTCGGCTGTGACACTATAATGTAATAGGTCTCTTTAGCCATCTAAGTATAGAACCTAGGTTAACATTTCACCACTAGTTGGAGAAATGTGGGCCTCCTCCTCCCCTTACAGCCCTCCTTCCCTCACCGAATGAGCCTTCTGCTGCAATTCCGTTGTTTCCTACCGACCTAAACTCGCTTTTTAAAGACATATGCCACAGCAAATGATACTTCCTAACACATTAATCGATGTTGTTCCTTGTGGGTTCCAAATTTTCCTGTCATTTCCAAGGATCTTGATGATTCCAACAGTTGTCGCAATGTTTGACTGATACAAGGTGGTCGTCGTAGTATTACTTATGTTTGAGAAATATTTAACAAGTGGTATATGCAACGCAGAGCCATCGAGGGCCGCAAAATTTCTCGTCGGCTGTGACACTATAATGTAATAGGTCTCTTTAGCCATCTAAGTATAGAACCTAGGTTAACATTTCTCCACTAGTTGGAGAAATGTGGGCCTCCTCCTCCCCTTACAGCCCTCCTTCCCTCACCGAATGAGCCTTCTGCTGCAATTGCGTTGTTTCCTACCGACCTAAACTCGCTTTTTAAAGACATATGCCACAGCAAATGATACTTCCTAACACATTAATCGATGTTGTTCCTTGTGGGTTCCAAATTTTCCTGTCATTTCCAAGGATCTTGATGATTCCAACAGTTGTCGCAATGTTTGACTGATACAAGGTGGTCGTCGTAGTACTACTTATGTTTGAGAAATATTTAACAAGTGGTATATGCAACGCAGAGCCATCGTGAGCCACAAAATTTCTCGTCGGCTGTGACACTATAATGTAATAGCTCTCTTTAGCCATCTAAGTATAGAACCTAGGTTAACTTTTCTCCACTAGTTGGAGAAATGTGGGCCTCCTCCTCCCCTTACAGCCCTCCTTCCCTCACCGAATGAGCCTTCTGCTGCAATTGCGTTGTTTCCTACCGACCTAAACTCGCTTTTTAAAGACATATGCCACAGCAAATGATACTTCCTAACACATTAATCGATGTTGTTCCTTGTGGGTTCCAAATTTTCCTGTCATTTCCAAGGATCTTGATGATTCCAACAGTTGTCGCAATGTTTGACTGATACAAGGTGGTCGTCGTAGTATTACTTATGTTTGAGAAATATTTAACAAGTGGTATATGCAACGCAGAGCCATCGAGGGCCGCAAAATTTCTCGTCGGCTGTGACACTATAATGTAATAGCTCTCTTTAGCCATCTAAGTATAGAACCTAGGTTAACATTTCTCCACTAGTTGGAGAAATGTGGGCCTCCTCCTCCCCTTACAGCCCTCCTTCCCTCACCGAATGAGCCTTCTGCTGCAATTGCGTTGTTTCCTACCGACCTAAACTCGCTTTTTAAAGACATATGCCACAGCAAATGATACTTCCTAACACATTAATCGATGTTGTTCCTTGTGGGTTCCAAATTTTCCTGTCATTTCCGAGGATCTTGATGATTCCAACAGTTGTCGCAATGTTTGACTGATACAAGGTGGTCGTCGTAGTACTACTTATGTTTGAGAAATATTTAACAAGTGGTATATGCAACGCAGAGCCATCGTGAGCCACAAAATTTCTCGTCGGCTGTGACACTATAATGTAATAGGTCTCTTTAGCCATCTAAGTATAGAACCTAGGTTAACATTTCTCCACTAGTTGGAGAAATGTGGGCCTCCTCCTCCCCTTACAGCCCTCCTTCCCTCACCGAATGAGCCTTCTGCTGCAATTGCGTTGTTTCCTACCGACCTAAACTCGCTTTTTAAAGACATATGCCACAGCAAATGATACTTCCTAACACGTTAATCGATGTTGTTCCTTGTGGGTTCCAAATTTTCCTGTCATTTCCAAGGATCTTGATGATTGCAATAGTTGTCGCAATGTTTGACTGATACAAGGTGGTCGTCGTAGTACTACTTATGTTTGAGAAATATTTAACAAGTGCTATATGCAACGCAGAGCCATCGTGAGCTACAAAATTTCTCGTCGGCTGTGACACTATAATGTAATAGGTCTTTTTAGCCATCTAAGTATAGAACTTAGGTTAACATTTCTCCACTAGTTGGAGAAATGTGGGCCTCCTCCTCCCCTTACAGCCCTCCTTCCCTCACCGAATGAGCCTTCTGCTGCAATTGCGTTGTTTCCTACCGACCTAAACTCGCTTTTTAAAGACATATGCCACAGCAAACGATACTTCCTAACATATTAATCGATGTTGTTCCTTGTGGGTTCCAAATTTTCCTGTCATTTCCAAGGATCTTGATGATTCCAACAGTTGTCGCAATGTTTGACTGATACAAGGTGGTCGTCGTAGTATTACTTATGTTTGAGAAATATTTAACAAGTGGTATATGCAACGCAGAGCCATCGAGGGCCACAAAATTTCTCGTCGGCTGTGACACTATAATGTAATAGGTCTCTTTAGCCATCTAAGTATAGAACCTAGGTAAACATTTCTCCACTAGTTGGAGAAATGTGGGCCTCCTCCTCCCCTTACAGCCCTCCTTCCCTCACCGAATGAGCCTTCTGCTGCAATTGCGTTGTTTCCTACCGACCTAAACTCGCTTTTTAAAGACATATGCCACAGCAAATGATACTTCCTAACACTTTAATCGATGTTGTTCCTTGTGGGTTCCAAATTATCCTGTCATTTCCAAGGATCTTGATGATTGCAACAGTTGTCGCAATGTTTGACTGATACAAGGTGGTCGTCGTAGTACTACTTATGTTTGAGAAATATTTAACAAGTGGTATATGCAACGCAGAGCCATCGAGGGCCACAAAATTTCTCGTCGGCTGTGACACTATAATGTAATAGGTCTCTTTAGCCATCTAAGTATAGAACCTAGGTTAACATTTCTCCACTAGTTGGAGAAATGTGGGCCTCCTCCTCCCCTTACAGCCCTCCTTTCCTCACTGAATGAGCCTTCTGCTGCACTTGCGTTGTTTCCTACCGACCTAAACTCGCTTTTTAAAGACATATGCCACATCAAATGATACTTCCTAACACATTAATCGATGTTGTTCCTTGTGGGTTCCAAATTTTCCTGTCATTTCCAAGGATCTTGATGATTCCAACAGTTGTCGCAATGTTTGACTGATACAAGGTGGTCGTCGTAGTATTACCTATGTTTGAGAAATATTTAACAAGTGGTATATGCAACGCAGAGCCATCGAGGGCCACAAAATTTCTCGTCGGCTGTGACACTATAATGTAATAGGTCTCTTTAGCCATCTAAGTATAGAACCTAGGTTAACATTTCTCCACTAGTTGGAGAAATGTGGGCCTCCTCCTCCCCTTACAGCCCTCCTTTCCTCACTGAATGAGCCTTCTGCTGCAATTGCGTTGTTTCCTACCGACCTAAACTCGCTTTTTAAAGACATATGCCACAGCAAGTGATACTTCCTAACACATTAATCGATGTTGTTCCTTGTGGGTTCCAAATTTTCCTGTCATTTCCAAGGATCTTGATGATTCCAACAGTTGTCGCAATGTTTGACTGATACAAGGTGGTCGTCGTAGTACTACTTATGTTTGAGAAATATTTAACAAGTGCTATATGCAACGCAGAGCCATCGTGAGCCACAAAATTTCTCGTCGGCTGTGACACTATAATGTAATAGGTCTCTTTAGCCATCTAAGTATAGAACCTAGGTTAACATTTCTCCACTAGTTGGAGAAATGTGGGCCTCCTCCTCCCCTTACAGCCCTCCTTCCCTCACCGAATGAGCCTTCTGCTGCAATTGCGTTGTTTCCTACCGACCTAAACTTGCTTTTTAAAGACATATGCCACAGCCAATGATACTTCCTAACACATTAATCGATGTTGTTCCTTGTGGGTTCCAAATTTTCCTGTCATTTCCAAGGATCTTGATGATTCCAACAGTTGTCGCAATGTTTGACTGATACAAGGTGGTCGTCGTAGTATTACTTATGTTTGAGAAATATTTAACAAGTGGTATATGCAACGCAGAGCCATCGAGGGCCACAAAATTTCTCGTCGGCTGTGACACTATAATGTAATAGCTCTCTTTAGCCATCTAAGTATAGAACCTAGGTTAACATTTCTCCACTAGTTGGAGAAATGTGGGCCTCCTCCTCCCCTTACAGCCCTCCTTTCCTCACCGAATGAGCCTTCTGCTGCAATTGCGTTGTTTCCTACCGACCTAAACTCGCTTTTTAAAGACATATGCCACAGCAAATGATACTTCCTAACACATTAATCGATGTTGTTCCTTGTGGGTTCCAAATTTTCCTGTCATTTCCAAGGATCTTGATGATTCCAACAGTTGTCGCAATGTTTGACTGATACAAGGTGGTCGTCGTAGTATTACTTATGTTTGAGAAATATTTAACAAGTGGTATATGCAACGCAGAGCCATCGAGGGCCACAAAATTTCTCGTCGGCTGTGACACTATAATGTAATAGGTCTCTTTAGCCATCTAAGTATAGAACCTAGGTTAACATTTCTCCACTAGTTGGAGAAATGTGGGCCTCCTCCTCCCCTTACAGCCCTCCATCCCTCACCGAATGAGCCTTCTGCTGCACTTGCGTTGTTTCCTACCGACCTAAACTCGCTTTTTAAAGACATATGCCACATCAAATGATACTTCCTAACACATTAATCGATGTTGTTCCTTGTGGGTTCCAAATTTTCCTGTCATTTCCAAGGATCTTGATGATTCCAACAGTTGTCGCAATGTTTGACTGATACAAGGTGGTCGTCGTAGTATTACCTATGTTTGAGAAATATTTAACAAGTGGTATATGCAACGCAGAGCCATCGAGGGCCACAAAATTTCTCGTCGGCTGTGACACTATAATGTAATAGGTCTCTTTAGCCATCTAAGTATAGAACCTAGGTTAACATTTCTCCACTAGTTGGAGAAATGTGGGCCTCCTCCTCCCCTTACAGCCCTCCTTTCCTCACTGAATGAGCCTTCTGCTGCAATTGCGTTGTTTCCTACCGACCTAAACTCGCTTTTTAAAGACATATGCCACAGCAAGTGATACTTCCTAACACATTAATCGATGTTGTTCCTTGTGGGTTCCAAATTTTCCTGTCATTTCCAAGGATCTTGATGATTCCAACAGTTGTCGCAATGTTTGACTGATACAAGGTGGTCGTCGTAGTACTACTTATGTTTGAGAAATATTTAACAAGTGCTATATGCAACGCAGAGCCATCGTGAGCCACAAAATTTCTCGTCGGCTGTGACACTATAATGTAATAGGTCTCTTTAGCCATCTAAGTATAGAACCTAGGTTAACATTTCTCCACTAGTTGGAGAAATGTGGGCCTCCTCCTCCCCTTACAGCCCTCCTTCCCTCACCGAATGAGCCTTCTGCTGCAATTGCGTTGTTTCCTACCGACCTAAACTTGCTTTTTAAAGACATATGCCACAGCCAATGATACTTCCTAACACATTAATCGATGTTGTTCCTTGTGGGTTCCAAATTTTCCTGTCATTTCCAAGGATCTTGATGATTCCAACAGTTGTCGCAATGTTTGACTGATACAAGGTGGTCGTCGTAGTATTACTTATGTTTGAGAAATATTTAACAAGTGGTATATGCAACGCAGAGCCATCGAGGGCCACAAAATTTCTCGTCGGCTGTGACACTATAATGTAATAGCTCTCTTTAGCCATCTAAGTATAGAACCTAGGTTAACATTTCTCCACTAGTTGGAGAAATGTGGGCCTCCTCCTCCCCTTACAGCCCTCCTTTCCTCACCGAATGAGCCTTCTGCTACAATTGCGTTGTTTCCTACCGACCTAAACTCGCTTTTTAAAGACATATGCCACAGCAAATGATACTTCCTAACACATTAATCGATGTTGTTCCTTGTGGGTTCCAAATTTTCCTGTCATTTCCAAGGATCTTGATGATTCCAACAGTTGTCGCAATGTTTGACTGATACAAGGTGGTCGTCGTAGTACTACTTATGTTTGAGAAATATTTAACAAGTGGTATATGCAACGCAGAGCCATCGTGAGACACAAAATTTCTCGTCGGCTGTGACACTATAATGTAATAGGTCTCTTTAGCCATCTAAGTATAGAACCTAGGTTAACATTTCTCCACTAGTTGGAGAAATGTGGGCCTCCTCCTCCCCTTACAGCCCTCCTTTCCTCACTGAATGAGCCTTCTGCTGCAATTGCGTTGTTTCCTACCGACCTAAACTCGCTTTTTAAAGACATATGCCACAGCAAGTGATACTTCCTAACACATTAATCGATGTTGTTCCTTGTGGGTTCCAAATTTTCCTGTCATTTCCAAGGATCTTGATGATTCCAACAGTTGTCGCAATGTTTGACTGATACAAGGTGGTCGTCGTAGTACTACTTATGTTTGAGAAATATTTAACAAGTGCTATATGCAACGCAGAGCCATCGTGAGCCACAAAATTTCTCGTCGGCTGTGACACTATAATGTAATAGGTCTCTTTAGCCATCTAAGTATAGAACCTAGGTTAACATTTCTCCACTAGTTGGAGAAATGTGGGCCTCCTCCTCCCCTTACAGCCCTCCTTCCCTCACCGAATGAGCCTTCTGCTGCAATTGCGTTGTTTCCTACCGACCTAAACTTGCTTTTTAAAGACATATGCCACAGCCAATGATACTTCCTAACACATTAATCGATGTTGTTCCTTGTGGGTTCCAAATTTTCCTGTCATTTCCAAGGATCTTGATGATTCCAACAGTTGTCGCAATGTTTGACTGATACAAGGTGGTCGTCGTAGTATTACTTATGTTTGAGAAATATTTAACAAGTGGTATATGCAACGCAGAGCCATCGAGGGCCACAAAATTTCTCGTCGGCTGTGACACTATAATGTAATAGCTCTCTTTAGCCATCTAAGTATAGAACCTAGGTTAACATTTCTCCACTAGTTGGAGAAATGTGGGCCTCCTCCTCCCCTTACAGCCCTCCTTTCCTCACCGAATGAGCCTTCTGCTGCAATTGCGTTGTTTCCTACCGACCTAAACTCGCTTTTTAAAGACATATGCCACAGCAAATGATACTTCCTAACACATTAATCGATGTTGTTCCTTGTGGGTTCCAAATTTTCCTGTCATTTCCAAGGATCTTGATGATTCCAACAGTTGTCGCAATGTTTGACTGATACAAGGTGGTCGTCGTAGTACTACTTATGTTTGAGAAATACACTCCTGGAAATTGAAATAAGAACACCGTGAATTCATTGTCCCAGGAAGGGGAAACTTTATTGACACATTCCTGGGGTCAGATACATCACATGATCACACTGACAGAACCACAGGCACATAGACACAGGCAACAGAGCATGCACAATGTCGGCACTAGTACAGTGTATATCCACCTTTCGCAGCAATGCAGGCTGCTATTCTCCCATGGAGACGATCGTAGAGATGCTGGATGTAGTCCTGTGGAACGGCTTGCCATGCCATTTCCACCTGGCGCCTCAGTTGGACCAGCGTTCGTGCTGGACGTGCAGACCGCGTGAGACGACACTTCATCCAGTCCCAAACATGCTCAATGGGGGACAGATCCGGAGATCTTGCTGGCCAGGGTAGTTGACTTACACCTTCTAGAGCACGTTGGGTGGCACGGGATACATGCGGACGTGCATTGTCCTGTTGGAACAGCAAGTTCCCTTGCCGGTCTAGGAATGGTAGAACGATGGGTTCCATGACGGTTTGGATGTACCGTGCACTATTCAGTGTCCCCTCGACGATCACCAGTGGTATACGGCCAGTGTAGGAGATCGCTCCCCCCACCATGATGCCGGGTGTTGGCCCTGTGTGCCTCGGTCGTATGCAGTCCTGATTGTGGCGCTCACCTGCACGGTGCCAAACACGCATACGACCATCATTGGCACCAAGGTAGAAGCGACTCTCATCGTTGAAGACGACACGTCTCCATCCGTCCCTCCATTCACGCCTGTCGCGACACCACTGGAGGCGGGCTGCACGATGTTGAGGCGTGAGCGGAAGACGGCCTAACGGTGTGCGGGACCGTAGCCCAGCTTCATGGAGACGGTTGCGAATGGTCCTCGCCGATACCCCAGGAGCAACAGCGTCCCTAATTTGCTGGGAAGTGGCGGGGCGGTCCCCTACGGCACTGCGTAGGATCCTACGGTCTTGGCGTGCATCCGTGCGTCGCTGCGGTCCGGTCCCAGGTCGACGGGCACGTGCACCTTCCGCCGACCACTGGCGACAACATCGATGTACTGTGGAGACCTCACGCCCCACGTGTTGAGCAATTCGGCGGTACGTCCACCCGGCCTCCAGCATGCCCACTATACGCCCTCGCTCAAAGTCCGTCAACTGCACATACGGTTCACGTCCACGCTGTCGCGGCATGCTACCAGTGTTAAAGACTGCGATGGAGCTCCGTATGCCACGGCAAACTGGCTGACACTGACGGCGGCGGTGCACAAATGCTGCGCAGCTAGCGCCATTCGACGGCCAACACCGCGGTTCCTGGTGTGTCCGCTGTGCCGTGCGTGTGATCATTGCTTGTACAGCCCTCTTGCAGTGTCCGGAGCAAGTATGGTGGGTCTGACACACCGGTGTCAATGTGTTCTTTTTTCCATTTCCAGGAGTGTATTTAACAAGTGGTATATGAAACGCAGAGCCATCGAGGGCCACAAAATTTCTCGTCGGCTGTGACACTATTATGTAATAGGTCTCTTTAGCCATCTAAGTATAGAACCTAGGTTAACATTTCTCCACTAGTTGGAGAAATGTGGGCCTCCTCCTCCCCTTACAGCCCTCCTTCCCTCACCGAATGAGCCTTCTGCTGCAATTGCGTTGTTTCCTACCGACCTAAACTCGCTTTTTAAAGACATATGCCACAGCAAATGATACTTCCTAACACATTAATCGATGTTGTTCCTTGTGGGTTCCAAATTTTCCTGTCATTTCCAAGGATCTTGATGATTGCAACAGTTGTCGCAATGTTTGACTGATACAAGGTGGTCGTCGTAGTACTACTTATGTTTGAGAAATATTTAACAAGTGGTATATGCAACGCAGAGCCATCGTGAGCCACAAAATTTCTCGTCGGCTGTGACACTATAATGTAATAGGTCTCTTTAGCCATCTAAGTATAGAACCTAGGTTAACATTTCTCCACTAGTTGGAGAAATGTGGGCCTCCTCCTCCCCTTACAGCCCTCCTTCCCTCACCGAATGAGCCTTCTGCTGCAATTGCGTTGTTTCCTACCGACCTAAACTTGCTTTTTAAAGACATATGCCACAGCAAATGATACTTCCTAACACGTTAATCGATGTTGTTCCTTGTGGGTTCCAAATTTTCCTGTCATTTCCAAGGATCTTGATGATTGCAACAGTTGTCGCAATGTTTGACTGATACAAGGTGGTCGTCGTAGTACTACTTATGTTTGAGAAATATTTAACAAGTGGTATATGCAACGCAGAGCCATCGTGAGCCACAAAATTTCTCGTCGGCTGTGACACTATAATGTAATAGGTCTCTTTAGCCATCTAAGTATAGAACCTAGGTTAACATTTCTCCACTAGTTGGAGAAATGTGGGCCTCCTCCTCCCCTTACAGCCCTCCTTCCCTCACCGAATGAGCCTTCTGCTGCAATTGCGTTGTTTCCTACCGACCTAAACTCGCTTTTTAAAGACATATGCCACAGCAAATGATACTTCCTAACACTTTAATCGATGTTGTTCCTTGTGGGTTCCAAATTTTCCTGTCATTTCCAAGGATCTTGATGATTGCAACAGTTGTCGCAATGTTTGACTGATACAAGGTGGTCGTCGTAGTACTACTTATGTTTGAGAAATATTTAACAAGTGGTATATGCAACGCAGAGCCATCGAGGGCCACAAAATTTCTCGTCGGCTGTGACACTATAATGTAATAGCTCTCTTTAACCATCTAAGTATAGAACCTAGGTTAACATTTCTCCACTAGTTGGAGAAATGTGGGCCTCCTCCTCCCCTTACAGCCCTCCTTCCCTCACCGAATGAGCCTTCTGCTGCAATTGCGTTGTTTCCTACCGACCTAAACTCGCTTTTTAAAGACATATGCCACAGCAAATGATACTTCCTAACACATTAATCGATGTTGTTCCTTGTGGGTTCCAAATTTTCCTGTCATTTCCAAGGATCTTGATGATTCCAACAGTTGTCGCAATGTTTGACTGATACAAGGTGGTCGTCGTAGTACTACTTATGTTTGAGAAATATTTAACAAGTGGTATATGCAACGCAGAGCCATCGTGAGCCACAAAATTTCTCGTCGGCTGTGACACTATAATGTAATAGGTCTCTTTAGCCATCTAAGTATAGAACCTAGGTTAACATTTCTCCACTAGTTGGAGAAATGTGGGCCTCCTCCTCCCCTTACAGCCCTCCTTCCCTCACCGAATGAGCCTTCTGCTGCAATTGCGTTGTTTCCTACCGACCTAAACTCGCTTTTTAAAGACATATGCCACAGCAAATGATACTTCCTAACACGTTAATCGATGTTGTTCCTTGTGGGTTCCAAATTTTCCTGTCATTTCCAAGGATCTTGATGATTGCAACAGTTGTCGCAAAGTTTGACTGATACAAGGTGGTCGTCGTAGTACTTTTTATGTTCGAGAAATTTTTAACAAGTGGTATATGCAACGCAGAGCCATCGTGAGCCACAAAATTTCTCGTCGGCTGTGACACTATAATGTAATAGCTCTCTTTAGCCATCTAAGTATAGAACCTAGGTTAACATTTCTCCACTAGTTGGAGAAATGTGGGCCTCCTCCTCCCCTTACAGCCCTCCTTCCCTCACCGAATGAGCCTTCTGCTGCAATTGCGTTGTTTCCTACCGACCTAAACTCGCTTTTTAAAGACATATGCCACAGCAAACGATACTTCCTAACATATTAATCGATGTTGTTCCTTGTGGGTTCCAAATTTTCCTGTCATTTCCAAGGATCTTGATGATTCCAACAGTTGTCGCAATGTTTGACTGATACAAGGTGGTCGTCGTAGTATTACTTATGTTTGAGAAATATTTAACAAGTGGTATATGCAACGCAGAGCCATCGAGGGCCACAAAATTTCTCGTCGGCTGTGACACTATAATGTAATAGGTCTCTTTAGCCATCTAAGTATAGAACCTAGGTTAACATTTCTCCACTAGTTGGAGAAATGTGGGCCTCCTCCTCCCCTTACAGCCCTCCTTCCCTCACCGAATGTGCCTTCTGCGTCAATTGCGTTGTTTCCTACCGACCTAAACTCGCTTTTTAAAGACATATGCCACAGCAAGTGATACTTCCTAACACATTAATCGATGTTGTTCCTTGTGGGTTCCAAATTTTCCTGTCATTTCCAAGGATCTTGATGATTCCAACAGTTGTCGCAATGTTTGACTGATACAAGGTGGTCGTCGTAGTACTACTTATGTTTGAGAAATATTTAACAAGTGGTATATGCAACGCAGAGCCATCGTGAGCCACAAAATTTCTCGTCGGCTGTGACACTATAATGTAATAGGTCTCTTTAGCCATCTAAGTATAGAACCTAGGTTAACATTTCTCCACTAGTTGGAGAAATGTGGGCCTCCTCCTCCCCTTACAGCCCTCCTTCCCTCACCGAATGAGCCTTCTGCTGCAATTGCGTTGTTACCTGCCGACCTAAACTCGCTTTTTAAAGACATATGCCACAGCAAATGATACTTCCTAACACTTTAATCGATGTTGTTCCTTGTGGGTTCCAAATTTTCCTGTCATTTCCAAGGATCTTGATGATTGCAACAGTTGTCGCAATGTTTGACTGATACAAGGTGGTCGTCGTAGTACTACTTATGTTTGAGAAATATTTAACAAGTGGTATATGCAACGCAGAGCCATCGAGGGCCACAAAATTTCTCGTCGGCTGTGACACTATAATGTAATAGGTCTCTTTAGCCATCTAAGTATAGAACCTAGGTTAACATTTCTCCACTAGTTGGAGAAATGTGGGCCTCCTCCTCCCCTTACAGCCCTCCTTCCCTCACCGAATGAGCCTTCTGCTGCAATTGCGTTGTTTCCTACCGACTTAAACTCGCTTTTTAAAGACATATGCCACAGCAAATGATACTTCCTAACACATTAATCGATGTTGTTCCTTGTGGGTTCCAAATTTTCCTGTCATTTCCAAGGATCTTGATGATTCCAACAGTTGTCGCAATGTTTGACTGATACAAGGTGGTCGTCGTAGTATTACCTATGTTTGAGAAATATTTAACAAGTGGTATATGCAACGCAGAGCCATCGAGGGCCACAAAATTTCTCGTCGGCTGTGACACTATAATGTAATAGGTCTCTTTAGCCATCTAAGTATAGAACCTAGGTTAACATTTCTCCACTAGTTGGAGAAATGTGGGCCTCCTCCTCCCCTTACAGCCCTCCTTCCCTCACCGAATGAGCCTTCTGCTGCAATTGCGTTGTTTCCTACCGACCTAAACTCGCTTTTTAAAGACATATGCCACAGCAAATGATACTTCCTAACACATTAATCGATGTTGTTCCTTGTGGGTTCCAAATTTTCCTGTCATTTCCAAGGATCTTAATGATTCCAACAGTTGTCGCAAAGTTTGACTGATACAAGGTGGTCGTCGTAGTACTACTTATGTTTGAGAAATATTTAACAAGTGGTATATGCAACGCAGAGCCATCGTGAGCCACAAAATTTCTCGTCGGCTGTGACACTATAATGTAATAGGTCTCTTTAGCCATCTAAGTATAGAACCTAGGTTAACATTTCTCCACTAGTTGGAGAAATGTGGGCCTCCTCCTCCCCTTACAGCCCTCCTTCCCTCACCGAATGAGCCTTCTGCTGCAATTGCGTTGTTTCCTACCGACCTAAACTCGCTTTTTAAAGACAAATGCCACAGCAAATGATACTTCCTAACACATTAATCGATGTTGTTCCTTGTGGGTTCCAAATTTTCCTGTCATTTCCAAGGATCTTCATGATTCCAACAGTTGTCGCAATGTTTGACTGATACAAGGTGGTCGTCGTAGTACTACTTATGTTTGAGAAATATTTAACAAGTGGTATATGCAACGCAGAGCCATCGAGGGCCACAAAATTTCTCGTCGGCTGTGACACTATAATGTAATAGGTCTCTTTAGCCATCTAAGTATAGAACCTAGGTTAACATTTCTCCACTAGTTGGAGAAATGTGGGCCTCCTCCTCCCCTTACAGCCCTCCTTCCCTCACCGAATGAGCCTTCTGCTGCAATTGCGTTGTTTCCTACCGACCTAAACTCGCTTTTTAAAGACATATGCCACAGCAAATGATACTTCCTAACACATTAATCGATGTTGTTCCTTGTGGGTTCCAAATTTTCCTGTCATTTCCAAGGATCTTGATGATTCCAACAGTTGTCGCAATGTTTGACTGATACAAGGTGGTCGTCGTAGTATTACTTATGTTTGAGAAATATTTAACAAGTGGTATATGCAACGCAGAGCCATCGAGGGCCACAAAATTTCTCGTCGGCTGTGACACTATTATGTAATAGGTCTCTTTAGCCATCTAAGTATAGAACCTAGGTTAACATTTCTCCACTAGTTGGAGAAATGTGGGCCTCCTCCTCCCCTTACAGCCCTCCTTTCCTCACCGAATGAGCCTTCTGCTGCAATTGCGTTGTTTCCTACCGACCTAAACTCGCTTTTTAAAGACATATGCCACAGCAAATGATACTTCCTAACACATTAATCGATGTTGTTCCTTGTGGGTTCCAAATTTTCCTGTCATTTCCAAGGATCTTGATGATTCCAACAGTTGTCGCAATGTTTGACTGATACAAGGTGGTCGTCGTAGTACTACTTATGTTTGAGAAATATTTAACAAGTGGTATATGCAACGCAGAGCCATCGTGAGCCACAAAATTTCTCGTCGGCTGTGACACTATAATGTAATAGGTCTCTTTAGCCATCTAAGTATAGAACCTAGGTTAACATTTCTCCACTAGTTGGAGAAATGTGGGCCTCCTCCTCCCCTTACAGCCCTCCTTCCCTCACCGAATGAGCCTTCTGCTGCAATTGCGTTGTTTCCTACCGACCTAAACTTGCTTTTTAAAGACATATGCCACAGCAAATGATACTTCCTAACACGTTAATCGATGTTGTTCCTTGTGGGTTCCAAATTTTCCTGTCATTTCCAAGGATCTTGATGATTGCAACAGTTGTCGCAATGTTTCACTGATACAAGGTGGTCGTCGTAGTACTACTTATGTTTGAGAAATATTTAACAAGTGGTATATGCAACGCAGAGCCATCGTGAGCCACAAAATTTCTCGTCGGCTGTGACACTATAATGTAATAGCTCTCTTTAGCCATCTAAGTATAGAACCTAGGTTAACATTTCTCCACTAGTTGGAGAAATGTGGGCCTCCTCCTCCCCTTACAGCCCTCCTTCCCTCACCGAATGAGCCTTCTGCTGCAATTGCGTTGTTTCCTACCGACCTAAACTCGCTTTTTAAAGACATATGCCACAGCAAATGATACTTCCTAACACTTTAATCGATGTTGTTCCTTGTGGGTTCCAAATTTTCCTGTCATTTCCAAGGATCTTGATGATTGCAACAGTTGTCGCAATGTTTGACTGATACAAGGTGGTCGTCGTAGTACTACTTATGTTTGAGAAATATTTAACAAGTGGTATATGCAACGCAGAGCCATCGAGGGCCACAAAATTTCTCGTCGGCTGTGACACTCTAATGTAATAGCTCTCTTTAACCATCTAAGTATAGAACCTAGGTTAACATTTCTCCACTAGTTGGAGAAATGTGGGCCTCCTCCTCCCCTTACAGCCCTCCTTCCCTCACCGAATGAGCCTTCTGCTGCAATTGCGTTGTTTCCTACCGACCTAAACTCGCTTTTTAAAGACATATGCCACAGCAAATGATACTTCCTAACACATTAATCGATGTTGTTCCTTGTGGGTTCCAAATTTTCCTGTCATTTCCAAGGATCTTGATGATTCCAACAGTTGTCGCAATGTTTGACTGATACAAGGTGGTCGTCGTAGTACTACTTATGTTTGAGAAATATTTAACAAGTGGTATATGCAACGCAGAGCCATCGTGAGCCACAAAATTTCTCGTCGGCTGTGACACTATAATGTAATAGGTCTCTTTAGCCATCTAAGTATAGAACCTAGGTTAACATTTCTCCACTAGTTGGAGAAATGTGGGCCTCCTCCTCCCCTTACAGCCCTCCTTCCCTCACCGAATGAGCCTTCTGCTGCAATTGCGTTGTTTCCTACCGACCTAAACTCGCTTTTTAAAGACATATGCCACAGCAAATGATACTTCCTAACACGTTAATCGATGTTGTTCCTTGTGGGTTCCAAATTTTCCTGTCATTTCCAAGGATCTTGATGATTGCAACAGTTGTCGCAATGTTTGACTGATACAAGGTGGTCGTCGTAGTACTTTTTATGTTTGAGAAATATTTAACAAGTGGTATATGCAACGCAGAGCCATCGTGAGCCACAAAATTTCTCGTCGGCTGTGACACTATAATGTAATAGGTCTCTTTAGCCATCTAAGTATAGAACCTAGCTTAACATTTCTCCACTAGTTGGAGAAATGTGGGCCTCCTCCTCCCCTTACAGCCCTCCTTCCCTCACCGAATGAGCCTTCTGCTGCAATTGCGTTGTTTCCTACCGACCTAAACTCGCTTTTTAAAGACATATGCCACAGCAAACGATACTTCCTAACATATTAATCGATGTTGTTCCTTGTGGGTTCCAAATTTTCCTGTCATTTCCAAGGATCTTGATGATTCCAACAGTTGTCGCAATGTTTGACTGATACAAGGTGGTCGTCGTAGTATTACTTATGTTTGAGAAATATTTAACAAGTGGTATATGCAACGCAGAGCCATCGAGGGCCACAAAATTTCTCGTCGGCTGTGACACTATAATGTAATAGGTCTCTTTAGCCATCTAAGTATAGAACCTAGGTTAACATTTCTCCACTAGTTGGAGAAATGTGGGCCTCCTCCTCCCCTTACAGCCCTCCTTCCCTCACCGAATGTGCCTTCTGCGTCAATTGCGTTGTTTCCTACCGACCTAAACTCGCTTTTTAAAGACATATGCCACAGCAAGTGATACTTCCTAACACATTAATCGATGTTGTTCCTTGTGGGTTCCAAATTTTCCTGTCATTTCCAAGGATCTTGATGATTCCAACAGTTGTCGCAATGTTTGACTGATACAAGGTGGTCGTCGTAGTACTACTTATGTTTGAGAAATATTTAACAAGTGCTATATGCAACGCAGAGCCATCGTGAGCCACAAAATTTCTCGTCGGCTGTGACACTATAATGTAATAGGTCTCTTTAGCCATCTAAGTATAGAACCTAGGTTAACATTTCTCCACTAGTTGGAGAAATGTGGGCCTCCTCCTCCCCTTACAGCCCTCCTTCCCTCACCGAATGAGCCTTCTGCTGCAATTGCGTTGTTTCCTGCCGACCTAAACTCGCTTTTTAAAGACATATGCCACAGCAAATGATACTTCCTAACACTTTAATCGATGTTGTTCCTTGTGGGTTCCAAATTTTCCTGTCATTTCCAAGGATCTTGATGATTGCAACAGTTGTCGCAATGTTTGACTGATACAAGGTGGTCGTCGTAGTACTACTTATGTTTGAGAAATATTTAACAAGTGGTATATGCAACGCAGAGCCATCGAGGGCCACAAAATTTCTCGTCGGCTGTGACACTATAATGTAATAGGTCTCTTTAGCCATCTAAGTATAGAACCTAGGTTAACATTTCTCCACTAGTTGGAGAAATGTGGGCCTCCTCCTCCCCTTACAGCCCTCCTTTCCTCACCGAATGAGCCTTCTGCTGCAATTGCGTTGTTTCCTACCGATCTAAACTCGCTTTTTAAAGACATATGCCACAGCAAGTGATACTTCCTAACACATTAATCGATGTTGTTCCTTGTGGGTTCCAAATTTTCCTGTCATTTCCAAGGATCTTGACGATTCCAACAGTTGTCGCAATGTTTGACTGATACAAGGTGGTCGTCGTAGTACTACTTATGTTTGAGAAATATTTAACAAGTGCTATATGCAACGCAGAGCCATCGTGAGCCACAAAATTTCTCGTCGGCTGTGACACTATAATGTAATAGGTCTCTTTAGCCATCTAAGCATAGAACCTAGGTTAACATTTCTCCACTAGTTGGAGAAATGTGGGCCTCCTCCTCCCATTACAACCCTCCTTCCCTCACCGAATGAGCCTTCTGCTGCAATTGCGTTGTTTCCTACCGACCTAAACTCGCTTTTTAAAGACATATGCCACAGCAAATGATCCTTCCTAACACATTAATCGATGTTGTTCCTTGTGGGTTCCAAATTTTCCTGTCATTTCCAAGGATCTTGATGATTCCAACAGTTGTCGCAATGTTTGACTGATACAAGGTGGTCGTCGTAGTACTACTTATGTTTGAGAAATATTTAACAAGTGGTATATGCAACGCAGAGCCATCGTGAGCCACAAAATTTCTCGTCGGCTGTGACACTATAATGTAATAGCTCTCTTTAGCCATCTAAGTATAGAACCTAGGTTAACATTTCTCCACTAGTTGGAGAAATGTGGGCCTCCTCCTCCCCTTACAACCCTCCTTCCCTCACCGAATGAGCCTTCTGCTGCAATTGCGTTGTTTCCTACCGACCTAAACTCGCTTTTTAAAGACATATGCCACAGCAAATGATCCTTCCTAACACATTAATCGATGTTGTTCCTTGTGGGATCCAAATTTTCCTGTCATTTCCAAGGATCTTGATGATTCCAACAGTTGTCGCAATGTTTGACTGATACAAGGTGGTCGTCGTAGTACTACTTATGTTTGAGAAATATTTAACAAGTGGTATATGCAACGCAGAGCCATCGTGAGCCACAAAATTTCTCGTCGGCTGTGACACTATAATGTAATAGGTCTCTTTAGCCATCTAAGTATAGAACCTAGGTTAACATTTCTCCACTAGTTGGAGAAATGTGGGCCTCCTCCTCCCCTTACAGCCCTCCTTCCCTCACCGAATGAGCCTTCTGCTGCAATTGCGTTGTTTCCTACCGACCTAAACTCGCTTTTTAAAGACATATGCCACAGCAAATGATACTTCCTAACACTTTAATCGATGTTGTTCCTTGTGGGTTCCAAATTTTCCTGTCATTTCCAAGGATCTTCATGATTCCAACAGTTGTCGCAATGTTTGACTGATACAAGGTGGTCGTCGTAGTACTACTTATGTTTGAGAAATATTTAACAAGTGGTATATGCAACGCAGAGCCATCGAGGGCCACAAAATTTCTCGTCGGCTGTGACACTATAATGTAATAGGTCTCTTTAGCCATCTAAGTATAGAACCTAGGTTAACATTTCTCCACTAGTTGGAGAAATGTGGGCCTCCTCCTCCCCTTACAGCCCTCCTTCCCTCACCGAATGAGCCTTCTGCTGCAATTGCGTTGTTTCCTACCGACCTAAACTCGCTTTTTAAAGGCATATGCCACAGCAAATGATACTTCCTAACACTTTAATCGATGTTGTTCCTTGTGGGTTCCAAATTTTCCTGTCATTTCCAAGGATCCAGAATGAGATTTTCACTCTGCAGCGGAGTGTGCGCTGATATGAAACTTCCTGGCAGATTAAAATTGTGTGCCCGACCGAGACTCGAACTCGGGACCTTTGCCTTTCGCGGGCAAGTGCTCTACCATCTGAGCTACCGAAGCACGACTCACGCCCGGTACTCACAGCTTTACTTCTGCCAGTATCCTGTCTCCTACCTTCCAAACTTTACAGAAGCTCTTCTGCGAACCATGCAAAACTAGCACTCCTGAAAGAAAGGAGTGCTAGTTTTGCATGGTTCGCAGAAGAGCTTCTGTAAAGTTTGGAAGGTAGGAGACAGGATACTGGCAGAAGTAAAGCTGTGAGTACCGGGCGTGAGTCGTGCTTCGGTAGCTCAGATGGTAGAGCACTTGCCCGCGAAAGGCAAAGGTCCCGAGTTCGAGTCTCGGTCGGGCACACAGTTTTAATCTGCCAGGAAGTTTCATATCAGCGCACACTCCGCTGCAGAGTGAAAATCTCATTCTGGAAACATCCCCCAGGCTGTGGCTAAGCCATGTCTCCGCATATCCTTTCTTTCAGGAGTGCTAGTTTTGCATGGATCGCAGAAGAGCTTCTGTAAAGTTTGGAAGGTAGGAGACAGGATACTGGCAGAAGTAAAGCTGTGAGTACCGGGCGTGAGTCGTGCTTCGGTAGCTCAGATGGTAGAGCACTTGCCCGCGAAAGGCAAAGGTCCCGAGTTCGAGTCTCGGTCGGGCACACAGTTTTAATCTGCCAGGAAGTTTCATATCAGCGCACACTCCGCTGCAGAGTGAAAATCTCATTCTGGAAACATCCCCCAGGCTGTGGCTAAGCCATGTCTCCGCAATATCCTTTCTTTCAGGAGTGCTAGTTTTGCATGGTTCGCAGAAGAGCTTCTGTAAAGTTTGGAAGGTAGGAGACAGGATACTGGCAGAAGTAAAGCTGTGAGTACCGGGCGTGAGTCGTGCTTCGGTAGCTCAGATGGTAGAGCACTTGCCCGCGAAAGGCAAAGGTCCCGAGTTCGAGTCTCGGTCGGGCACACAGTTTTAATCTGCCAGGAAGTTTCATTTCCAAGGATCTTCATGATTCCAACAGTTGTCGCAATGTTTGACTGATACAAGGTGGTCGTCGTAGTACTACTTATGTTTGAGAAATATTTAACAAGTGGTATATGCAACGCAGAGCCATCGAGGGCCACAAAATTTCTCGTCGGCTGTGACACTATAATGTAATAGGTCTCTTTAGCCATCTAAGTATAGAACCTAGGTTAACATTTCTCCACTAGTTGGAGAAATGTGGGCCTCCTCCTCCCCTTACAGCCCTCCTTCCCTCACCGAATGAGCCTTCTGCTGCAATTGCGTTGTTTCCTACCGACCTAAACTCGCTTTTTAAAGACATATGCCACAGCAAATGATACTTCCTAACACATTAATCGATGTTGTTCCTTGTGGGTTCCAAATTTTCCTGTCATTTCCAAGGATCTTGATGATTCCAACAGTTGTCGCAATGTTTGACTGATACAAGGTGGTCGTCGTAGTATTACTTATGTTTGAGATATATTTAACAAGTGGTATATGCAACGCAGAGCCATCGAGGGCCACAAAATTTCTCGTCGGCTGTGACACTATAATGTAATAGGTCTCTTTAGCCATCTAAGTATAGAACCTAGGTTAACATTTCTCCACTAGTTGGAGAAATGTGGGCCTCCTCCTCCCCTTACAGCCCTCCTTCCCTCACCGAATGAGCCTTCTGCTGCAATTGCGTTGTTTCCTGCCGACCTAAACTCGCTTTTTAAAGACATATGCCACAGCAAATGATACTTCCTAACACTTTAATCGATGTTGTTCCTTGTGGGTTCCAAATTTTCCTGTCATTTCCAAGGATCTTGATGATTGCAACAGTTGTCGCAATGTTTGACTGATACAAGGTGGTCGTCGTAGTACTACTTATGTTTGAGAAATATTTAACAAGTGGTATATGCAACGCAGAGCCATCGAGGGCCACAAAATTTCTCGTCGGCTGTGACACTATAATGTAATAGGTCTCTTTAGCCATCTAAGTATAGAACCTAGGTTAACATTTCTCCACTAGTTGGAGAAATGTGGGCCTCCTCCTCCCCTTACAGCCCTCCTTTCCTCACCGAATGAGCCTTCTGCTGCAATTGCGTTGTTTCCTACCGACCTAAACTCGCTTTTTAAAGACATATGCCACAGCAAGTGATACTTCCTAACACATTAATCGATGTTGTTCCTTGTGGGTTCCAAATTTTCCTGTCATTTCCAAGGATCTTGATGATTCCAACAGTTGTCGCAATGTTTGACTGATACAAGGTGGTCGTCGTAGTACTACTTATGTTTGAGAAATATTTAACAAGTGGTATATGCAACGCAGAGCCATCGTGAGCCACAAAATTTCTCGTCGGCTGTGACACTATAATGTAATAGGACTCTTTAGCCATCTATGTATAGAACCTAGGTTAACATTTCTCCACTAGTTGGAGAAATGTGGGCCTCCTCCTCCCCTTACAGCCCTCCTTCCCTCACCGAATGAGCCTTCTGCTGCAATTGCGTTGTTTCCTACCGACCTAAACTCGCTTTTTAAAGACATATGCCACAACAAATGATACTTCCTAACACTTCAATCGATGTTGTTCCTTGTGGGTTCCAAATTTTCCTGTCATTTCCAAGGATCTTGATGATTGCAACAGTTGTCGCAATGTTTGACTGATACAAGGTGGTCGTCGTAGTACTACTTATGTTTGAGAAATATTTAACAAGTGGTATATGCAACGCAGAGCCATCGAGGGCCACAAAATTTCTCGTCGGCTGTGACACTATAATGTAATAGGTCTCTTTAGCCATCTAAGTATAGAACCTAGGTTAACATTTCTCCACTAGTTGGAGAAATGTGGGCCTCCTCCTCCCCTTACAGCCCTCCTTCCCTCACCGAATGAGCCTTCTGCTGCAATTGCGTTGTTTCCTACCGACCTAAACTCGCTTTTTAAAGACATATGCCACAGCAAATGATACTTCCTAACACTTTAATCGATGTTGTTCCTTGTGGGTTCCAAATTTTCCTGTCATTTCCAAGGATCTTCATGATTCCAACAGTTGTCGCAATGTTTGACTGATACAAGGTGGTCGTCGTAGTACTACTTATGTTTGAGAAATATTTAACAAGTGGTATATGCAACGCAGAGCCATCGAGGGCCACAAAATTTCTCGTCGGCTGTGACACTATAATGTAATAGGTCTCTTTAGCCATCTAAGTATAGAACCTAGGTTAACATTTCTCCACTAGTTGGAGAAATATGGGCCTCCTCCTCCCCTTACAGCCCTCCTTCCCTCACCGAATGAGCCTTCTGCTGCAATTGCGTTGTTTCCTACCGACCTAAACTCGCTTTTTAAAGACATATGCCACAGCAAATGATACTTCCTAACACATTAATCGATGTTGTTCCTTGTGGGTTCCAAATTTTCCTGTCATTTCCAAGGATCTTGATGATTCCAACAGTTGTCGCAATGTTTGACTGATACAAGGTGGTCGTCGTAGTATTACTTATGTTTGAGATATATTTAACAAGTGGTATATGCAACGCAGAGCCATCGAGGGCCACAAAATTTCTCGTCGCCTGTGACACTATAATGTAATAGGTCTCTTTAGCCATCTAAGTATAGAACCTAGGTTAACATTTCTCCACTAGTTGGAGAAATGTGGGCCTCCTCCTCCCCTTACAGCCCTCCTTTCCTCACCGAATGAGCCTTCTGCTGCAATTGCGTTGTTTCCTACCGACCTAAACTCGCTTTTTAAAGACATATGCCACAGCAAGTGATACTCCCTAACACATTAATCGATGTTGTTCCTTGTGGGTTCCAAATTTTCCTGTCATTTCCAAGGATCTTGATGATTCCAACAGTTGTCGCAATGTTTGACTGATACAAGGTGGTCGTCGTAGTACTACTTATGTTTGAGAAATATTTAACAAGTGCTATATGCAACGCAGAGCCATCGTGAGCCACAAAATTTCTCGTCGGCTGTGACACTATAATGTAATAGGTCTCTTTAGCCATCTAAGCATAGAACCTAGGTTAACATTTCTCCACTAGTTGGAGAAATGTGGGCCTCCTCCTCCCATTACAACCCTCCTTCCCTCACCGAATGAGCCTTCTGCTGCAATTGCGTTGTTTCCTACCGACCTAAACTCGCTTTTTAAAGACATATGCCACAGCAAATGATCCTTCCTAACACATTAATCGATGTTGTTCCTTGTGGGATCCAAATTTTCCTGTCATTTCCAAGGATCTTGATGATTCCAACAGTTGTCGCAATGTTTGACTGATACAAGGTGGTCGTCGTAGTACTACTTATGTTTGAGAAATATTTAACAAGTGGTATATGCAACGCAGAGCCATCGTGAGCCACAAAATTTCTCGTCGGCTGTGACACTGTAATGTAATAGGTCTCTTTAGCCATCTAAGTATAGAACCTAGGTTAACATTTCTCCACTAGTTGGAGAAATGTGGGCCTCCTCCTCCCCTTACAGCCCTCCTTCCCTCACCGAATGAGCCTTCTGCTGCAATTGCGTTGTTTCCTACCGACCTAAACTCGCTTTTTAAAGACATATGCCACAGCAAATGATACTTCCTAACACTTCAATCGATGTTGTTCCTTGTGGGTTCCAAATTTTCCTGTCATTTCCAAGGATCTTGATGATTGCAACAGTTGTCGCAATGTTTGACTGATACAAGGTGGTCGTCGTAGTACTACTTATGTTTGAGAAATATTTAACAAGTGGTATATGCAACGCAGAGCCATCGAGGGCCACAAAATTTCTCGTCGGCTGTGACACTATAATGTAATAGGTCTCTTTAGCCATCTAAGTATAGAACCTAGGTTAACATTTCTCCACTAGTTGGAGAAATGTGGGCCTCCTCCTCCCCTTACAGCCCTCCTTCCCTCACCGAATGAGCCTTCTGCTGCAATTGCGTTGTTTCCTACCGACCTAAACTCGCTTTTTAAAGACATATGCCACAGCAAATGAAACTTCCTAACACTTTAATCGATGTTGTTCCTTGTGGGTTCCAAATTTTCCTGTCATTTCCAAGGATCTTGATGATTCCAACAGTTGTCGCAATGTTTGACTGATACAAGGTGGTCGTTGTAGTATTACTTATGTTTGAGAAATATTTAACAAGTGGTATATGCAACGCAGAGCCATCGAGGGCCACAAAATTTCTCGTCGGCTGTGACACTATAATGTAATAGGTCTCTTTAGCCATCTAAGTATAGAACCTAGGTTAACATTTCTCCACTAGTTGGAAAGATGTGGGCCTCCTCCTCCCCTTACAGCCCTCCTTTCCTCACCGAATGAGCCTTCTGCTGCAATTGCGTTGTTTCCTACCGACCTAAACTCGCTTTTTAAAGACATATGCCACAGCAAGTGATACTTCCTAACACATTAATCGATGTTGTTCCTTGTGGGTTCCAAATTTTCCTGTCATTTCCAAGGATCTTGATGATTCCAACAGTTGTCGCAATGTTTGACTGATACAAGGTGGTCGTCGTAGTACTACTTATGTTTGAGAAATATTTAACAAGTGGTATATGCAACGCAGAGCCATCGTGAGCCACAAAATTTCTCGTCGGCTGTGACACTATAATGTAATAGCTCTCTTTAGCCATCTAAGTATAGAACCTAGGTTAACATTTCTCCACTAGTTGGAGAAATGTGGGCCTCCTCCTCCCCTTACAACCCTCCTTCCCTCACCGAATGAGCCTTCTGCTGCAATTGCGTTGTTTCCTACCGACCTAAACTCGCTTTTTAAAGACATATGCCACAGCAAATGATCCTTCCTAACACATTAATCGATGTTGTTCCTTGTGGGATCCAAATTTTCCTGTCATTTCCAAGGATCTTGATGATTCCAACAGTTGTCGCAATGTTTGACTGATACAAGGTGGTCGTCGTAGTACTACTTATGTTTGAGAAATATTTAACAAGTGGTATATGCAACGCAGAGCCATCGTGAGCCACAAAATTTCTCGTCGGCTGTGACACTATAATGTAATAGGTCTCTTTAGCCATCTAAGTATAGAACCTAGGTTAACATTTCTCCACTAGTTGGAGAAATGTGGGCCTCCTCCTCCCCTTACAGCCCTCCTTCCCTCACCGAATGAGCCTTCTGCTGCAATTGCGTTGTTTCCTACCGACCTAAACTCGCTTTTTAAAGACATATGCCACAGCAAATGATACTTCCTAACACTTTAATCGATGTTGTTCCTTGTGGGTTCCAAATTTTCCTGTCATTTCCAAGGATCTTGATGATTGCAACAGTTGTCGCAATGTTTGACTGATACAAGGTGGTCGTCGTAGTACTACTTATGTTTGAGAAATATTTAACAAGTGGTATATGCAACGCAGAGCCATCGAGGGCCACAAAATTTCTCGTCGGCTGTGACACTATAATGTAATAGGTCTCTTTAGCCATCTAAGTATAGAACCTAGGTTAACATTTCTCCACTAGTTGGAGAAATGTGGGCCTCCTCCTCCCCTTACAGCCCTCCTTCCCTCACCGAATGAGCCTTCTGCTGCAATTGCGTTGTTTCCTACCGACCTAAACTCGCTTTTTAAAGACATATGCCACAGCAAATGATACTTCCTAACACATTAATCGATGTTGTTCCTTGTGGGATCCAAATTTTCCTGTCATTTCCAAGGATCTTGATGATTCCAACAGTTGTCGCAATGTTTGACTGATACAAGGTGGTCGTCGTAGTACTACTTATGTTTGAGAAATATTTAACAAGTGGTATATGCAACGCAGAGCCATCGTGAGCCACAAAATTTCTCGTCGGCTGTGACACTATAATGTAATAGGTCTCTTTAGCCATCTAAGTATAGAACCTAGGTTAACATTTCTCCACTAGTTGGAGAAATGTGGGCCTCCTCCTCCCCTTACAGCCCTCCTTCCCTCACCGAATGAGCCTTCTGCTGCAATTGCGTTGTTTCCTACCGACCTAAACTCGCTTTTTAAAGACATATGCCACAGCAAATGATACTTCCTAACACTTTAATCGATGTTGTTCCTTGTGGGTTCCAAATTTTCCTGTCATTTCCAAGGATCTTGATGATTGCAACAGTTGTCGCAATGTTTGACTGATACAAGGTGGTCGTCGTAGTACTACTTATGTTTGAGAAATATTTAACAAGTGGTATATGCAACGCAGAGCCATCGAGGGCCACAAAATTTCTCGTCGGCTGTGACACTATAATGTAATAGGTCTCTTTAGCCATCTAAGTATAGAACCTAGGTTAACATTTCTCCACTAGTTGGAGAAATGTGGGCCTCCTCCTCCCCTTACAGCCCTCCTTCCCTCACCGAATGAGCCTTCTGCTGCAATTGCGTTGTTTCCTACCGACCTAAACTCGCTTTTTAAAGACATATGCCACAGCAAATGATACTTCCTAACACATTAATCGATGTTGTTCCTTGTGGGTTCCAAATTTTCCTGTCATTTCCAAGGATCTTGATGATTCCAACAGTTGTCGCAATGTTTGACTGATACAAGGTGGTCGTCGTAGTATTACTTATGTTTGAGAAATATTTAACAAGTGGTATATGCAACGCAGAGCCATCGAGGGCCACAAAATTTCTCGTCGGCTGTGACACTATAATGTAATAGCTCTCTTTAGCCATCTAAGTATAGAACCTAGGTTAACATTTCTCCACTAGTTGGAAAAATGTGGGCCTCCTCCTCCCCTTACAGCCCTCCTTTCCTCACCGAATGAGCCTTCTGCTGCAATTGCGTTGTTTCCTACCGACCTAAACTCGCTTTTTAAAGACATATGCCACAGCAAGTGATACTTCCTAACACATTAATCGATGTTGTTCCTTGTGGGTTCCAAATTTTCCTGTCATTTCCAAGGATCTTGATGATTCCAACAGTTGTCGCAATGTTTGACTGATACAAGGTGGTCGTCGTAGTACTACTTATGTTTGAGAAATATTTAACAAGTGGTATATGCAACGCAGAGCCATCGTGAGCCACAAAATTTCTCGTCGGCTGTGACACTATAATGTAATAGGTCTCTTTAGCCATCTAAGTATAGAACCTAGGTTAACATTTCTCCACTAGTTGGAGAAATGTGGGCCTCCTCCTCCCCTTACAGCCCTCCTTCCCTCACCGAATGAGCCTTCTGCTGCAATTGCGTTGTTTCCTACCGACCTAAACTCGCTTTTTAAAGACATATGCCACAGCAAGTGATACTTCCTAACACATTAATCGATGTTGTTCCTTGTGGGTTCCAAATTTTCCTGTCATTTCCAAGGATCTTGATGATTCCAACAGTTGTCGCAATGTTTGACTGATACAAGGTGGTCGTCGTAGTACTACTTATGTTTCAGAAATATTTAACAAGTGGTATATGCAACGCAGAGCCATCGTGAGCCACAAAATTTCTCGTCGGCTGTGACACTATAATGTAATAGCTCGCTTTAGCCATCTAAGTATAGAACCTAGGTTAACATTTCTCCACTAGTTGGAGAAATGTGGGCCTCCTCCTCCCCTTACAACCCTCCTTCCCTCACCGAATGAGCCTTCTGCTGCAATTGAGTTGCTTCCTACCGACCTACACTCGCTTTTTAAAGACATATGCCACTGCAAATGATACTTCCTAACACATTATTCCCTTTTGTTCCTTGTGGGATCCAAATTTTCCTGTCATTTCCAAGGATCTTGATGATTCCAACATTTGTCGCAATGTTTGACTCATACAAGGTGGTCGTCGTAGTACTACTTATGTTTGAGAAATATTTAACAAGTGGTATATGCAACGCGGAGCCATCGTGAGCCACAAAATTTCTCGTCAGCTGTGACACTAGAATGTAATAGCTCTCTTTAGCCATCTAAGTATAGAACCTAGGTTAACATTTCTCCACTAGTTGGAGAAATGTGGGCCTCCTCCTCCCCTTACAGCCCTCCTTTCCTCACCGAATGAGCCTTCTGCTGCAATTGCCTTGTTTCCTACCGACCTAAACTCGCTTTATAAAGACATATGCCACAGCAAATGATACTTCCTAACACATTAATCGATGTTGGCTTCCAAATTTTGCTGTCTTTTCCAAGGATCTTGATGATTCCAACAGTTGTCGCAATGTTTGACTGATACAAATTGGTCGTCGTAGTAGTACTTATGTTTGAGAAATATTTAACAAGTGGTATATGCAACGCAGAGCCATCGAGGGCCACAAAATTTCTCGTCGGCTGTGACACTATAATGTAATAGCTCTCTTTAGCCAAATAAGTATAGAACCTAGGTTAACATTTCTCCACTAGTTGGAGAAATGTGGGCCTCCTCCTCCCCTTACAGCCCTCCTTCCCTCACCAAATGAGCCTTCTGCTGCAATTGCGTTGTTTCCTACCGACCTAAACTCGCTTTTTAAAGACATATGCCACTGCAAATGATACTTCCTAACACATTAATCGATGTTGTTCCTTGTGGGATCCAAATTTTCCTGTCATTTCCAAGGATCTTGATGATTCCAACAGTTGTCGCAATGTTTGACTGATACAAGGTGGTCGTCGTAGTACTACTTATGTTTGAGAAGTATTTAACAAGTGGTATATGCAACGCAGAGCCATCGTGAGCCACAAAATTTCTCGTCGGCTGTGACACTATAATGTAATAGCTCTCTTTAGCCATCTAAGTATAGAACCTAGGTTAACATTTCTCCCCTAGTTGGAGAAATGTGGGCCTCCTCCTCCCCTTACAGCCCTCCTTCCCTCACCAAATGAGCCTTCTGCTGCAATTGCGTTGTTTCCTACCGACCTAAACTCGCTTTTTAAAGACATATGCCACTGCAAATGATACATCCTAACACATTAATCGATGTTGTTCCTTGTGGGATCCAAATTTTCCTGTCTTTTCCAAGGATCTTGATGATTCCAACAGTTGTCGCAATGTTTGTCTGATACAAGGTGGTCGTCGTAGTACTACTTATGTTTCAGAAATATTTAACAAGTGGTATATGCAACGCAGAGTCATCGTGAGCCACAAAATTTCTCGTCGGCTGTGACACTTTAATGTAATTGCTCTCTTTAGCCATCTAAGTATAGAACCTAGGTTAACATTTCTCCACTAGTTGGAGAAATGTGGGCCTCCTCCTCCCCTTACAACCCTCCTTTCCTCACCGAATGAGCCTTCTGCTGCAATTGCGTTCCTTCCTACCGACCTAAACTCGCTTTTTAAAGACATATGCCACAGCAAATGATACTTCCTAACACTTTAATCGATGTTGTTCCTTGTGGGTTCCAAATTTTCCTGTCATTTCCAAGGATCTTGATGATTGCAACAGTTGTCGCAATGTTTGACTGATACAAGGTGGTCGTCGTAGTACTACTTATGTTTGAGAAATATTTAACAAGTGGTATATGCAACGCAGAGCCATCGAGGGCCACAAAATTTCTCGTCGGCTGTGACACTATAATGTAATAGGTCTCTTTAGCCATCTAAGTATAGAACCTAGGTTAACATTTCTCCACTAGTTGGAGAAATGTGGGCCTCCTCCTCCCCTTACAGCCCTCCTTCCCTCACCGAATGAGCCTTCTGCTGCAATTGCGTTGTTTCCTACCGACCTAAACTCGCTTTTTAAAGACATATGCTGTTGTGGCGTAGCCAGAGCCACGCCACTCTGAGGTAGCCGAAAGGCACGCGATGTAATGCAGACGGGCGTGAATTCTGGAACAGGATAACTATTGAATTGTAGCAAGAAAAGTACGTAGTTGCTTTATACTTAACTTTTATTCTCTGATGAATACAGCGTTCTTCTTGAGACATTTATACTATAACTCTCAAAGTAGGTAAGGCTAATGGCGCCTTGCTAGGTCGTAGTCATGTGCTTAGCTGAAGGCTATTCTAACTGTCTCTCGGCAAATGAGAGGAAGGCCTCGTACGTCTAGTCGCTAGCAATGTCGTCCGTACAACTGGGCGAGTGCTAGTCCGTCTTTCTAGACCTGCCATGTGGTGGCGCTAGGTCTGCAAGTACTGATGGCGGCGACACGCGGGTCCGACATGTACTAATGGACCGCGGCCGATTTAAGCTACCACCTAGCAAGTGTGGTGTCTGGCGGTGACACCACATATGCCACAGCAAATGATACTTCCTAACACATTAATCGATGTTGTTCCTTGTGGGTTCCAAATTTTCCTGTCATTTCCAAGGATCTTGATGATTCCAACAGTTGTCGCAATGTTTGACTGATACAAGGTGGTCGTCGTAGTATTACTTATGTTTGAGAAATATTTAACAAGTGGTATATGCAACGCAGAGCCATCGAGGGCCACAAAATTTTTCGTCGGCTGTGACAATATAATGTAATAGGTCTCTTTAGCCATCTAAGTATAGAACCTAGGTTAACATTTCTCCACTAGTTGGAAAAATGTGGGCCTCCTCCTCCCCTTACAGCCCTCCTTTCCTCACCGAATGAGCCTTCTGCTGCAATTGCGTTGTTTCCTACCGACCTAAACTCGCTTTTTAAAGACATATGCCACAGCAAGTGATACTTCCTAACACATTAATCGATGTTGTTCCTTGTGGGTTCCAAATTTTCCTGTCATTTCCAAGGATCTTGATGATTCCAACAGTTGTCGCAATGTTTGACTGATACAAGGTGGTCGTCGTAGTACTACTTATGTTTGAGAAATATTTAACAAGTGGTATATGCAACGCAGAGCCATCGTGAGCCACAAAATTTCTCGTCGGCTGTGACACTATAATGTAATAGGTCTCTTTAGCCATCTAAGTATAGAACCTAGGTTAACATTTCTCCACTAGTTGGAGAAATGTGGGCCTCCTCCTCCCCTTACAGCCCTCCTTCCCTCACCGAATGAGCCTTCTGCTGCAATTGCGTTGTTTCCTACCGACCTAAACTCGCTTTTTAAAGACATATGCCACAGCAAGTGATACTTCCTAACACATTAATCGATGTTGTTCCTTGTGGGTTCCAAATTTTCCTGTCATTTCCAAGGATCTTGATGATTCCAACAGTTGTCGCAATGTTTGACTGATACAAGGTGGTCGTCGTAGTACTACTTATGTTCCAGAAATATTTAACAAGTGGTATATGCAACGCAGAGCCATCGTGAGCCACAAAATTTTTCGTCGGCTGTGACACTATAATGTAATAGCTCGCTTTAGCCATCTAAGTATAGAACCTAGGTTAACATTTCTCCACTAGTTGGAGAAATGTGGGCCTCCTCCTCCCCTTACAACCCTCCTTCCCTCACCGAATGAGCCTTCTGCTGCAATTGCGTTGTTTCCTACCGACCTAAACTCGCTTTTTAAAGACATATGCCACAGCAAATGATACTTCCTAACACATTAATCGATGTTGTTCCTTGTGGGATTCAAATTTTCCTGTCATTTCCAAGGATCTTGATGATTCCAACAGTTGTCGCAATGTTTGACTGATACAAGGTGGTCGTCGTAGTACTACTTATGTTTGAGACGTATTTAACAAGTGGTATGTGCAACGCAGAGCCATCGTGAGCCACAAAATTTCTCGTCGGCTGTGACACTATAATGTAATAGCTCTCTTTAGCCATCTAAGTATAGAACCTAGGTTAACATTTCTCCACTAGTTGGAGAAATGTGGGCCTCCTCCTCCCCTTACAGCCCTCCTTTCCTAACCGAATGAGCCTTCTGCTGCAATTGCGTTGCTTCCTACCGACCTACACTCGCTTTTTAAAGACATATGCCACTGCAAATGATACTTCCTAACACATTATTCCCTTTTGTTCCTTGTGGGATCCAAATTTTCCTGTCATTTCCAAGGATCTTGATGATTCCAACATTTGTCGCAATGTTTGACTCATACAAGGTGGTCGTCGTAGTACTACTTATGTTTGAGAAATATTTAACAAGTGGTATATGCAACGCGGAGCCATCGTGAGCCACAAAATTTCTCGTCAGCTGTGACACTAGAATGTAATAGCTCTCTTTAGCCATCTATGTATAGAACCTAGGTTAACATTTCTCCACTAGTTGGAGAAATGTGGGCCTCCTCCTCCCCTTACAGCCCTCCTTTCCTCACCGAATGAGCCTTCTGCTGCAATTGCCTTGTTTCCTACCGACCTAAACTCGCTTTTTAAAGACATATGCCACAGCAAATGATACTTCCTAACACATTAATCGATGTTGGCTTCCAAATTTTGCTGTCTTTTCCAAGGATCTTGATGATTCCAACAGTTGTCGCAATGTTTGACTGATACAAATTGGTCGTCGTAGTACTACTTATGTTTGAGAAATATTTAACAAGTGGTATATGCAACGCAGAGCCATCGAGGGCCACAAAATTTCTCGTCGGCTGTGACACTATAATGTAATAGCTCTCTTTAGCCAAATAAGTATAGAACCTAGGTTAACATTTCTCCACTAGTTGGAGAAATGTGGGCCTCCTCCTCCCCTTACAGCCCTCCTTCCCTCACCAAATGAGCCTTCTGCTGCAATTGCGTTGTTTCCTACCGACCTAAACTCGCTTTTTAAAGACATATGCCACTGCAAATGATACTTCCTAACACATTAATCGATGTTGTTCCTTGTGGGATCCAAATTTTCCTGTCATTTCCAAGGATCTTGATGATTCCAACAGTTGTCGCAATGTTTGACTGATACAAGGTGGTCGTCGTAGTACTACTTATGTTTGAGAAGTATTTAACAAGTGGTATATGCAACGCAGAGCCATCGTGAGCCACAAAATTTCTCGTCGGCTGTGACACTATAATGTAATAGCTCTCTTTAGCCATTTAAGTATAGAACCTAGGTTAACATTTCTCCCCTAGTTGGAGAAATTTGGACCTCCTCCTCCCCTTACAGCCCTCCTTTCCTCACCGAAGGAGCCTTCTGCTGCAATTGCGTTGTTTCCTACCGACCTAAACTCGCTTTTTAAAGACATATGCCACAGCAAATGATACTTCCTAACACATTAATCGATGTTGGCTTCCAAATTTTGCTGTCTTTTCCAAGGATCTTGATGATTCCAACAGTTGTCGCAATGTTTGACTGATACAAATTGGTCGTCGTAGTACTACTTATGTTTGAGAAATATTTAACAAGTGGTATATGCAACGCAGAGCCATCGAGGGCCACAAAATGTCTCGTCGGCTGTGACACTATAATGTAATAGCTCTCTTTAGCCAAATAAGTATAGAACCTAGGTTAACATTTCTCCACTAGTTGGAGAAATGTGGGCCTCCTCCTCCCCTTACAGCCCTCCTTCCCTCACCAAATGAGCCTTCTGCTGCAATTGCGTTGTTTCCTACCGACCTAAACTCGCTTTTTAAAGACATATGCCACTGCAAATGATACTTCCTAACACATTAATCGATGTTGTTCCTTGTGGGATCCAAATTTTCCTGTCATTTCCAAGGATCTTGATGATTCCAACAGTTGTCGCAATGTTTGACTGATACAAGGTGGTCGTCGTAGTACTACTTATGTTTGAGAAGTATTTAACAAGTGGTATATGCAACGCAGAGCCATCGTGAGCCACAAAATTTCTCGTCGGCTGTGACACTATAATGTAATAGCTCTCTTTAGCCATCTAAGTATAGAACCTAGGTTAACATTTCTCCCCTAGTTGGAGAAATGTGGGCCTCCTCCTCCCCTTACAGCCCTCCTTCCCTCACCAAATGAGCCTTCTGCTGCAATTGCGTTGTTTCCTACCGACCTAAACTCGCTTTTTAAAGACATATGCCACTGCAAATGATACTTCCTAACACATTAATCGATGTTGTTCCTTGTGGGATCCAAATTTTCCTGTCTTTTCCAAGGATCTTGATGATTCCAACAGTTGTCGCAATGTTTGTCTGATACAAGGTGGTCGTCGTAGTACTACTTATGTTTCAGAAATATTTAACAAGTGGTATATGCAACGCAGAGTCATCGTGAGCCACAAAATTTCTCGTCGGCTGTGACACTTTAATGTAATTGCTCTCTTTAGCCATCTAAGTATAGAACCTAGGTTAACATTTCTCCACTAGTTGGAGAAATGTGGGCCTCCTCCTCCCCTTACAACCCTCCTTTCCTCACCGAATGAGCCTTCTGCTGCAATTGCGTTCCTTCCTACCGACCTAAACTCGCTTTTTAAAGACATATGCCACTGCAACTGATACTTCCTAACACATTAATCGATGTTGTTCCCTGTGGGTTCCAAATTTTCCTGTCATTTCCAAGGATCTTGATGATTCTAACAGTTGTCGCAATGTTTGTCTGATACAAGGTGGTCGTCATAGTACTACTTATGTTTCAGAAATATTTAACAAGTGGTATATGCAACGCAGAGTCATCGTGAGCCACAAAATTTCTCGTCGGCTGTGACACTTTAATGTAATAGCTCTCTTTAGCCATCTAAGTATAGAACCTAGGTTAACATTTCTCCACTAGTTGGAGAAATGTGGGCCTCCTCCTCCCCTTACAGCCCTCCTTTCCTCACCGAATGAGCCTTCTGCTGCAATTGCGTTGCTTCCTACCGACCTAAAATCGCTTTTTAAAGACATATGCCACTGCAAATGATACTTCCTAACACATTAATCGATGTTGTTCCCTGTGGGTTCCAAATTTTCCTGTCATTTCCAAGGATCTTGATGATTCTAATAGTTGTCGCAATGTTTGACTGATACAAGGTGGTCGTCGTAGTACTACTTATGTTTCAGAAATATTTAACAAGTGGTATATGCAACGCAGAGTCATCGTGAGCCACAAAATTTTTCGTCGGCTGTGACACTTTAATGTAATAGCTCTCTTTAGCCATCTAAGTATAGAACCTAGGTTAACATTTCTCCACTAGTTGGAGAAATGTGGGCCTCCTCCTCCCCTTACAGCCCTCCTTTCCTCACCGAATGAGCCTTCTGCTGCAATTGCGTTGCTTCCTACCGACCTAAGCTCGCTTTTTAAAGACATATGCCACAGCAAATGATACTTCCTAACACATTAATCGATGTTGTTCCTTGCTGGTTCCAAATTTTCCTGTCATTTCCAAGGATCTTGATGATTCCAACAGTTGTCGCAATGTTTGACTGATACAAGGTGGTCTTCGTAGTACTACTTATGTTTCAGAAATATTTAACAAGTGGTATATGCAACGAGGAGTCATCGTGAGCCACAAAATTTCTCGTCGGCTGTGACACTTTAATGTAATAGCTCTCTTTAGCCATCTAAGTATAGAACCTAGGTTAACATTTCTCCACTAGTTGGAGAAATGTGGGCCTCCTCCTCCCCTTACAGCCCTCCTTTCCTCACCGAATGAGCGTTCTGCTGCAATTGCGTTGTTTCCTACCGACCTAAACTCGCTTTTTAAAGACATATGCCACAGCAAATGATACTTCCTAACACATTAATCGATGTTGTTCCTTGTGGGTTCCAAATTTTCCTGTCATTTCCAAGGATCTTAATGATTCCAACAGTTGTTGCAATGTTTGACTGATACAAGGTGGTCGTCGTAGTACTACTTATGTTTCAGAAATATTTAACAAGTGGTATATGCAACGCAGAGCCATCGTGAGCCACAAAATTTCTCGTCGGCTGTGACACTATAATGTAGTAGCTCTGTTTAGCCATCTAAGCATCGAACCTAGGTTAACATTTCTCCACTAGTTGGAGAAATGTGGGCCACCTCCTCCCCTTCCAGCCCTCCTTCCCTCTCCGAATGAGCCTTCTGCTGCAATTGCGTTGTTTCCTACCGGTCTAAACTCGCTTTTTAAAGACATATGCCACAGCAAATGATACTTCCTAACACATTATTCGCCTTTGTTCCTTGTGGGATCCAAATTTTCCTGTCATTTCCAAGGATCTTGATGATTCCAACAGTTGTCGCAATATTTGACTGATACAAGGTGGTCGTCGTAGTACTACTTATGTTTCAGAAATATTTAACAAGTGGTATATGCAACGTAGAGCCATCGTGAGCCAGAAAATTTCTCGTCGGCTGTGACACTATTATGTAATAGCTCTCTTTAGCCATCTAAGCATCGAACCTAGGTTAACATTTCTCCACTAGTTGGAGAAATGTGGGCCACCTCCTCCCCTTACAGCCCTCCTTCCCTCACCGAATGAGCCTTCTGCTGCAATTGCGTTGCTTCCTACCGACCTAAACTCGCTTTCTAAAGACATATGCCACAGCAAATGATACTTCCTAACACATTAATCGATGTTGTTCCTTGTGGGTTCCAAATTTTCCTGTCTTTTCCAAGGATCTTGATGATTCCAACAGTTGTCGCAATGTTTGACTGATACAAGCTGGTCGTCGTAGTACTACTTATGTTTCAGAATTATTTAACAAGTGGTATATGCAACGCAGAGTCATCGTGAGCCACAAAATATCTCGTCGGCTGTGACACTATTATGTAATAGCGCTCTTTAGCCATCTAAGTATAGAACCTAGGTTAACATTTCTCCACTAGTTGGAGAAATGTGGGCCACCTCCTCCCCTTCCAGCCCTCCTTCCCTCACCGAATGAGCCTTCTGCTGCAATTGCGTTGTTTCCTACCGACCTAAACTCGCTTTTTAAAGTTATATACCACAGCAAATGATACCTCCTAACACATTAATCGATGTTGTTCTTTGTGGGTTCCAAATTTTCCTGTCATTTCCAAGGATCTTGATGATTCCAACAGTTGTCGCAATGTTTGACTGATACAAGGGGGTCGTCGTAGTACTACTTATGTTTGAGAAATATTTAACAAGTGGTATATGCAACGCAGAGCCATCGTGAGCCACAAAATTTCTCGTCGGCTGTGACACTATAATGTAATAGCTCTCTTTAGCCATCTAAGTATAGAACCGAGGTTAACATTTCTCCACTACTTGGAGAAATGTGGGCCTCCTCCTCCCCTTACAGCCCTCCTTTCCTCACCGAATGAGCCTTCTGCTGCAATTGCGTTGCTTCCTACCGACCTACACTCGCTTTTTAAAGACATATGCCACTGCAAATGATACTTCCTAACACATTATTCGCCTTTGTTCCTTGTGGGATCCAAATTTTTTTGTCATTTCCAAGGATCTTGATGATTCCAACCGTTGTCGCAATGTTTGACTGATACAAGGTGGTCGTCGTAGTACTACTTATGTTTCAGAAATATTTAACAAGTGGTATATGCAACGCAGAGCCATCGTGAGCCACAAAATTTCTCGTCGGCTGTGACACTATAATGTAATAGCTCTCTTTAGCCATCTAAGCATCGAACCTAGGTTAACATTTCTCCACTAGTTGGAGAAATGTGGGCCACCTCCTCCCCTTCCAGCCCTCCTTCCCTCACCGAATGAGCCTTCTGCTGCAATTGCGTTGTTTCCTACCGACCTAAACTCGCTTTTTAAAGACATATGCCACTGCAAATGATACTTCCTAACACATTAATCGATGTTGTTCCTTGTGGGTTGCAAATTTTCCTGTCATTTCCAAGGATCTTGATGAATCCAACAGTTGTCACAATGTTTGACTGATGCAAGGGGGTCGAAGTAGTGCTACTTATGTTTGAGAAATATTTAACAAGTGGTATATGCAACGCGGAGCCATCGTGAGCCACAAAATCTCTCGTCGGCTGTGACACTAGAATGTAATAGCTCTCTTTAGCCATCTAAGTATAGAACCTAGATCAACATTTCCCCACTAGTTGGAGAAATGTGGGCCTCCTCCTCCCCTTACAGCCCTCCTTCCCTCACCGATTGAGCCTTCTGCGGCAATTGTGTTATTTCATACCGACGTAAACTCGCTTTTTAAAGACATATGCCACTGCAAATGATACTTCCTAACACATGATTCGCAGTTGTTCCTTGTGGGTTCCAAACTTTCCTGTCATTTCCAAGGATCTTGAAGAGTCCATCAGTTGTCGCAACGTTTGACTGATACAAGGTGGTCGTCGTAGTAATACTTATGTTGCAGAAATATTTAACAAGTGGTATATGTAACGCAGAGCCATCGTGAGGCACAAAATTTTCCGTCGTCTGTGACACTAGAATGTAATAGTTCTCTTTAGCCATCAAAGTATAGAAACTAGGTTAACATTTCTCAACTAGTTGGAGAAATGTGAGCCTCCTCCTCCCCTTGCAGCCCTCCTTCCCTCATCGAATGAGCCTTCTGCTGCAATTGCGTTGTTTCCTACCGACCTAAACTCGCTTTTAAAACAAATTTGCCAATGCAAATGATACCTCCTAACACATGATTCGCAGTTGTTCCTTGTGGGTTCCAAATTTTCTTGTCATTTCCAAGGATCTTGATGATTCCAACAGTTGTCGCAATGTTTGACTGATTCAAGGTGGTCGTCGTAGTACTATATATGTTTCAGAAATATTTAACAAGTGGTATATGCAACGCAGAGCCATCGTGAGCCACAAAATTTTTCGTCGGCTGTGACATTAGAATGTAGTAACTCTTTTTAGCCTTCTAAGAATAGAACCTAGGTTAACATTTCTCCACTAGTTGGAGAAATGTGGGCCTCCTCCTGAACTTACAGCCCTCCTTCCCTCACCGAATGAGCCTTCTGCTGCAATTGCTTGTTTTCCTACCGACATTCACTCGATTTTTAAAGACATATGCCACTGTTAATGATGCCTAATAACACATGATTCGCAGTTGTTCCTTGTAGGTTCCAAATTTTCCTGTCATTTCCAAGGATCTTGATGATTCCAACAGTTGTCGCAAAGTTTGACTGACACAAGGTGGTCGTCGTAGTACTACTTATGTTTGAGAAATATTTAACAAGTGGTATATGCAACGCAGAGCCATCGTGAGCCACAAAATTTCTCGTCGGCTGTGACACTATAATGTAATAGCTCTCTTTAGCCATCTAAGTATAGAACCGAGGTTAACATTTCTCCACTACTTGGAGAAATGTGGGCCTCCTCCTCCCCTTACAGCCCTCCTTTCCTCACCGAATGAGCCTTCTGCTGCAATTGCGTTGCTTCCTACCGACCTACACTCGCTTTTTAAAGACATATGCCACTGCAAATGATACTTCCTAACACATTATTCGCCTTTGTTCCTTGTGGGATCCAAATTTTTTTGTCATTTCCAAGGATCTTGATGATTCCAACCGTTGTCGCAATGTTTGACTGATACAAGGTGGTCGTCGTAGTACTACTTATGTTTCAGAAATATTTAACAAGTGGTATATGCAACGCAGAGCCATCGTGAGCCACAAAATTTCTCGTCGGCTGTGACACTATAATGTAATAGCTCTCTTTAGCCATCTAAGCATCGAACCTAGGTTAACATTTCTCCACTAGTTGGAGAAATGTGGGCCACCTCCTCCCCTTCCAGCCCTCCTTCCCTCACCGAATGAGCCTTCTGCTGCAATTGCGTTGTTTCCTACCGACCTAAACTCGCTTTTTAAAGACATATGCCACTGCAAATGATACTTCCTAACACATTAATCGATGTTGTTCCTTGTGGGTTGCAAATTTTCCTGTCATTTCCAAGGATCTTGATGAATCCAACAGTTGTCACAATGTTTGACTGATGCAAGGGGGTCGAAGTAGTGCTACTTATGTTTGAGAAATATTTAACAAGTGGTATATGCAACGCGGAGCCATCGTGAGCCACAAAATCTCTCGTCGGCTGTGACACTAGAATGTAATAGCTCTCTTTAGCCATCTAAGTATAGAACCTAGATCAACATTTCCCCACTAGTTGGAGAAATGTGGGCCTCCTCCTCCCCTTACAGCCCTCCTTCCCTCACCGATTGAGCCTTCTGCGGCAATTGTGTTATTTCATACCGACGTAAACTCGCTTTTTAAAGACATATGCCACTGCAAATGATACTTCCTAACACATGATTCGCAGTTGTTCCTTGTGGGTTCCAAACTTTCCTGTCATTTCCAAGGATCTTGAAGAGTCCATCAGTTGTCGCAACGTTTGACTGATACAAGGTGGTCGTCGTAGTAATACTTATGTTGCAGAAATATTTAACAAGTGGTATATGTAACGCAGAGCCATCGTGAGGCACAAAATTTTCCGTCGTCTGTGACACTAGAATGTAATAGTTCTCTTTAGCCATCAAAGTATAGAAACTAGGTTAACATTTCTCAACTAGTTGGAGAAATGTGAGCCTCCTCCTCCCCTTGCAGCCCTCCTTCCCTCATCGAATGAGCCTTCTGCTGCAATTGCGTTGTTTCCTACCGACCTAAACTCGCTTTTAAAACAAATTTGCCAATGCAAATGATACCTCCTAACACATGATTCGCAGTTGGTCCTTGTGGGTTCCAAATTTTCTTGTCATTTCCAAGGATCTTGATGATTCCAACAGTTGTCGCAATGTTTGACTGATTCAAGGTGGTCGTCGTAGTACTATATATGTTTCAGAAATATTTAACAAGTGGTATATGCAACGCAGAGCCATCGTGAGCCACAAAATTTTTCGTCGGCTGTGACATTAGAATGTAGTAACTCTTTTTAGCCTTCTAAGAATAGAACCTAGGTTAACATTTCTCCACTAGTTGGAGAAATGTGGGCCTCCTCCTGAACTTACAGCCCTCCTTCCCTCACCGAATGAGCCTTCTGCTGCAATTGCTTGTTTTCCTACCGACATTCACTCGATTTTTAAAGACATATGCCACTGTTAATGATGCCTAATAACACATGATTCGCAGTTGTTCCTTGTAGGTTCCAAATTTTCCTGTCATTTCCAAGGATCTTGATGATTCCAACAGTTGTCGCAAAGTTTGACTGACACAAGGTGGTCGTCGTAGTACAACTTATGTTCCAGAATTTTTTAACAAGTGGTATATGCAACGCAGAGCCATCGTGAGCCACAAAATTTCTCGTCGGCTGTGACACTAGAATGTAATAGCTCTCTTTAGCCATCTAAGTATAGAACCTAGGTTAACATTTCTCCACTAGTTGGAGAAATGTGGGCGTCCTCCTCCCCTTACAGCCCTCCTTCCCTCACCGAATGAGCCTTCTGCTGCAATTGCTTTGTTTCCTACCGACATAAACTCGATTTTTAAAGACATATGCCACTGTTAATGATGCTTAATAAGACATGATTAGTTGTTGCTTATTGTGGGTTCCAAATTTTCCTGTCATTTCCAAGGATCAAGTTGGTTCCAACAGTTGTCGCAATGTTTGACTGATACAAGGTGGTCGTCGTAGTACTACTTATGTTTCAGAAATATTTAACAAGTGGTATATGTAACGCAGAACCATTGTGAGCCACAAAATTTCTCGTCGGCAGTGACACTGGAATGTAATAGATCTCTTTAGCCATCATAGGTTAACATTTCTCCACTAGTTGGAGAAATGTGTGCCTCCTCCTCCCCTTACAGCCCTCCTTCCCTCATCGAATGAGCCTTCTGCTGCAATTGCGTTGTTTCCTACCGACATAAACTCGCTTTTTAAAGACATATGCCACTGTTAATGATGCTTCCTAACACATGATTCGCAGTTGTTCCTTGTAGGTTCCAAATTTTCCTGTCATTTCCAAGGATCTTGATGATATTAACAGTTCTCGCAAAGTTCGACTGATACAAGGTGGTCGGCGTAGTACTACTTACGTTTCAGAAATATTTAACAAGTGTATATGCAACGCAGAGCCATCGTGAGCCACAAAATTTCTCGTCGGCTGTGACACTAGATTGTAATAGCTCTCTTTAGCCATCTAAGTATTGAACCTAGGTTAACATTTCTCCACTAGTTGGAGAAATGTGGGCCTCATCCTCCACTTACAGCTCTCCTTCCCTCACCGAATGAGCCTTCTGCGGCAATTGCGATGTTTCCTTCCGACCTAAACTCGCTTTTTAAACACATTTGCCACTGCAAATGATACTTCCTGACACATGATATGCAGTTGTTCCTTGTGTGTTCCAAATTTTCTTGTCATTTCCAAGGAATCTTGATGATTCCAACAGTGTCGCAATGTTTGACTGATTCAAGGTGGTCGTCGTAGTACTATATAAGTTTCAGAAATATTTAACAAGTGGTATATGCAACGCAGAGCCATCGTGAGCCACCCCCTGCGGGTTCGGGGGTTAGAATTGGCCCGCGGTATTCCTGCCTGTCGTAAGAGGCGACTAAAAGGAGTTTCAAATGTTTCGGCCTTATGTGATGGTCCCCTCTCGGGTTTGACCTCCATATTTCTAAATTATTCCGAAGAGCGAGCCACTTGGGGACGGGCGTCTTACATGGTGCATTGTATCCGTCGTGCAATTAGACCTTTAGCCGTCTTTCTCGTCGTTGCAATGGTGTCCCGCTCGTTTTCGATCTCTTGGGCGATTACCACGCTGCACTCTGCAGTGTTTCTTTTAACTGTGACGACGACCTTGGCCATTTTTGCACCTAAGATCCAGCACGGTAGCCAGTCCGTTGTGGTGGGGCCGCCATGTACCCTCTTGGTTGTAGCCCCCTGACAACACAGGGATCGCTCTACTGATGCCTGCGCCGTTATCTCCCCACGTATGCCAAGGAGTAGATGCCCATCGCCCTGGGGCATCGGGACTCCCGGCAATGGCCATCCTGCCAGGTGGCCTTTGCTGTGGCTGGGTGGCGCCCGTGGGGAGGGCCCTTGGTCGGAGTAGGTGGCATCAGGGCGGATGACCCGCAATGAAGCGTGGTACATCATCTCTCGCTGGCGGCCAGCCGTCAGCAGTCTCTAAGCGTTCCAAATCTCACTTTAAGGCTAATGTGTATGACCCCAAATCGTTCCCCTCCCTGGCCACACCATGGGAGGAACGAAAGGCTGTGAATGAGAGCGAAAGATACTCGCCCCGGTATCTCGTCTGTACCAGAGCTGACGGGGACTCGTTTGTGTCTGTGAAGCCTCAGTTCTTTGTCGAACGTTTAGAGGACAAGTTCGGGGAGGTGGAGGGCTTGTCGAAGATGCGGTCTGGATCGGTGTTGATAAAAACGGCATCCTCTGCCCAGTCACGAGCCTTGCTGGCTTGTACGAAGTTGGGGGATGTGTCTGTTACTATCACCCCACATAACAGCTTAAATATGGTCCAGGGAATTATTTTTCACCGCGATCTCCTTTTACAGTCCGATGACGAGCTGCGCGCCAACTTGGAGCGCCGAGGTGTCCATTTCGTCCGGCGCGTCCACCGGGGTCCGTGGGATCGTCAAGTTGCCACCGGTGCCTTCATCTTGGCCTTCGAGGGTGACACGTTACCTGAGAAGGTCAAGGTGATGGTGTACCGTTGTGATGTCAAGCCGTATATCCCTCCCCCGATGCGGTGCTTCAAGTGTTGGAAGTTCGGCCACATGTCTTCACGCTGTGCTTCCGACCTCGTCTGTCGCGATTGCGGTCGACCTTCCCATCCTGATCATCCCTGTGCGCCGCCTCCAATCTGTGTGAACTGTGGTGTGCACCATCCGCCTTGCTCGCCAGACTGTCCGATTCTGCAGAAGGAGCGGAAGATCATGGAAATCAAGACTCTCGACCGCCTGACGTACACTGAGGCGAAGCGGAAATATGATCGGCTTCATCCAGTGCGCATGACAGCTTCTTATGCCGCAACTGTCACTCCTTCTACAATTCCATCCACTCCAGTCAGCTCTCAGAGTCGAAGTCCCACACCTGCCCCCTTGATGGTGGGGGGCACTAAACCTCCTGTTGCTCCTGCTCCATCTACTTCAGGAGCAACACCCCCCCAACCATCGGGGACATCAGTCCCCCCTTCCCAGCCGGAGAAGCGTAAGACTTCTTCGGCTACTCTCGTACGTTCCGACCGGTTCCAAAGCCGACAGCCACTAGTGGCTCAAACAACCGCCAGTCCCTGGTCGTCGGGACACACGGTCATCGTCTGTCCCTGAGACTGACCCAGTGACGCCCACCCAGCCTGAACCACCCAAGGCGCAGTGCGAGAAGCAGAAGAAGAAGAAACTCCCCAAGGCTACCGAGATTGCGGTGGCACCCATTCCACCGCTTCCTACAAGCTCTGCATCTGAGGATAAGGTGGAGATTCTGGCGTCCACTGAGGACATGGATCTCGCCAGTCCCTCGGATGCAATAGATAGCTGTTGTCCAGGTGGTGACTCAGTAGCAGCAGGGGCCCCGGAGGCGTAATCTGCCTCCCCAATCCCTTCACGCCTTTCCCATCCATTGCTAATACCATCCTCCAGTGGAACTGCAGCGGATTCTTCCACCATCTAGCTGAGCTCCGCCAACTTATCAGCCGTCATCCTTTCCTTTGCATTGCTCTGCAGGAAACTTGGTTTCCAGCAATGCGAACCCCCGCCCTCCGTGGCTATCAGGGTTATTTTAAGAACCGGGCAGCTTATGAAAGGGTGTCTGGTGGCGTCTGCATATATGTCCTTAACTCTCCTCACAGCGAGTTTGTACCTCTACAAACAGCTTTAGAGGCTGTCGCTGTTAGGGTGTGGACGCCACAGGCTATTACCGTCTGCAGTATTTACCTTCCACCTGATGGTGCTGTCGCGCAGCATGTCCTGGCTGCTCTGATAGCCCAACTGCCGCCACCTTTTTTGCTGCTGGGCGATTTCAATGCCCACAATCCTCTATGGGGTGGGACTGTTTCCGATGACCGCGGTCGGGCCGTGGAGCATGTGTTGGCTCAGCTCGACCTTAGCCTCTTGAACACTGGTGCTCCCACGCATTTCAGTGTGGCCCATGGCTCGTTCTCGGCCATCGATCTCTCTATTTGCAGCCCTGGACTTGTCCCATCCCTCCACTGGAGAGTGCATCCTGACCTGTGTGGTAGTGACCATTTTCCCATCTATTTGTCACTGCCCCAGTGTCATTCTTCCGGGCGCTTGCCCCGCTGGGCTCTCCACAGGGCTGACTGGCCAGCTTTTACTTCCGCTGCAACCATTGAGTCTCCCCCACAGGGTGACATTGACGAGGTGGTGCGTGTTTTAACCACGTCCATCATTTCAGCGGCCGAGGCTGCCATCCCCCGTTCTTCTGGCCACCCTCGGAGGAGGGCTGTACCCTGGTGGTCGCCGGAGGTTGCTGAGGCTATTCGCGACCGTCGGCGGGCTCTCCAGCGTCATAGGCGGCACCCGTCTCTTGAGACCCTCATCACCTTTAAGAGGCTCCGTGCCTTCGCCCGTCGTCTTATTGCACGGCGTAAGCAGGAGTGCTGGGAGAGGTATGTCTCATCCTTGGGCTCCCGTGTCTCCCCCACGCTCGTGTGGTCCCGGATCCGGCGGATTTACGGATACCAGACCCCTATGGGTGTCCCTAGGCTATCCCTGGACGGCGCTGTCTGCACGGACGCTGCCGCCATTGCTGAACGGCTTGCCGCGCACTTTGCTAGAGCTCTGCGACTGCATCCTATCCCCCCGCCTTTCGCTCTCTAAAGGAGCGAGCCGAGCGGACGGCGTTCTCATTCCACACGCGTCGTTCTGAAACATACAATGCTCCTTTCAGCGAGAGGGAATTCCTCGCTGCCCTCGCCGATTGCCCTGATACAGCACCAGGCCCAGACTGCATCCACGCGCAGAAGCTGAAGCATCTCTCCAGGGACTGCCAGAGACACATTCTCGCGATATTTAATCGCATTTGGAGCGAAGGCGTGTTCCCGTCGCAATGGCGAGAGGGTGTTATTGTCCCCATCTTGAAGCCCGGTGCGGACCCACTGGCGGTGGACAGCTATCGTCCCATTACCCTCACCAACGTTTTGTGCAAATTGCTCGAACGTATGGTGGGGCAGCGTTTGTGTTGGGTCCTTGAGTCGCGCGGTCTCCTCGCTCCATCCCAGGGTGGCTTCCGTCAGGGCTGGTCTGCCACGGACAATTTGGTGCGGCTGGAATCTGCAGTCCGTACGGCCTTTGCCCGACGTCAGCATCTCGTTGCTGTATTTTTCGATCTGCGGAAGGCGTATGACACCACATGGCGGCATCACATCCTCGCCACGTTGCATGAGTGTGGTCTTCGTGGTCGGCTCCCGGCTTTCCTTCAAACCTTTTTATTGCGCCGCTCTTTCCGGGTGCAAGTCGGTGCCACCTCTAGTTCATCTTATATACAGGAAAATTGGGTCCCGCAGGGCTCGTTGTTGAGCGTCTCCTTATTTCTAGTGGCCATTAATGGTCTGGCTGCAGCAGTGGGGTCGTCGGTGTCTCCTTCTTTGTATGCCGACGACTTCTGCATCTCATTTAGCTCCACGACTACGGGAGTCGCCGACTGCAGGCTGCAAGTCGCCATTCGCAAGGCAGCATCATGGACTCTGACTCATGGTTTTCAGTGCTCTGCAGCCAAGACTCGAGTTATGCACTTCTGCAGGCGTCGGACGGTCCACCCTCATCCTGAACTTTACCTCGACGGTCACCTGCTTGAAGTGGTGGACACTTGCCGCTTCTTGGGACTCGTGTTTGATGCCCGGCTCACATGGGTTCCTCATGTTACTCAGCTGAAGCAAAAATGCTGGCGGCACCTCAACGCCCTCCGCTGTCTTAGCCACACATCTTGGGGTGCAGATCGCTGCACGCTGCTGCGATTGTACAGAGCCCTTGTGCAGTCCCGGCTTGATTATGGGAGCCCGGCCTATGGGTCTGCATCACCCTCAGTGTTGAAGTTGTTAGATCCCATACACCACTGTGGGGTTTGGCTTGCAACTGGCGCTTTTCGTACCAGCCCCATGGATAGTCTACTGGTGGAGGCCGGGGTTCCCCCGCTGCGGATTCACCGCCATCGACTGCTCGCCGACTATGCTGTCCACGTGCATTGCTCGCCAGGCCATCCCAATCGTCGCCTGCTTTTCCCTGCCATGGTCCTCCATCTGCCCGAACGGCGACCTAGGTCTGGGCTTTCCATAGCTGTCCGTGTCCAGTCCCTGCTGTCAGAACTGGGGTCATTCCCTCTTCTGCCTCCCTTCCGGGTCCATACACCTACGCCTCCCTGGTGTTTGTCCCGGACGTCCGTCCGTCTGGATTTGGCACAGGGACCTAAGGACTCGGTTCCGCCTGTGGCCCTCCGTCGCCGTTTTCTTGCGCTCCTCGAATCATTCCCGGGCTGTGAGCCTGTCTACACTGATGGTTCCCTGGTTGATGGTCGCACTGCCTACGCTTTTGCTCACGCTGCCCATGTTGAACAGCGCTCCTTGCCGGCTGGCTGCAGTATTTTTACTGCGGAGCTGGTGGCCGTCTTGCGCGCTCTTGAGCATATGCGTTTCTGCTCAGGTAGGTCCGTCGTCATCTGCAGTGACTCCCTGAGCAGCCTTCAGGCCATCGACCGCTGCTATCCCTCTTCTCTTCTGGTGTCCTCTATTCAGGAGTCTGTTTCCGCCATTGCCCGCTCTGGTCGTCCGGTGGTCTTGGTTTGGACGCCACGTCATGTTGGCATCCCGGAAAACGAACGTGTTGACAGGCTGGCCAAACGGGCGATCGACGCCCCAGCTTTGGAGATCGGCCTCACAGCTCGCGACCTGCAGCTGGTGTTGCCCCGTAAGGTGCTTGGGGTGTGGTCTGTTGAGTGGCATGGCATGACAGCCCAGAATAAACTGCGGGCTGTCAAGGAGACGACCGATGTGTGGCGCTCCTCCCTGCGGTCTTCTCGCAGGGACTCTGTCATCCTGTGTCGGCTCCGCATCGGCCATACATACCTGACGCACGGCCATCTTTTACGTCAGGAGGATCCCCCCCTGTGTCGGTGTGGGACCCGGCTGACGGTCGCCCACGTTTTATTGGAGCGTCCCCGACTGCGCACCCTTCGGCAGTCTTTTAATTTCCCGGGCACATTGCCTTTGATTTTAGTGATGATGTCTCCATGGCTGACAATGTTTTACATTTTATCCGTGCTAGTCCTTTTTATGGATCCATTTAGGGGGATCCTGCACTTTTCCGTTTCTGTGTCTTTTGTCCTCGCGTCTCTCCATATTTGTTGCTGTTTTGGTGTCTCATCGGATGGTTGACTCTTTCCCTTTTTTGTTGTCGTGGTCAGTCAACAGTCTCCGGCCATCTTCGTTTCCTCTATTTCTTTCTGTCTGGTGTTCGTCTGTACTCTTCTTTTCTGTAGTGTTCGTTGACTAATTTGAGTTCTTTAGCACCTGGGGGGGGGGGGCAGTCTCCTTCCCCTTGGGGTTTTATCTGCTCTGCGACTTTCTCTCGCTTGTTTTTGGAATGGGGGACTGATGACCTTAGCTGTTTAGTCCCCCTTAAACATCCTAACAACCACCACCACCATCCTCCCCTTACAGCCCTCCTTCCCTCACCGAATGAGCCTTCTGCTGCAATTGCGACCTTTGCTACCGACCTAAACTCGCTTTTTAAACACATTTGCCACTGCAAATGATACTTCCTAACACATGATTCGCAGTTGTTCCTTGTGGGGTCCAAATTTTCCTGTCATTTCCAAGGATCTTGATGATATTAACAGTTGTCGCAATGTTTGACTGATTCAAGGTGGTCGTCGAAGTAGTATTTATGTTTCAGAAATATTTAACAAGTGGTATATGGAACGCAGAGCCATCGTGGGCCACAAAATTTCTCGTCGGCTGTGACATTAGAATGTAATACTTCTCTTTAGCCTTCTAGGCATAGAACCCAGGTTAACATTTCTCCACTAGTTGGAGAAATGTGGGCCTCCTCCTCCCCTTACAGCCCTCCTTCCCTCACCGAATGAGCCTTCTGCTGCAATTGCGACCTTTGCTACCGACCTAAACTCGCTTTTTAAACACATTTGCCACTGCAAATGATACTTCCTAACACATGATTCGCAGTTGTTCCTTGTGGGGTCCAAATTTTCCTGTCATTTCCAAGGATCTTGATGATATTAACAGTTGTCGTAATGTTTGACTGATTCAAGGTGGTCGTCGTAGTAGTATTTATGTTTCAGAAATATTTAACAAGTGGTATATGGAACGCAGAGCCATCGTGGGCCACAAAATTTCTCGTCGGCTGTGACATTAGAATGTAATACTTCTCTTTACCCTTCTAGGCATACAACCTAGGTTAACATTTCTCCACTAGTTGGAGAAATGTGGGCCTCCTCCTCCCCTTACAGCCCTCCTTCCCTCACCGAATGAGCCTTCTGCTGCAATTGCGACCTTTGCTACCGACCTAAACTCGCATTTTAAACACATTTGCCACTGCAAATGATACTTCCTAACACATGATTCGAAGTTGTTCCTTGTGGGGTCCAAATTTTCCTGTCATTTCCAAGGATCTTGATGATATTAACAGTTGTCGCAATGTTCGACTGATTCAAGGTGGTCGTCGTAGTAGTATTTATGTTTCAGAAATATTTAACAAGTGGTATATGGAACGCAGAGCCATCGAGGGCCACAAAATTTCTCGTCGGCTGTGACATTAGAATGTAATATCTCTCTTTAGCCTTCTAGGCATAGAACCTAGGTTAACATTTCTCCACTATTTGGAGAAATGTGGGCCTCCTCCTCCCCTTACAGCCCTCCTTCCCTCACCGAATGAGCCTTCTGCTGCAATTGCGACCTTTGCTACCGACCTAAACTCGCTTTTTAAACACATTTGCCACTGCAAATGATACTTCCTAACACATGATTCGCAGTTGTTCCTTGTGGGGTCCAAATTTTCCTGTCATTTCCAAGGATCTTGATGATATTAACAGTTGTCGCAATGTTTGACTGCTTCAAGGTGGTCGTCGTAGTAGTATTTATGTTTCAGAAATATTTAACAAGTGGTATATGGAACGCAGAGCCATCGTGGGCCACAAAATTTTTCGTCTGCTGTGACATTAGAATGTAATACTTCTCTTTAGCCTTCTAGGCATAGAACCTAGGTTAACATTTCTCCACTAGTTGGAGAAATGTGGGCCTCCTCCTCCCCTTACTGCCCTCCTTCCCTCACCGAATGAGCCTTCTGCTGCAATTGCGACCTTTGCTACCGACCTAAACTCGCTTTTTAAACACATTTGCCACTGCAAATGATACTTCCTAACACATGATTTGCAGTTGTTCCTTGTGGGGTCCAAGTTTTCCTGTCATTTCCAAGGATCTTGATGATATTAACAGTTGTCGCAATGTTTGACTGATTCAAGGTGGTCGTCGTAGTAGTATTTATGTTTCAGAAATATTTAACAAGTGGTATATGGAACGCAGAGCCATCGTGGGCCACAAAATTTCTCGTCGGCTGTGACATTAGAATGTAATATCTCTCTTTAGCCTTCTAGGCATAGAACCTTGGTTAACATTTCTCCACTAGTTGGAGAAATGTGGGCCTCCTCCTCCCCTTACAGCCCTCCTTCCCTCACCGAATGAGCCTTCTGCTGCAATTGCGACCTTTGCTACCGACCTTAACTCGCATTTTAAACACATTTGCCACTGCAAATGATACTTCCTAACACATGATTCGAAGTTGTTCCTTGTGGGGTCCAAATTTTCCTGTCATTTCCAAGGATCTTGATGATATTAACAGTTGTCGCAATGTTTGACTGATTCAAGGTGGTCGTCGTTGTAGTATTTATGTTTCAGAAATATTTAACAAGTGGTATATGGAACGCAGAGCCATCGAGGGCCACAAAATTTCTCGTCGGCTGTGACATTAGAATGTAATATCTCTCTTTAGCCTTCTAGGCATAGAACCTAGGTTAACATTTCTCCACTATTTGGAGAAATGTGGGCCTCCTCCTCCCCTTACAGCCCTCCTTCCCTCACCGAATGAGCCTTCTGCTGCAATTGCGACCTTTGCTACCGACCTAAACTCGCTTTTTAAACACATTTGCCACTGCAAATGATACTTCCTAACACATGATTCGCAGTTGTTCCTTGTGGGGTCCAAATTTTCCTGTCATTTCCAAGGATCTTGATGATATTAACAGTTGTCGCAATGTTTGACTGATTCAAGGTGGTCGTCGTAGTAGTATTTATGTTTCAGAAATATTTAACAAGTGGTATATGGAACGCAGAGCCATCGTGGGCCACAAAATTTCTCGTCGGCTGTGACATTAGAATGTAATACCTCTCTTTAGCCTCCTAGGCATAGAACCTAGGTTAACAATTCTCCACTAGTTGGAGAAATGTGGGACTCCTCCTCCCCTTACAGCCCTCCTTCCCTCACCGAATGAGCCTTCTGCTGCAATTGCGACCTTTGCTACCGACCTAAACTCGCTTTTTAAACACATTTGCCACTGCAAATGATACTTCCTAACACATGATTCGCAGTTGTTCCTGGTGGGGTCCAAATTTTCCTGTCATTTCCAAGGATCTTGATGATATTAACAGTTGTCGCAATGTTTGACTGATTCAAGGTGGTCGTCGTAGTAGTATTTATGTTTCAGAAATATTTAACAAGTGGTATATGGAACGCAGAGCCATCGTGGGCCACAAAATTTTTCGTCTGCTGTGACATTAGAATGTAATACTTCTCTTTAGCCTTCTAGGCATAGAACCTAGGTTAACATTTCTCCACTAGTTGGAGAAATGTGGGCCTCCTCCTCCCCTTACAGCCCTCCTTCCCTCACCGAATGAGCCTTCTGCTGCAATTGCGACCTTTGCTACCGACCTAAACTCGCTTTTTAAACACATTTGCCACTGCAAATGACACTTCCTAACACATGATTTGCAGTTGTTCCTTGTGGGGTCCAAGTTTTCCTGTCATTTCCAAGGATCTTGATGATATTAACAGCTGTCGCAATGTTTGACTGATTCAAGGTGGTCGTCGTAGTATTATTTATGTTTCAGAAATATTTAACAAGTGGTATATGGAACGCAGAGCCATCGTGGGCCACAAAATTTCTTGTCGGCTGTGACATTAGAATGTAATATCTCTCTTTAGCCTTCTAGGCATAGAACCTTGGTTAACATTTCTCCACTAGTTGGAGAAATGTGGGCCTCCTCCTCCCCTTACAGCCCTCCTTCCCTCACCGAATGAGCCTTCTGCTGCAATTGCGACCTTTGCTACCGACCTAAACTCGCATTTTAAACACATTTGCCACTGCAAATGATACTTCCTAACACATGATTCGCAGTTGTTCCTTGTGGGGTCCAAATTTTCCTGTCATTTCCAAGGATCTTGATGATATTAACAGTTGTCGCAATGTTTGACTGATTCAAGGTGGTCGTCGTAGTAGTATTTATGTTTCAGAAATATTTAACAAGTGGTATATGGAACGCAGAGCCATCGAGGGCCACAAAATTTCTCGTCGGCTGTGACATTAGAATGTAATATCTCTCTTTAGCCTTCTAGGCATAGAACCTAGGTTAACATTTCTCCACTAGTTGGAGAAATGTGGGCCTCCTCCTCCCCTTACAGCCCTCCTTCCCTCACCGAATGAGCCTTCTGCTGCAATTGCGACCTTTGCTACCGACCTAAACTCGCTTTTTAAACTCATTTGCCACTGCAAATGATACTTCCTAACACATGATTCGCAGTTGTTCCTTGTGGGGTCCCAATTTTCCTGTCATTTCCAAGGATCTCGATGATATTAACAGTTGTCGCAATGTTTGACTGATTCAAGGTGGTCGTCGTAGTAGTATTTATGTTTCAGAAATATTTAACAAGTGGTATATGGAACGCAGAGCCATCGTGGGCCACAAAATTTCTCGTCGGCTGTGACATTAGAATGTAATATCTCTCTTTAGCCTTCTAGGCATAGAACCTTGGTTAACATTTCTCCACTAGTTGGAGAAATGTGGGCCTCCTCCTCCCCTTACAGCCCTCCTTCCCTCACCGAATGAGCCTTCTGCTGCAATTGCGACCTTTGCTACCGACCTAAACTCGCATTTTAAACACATTTGCCACTGCAAATGATACTTCCTAACACATGATTCGCAGTTGTTCCTTGTGGGGTCCAAATTTTCCTGTCATTTCCAAGGATCTTGATGATATTAACAGTTGTCGCAATGTTTGACTGATTCAAGGTGGTCGTCGTAGTAGTATTTATGTTTCAGAAATATTTAACAAGTGGTATATGGAACGCAGAGCCATCGTGGGCCACAAAATTTCTCGTCGGCTGTGACATTAGAATGTAATATCCCTCTTTAGCCTTCTAGGCATAGAGCCTAGGTTAACATTTCTCCACTAGTTGGAGAAATGTGGGCCTCCTCCTCCCCTTACAGCCCTCCTTCCCTCACCGAATGAGCCTTCTGCTGCAATTGCGACCTTTGCTACCGACCTAAACTCGCTTTTTAAACTCATTTGCCACTGCAAATGATACTTCCTAACACATGATTCGCAGTTGTTCCCTGTGGGGTCCAAATTTTCCTGTCATTTCCAAGGATCTTGATGATATTAACAGTTGTCGCAATGTTTGACTGATTCAAGGTGGTCGTCGTAGTAGTATTTATGTTTCAGAAATATTTAACAAGTGGTATATGGAACGCAGAGCCATCGAGGGCCACAAAATTTCTCGTCGGCTGTGACATTAGAATGTAATATCTCTCTTTAGCCTTCTAGGCATAGAACCTAGGTTAACATTTCTCCACTAGTTGGAGAAATGTGGGACTCCTCCTCCCCTTACAGCCCTCCTCCCCTCACCGAATGAGCCTTCTGCTGCAATTGCGACCTTTGCTACCGACCTAAACTCGCTTTTTAAACACATTTGCCAATGCAAATGATACTTCCTAACACATGATTCGCAGTTGTTCCTTGTGGGGTCCAAATTTTCCTGTCATTTCCAAGGATCTTGATGATATTAACAGTTGTCGCAATGTTTGACTGATTCAAGGCGGTCGTCGTAGTAGTATTTATGTTTCAGACATATTTAACAAGTGGTATATGGAACGCAGAGCCATCGTGGGCCACAAAATTTCTCGTCGGCTGTGACATTAGAATGTAATACCTCTCTTTAGCCTTCTAGGCATAGAACCTAGGTTAACAATTCTCCACTAGTTGGAGAAATGTGGGCCTCCTCCTCCCCTTACAGCCCTCCTTCCCTCACCGAATGAGCCTTCTGCTGCAATTGCGACCTTTGCTACCGACCTAAACTCGCTTTTTAAACTCATTTGCCACTGCAAATGATACTTCCTAACACATGATTCGCAGTTGTTCCCTGTGGGGTCCAAATTTTCCTGTCATTTCCAAGGATCTTGATGATATTAACAGTTGTCGCAATGTTTGACTGATTCAAGGTGGTCGTCGTAGTAGTATTTATGTTTCAGAAATATTTAACAAGTGGTATATGGAACGCAGAGCCATCGAGGGCCACAAAATTTCTCGTCGGCTGTGACATTAGAATGTAATATCTCTCTTTAGCCTTCTAGGCATAGAACCTAGGTTAACATTTCTCCACTAGTTGGAGAAATGTGGGACTCCTCCTCCCCTTACAGCCCTCCTCCCCTCACCGAATGAGCCTTCTGCTGCAATTGCGACCTTTGCTACCGACCTAAACTCGCTTTTTAAACACATTTGCCAATGCAAATGATACTTCCTAACACATGATTCGCAGTTGTTCCTTGTGGGGTCCAAATTTTCCTGTCATTTCCAAGGATCTTGATGATATTAACAGTTGTCGCAATGTTTGACTGATTCAAGGCGGTCGTCGTAGTAGTATTTATGTTTCAGACATATTTAACAAGTGGTATATGGAACGCAGAGCCATCGTGGGCCACAAAATTTCTCGTCGGCTGTGACATTAGAATGTAATACCTCTCTTTAGCCTTCTAGGCATAGAACCTAGGTTAACAATTCTCCACTAGTTGGAGAAATGTGGGACTCCTCCTCCCCTTACAGCCCTCCTTCCCTCACCGAATGAGCCTTCTGCTGCAATTGCGACCTTTGCTACCGACCTAAACTCGCATTTTAAACACATTTGCCACTGCAAATGATACTTCCTAACACATGATTCGCAGTTGTTCCTTGTGGGGTCCAAATTTTCCTGTCATTTCCAAGGATCTTGATGATATTAACAGTTGTCGCAATGTTTGACTGATTCAAGGTGGTCGTCGTAGTAGTATTTATGTTTGAGAAATATTTAACAAGTGGTATATGGAACGCAGAGCCATCGAGGGCCACAAAATTTCTCGTCGGCTGTGACATTAGAATGTAATACTTCTCTTTAGCCTTCTAGGCATAGAACCTAGGTTAACATTTCTCCACTATTTGGAGAAATGTGGGCCTCCTCCTCCCCTTACAGCCCTCCTTCCCTCACCGAATGAGCCTTCTGCTGCAATTGCGACCTTTGCTACCGACCTAAACTCGCTTTTTAAACACATTCGCCACTGCAAATGATACTTCCTAACACATGATTCGCAGTTGTTCCTTGTGGGGTCCAAATTTTCCTGTCATTTCCAAGGATCTTAATGATATTAACAGTTGTCGCAGTGTTTGACTGATTCAAGGTGGTCGTCGTAGTAGTATTTATGTTTCAGAAATATGTAACAAGTGGTATATGGAACGCAGAGCCATCGTGGGCCACAAAATTTCTCGTCGGCTGTGACATTAGAATGTAATACCTCTCTTTAGCCTTCTAGGCATAGAACCTAGGTTAACATTTCTCCACTAGTTGGAGAAATGTGGGCCTCCTCCTCCCCTTACAGCCCTCCTTCCCTCACCGAATGAGCCTTCTGCTGCAATTGCGACCTTTGCTACCGACCTAAACTCGCTTTTTAAACACATTTGCCACTGCAAATGATACTTCCTAACACATGATTCGCAGTTGTTCCTTGTGGGGTCCAAATTTTCCTGTCATTTCCAAGGATCTTGATGATATTAACAGTTGTCGCAATGTTTGACTGATTCAAGGTGGTCGTCGTAGTAGTATTTATGTTTCAGAAATATTTAACAAGTGGTATATGGAACGCAGAGCCATCGTGGGCCACAAAATTTCTCGTCGGCTGTGACATTAGAATGTAATATCTCTCTTTAGCCTTCTAGGCATAGAACCCAGGTTAACATTTCTCCACTAGTTGGAGAAATGTGGGCCTCCTCCTCCCCTTACAGCCCTCCTTCCCTCACCGAATGAGCCTTCTGCTACAATTGCGACCTTTGCTACCGACCTAAACTCGCATTTTAAACACATTTGCCACTGCAAATGATACTTCCTAACACATGATTCGCAGTTGTTCCCTGTGGGGTCCAAATTTTCCTGTCATTTCCAAGGATCTTGATGATATTAACAGTTGTCGCAATGTTTGACTGATTCAAGGTGATCGTCGTAGTAGTATTTATGTTTCAGAAATATTTAACAAGTGGTATATGGAACGCAGAGCCATCGAGGGCCACAAAATTTCTCGTCGGCTGTGACATTAGAATGTAATACTTCTCTTTAGCCCTCTAGGCATAGAACCTAGGTTATCATTTCTCCACTAGTTGGAGAAATGTGGGCCTGCTCCTCCCCTTACAGCCCTCCTTCCCTCACCGAATGAGCCTTCTGCTGCAATTGCGACCTTTGCTACCGACCTAAACTCGCTTTTTAAACACATTTGCCACTGCAAATGATACTTCCTAACACATGATTCGCAGTTGTTCCCTGTGGGGTCCAAATTTTCCTGTCATTTCCAAGGATCTTGATGATATTAACAGTTGTCGCAATGTTTGACTGATTCAAGGTGATCGTCGTAGTAGTATTTATGTTTCAGAAATATTTAACAAGTGGTATATGGAACGCAGAGCCATCGAGGGCCACAAAATTTCTCGTCGGCTGTGACATTAGAATGTAATACTTCTCTTTAGCCTTCTAGGCATAGAACCTAGGTTAACATTTCTCCACTATTTGGAGAAATGTGGGCCTCCTCCTCCCCTTACAGCCCTCCTTCCCTCACCGAATGAGCCTTCTGCTGCAATTGCGACCTTTGCTACCGACCTAAACTCGCTTTTTAAACACATTTGCCACTGCAAATGATACTTCCTAACACATGATTCGCAGTTGTTCCTTGTGGGGTCCAAGTTTTCCTGTCATTTCCAAGGATCTTGATGATATTAACAGTTGTCGCAATGTTTGACTGATTCAAGGTGGTCGTCGTAGTAGTATTTATGTTTCAGAAATATTTAACAAGTGGTATATGGAACGCAGAGCCATCGTGGGCCGCAAAATTTCTCGTCGGCTGTGACATTAGAATGTAATATCTCTCTTTAGCCTTCTAGGCATAGAACCTTGGTTAACATTTCTCCACTAGTTGGAGAAATGTGGGCCTCCTCCTCCCCTTACAGCCCTCCTTCCCTCACCGAATGAGCCTTCTGCTGCAATTGCGACCTTTGCTACCGACCTAAACTCGCTTTTTAAACACATTTGCCACTGCAAATGATACTTCCTAACACATGATTCGCAGTTGTTCCCTGTGGGGTCCAAATTTTCCTGTCATTTCCAAGGATCTTGATGATATTAACAGTTGTCGCAATGTTTGACTGATTCAAGGTGGTCGTCGTAGTAGTATTTATGTTTCAGAAATATTTAACAAGTGGTATATGGAACGCAGAGCCATCGAGGGCCACAAAATTTCTCGTCGGCTGTGACATTAGAATGTAATATCTCTCTTTAGCCTTCTAGGCATAGAACCTAGGTTAACATTTCTCCACTAGTTGGAGAAATGTGGGCCTCCTCCTCCCCTTACAGCCCTCCTCCCCTCACCGAATGAGCCTTCTGCTGCAATTGCGACCTTTGCTACCGACCTAAACTCGCTTTTTAAACACATTTGCCACTGCAAATGATACTTCCTAACACATGATTCGCAGTTGTTCCTTGTGGGGTCCAAATTTTCCTGTCATTTCCAAGGATCTTGATGATATTAACAGTTGTCGCAATGTTTGACTGATTCAAGGCGGTCGTCGTAGTAGTATTTATGTTTCAGAAATATTTAACAAGTGGTATATGGAACGCAGAGCCATCGAGGGCCACAAAATTTCTCGTCGGCTGTGACATTAGAATGTAATACTTCTCTTTAGCCTTCTAGGCATAGAACCTAGGTTAACACTTCTCCACTATTTGGAGAAATGTGGGCCTCCTCCTCCCCTTACAGCCCTCCTTCCCTCACCGAATGAGCCTTCTGCTGCAATTGCGACCTTTGCTACCGACCTAAACTCGCTTTTTAAACACATTCGCCACTGCAAATGATACTTCCTAACACATGATTCGCAGTTGTTCCTTGTGGGGTCCAAATTTTCCTGTCATTTCCAAGGATCTTAATGATATTAACAGTTGTCGCAGTGTTTGACTGATTCAAGGTGGTCGTCGTAGTAGTATTTATGTTTCAGAAATATGTAACAAGTGGTATATGGAACGCAGAGCCATCGTGGGCCACAACATTTCTCGTCGGCTGTGACATTAGAATGTAATACCTCTCTTTAGCCTTCTAGGCATAGAACCTAGGTTAACATTTCTCCACTAGTTGGAGGAATGTGGGCCTCCTCCTCCCCTTACAGCCCTCCTTCCCTCACCGAATGAGCCTTCTGCTGCAATTGCGACCTTTGCTACCGACCTAAACTCGCTTTTTAAACACATTTGCCACTGCAAATGATACTTCCTAACACATGATTCGCAGTTGTTCCTTGTGGGGTCCAAATTTTCCTGTCATTTCCAAGGATCTTAATGATATTAACAGTTGTCGCAGTGTTTGACTGATTCAAGGTGGTCGTCGTAGTAGTATTTATGTTTCAGAAATATGTAACAAGTGGTATATGGAACGCAGAGCCATCGTGGGCCACAAAATTTCTCGTCGGCTGTGACATTAGAATGTAATACCTCTCTTTAGCCTTCTAGGCATAGAACCTAGGTTAACATTTCTCCACTAGTTGGAGAAATGTGGGCCTCCTCCTCCCCTTACAGCCCTCCTTCCCTCACCGAATGAGCCTTCTGCTGCAATTGCGACCTTTGCTACCGACCTAAACTCGCTTTTTAAACACATTTGCCACTGCAAATGATACTTCCTAACACATGATTCGCAGTTGTTCCTTGTGGGGTCCAAGTTTTCCTGTCATTTCCAAGGATCTTGATGATATTAACAGTTGTCGCAATGTTTGACTGGTTCAAGGTGGTCGTCGTAGTAGTATTTATGTTTCAGAAATATTTAACAAGTGGTATATGGAACGCAGAGCCATCGTGGGCCAAAAAATTTCTCGTCGGCTGTGACATTAGAATGTAATATCTCTCTTTAGCCTTCTAGGCATAGAACCTTGGTTAACATTTCTCCACTAGTTGGAGAAATGTGGGCCTCCTCCTCCCCTTACAGCCCTCCTTCCCTCACCGAATGAGCCTTCTGCTACAATTGCGACCTTTGCTACCGACCTAAAACCGCATTTTAAACACATTTGCCACTGCAAATGATACTTCCTAACACATGATTCGCAGTTGTTCCTTGTGGGGTCCAAATTTTCCTGTCATTTCCAAGGATCTTGATGATATTAACAGTTGTCGCAATGTTTGACTGATTCAAGGTGGTCGTCGTAGTAGTATTTATGTTTCAGACATATTTAACAAGTGGTATATGGAACGCAGAGCCATCGTGGGCCACAAAATTTCTCGTCGGCTGTGACATTAGAATGTAATATCTCTCTTTAGCCTTCTAGGCATAGAACCTAGGTTAACATTTCTCCACTAGTTGGAGAAATGTGGGCCTCCTCCTCCCCTTACAGCCCTCCTTACCCCACCGAATGAGCCTTCTGCTGCAATTGCGACCTTTGCTACCGACCTAAACTCGCTTTTTAAACATATTTGCCACTGCAAATGATACTTCCTAACACATGATTCGCAGTTGTTCCTTGTGGGGTCCAAATTTTCCTGTCATTTCCAAGGATCTTGATGATATTAACAGTTGTCGCAATGTTTGACTGATTCAAGGTGGTCGTCGTAGTAGTATTTATGTTTCAGAAATATTTAACAAGTGGTATATGGAACGCAGAGCCATCGAGGGCCACAAAATTTCTCGTCGGCTGTGACATTAGAATGTAATACCTCTCTTTAGCCTTCTAGGCATAGAACCTAGGTTAACATTTCTCCACTAGTTGGAGAAATGTGGGCCTCCTCCTCCCCTTACAGCCCTCCTTCCCTCACCGAATGAGCCTTCTGCTGCAATTGCGACCTTTGCTACCGACCTAAACTCGCTTTTTAGACACATTTGCCACTGCAAATGATACTTCCTAACACATGATTCGCAGTTGTTCCTTGTGGGGTCCAAATTTTCCTGTCATTTCCAAGGATCTTGATGATATTAACAGTTGTCGCAATGTTTGACTGATTCAAGGTGGTCGTCGTAGTAGTATTTATGTTTCAGAAATATTTAACAAGTGGTATATGGAACGCAGAGCCATCGTGGGCCACAAAATTTCTCGTCGGCTGTGACATTAGAATGTAATAATTCTCTTTAGCCTTCTAGGCATAGAACCTAGGTTAACATTTCTCCACTAGTTGGAGAAATGTGGGCCTCCTCCTCCCCTTACAGCCCTCCTTCCCTCACCGAATGAGCCTTCTGCTGCAATTGCGACCTTTGCTACCGACCTAAACTCGCTTTTTAAACACATTTGCCACTGTAAATGATACTTCCTAACACATGATTCGCAGTTGTTCCTTGTGGGGTCAAAATTTTCCTGTCATTTCCAAGGATCTTGATGATATTAACAGTTGTCGCAATGTTTGACTGATTCAAGGTGGTCGTCGTAGTAGTATTTATGTTTCAGAAATATTTAACAAGTGGTATATGGAACGCAGAGCCATCGTTGGCCACAAAATTTCTCGTCGGCTGTGACATTAGAATGTAATACCTCTCTTTAGCCTTCTAAGTACAGAACCTAGGTTAACATTTCTCCACTAGTTGGAGAAATGTGGGCCTCCTCCTCCCCTTACAGCCCTCCTTCCCTCACCGAATGAGCCTTCTGCTGCAATTGCGACCTTTGCTACCGACCTAAACTCGCTTTTTAAACACATTTGCCACTGCAAATGATACTTCCTAACACATGATTCGCAGTTGTTCCTTGTGGGGTCCAAATTTTCCTGTCACTTCCAAGGATCTTGATGATATTAACAGTTGTCGCAATGTTTGACTGATTCAAGGCGGTCGTCGTAGTAGTATTTATGTTTCAGAAATATTTAACAAGTGGTATATGGAACGCAGAGCCATCGAGGGCCACAAAATTTCTCGTCGGCTGTGACATTAGAATGTAATACTTCTCTTTAGCCTTCTAGGCATAGAACCTAGGTTAACATTTCTCCACTAGTTGGAGAAATGTGGGCCTCCTCCTCCCCTTACAGCCCTCCTTCCCTCACCGAATGAGCCTTCTGCTGCAATTGCGACCTTTGCTACCGACCTAAACTCGCTTTTTAAACACATTTGCCACTGCAAATGATACTTCCTAACACATGATTCGCAGTTGTTCCTTGTGGGGTCCAAATTTTCCTGTCATTTCCAAGGATCTTGATGATATTAACAGTTGTCGCAATGTTTGACTGATTCAAGGTGGTCGTCGTAGTAGTATTTATGTTTCAGAAATATTTAACAAGTGGTATATGGAACGCAGAGCCATTGAGGGCCACAAAATTTCTCGTCGGCTGTGACATTAGAATGTAATATCTCTCTTTAGCCTTCTAGGCATAGAACCTAGGTTAACACTTCTCCACTATTCGGAGAAATGTGGGCCTCCTCCTCCCCTTACAGCCCTCCTTCCCTCACCGAATGAGCCTTCTGCTGCAATTGCGACGTTTGCTACCGACCTAAACTCGCTTTTTAAACACATTTGCCACTGCAAATGATACTTCCTAACACATGATTCGCAGTTGTTCCTTGTGGGGTCCAAATTTTCCTGTCATTTCCAAGGATCTTGATGATATTAACAGTTGTCGCAATGTTTGACTGATTCAAGGTGGTCGTCGTAGTAGTATTTATGTTTCAGAAATATTTAACAAGTGGTATATGGAACGCAGAGCCATCGAGGGCCACAAAATTTCTCGTCGGCTGTGACATTAGAATGTAATAATTCTCTTTAGCCTTCTAGGCATAGAACCTAGGTTAACATTTCTCCACTAGTTGGAGAAATGTGGGCCTTCTCCTCCCCTTACAGCCCTCCTTCCCTCACCGAATGAGCCTTCTGCTGCAATTGCGACCTTTGCTACCGACCTAAACTCGCTTTTTAATCACATTTGCCACTGCAAATGATACTTCCTAACACATGATTCGCAGTTGTTCCTTGTGGGGTCCAAATTTTCCTGTCATTTCCAAGGATCTTGAAGATATTAACAGTTGTCGCAATGTTTGACTGATTCAAGGTGGTCGTCGTAGTAGTATTTATGTTTCAGAAATATTTATCAAGTGGTATATGGAACGCAGAGCCATCGTGGGCCACAAAATTTCTCGTCGGCTGTGACATTAGAATGTAATACTTCTCTTTAGCCTTCTAGGCATAGAACCTAGGTTAACATTTCTCCACTAGTTGGAGAAATGTGGGCCTCCTCCTCCCCTTACAGCCCTCCTTCCCTCACCGAATGAGCCTTCTGCTGCAATTGCGACCTTTGCTACCGACCTAAACTCGCTTTTTAAACACATTTGCCACTGCAAATGATACTTCCTAACACATGATTCGCAGTTGTTCCTTGTGGGGTCCTAGTTTTCTTGTCATTTCCAAGGATCTTGATGATATTAACAGTTGTCGCAATGTTTGACTGATTCAAGGTGGTCGTCGTAGTAGTATTTATGTTTCAGAAATATTTAACAAGTGGTATATGGAACGCAGAGCCATCGTGGGCCACAAAATTTCTCGTCGGCTGTGACATTAGAATGTAATATCTCTCTTTAGCCTTCTAGGCATAGAACCTTGCTTAACATTTCTCCACTAGTTGGAGAAATGTGGGCCTCCTCCTCCCCTTACAGCCCTCCTTCCCTCACCGAATGAGCCTTCTGCTGCAATTGCGACCTTTGCTACCGACCTAAACTCGCTTTTTAAACACATTTGCCACTGCAAATGATACTTCCTAACACATGATTCGCAGTTGTTCCTTCTGGGATCCAAATTTTCCTGTCATTTCCAAGGATCTTGATGATATTAACAGTTGTCGCAATGTTTGACTGATTCAAGGTGGTCGTCGTAGTAGTATTTATGTTTCAGAAATATTTAACAAGTGGTATATGGAACGCAGAGCCATCGAGGGCCACAAAATTTCTCGTCGGCTGTGACATTAGAATGTAGTATCTCTCTTTAGCCTTCTAGGCATAGAACCTAGGTTAACATTTCTCCACTAGTTGGAGAAATGTGGGCCTCCTCCTCCCCTTACAGCCCTCCTTCCCTCACCGAATGAGCCTTCTGCTGCAATTGCGATCTTTGCTACCGACCTAAACTCGCTTTTTAAACACATTTGCCACTGCAAATGATACTTCCTAACACATGATTCGCAGTTGTTCCTTGTGGGGTCCAAATTTTCCTGTCATTTCCAAGGATCTTGATGATATTAACAGTTGTCGCAATGTTTGACTGATTCAAGGTGGTCGTCGTAGTAGTATTGCTGTTTCAGAAATATTTAACAAGTGGTATATGGAACGCAGAGCCATCGTGGGCCACAAAATTTCACGTCGGCTGTGACATTAGAATGTAATAGCTCTCTTTAGGCTTCTAGGCATAAAACCTAGGTTAACATTTCTCCACTAGTTGGAGAAATGTGGGCCTCCTCCTCCCCTTACAGCTCTCCTTCCCTCACCGAATGAGCCTTCTGCTGCAATTGCGACGTTTGCTACCGACCTAAACTCGCTTTTTAAACACATTTTCCACTGCAAATGATACTTCCTAACACATGATTCGCAGTTGTTCCTTGTGGGGTCCAAATTTTCCTGTCATTTCCAAGGATCTTGATGATATTAACAGTTGTCGCAATGTTTGCCTGATTCAAGGTGGTCGTCGTAGTAGTATTTATGTTTCAGAAATATTTAACAAGTGGTATATGGAACGCAGAGCCATCGTGGGCCACAAAATTGCTCGTCGGCTGTGACATTAGAATGTAATACCTCTCTTTAGCCTCCTAGGCATAGAACCTAGGTTAACATTTCTCCACTAGTTGGAGAAATGTGGGCCTCCTCCTCCCCTTACAGCCCTCCTTCCCTCTCCGAATGAGCCTTCTGCTGCAATTGCGACCTTTGCTACCGACCTAAACTCGCTTTTCAAACACATTTTCCACTGCAAATAATACTTCTCAACACATGATTCACACTTGTTCCTTGTGGGGTCCAAATTTTCCTGTCATTTCCACGGATCCTGATGATATTAACAGTTGTCGCAATGTCTGACAGATTCAAGGTGGTCGTCGTAGTAGTATTTATGTTTCAGAAATATTTAACAAGTGGTATATGGAACGCAGAGCCATCGTGGGCCACAAAATTTCTCGTCGGCTGTGACATTAGAATGTAATACCTCTCTTTAGCCTTCTAGGCATACAACCTAGGTTAACATTTCTCCACTAGTTGGAGAAATGTGGGCCTCCTCCTCCCCTTACAGCCCTCCTTCCCTCACCGAATGAGCCTTCTGCTGCAATTGCGACCTTTGCTACCGACCTAAACTCGCTTTTTAAACACATTTGCCACTGCAAATGATACTTCCTAACACATGATTCGCAGTTGTTCCTTGTGGGGTCCAAATTTTCCTGTCATTTCCAAGGATCTTGATGATATTAACAGTTGTCGCAATGTTTGACTGATTCAAGGTGGTCGTCGTAGTAGTATTTATGTTTCAGAAATATTTAACAAGTGGTATATGGAACGCAGAGCCATCGTGGGCCACAAAATTTCTCGTCGGCTGTGACATTAGAATGTAATAATTCTCTTTAGGCTTCTAGGCATAGAACCTAGGTTAACATTTCTCCACTAGTTGGAGAAATGTGGGCCTCCTCCTCCCCTTACAGCCCTCCTTCCCTCACCGAATGAGCCTTCTGCTGCAATTGCGACCTTTGCTACCGACCTAAACTCACTTTTTAAACACATTTGCCACTGCAAATGATACTTCCTAACACATGATTCGCAGTTGTTCCTTGTGGGGTCCCAATTTTCCTGTCATTTCCAAGGATCATGATGATATTAACAGTTGTCGCAATGTCTGACTGATTCAAGGTGGTCGTCGTAGTAGTATTTATGTTTCAGAAATATTTAACAAGTGGTATATGGAACACAGAGCCATCGTGCGCCACTAAATTTCTCGTCGGCTGTGACATTAGAATGTAATACCATTATTTAGCCTTCTAGGCATAGAAAATAGGTTAACATTTCTCCACTAGTTGGAGAAATGTGGGCCTCCTCCTCCCCTTACAGCCCTCCTTCCCTCACCGAATGAGCCTTCTGCTGCAATTGCGACCTTTGCTACCGACCTAAACTCGCTTTTTAAACACAGTTGCCACTGCAAATGATACTTCCTAACACATGATTCGCAGTTGTTCCTTGTGGGGTCCAAATTTTCCTGTCATTTCCAAGGATCTTGATGATATTAACAGTTGTCGCAATGTTTGCCTGATTCAAGGTGGTCGTCGTAGTAGTATTTATGTTTCAGAAATATTTAACAAGTGGTATATGGAACGCAGAGCCATCGTGGGCCACAAAATTGCTCGTCGGCTGTGACATTAGAATGTAATACCTCTCTTTAGCCTCCTAGGCATAGAACCTAGGTTAACATTTCTCCACTAGTTGGAGAAATGTGGGCCTCCTCCTCCCCATACAGCCCTCCTTCCCTCTCCGAATGAGCCTTCTGCTGCAATTGCGACCTTTGCTACCGACCTAAACTCGCTTTTCAAACACATTTTCCACTGCAAATAATACTTCTCAACACATGATTCACAGTTGTTCCTTGTGGGGTCCAAATTTTCCTGTCATTTCCACGGATCCTGATGATATTAACAGTTGTCGCAATGTCTGACAGATTCAAGGTGGTCGTCGTAGTAGTATTTATGTTTCAGAAATATTTAACAAGTGGTATATGGAACGCAGAGCCATCGTGGGCGACAACATTTCTCGTCGGCTGTGACATTAGAATGTAATACATCTCTTTAGCCTTCTAGGCATAGAACCTAGGTAAACATTTCTCCACTAGTTGGAGAAATGTGGGCCTGCTCCTCCCCTTACAGCCCTCCTTCCCTCACCGAATGAGCCTTCTGCTGCAATTGCGACATTTGCTACCGACCTAAACTCGCTTTTTAAACACAGTTGCCACTGCAAATGATGCTTCCTAACACATGATTCGCAGTTGTTCCTTGTGGGGTCCAAATTTTCCTGTCATTTCCAAGGATCTTGATGATAGTAACAGTTGTCGCAATGTTTGACTGATTCAAGGTGGTCGTCGTAGTAGTATTTATGTTTCAGAAATATTTAACAAGTGGTATATGGAACGCAGAGCCATCGTGGGCCACAAAATTTCTCGTCGGCTGTGACATTAGAATGTAATACCTCTCTTTAGCCTTCTAGGCGTAGAACCTAGGTTAACATTTCTCCACTAGTTGGAGAAATGTGGGCCTCCTCCTCCCCTTACAGCCCTCCTTCCCTCACCGAATGAGCCTTCTGCTGCAATTGCGACCTTTGCTACCGACCTAAACTCGCTTTTTAAACACATTTGCCACTGCAAATGATACTTCCTAACACATGATTCGCAGTTGTTCCTTGTGGGGTCCCAATTTTCCTGTCATTTCCAAGGATCATGATGATATTAACAGTTGTCGCAATGTCTGACTGATTCAAGGTGGTCGTCGTAGTAGTATTTATGTTTCAGAAATATTTAACAAGTGGTATATGGAACGCAGAGCCATCGTGGGCCACAAAATTGCTCGTCGGCTGTGACATTAGAATGTAATACCTCTCTTTAGCCTTCTAGGCATAGAACCTAGGTTAAGATTTCTCCACTAGTTGGAGAAATGTGGGCCTCCTCCTCCCCATACAGCCCTCCTTCCCTCTCCGAATGAGCCTTCTGCTGCAATTGCGACCTTTGCTACCGACCTAAACTCGCTTTTCAAACACATTTTCCACTGCAAATAATACTTCTCAACACATGATTCACAGTTGTCTCTTGTGGGGTCCAAATTTTCCTGTCATTTCCACGGATCCTGATGATATTAACAGTTGTCGCAATGTTTGACTGATTCAAGGTGGTCGTCGTAGTAGTATTTATCTTTCAGAAATATTTAACAAGTGGTATATGGAACGCAGAGCCATCGTGGGCCACAAAATTTCTCGTCGGCTGTGACATTAGAATGTAATACCTCTCTTTAGCCTTCTAGGCATAGAACCTAGGTTAACATTTCTCCACTAGTTGGAGAAATGTGGGCCTACTCCTCCCCTTACAGCCCTCCTTTCCTCCCCAATGAGCCTTCTGCTGCAATTGCGACATTTGCTACCGACCTAAACTCGCTTTATAAACACATATGCCACTGCAAATGATACTTCTCAACACATGATTCGCAGTTGTTCCATGTTGGGTCCAAATATTCCTGTCATTTCCAAGGATCTTGATGATATTAACAGTTGTCGCAATGTCTGACAGATTCAAGGTGGTCGTCGTAGTAGTATTTATGTTTCAGAAATATTTAACAAGTGGTATATGGAACGCAGAGCCATCGTGGGCGACAAAATTTCTCGTCGGCTGTGACATTAGAATGTAATACATCTCTTTAGCCTTCTAGGCATAGAACCTAGGTTAACATTTCTCCACTAGTTGGAGAAATGTGGGCCTCCTCCTCCCCTTACAGCCCTCCTTCCCTCACCGAATGAGTCTTCTGCTGCAATTGCGACATTTGCTACCGACCTAAACTCGCTTTTAAAACACAGTTGCCACTGCAAATGATACTTCCTAACACATGATTCGCAGTTGTTCCTTGTGGGGTCCAAATTTTCCTGTCATTTCCAAGGATCTTGATGATAGTAACAGTTGTCGCAATGTTTGACTGATTCAAGGTGGTCGTCGTAGTAGTATTTATGTTTCAGAAATATTTAACAAGTGGTATATGGAACGCAGAGCCATCGTGGGCCACAAAATTTCTCGTCGGCTGTGACATTAGAATGTAATACCTCTCTTTAGCCTTCTAGGCGTAGAACCTAGGTTAACATTTCTCCACTAGTTGGAGAAATGTGGGCCTCCTCTTCCCCTTACAGCCCTCCTTCCCTCACCGAATGAGCCTTCTGCTGCAATTGCGACCTTTGCTACCGACCTAAACTCGCTTTTTAAACACATTTGACACTGCAAATGATACTTCCTAACACATGATTCGCAGTTGTTCCTTGTGGGGACAAATTTTTCCTGTCATTTCCAAGGATCCTGATGATATTAACAGTTGTCGCAATGTTTGACTGATTCAAGGTGGTCGTCGTAGTAGTATTTATGTTTCAGATATATTTAACAAGTGGTATATGGAACGCAGAGCCATCGTGGGCCACAAAATTTCTCGTCGGCTGTGACATTAGAATGTAATACCTCTCTTTAGCCTTCTAGGCATAGAACCTAGGTTAACATTTCTCCACTAGTTGGAGAAATGTGGGCCTCCTCCTCCCCTTACAGCCCTCCTTCCCTCACCGAATGAGCCTTCTGTTGCAATTGCGACCTTTGTTACCGACCTAAACTCGTTTTTTAAACACATTTGCTACTGCAAATGATACTTCCTAACACATGATTCGCAGTTGTTCCTTGTGGGGTCCAAATTTTCCTGTCATTTCCAAGGATCTTGATGATATTAACAGTTGTCGCAATGTTTGACTGACTCAAGGTGGTCGTCGTAGTAGTATTTATCTTTCAGAAATATTTAACAAGTGGTATATGGAACGCAGAGCCATTGTGGGCCACAAAATTTCTCGTCGGCTGTGACATTAGAATGTAATACCTCTCTTTAGCCTTCAAGGCATAGAACCTAGGTTAAGATTTCTCCACTAGTTGGAGAAATGTGGGCCTCCTCCTCCCCTTACAGCCCTCCTTCCCTCACCGAATGAGCCTTCTGCTGCAATTGCGACATTTGCTACCGACCTAAACTCGCTTTTTAATCACATTTGCCACTGCAAATGATACTTCCTAACACATGATTCGCAGTTGTTCCTTGTGGGGTCCAAATATTCCTGTCATTTCCAAGGATCTTGATGATATTAACAATTGTCGCAATGTCTGACTGATTCAAGGTGGTCGTCGTAGTAGTATTTATGTTGCAGAAATATTTAACAAGTGGTATATGGAACGGAGAGCCATCGTGGGCCACAAAATTTCTCGTCGGCTGTGATATTAGAATGTAATACATCTCTTTAGCCTTCTAGGCATAGAACCTAGGTTAACATTTCTCCACTAGTTGGAGAAATGTGGGCCTCCTCCTCCCCTTACAGCCCTCCTTCCCTCACCGAATGAGCCTTCTGCTGTAATTGCGACCTTTGCTACCGACCTAAACTCGCTTTTTAAACACATTTGCCACTGCAAATGATACTTCCTAACACATGATTCGCAGTTGTTCCTTGTGGGGTCCAAATTTTCCTGTCATTTCCAAGGATCTTGATGATAGTAACAGTTGTCGCAATGTTTGACTGATTCAAGGTGGTCGTCGTAGTAGTATTTATGTTTCAGAAATATTTAACAAGTGGTATATGGAACGCAGAGCCATCGTGGGCCACAAAATTTCTCGTCGGCTGTGACATTAGAATGTAATACCTCTCTTTAGCCTTCTAGGCATAGAACCTAGGTTAACATTTCTCCACTAGTTGGAGAAATGTGGGCCTCCTCCTCCCCTTACAGCCCTCCTTCCCTCACCGAATGAGCCTTCTGTTGCAATTGCGACCTTTGCTACCGACCTAAACTCGTTTTTTAAACACATTTGCTACTGCAAATGATACTTCCTAACACATGATTCGCAGTTGTTCCTTGTGGGGTCCAAATTTTCCTGTCATTTCCAAGGATCTTGATGATATTAACAGTTGTCGCAATGTTTGACTGACTCAAGGTGGTCGTCGTAGTAGTATTTATCTTTCAGAAATATTTAACAAGTGGTATATGGAACGCAGAGCCATTGTGGGCCACAAAATTTCTCGTCGGCTGTGACATTAGAATGTAATACCTCTCTTTAGCCTTCTAAGCATAGAACCTAGGTTAACATTTCTCCAGTAGTTGGAGAAATGTGGGCCTCCTCCTCCCCTTACAGCCCTCCTTTCCTCCCCAATGAGCCTTCTGCTGCAATTGCGACATTTGCTACCGACCTAAACTCGCTTTTTAAACACATTTGCCACTGCAAATGATACTTCCTAACACATGATTCGCAGTTGTTCCTTGTGGGGTCCAAATATTCTTGTCATTTCCAAGGATCTTGATGATATTAACAGTTGTCGCAATGTCTGACTGATTCAAGGTGGTCGTCGTAGTAGTATTTATGTTCCAGAAATATTTAACAAGTGGTATATGGAACGCAGAGCCATCGTGGGCGACAAAATTTCTCGTCGGCTGTGACATTAGAATGTAATACATCTCTTTAGCCTTCTAGGCATAGAACCTAGGTTAACATTTCTCCACTAGTTGGAGAAATGTGGGCCTCCTCCTCCCCTTACAGCTCTCCTTCCCTCACCGAATGAGCCTTCTGCTGTAATTGCGACCTTTGCTACCGACCGAAACTCGCTTTTTAAACACAGTTGCCACTGCAAATGATACTTCCTAACACATGATTCGCAGTTGTTTTTTGTGGGGTCGAAATTTTCCTGTCATTTCCAAGGATCCTGATGATATTAACAGTTGTCGCATAGTTTGACTGATTCAAGGTGGTCGTCGTAGTAGTATTTATCTTTCAGAAATATTTAACAAGTGGTATATGGAACGCAGAGCCATCGTGGGCCACAAAATTTCTCGTCGGCTGTGACATTAGAATGTAATACCTCTCTTTAGCCTTCTAGGCATAGAACCTAGGTTAAGATTTCTCCACTAGTTGGAGAAATGTGGGCCTCCTCCTCCCCTTACAGCCCTCCTTCCCTCACCGAATGAGCCTTCTGCTGCAATTGCGACATTTGCTACCGACCTAAACTCGCTTTTTAAACACATTTGCCACTGCAAATGATACTTCCTAACACATGATTCGCAGTTGTTCTTTGTGGGGTCCAAATATTCCTGTCATTTCCAAGGATCTTGATGATATTAACAATTGTCGCAATGTCTGACTGATTCAAGGTGGTCGTCGTAGTAGTATTTATGTTGCAGAAATATTTAACAAGTGGTATATGGAACGGAGAGCCATCGTGGGCCACAAAATTTCTCGTCGTCTGTGATATTAGAATGTAATACATCTCTTTAGCCTTCTAGGCATAGAACCTAGGTTAACATTTCTCCACTAGTTGGAGAAATGTGGGCCTCCTCCTCCCCTTACAGCCCTCCTTCCCTCACCGAATGAGCCTTCTGCTGTAATTGCGACCTTTGCTACCGACCTAAACTCGCTTTTTAAACACATTTGCCACTGCAAATGATACTTCCTAACACATGATTTGCAGTTGTTCCTTGTGGGGTCCAAATTTTCCTGTCATTTCCAAGGATCTTGATGATATTAACAGTTGTCGCAATGTTTGACTGATTCAAGGTGGTCGTCGTAGTAGTATTTATGTTTCAGAAATATTTAACAAGTGGTATATGGAACGCAGAGCCATCGTGGGCCACAAAATTTCTCGTCGGCTGTGACATTAGAATGTAATACCTCTCTTTAGCCTTCTAGGCATAGAACCTAGGTTAACATTTCTCCACTAGTTGGAGAAATGTGGGCCTCCTCCTCCCCTTACAGCCCTCCTTCCCTCACCGAATGAGCCTTCTGCTGCAATTGCGACCTTTGCTACCGACCTAAACTCGTTTTTTAAACACATTTGCCACTGCAAATGATACTTCCTAACACATGATTCGCAGTTGTTCCTTTTGGGGTCCAAATGATCCTGACATTTCCAAGGATCTTGATGATATTAACAGTTGTCGCAATGTTTGCCTGATTCAAGGTGGTCGTCGTAGTAGTATTTATGTTTCAGAAATATTTAACAAGTGGTATATGGAACGCAGAGCCATCGTGGGCCACAAAATTGCTCGTCGGCTGTGACATTAGAATGTAATACCTCTCTTTAGCCTTCTAGGCATAGAACCTAGGTTAAGATTTCTCCACTAGTTGGAGAAATGTGGGCCTCCTCCTCCCCATACAGCCCTCCTTCCCTCTCCGAATGAGCCTTCTCCTGCAATTGCGTCCTTTGCTACCGACCTAAACTCGCTTTTCAAACACATTTTCCACTGCAAATAATACTTCTCAACACATGATTCACAGTTGTCTCTTGTGGGGTCCAAATTTTCCTGTCATTTCCACGGATCCTGATGATATTAACAGTTGTCGCAATGTTTGACTGATTCAAGGTGGTCGTCGTAGTAGTATTTATCTTTCAGAAATATTTAACAAGTGGTATATGGAACGCAGAGCCATCGTGGGCCACAAAGTTTCTCGTCGGCTGTGACATTAGAATGTAATACCTCTCTTTAGCTTTCTAGGCATAGAACCTAGGTTAACATTTCTCCACTAGTTGGAGAAATGTGGGGCTACTCCTCAACTTACAGCCCTCCTTTCCTCCCCAATGAGCCTTCTGCTGCAATTGCGACCTTTGCTACCGACCTAAACTCGCTTTTTAAACACATTTGACACTGCAAATGATACTTCCTAACACATGATTCGCAGTTGTTCCTTGTGGGGTCAAAATTTTCCTGTCATTTCCAAGGATCCTGATGATATTAACAGTTGTCGCAATGTTTGACTGATTCAAGGTGGTCGCCGTAGTAGTATTTATGTTTCAGAAATATTTAACAAGTGGTATATGGAACGCAGAGCCATCGTGGGCCACAAAATTTCTCGTCGGCTGTGACATTAGAATGTAATACCTCTCTTTAGCCTTCTAGGCATAGAACCTAGGTTAACATTTCTCCACTAGTTGGAGAAATGTGGGCCTCCTCCTCCCCTTACAGCCCTCCTTCCCTCACCGAATGAGCCTTCTGTTGCAATTGCGACCTTTGCTACCGACCTAAACTCGTTTTTTAAACACATTTGCTACTGCAAATGATACTTCCTAACACATGATTCGCAGTTGTTCCTTGTGGGGTCCAAATTTTCCTGTCATTTCCAAGGATCCTGATGATATTAACAGTTGTCGCAATGTTTGACTGACTCAAGGTGGTCGTCGTAGTAGTATTTATCTTTCAGAAATATTTAACAAGTGGTATATGGAACGCAGAGCCATTGTGGGCCACAAAATTTCTCGTCGGCTGTGACATTAGAATGTAATACCTCTCTTTAGCCTTCTAAGCATAGAACCTAGGTTAACATTTCTCCAGTAGTTGGAGAAATGTGGGCCTCCTCCTCCCCTTACAGCCCTCCTTTCCTCCCCAATGAGCCTTCTGCTGCAATTGCGACATTTGCTACCGACCTAAACTCGCTTTTTAAACACATTTGCCACTGCAAATGATACTTCCTAACACATGATTCGCAATTGTTCCTTGTGGGGTCCAAATATTCTTGTCATTTCCAAGGATCTTGATGATATTAACAGTTGTCGCAATGTCTGACTGATTCAAGGTGGTCGTCGTAGTAGTATTTATGTTCCAGAAATATTTAACAAGTGGTATATGGAACGCAGAGCCATCGTGGGCGACAAAATTTCTCGTCGGCTGTGACATTAGAATGTAATACATCTCTTTAGCCTTCTAGGCATAGAACCTAGGTTAACATTTCTCCACTAGTTGGAGAATTGTGGGCCTCCTCCTCCCCTTACAGCTCTCCTTCCCTCACCGAATGAGCCTTCTGCTGTAATTGCGACCTTTGCTACCGACCGAAACTCGCTTTTTAAACACAGTTGCCACTGCAAATGATACTTCCTAACACATGATTCGCAGTTGTTTTTTGTGGGGTCCAAATTTTCCTGTCATTTCCAAGGATCCTGATGATATTAACAGTTGTCGCAATGTTTGACTGATTCAAGGTGGTCGTCGTAGTAGTATTTATCTTTCAGAAATATTTAACAAGTGGTATATGGAACGCAGAGCCATCGTGGGCCACAAAATTTCTCGTCGGCTGTGACATTAGAATGTAATACCTCTCTTTAGCCTTCTAGGCATACAACCTAGGTTAAGATTTCTCCACTAGTTGGAGAAATGTGTGCCTCCTCCTCCCCTTACAGCCCTCCTTCCCTCACCGAATGAGCCTTCTGCTGCAATTGCGACATTTGCTACCGACCTAAACTCGTTTTTAAACACATTTGCCACTGCAAATGATACTTCCTAACACATGATTCGCAGTTGTTCCTTGTGGGGTCCAAATATTCCTGTCATTTCCAAGGATCTTGATGATATTAACAATTGTCGCAATGTTTGACTGATTCAAGGTGGTCGTCGTAGTAGTATTTATGTTTCAGAAATATTTAACAAGTGGTATATGGAACGCAGAGCCATCGTGGGCCACAAAATTTCTCGTCGGCTGTGACATTAGAATGTAATACCTCTCTTTAGCCTTCTAGGCATAGAACCTAGGTTAACATTTCTCCACTAGTTGGAGAAATGTGGGCCTGCTCCTCCCCTTACAGCCCTCCTTCCCTCAGCGAATGAGCCTTCTGCTGCAATTGCGACATTTGCTACCGACCTAAACTCGTTTTTTAAACACATTTGCCACTGCAAATGATACTTCCTAACACATGATTCGCAGTTGTTCCTTGTGGGGTCCAAATTTTCCTGTCATTTCCAAGGATCTTGGAGATATTAACAGTTGTCGCAATGTTTGACTGATTCAAGGTGGTCGTCGTAGTAGTATTTATGTTTCAGAAATATTTAACAAGTGGTATATGGAACGCAGAGCCATCGTGGGCCACAAAATTTCTCGTCGGCTGTGACATTAGAATGTAATACCTCTCTTTAGCCTTCTAGGCATACAACCTAGGTTAACATTTCTCCACTAGTTGGAGAAATGTGGGCCTCCACCTCCCCTTACAGCCCTCCTTCCCTCACCGAATGAGCCTTCTGCTGCAATTGCGACCTTTGCTACCGACCTAAACTCGCTTTTTAAACACATTTGCCACTAGAAATGATACTTCCTAACACATGATTCGCAGTTGTTCCTTGTGGGGTCCAAATTTTCCTGTCATTTCCAAGGATCTTGATGATATTAACAGTTGTCGCAATGTTTGACTGATTCAAGGTGGTCGTCGTAGTAGTATTTATGTTTCAGAAATATTTAACAAGTGGTATATGGAACGCAGAGCCATCGTGGGCCACAAAATTTCTCGTCGGCTGTGACATTAGAATGTAATACCTCTCTTTAGGCTTCTAGGCATAGAACCTACGTTAACATTTCTCCACTAGTTGGAGAAATGTGGGCCTCCTCCTCCCCTTACAGCCCTCCTTCCCTCACCGAATGAGCCTTCTGCTGCAATTGCGACCTTTGCTACCGACCTAAACTCGCTTTTTAAACACATTTGCCACTGCAAATGATACTTCCTAACACATGATTCGCAGTTGTTCCTTGTGGGGTCCCAATTTTCCTGTCATTTCCAAGGATCATGATGATATTAACAGTTGTCGCAATGTCTGACAGATTCAAGGTGGTCGTCGTAGTAGTATTTATGTTTCAGAAATATTTAACAAGTGGTATATGGAACGCAGAGCCATCGTGGGCCACTAAATTTCTCGTCGGCTGTGACATTAGAATGTAATACCATTCTTTAGCCTTCTAGGCATAGAACCTAGGTTAACATTTCTCCACTAGTTGGAGAAATGTGGACCTCCTCCTCCCCTTACAGCCCTCCTTCCCTCACCGAATGAGCCTTCTGCTGCAATTGCGACCTTTGCTACCGACCTAAACTCGCTTTTTAAACACAGTTGCCACTGCAAATGATACTTCCTAACACATGATTCGCAGTTGTTCCTTGTGGGGCCCAAATTTTCCTGTCATTTCCAAGGATCTTGATGATATTAACAGTTGTCGCAATGTTTGACTGATTCAAGGTGGTCGTCGTAGTAGTATTTACGTTTCAGAAACATTTAACAAGTGGTATATGGAACGCAGAGCCATCGTGGGCCACAAAATTTCTCGTCGGCTGTGACATTAGAATGTAATACCTCTCTTTAGCCTTCTAGGCATAGAACATAGGTTAACATTTCTCCACTAGTTGGAGAAATGTGGGCCTCCTCCTCCCCTTACAGCCCTCCTTCCCTCACCGAATGAGCCTTCTGCTGCAATTGCGACCTTTGCTACCGACCTAAACTCGTTTTTTAAACACATTTGCCACTGCAAATGATACTTCCTAACACATGATTCGCAGTTGTTCCTTTTGGGGTCCAAATGTTCCTGACATTTCCAAGGATCTTGATGATATTAACAGTTGTCGCAATGTTTGCCTGATTCAAGGTGGTCGTCGTAGTAGTATTTATGTTTCAGAAATATTTAACAAGTGGTATATGGAACGCAGAGCCATCGTGGGCCAAAAAATTGCTCGTCGGCTGTGACATTAGAATGTAATACCTCTCTTTAGCCTTCTAGGCATAGAACCTAGGTCAACATTTCTCCACTAGTTGGAGAAATGTGGGCCTCCTCCTCCCCATACAGCCCTCCTTCCCTCTCCGAATGAGCCTTCTGCTGCAATTGCGACCTTTGCTACCGACCTAAACTCCCTTTTCAAACACATTTTCCACTGCAAATAATACTTCTCAACACATGATTCACAGTTGTTCCTTGTGGGGTCCAAATTTTCCTGTCATTTCCACGGATCCTGATGATATTAACAGTTGTCGCAATGTTTGACTGATTCAAGGTGGTCGTCGTAGTAGTATTTATCTTTCAGAAATATTTAACAAGTGGTATATGGAACGCAGAGCCATCGTGGGCCACAAAATTTCTCGTCGGCTGTGACATTAGAATGTAATACCTCTCTTTAGCCTTCTAGGCATAGAACCTAGGTTAACATTTCTCCACTAGTTGGAGAAATGTGGGCCTCCTCCTCCCCTTACAGCCCTCCTTTCCTCCCCAATGAGCCTTCTGCTGCAATTGCGACATTTGCTACCGACCTAAACTCGTTTTTTAAACACATTTGCCACTGCAAATGATACTTCCTAACACATGATTCGCAGTTGTTCCTTGTGGGGTCCAAATTTTCCTGTCATTTCCAAGGATCTTGATGATATTAACAGTTGTCGCAATGTTTGACTGATTCAAGGTGGTCGTCGTAGTAGTATTTATGTTTCAGAAATATTTAACAAGTGGTATATGGAACGCAGAGCCATCGTGGGCCACAAAATTTCTCGTCGGCTGTGACATTAGAATGTAATACCTCTCTTTAGCCTTCTAGGCATACAACCTAGGTTAACATTTCTCCACTAGTTGGAGAAATGTGGGCCTCCACCTCCCCTTACAGCCCTCCTTCCCTCACCGAATGAGCCTTCTGCTGCAATTGCGACCTTTGCTACCGACCTAAACTCGCTTTTTAAACACATTTGCCACTAGAAATGATACTTCCTAACACATGATTCGCAGTTGTTCCTTGTGGGGTCCAAATTTTCCTGTCATTTCCAAGGATCTTGATGATATTAACAGTTGTCGCAATGTTTGACTGATTCAAGGTGGTCGTCGTAGTAGTATTTATGTTTCAGAAATATTTAACAAGTGGTATATGGAACGCAGAGCCATCGTGGGCCACAAAATTTCTCGTCGGCTGTGACATTAGAATGTAATACCTCTCTTTAGGCTTCTAGGCATAGAACCTACGTTAACATTTCTCCACTAGTTGGAGAAATGTGGGCCTCCTCCTCCCCTTACAGCCCTCCTTCCCTCACCGAATGAGCCTTCTGCTGCAATTGCGACCTTTGCTACCGACCTAAACTCGCTTTTTAAACACATTTGCCACTGCAAATGATACTTCCTAACACATGATTCGCAGTTGTTCCTTGTGGGGTCCCAATTTTCCTGTCATTTCCAAGGATCATGATGATATTAACAGTTGTCGCAATGTCTGACAGATTCAAGGTGGTCGTCGTAGTAGTATTTATGTTTCAGAAATATTTAACAAGTGGTATATGGAACGCAGAGCCATCGTGGGCCACTAAATTTCTCGTCGGCTGTGACATTAGAATGTAATACCATTCTTTAGCCTTCTAGGCATAGAACCTAGGTTAACATTTCTCCACTAGTTGGAGAAATGTGGGCCTCCTCCTCCCCTTACAGCCCTCCTTCCCTCACCGAATGAGCCTTCTGCTGCAATTGCGACCTTTGCTACCGACCTAAACTCGCTTTTTAAACACATTTGCCACTGCAAATGATACTTCCTAACACATGATTCACAGTTGTTCCTTGTGGGGCCCAAATTTTCCTGTCATTTCCAAATATCTTGATGATATTAAGAGTTGTCGCAATGTTTACTGATTCAAGGTGGTCGTCGTAGTAGTATTTATGTTTCAGAAATATTTAACAAGTGGTATATGGAACGCAGAGCCATCGTGGGCCACAAAATTTCTCGTCGGCTGTGACATTAGAATGTAATACCTCTCTTTAGCCTTCTAGGCATAGAACCTAGGTTAACATTTCTCCACTAGTAGGAGAAATGTGGGCCTCCTCCTCCCCTTACAGCCCTCCTTTCCTCACCGAATGAGCCTTCTGCTGCAATTGCGACCTTTGCTACCGACCTAAACTCGCTTTTTAAACACATTTGCCACTGCAAATGATACTTCCTAACACATGATTCGCAGTTGTTCCTTGTGGGGTCCAAATCTTCCTGTCATTTCCAAGGATCTTGATGATATTAACAGTTGTCGCAAAGTTTGACTGATTCAAGGTGGTCGTTGTAGTAGTATTTATGTTTCAGAAATATTTAACATGTGGTATATGGAACGCAGAGCCATCGTGGGCCACAAAGTTTCTCGTCGGCTGTGACATTAGAATGTAATATCTCTCTTTGGCCTTCTAGGCGTAGAACCTAGGTTAACATTTCTCCACTAGTTGGAGAAATGTGGGCTCCTCCTCCCCTTACAGCCCTCCTTCCCTCACCGAATGAGCCTTCTGCTGCAATTGCGACATTTGCTACCGACCTAAACTCGCTTTTCAAACACATTTGCCACTGCAAATGATACTTCCTAAGACATGATTCGCAGTTGTTCCTTGTGGGTTCCAAATTTTCCTGTCATTTCCAAGGATCTTGATGATATTAACAGTTGTCGCAATGTTTGACTGATTCAAGGTGGTCGTCGTAGTAGTATTTTAGTTTCAGAAATATTTAACAAGTGGTATATAGAACGCAGAGCCATCGTAAGCCACAAAATTTCTCGTCGGCTGTGACATTAGAATGTAATCTATTTAGCCTTCTAGGCATAGAACCTAGGATAACATTTCTCCACTAGTTGGAGAAATGTGGGCCTCCTCCTCCTCTTACAGCCCTCCGTCCCTCACCGAATATGCCTTCTGCTGCAATTGCGACCTTTGCTACCGACCTAAACTCGCTTTTTAAACACATTTGCCACTGCAAATGATACTTCCTAACACATGATTCGCAGTTGTTCCTTGTGGGGTCCAAATTTTCCTGTCATTTCCAAGGATCTTGATGATATTAACAGTTGTCGCAATGTTTGACTGATTCAAGGTGGTCGTCGTAGTAGTATTTATGTTTCAGAAATATTTAACAAGTGGTATATGGAACGCAGAGCCATCGTGGGCCACAAAATTTCTCGTCGGCTGTGACATTAGAATGTAATACCTCTCTTTAGCCTTCTAGGCATAGAACCTAGGTTAACATTTCTCCACTAGTTGGAGAAATGTGGGCCTCCTCCTCCCCTTACAGCCCTCCGTCCCTCACCGAATATGCCTTCTGCTGCAATTGCGACCTTTGCTACCGACCTAAACTCGCTTTTTAAACACATTTGCCACTGCAAATGATACTTCCTAACTCATGATTCGCAGTTGATCCTTGTGGGGTCCAAATTTCCTGTCATTTCCAAGGATCTTAATGATATTAACAGTTGTCGCAATGTTTGACTGATTCAAGGTGGTCGTCGTAGTAGTATTTATGTTTCAGAAATATTTAACAAGTGGTATATGGAACGCAGAGCCATCGTGGGCCACAAAATTTCTCGTCAGCTGTGACATTAGAATGTAATACCTCTCTTTAGCCTTCTAGGCATAGAACCTAGGTTAACATTTCTCCACTAGTTGGAGAAATGTGGGCCTCATCCTCCCCTTACAGCCCTCCTTCCCTCACCGAATGAGTCTTCTGCTGCAATTGCGACCTTTGCTACCGACCTAAACTCGCTTTTTAAACACATTTGCCACTGCAAATGATACTTCCTAACACATGATTCGCAGTTGTTCCTTGTGGGGTCCAAATTTTCCTGTCATTTCCAAGGATCTTGATGATATTAACAGTTGTCGCAATGTTTGACTGATTCAAGGTGGTCGTCGTAGTAGTATTTATGTTTCAGAAATATTTAACAAGTGGTGTATGGAACGCAGAGCCATCGTGGGCCACAAAATATCTTGTCTGCTGTGACATTAGAATGTAATACCTCTCTTTAGCCTTCTAGGCATAGATCCTAGGTTAACATTTCTCCACTAGTTGGAGAAATGTGGGCCTCCTCCTCCCCTTACAGCCCTCCTTCCCTCACCGAATGAGCCTTCTGCTGCAATTGCGACATTTGCTACCGACCTAAACTCGCTTTTTAAACACATTTGCCACTGCAAATGATACTTCCTAACACATGATTCGCAGTTGTTCCTTGTGGGTTCCAAATTTTCCTGTCATTTCCAAGGATCTTGATGATATTAACAGTTGTCGCAATGTTTGACTGATTCAAGGTGGTCGTCGTAGTAGTATTTTAGTTTCAGAAATATTTAACAAGTGGTATATTGAACGCAGAGCCATCGTTGGCCACAAAATTTCTCGTCGGCTGTGACATTAGAATGTAATACCTCTCTTTAGCCTTCTAGGCATAGAACCTAGGATAACATTTCTCCACTAGTTGGAGAAATGTGGGCCTCCTCCTCCCCTTACAGCCCTCCTTCCCTCACCGAATATGCCTTCTGCTGCAATTGCGACCTTTGCTACCGACCTAAACTCGCTTTTTAAACACATTTGCCACTGCAAATGATACTTCCTAACTCATGATTCGCAGTTGATCCTTGTGGGGTCCAAATTTTCCTGTCATTTCCAAGGATCTTGATGATATTAACAGTTGTCGCAATGTTTGACTGATTCAAGGTGGTGGTCGTAGTAGTATTTATGTTTCAGAAATATTTAACAAGTGGTATATGGAACGCAGAGCCATCGTGGGCCACAAAATTTCTCGTCGGCTGTGACATCAGATTATAATACCTCTCTTTAGCCTTCTAGGCATAGAACCTAGGTTAACATTTCTCCACTAGTTGGAGAAATGTGGGCCTCCTCCTCCCCTTACAGCCCTCCTTCCCTCACCGAATGAGCCTTCTGCTGCAATTGCGACCTTTGCTACCGTCCTAAACTCGCTTTTTAAACACATTTGCCACTGCAAAAGATACTTCCTAACTCATGATTCGCAGTTGTTCCTTGTGGGGTCCAAATTTTCCTGCCATTTCCAAGGATCTTGATGATATTAACAGTTGTCGCAATGTTTGACTGATTCAAGGTGGTCGTCGTAGTAGTATTTATGTTTCAGAAATATTTAACAAGTGGTATATGGAACGCAGAGTCATCTTGGGCCACAAAATTTCTCGTCGGCTGTGACATTAGAATGTAATACCTCTCTTTAGCCTTCTAGGCATAGAACCTAGGTTAACATTTCTCCACTAGTTGGAGAAATGTGGGCCTCCTCCTCCCCTTACAGCCCTCCTTCCCTCACCGAATGAGCCTTCTGCTGCAATTGCGACCTTTGCTACCGACCTAAACTCGCTTTTTAACACATTTGCCACTGCAAATGATACTTCCTAACACATGATTCGCAGTGGTGCCTTGTGGGGTCCAAATTTTCCTGTCATTTCCAAGGATCTTGATGATATTAACAGTTGTCGCAATGTTTGACTGATTCAAGGTGGTCGTCGTAGTAGTATTTATGTTTCAGAAATATTTAACAAGTGGTATATGGAACGCAGAGCCATCGTGGGCCACAAAATTACTCGTCGGCTGTGACATTAGAATGTAATACCTCTCTTTAGCCTTCTAGGCGTAGAACCTAGGTTAACATTTCTCCACTAGTTGGAGAAATGTGGGCCTCCTCCTCCCCTTACAGCCCTCCTTCCCTCACCGAATATGCCTTCTGTTGCAATTGCGACCTTTGCTACCGACCTAAACTCGCTTTTTAAACACATTTGCCACTGCAAATGATACTTCCTAACTCATGATTCGCAGTTGATCCTTGTGGGGTCCAAATTTTCCTGTCATTTCCAAGGATCTTGATGATATTAACAGTTGTCGCAATGTTTGCCTGATTCAAGGTGGTCGTCGTAGTAGTATTTATGTTTCAGAAATATTTAACAAGTGGTATATGGAACGCAGAGCCATCGTGGGCCACAAAATTTCTCGTCGGCTGTGACATTAGAATGTAATACCTCTCTTTAGCCTTCTAGGCATAGAACCTAGGTTAACATTTCTCCACTAGTTGGAGAAATGTGGGCCTCCTCCTCCCCTTACAGCCCTCCGTCCCTCACCGAATATGCCTTCTGCTGCAATTGCGACCTTTGCTACCGACCTAAACTCGCTTTTTAAACACATTTGCCACTGCAAATGATACTTCCTAACTCATGATTCGCAGTTGATCCTTGTGGGGTCCAAATTTTCCTGTCATTTCCAAGGATCTTGATGATATTAACAGTTGTCGCAATGTTTGACTGATTCAAGGTGGTCGTCGTAGTAGTATTTATGTTTCAGAAATATTTAACAAGTGGTATATGGAACGCAGAGCCATCGTGGGCCACAAAATTTCTCGTCAGCTGTGACATTAGAATGTAATACCTCTCTTTAGCCTTCTAGGCATAGAACCTAGGTTAACATTTCTCCACTAGTTGGAGAAATGTGGGCCTCCTCCTCCCCTTACAGCCCTTCTTCCCTCACCGAATGAGTCTTCTGCTGCAATTGCGACCTTTGCTACCGACCTAAACTCGCTTTTTAAACACATTTGCCACTGCAAATGATACTTCCTAACACATGATTCGCAGTTGTTCCTTGTGGGGTCCAAATTTTCCTGTCATTTCCAAGGATCTTGATGATATTAACAGTTGTCGCAATGTTTGACTGATTCAAGGTGGTCGTGGTAGTAGTATTTATGTTTCAGAAATATTTAACAAGTGGTGTATGGAACGCAGAGCCATCGTGGGCCACAAAATATCTTGTCTGCTGTGACATTAGAATGTAATACCTCTCTTTAGCCTTCTAGGCATAGATCCTAGGTTAACATTTCTCCACTAGTTGGAGAAATGTGGGCCTCCTCCTCCCCTTACAGCCCCCCTTCCCTCACCGAATGAGCCTTCTGCTGCAATTGCGACATTTGCTACCGACCTAAACTCGCTTTTTAAACACATTTGCCACTGCAAATGATACTTCCTAACACATGATTCGCAGTTGTTCCTTGTGGGTTCCAAATTTTCCTGTCATTTCCAAGGATCTTGATGGTATTAACAGTTGTCGCAATGTTTGACTGATTCAAGGTGGTCGTCGTAGTAGTATTTATGTTTCAGAAATATTTAACAAGTGGTATATTGAACGCAGAGCCATCGTAGGCCACAAAATTTCTCGTCGGCTGTGACATTAGAATGTAATACCTCTCTTTAGCCTTCTAGGCATAGAACCTAGGATAACATTTCTCCACTAGTTGGAGAAATGTGATCCTCCTCCTCCCCTTACAGCCCTCCTTCCCTTACCGAATATGCCTTCTGCTGCAATTGCGACCTTTGCTACCGACCTAAACTCGCTTTTTAAACACATTTGCCACTGCAAATGATACTTCCTAACTCATGATTCGCAGTTGATCCTTGTGGGGTCCAAATTTTCCTGTCATTTCCAAGGATCTTGATGATATTAACAGTTGTCGCAATGTTTGACTGATTCAAGGTGGTCGTCGTAGTAGTATTTATGTTTCAGAAATATTTAACAAGTGGTATATGGAACGCAGAGCCATCGTGGGCCACAAAATTTCTCGTTGGCTGTGACATTAGAATATAATACCTCTCTTTAGCCTTCTAGGCATAGAACCTAGGTTAACATTTCTCCACTAGTTGGAGAAATGTGGGCCTCCTCCTCCCCTTACAGCCCTCCTTCCCTCACCGAATGAGCCTTCTGCTGCAATTGCGACCCTTGCTACCGTCCTAAACTCGCTTTTTAAACACATTTGCCACTGCAAAAGATACTTCCTAACTCATGATTCGCAGTTGTTCCTTGTGGGGTCCAAATTTTCCTGCCATTTCCAAGGATCTTGATGATATTAACAGTTGTCGCAATGTTTGACTGATTCAAGGTGGTCGTCGTAGTAGTATTTATGTTTCAGAAATATTTAACAAGTGGTATATGGAACGCAGAGTCATCTTGGGCCACAAAATTTCTCGTCGGCTGTGACATTAGAATGTAATACCTCTCTTTAGCCTTCTAGGCATAGAACCTAGGTTAACATTTCTCCACTAGTTGGAGAAATGTGGGCCTCCTCCTCCCCTTACAGCCCTCCTTCCCTCACCGAATGAGCCTTCTGCTGCAATTGCGACCTTTGCTACCGACCTAAACTCGTTTTTTAATACATTTGCTACTGCAAATGATACTTCCTAACACATGATTCGCAGTGCTGCCTTGTGGGGTCCAAATTTTCCTGTCATTTCCAAGGATCTTGATGATATTAACAGTTGTCGCAATGTTTGACTGATTCAAGGTGGTCGTCGTAGTAGTATTTATGTTTCAGAAATATTTAACAAGTGGTATATGGAACGCAGAGCCATCGTGGGCCACAAAATTTCTCGTCGGCTGTGACATTAGAATGTAATACCTCTCTTTAGCCTTCTAGGCGTAGAACCTAGGTTAACATTTCTCCACTAGTTGGAGAAATGTGGGCCTCCTCCTCCCCTTACAGCCCTCCTTCCCTCACCGAATATGCCTTCTGTTGCAATTGCGACCTTTGCTACCGACCTAAACTCGCTTTTTAAACACATTTGCCACTGCAAATGATACTTCCTAACTCATGATTCGCAGTTGATCCTTGTGGGGTCCAAATTTTCCTGTCATTTCCAAGGATCTTGATGATATTAACAGTTGTCGCAATGTTTGACTGATTCAAGGTGGTCGTCGTAGTAGTATTTATGTTTCAGAAATATTTAACAAGTGGTATATGGAACGCAGAGCCATCGTGGGCCACAAAATTTCTCGTCGGCTGTGACATTAGAATGTAATACCTCTCTTTAGCCTTCTAGGCATAGAACCTAGGTTAACATTTCTCCACTAGTTGGAGAAATGTGGGCCTCCTCCTCCCCTTACAGCCCTCCTTCCCTCACCGAATGAGTCTTCTGCTGCAATTGCGACATTTGCTACCACCTAAACTCGCTTTTTAAACACATTTGCCACTGCAAATGATACTTCCTAACACATGATTCGCAGTTGTTCCTTGTGGGGTCCAAATTTTCCTGCCATTTCCAAGGATCTTGATGATATTAACAGTTGTCGCAATGTTTGACTGATTCAAGGTGGTCGTCGTAGTAGTATTTATGTTTCAGAAATATTTAACAGGTGGTATATGGAACGCAGAGCCATCGTGGGCCACAAAATTTCTCGTCGGCTGTGACATTAGAAAGTAATACCTCTCTTTCGCCTTCTAGGAATAGAACCTAGGTTATCATTTCTCCACTAGTTGGAGAAATGTGGGCCACCTCCTCCCCTTACACCCCTACTTCCCTCACCGAATGAGCCTTCTGCTGCAATTGCGACCTTTGCTACCGACCTAAACTCGCTTTTTAAACACATTTGCCACTGCAAATGATACTTCCTAACACATGATTCGCAGTTTTTCCTTGTGGGGTCCCAATTTTCCTGCCATTTCCAAGGATCTTGATGATATTAACAGTTGTCGCAATGTTTGACTGATTCAAGGTGGTCGTCGTAGTAGTATTTATGTTTCAGAAATATTTAACAAGTGGTGTATGGAACGCAGAGCCATCGTGGGCCACAAAATTTCTCGTCGGCTGTGACATTAGAATGTAATACCTCTCTTTAGCCTTCTAGGCATAGATCCTAGGTTAACATTTCTCCACTAGTTGGAGAAATGTGGGCCTCCTCCTCCCCTTACGGCCCTCCTTCCCTCACCGAATGAGCCTTCTGCTGCAATTGCGACCTTTGCTACCGACCTAAACTCGCTTTTTAAACACATTTGCCACTGCAAATGATACTTCCTAACACATGATTCGCAGTTGTTCCTTGTGGGGTCCCAATTTTCCTGTCATTTCCAAGGATCTTGATGATATTAACAGTTGTCGCAATGTTTGACTGATTCAAGGTGGTCGTCGTTGTAGTATTTTAGTTTCAGAAATATTTAACAAGTGGTATGTAGAACGCAGAGCCATCGTAGGCCACAAAATTTCTCGTCGGCTGTGACATTAGAATGTAATACCTCTCTTTAGCTTTCTAGGCATAGAACCTAGGATAACATTTCTCCACTAGTTGGAGAAATGTGGGCCTCCTCCTCCCCTTACAGCCCTCCTTTCCTCACTGAATATGCCTTCTGCTGCAATTGCGACCTTTGCTACCGACCTAAACTCGCATTTTAAACACATTTGCCACTGCAAAAGATACTTCCTAACTCATGATTCGCAGTTGATCCTTGTGGGGTTTAAATTTTCCTGTCATTTCCAAGGATCTTGATGATATTAACAGTTGTCGCAATGTTTGACTGATTCATGGTGGTCGTCGTAGTAGTATTTATGTTTCAGAAATATTTAACAAGTGGTATATGAAACGCAGAGCCATCGTGGGCCACTAAATTTCTCGTCGGCTGTGACATTAGAATGTAATACCTCTCTTTAGCCTTCTAGGCATAGAACCTAGGTTAACATTTCTCCACTAGTTGGAGAAATGTGGGCCTCCTCCTCCCCTTACGGCCCTCCTTCCCTCACCGAATGAGTCTTCTGCTGCAATTGCGACCTCTGCTACTGACCTAAACTCGCTTTTTAAACACATTTGCCACTGCAAATGATACTTCCTAACACATGATTCGCAGTTGTTCCTTGTGATGTCCAAATTTTCCTGCCATTTCCAAGGATCTTGATGATATTAACAGTTGTCGCAATGTTTGACTGATTCAAGGTGGTCGTCGTAGTAGTATTTATGTTTCAGAAATATTTAACAGGTGGTATATGGAACGCAGAAACATCGTGGGCCACAAAATTTCTCGTCGGCTGTGACATTAGAAAGTAATACCTCTCTTTAGCCTTCTAGGCATAGAACCTAGGTTAACATTTCTCCACTAGTTGGAGAAATGTGGGCCTCCTCCTCCAATAACAGCCCTCCTTCCCTCACCGACTGAGCCTTCTGCTCCAATTGCGACCTTTGCTACCGACCTAAACTCGCTTTTTAAACACATTTGCCACTGCAAACACATGATTCGCAGTTTTTCCTTGTGGGGTCCAAATTTTCCTGCCATTTCCAAGGATCTTGATGATATTAACAGTTGTCGCAATGTTTGACTGATTCAAGATGGTCGTCGTAGTAGTATTTATGTTTCAGAAATATTTAACAGGTGGTACATGGAACGCAGAGCCATCGTGGGCCACAAAATTTCTCGTCGGCTGTGACATTAGAATGTAATACCTCTCTTTAGCTTTCTAGGCATAGAACCTAGGTTAACATTTCTCCACTAGTTGGAGAAATGTGGGTCTCCTCCTGCCCTTTCAGCCCTCCTTCCCTCACCGAATGAGCCTTCTGCTGCAATTGCGACCTTTGCTACCGACCTAAACTCGCTTTTTAAACACATTTGCCACTGCAAATGATACTTCCTAACGCATGATTCGCAGTTGTGCCTTGTGGGGTCCAAATTTTCCTGTCATTTTTAAGTATCTTGATGATATTAACAGTTGTCGCGATATTTGACTGATTCCACGTGGTCGTCGTAGTAGTATTTATGTTTCAGAAATATTTAACAAGTGGTATATGGAACGCAGAGCCATCGTGGGCCACAAAATTTCTCGTCGGCTGACATTAGAATATAATACCTCTCTTTAGCCTTCTGGGCATAGAACCTAGGTTAACATTTCTCCACTAGTTGGAGAAATGTGGGCCTCCTCCTCCCCTTACAGCCCTCCTTCCCTCACCGAATGAGCCTTCTGCTGCAATTGCGACATTTGCTACCGACCTAAACTCGCTTTTTAAACACATTTGCCACTGCAAATGACACTTCCTAACGCATGATTCGCAGTTGTGCCTTGTGGGGTCCAAATTTTCCTGTCATTTCCAAGGATCTTGATGATATTAACAGTTGTCGCGATGTTTGACTGATTCAATGTGGTCGTCGTATTAATATTTATGTTTCAGAAATATTTAACAAGTGGTATATGGAACGCAGAGCCATCGTGGGCCACAAAATTTCTCGTCGGCTGTGACATTAGAATATAATACCTCTCTTTAGCCTTCTAGGCATAGAACCTAGGTTAACATTTCTCCACTAGTTGGAGAAATGTGGGCTTCCTCGTCCCCTTACAGCCCTCCTTCCCTCTCCGAATGAGCCTTCTGCTGCAATTGCGACCTTTGCTACCGACCTAAACTGCTTTATAAACACATTTGCCACTGCAAATGATACTTCCTAACACATGATTCGCAGTTTTTCCTTGTGGGGTCCAAATTTTCCTGTCATTTCCAAGGATCTTGATGATATTAACAGTTGTCGCAATGTCTGACTGATTCAAGGTGGTCGTCGTAGTAGTATTTATGTTTCAGAAATATTTAACAAGTGGTATATGGAACGCAGAGCCATTGTGGGCCACAAAATTTCTCGTCGGCTGTGACATTAGAATGTAATACCTCTCTTTAGCCTTCTAGGCATAGAAACTAGGTTAAAATTTCTCCACTAGTTGGAGAAATGTGGGCCTCCTCCTCCCCTTACAGCCCTCCTTCCCTACCCAATGAGCCATCTGCTGCAATTGCGACCTTTGCTACCGACCGAAAAACGCCTTTTAAACACAGTTGCCACTGCAAATGATACTTCCTAACACATGATTCGCATTTACTTTTTGTGGGGTCGAAATTTTCCTGTCATTTCCAAGGATCCTGATGATATTAACAGTTGTCGCATTGTTTGACTGATTCAAGGTGGTCGTCGTAGTAGTATTTATGTTTCAGAAATAATTAACAAGTGGTATATGGAACGCAGAGCCATCGTGGGCCACAAAATTTCTCGTCGGCTGTGACATTAGAATGTAATACCTCTCTTTAGCCTTCTAGGCATAGAACCTAGGTTAACATTTCTCCACTAGTTGGAGAAATGTGGGCCTCCTCCTCCCCTTACAGCCCTCCTTCCCTCACCGAATGAGCCTTCTGTTGCAATTGCGACCTTTGCTACCGACCTAAACTCGTTTTTTAAACACATTTGCTACTGCAGATGATACTTCCTAACACATGATTCGCATTTGTTTTTTGTGGGGTCGAAATTTTCCTGTCATTTCCATGGATCCTGATGAAATTAACAGTTGTCGCAATGTTTGACTGATTCAAGGTGGTCGTCGTAGTAGTATTTATGTTTCAGAAATATTTAACAAGTGGTATATGGAACGCAGAGCCATCGTGGGCCACATAATTTCTCGTCGGCTGTGACATTAGAATGTAATAGCTCTCTTTAGCCTTCTAGGCATAGAACCTAGGTTAACATTTCTCCACTAGTTGGAGAAATGTGGGCCTCCTCCTCCCCTTACAGCCCTCCTTCCCTCACCGAATGAGCCTTCTGCTGCAATTGCGACATTTGCTACCGACCTAAACTCGCTTTTTAAACACATTTGCCACTGCAAATGATACTTCCTAACACATGATTCGCAGTTGTTCCTTGTGGGGTCCAAATATTCCTGTCATTTCCAAGGATCTTGATGATATTAACAGTTGTCGCAATGTCTGACTGATTCAAGGTGGTCGTCGTAGTAGTATTTATGTTTCAGAAATATTTAACAAGTGGTATATGGAACGAAGAGCCATCGTGGGCCACAAAATTTCTCGTCGGCTGTGACATTAGAATGTGATACCTCTTTTTAGCCTTCTAGGCATAGAACCTAGGTTAACATTTCTCCACTAGTTGGAGAAATGTGGGCCTCCTCCTCCCCTTACAGCCCTCCTTCCCTCACCGAATGAGCCTTCTGCTGTAATTGCGACCTTTGCTACCGACCGAAACTCGCTTTTTAAACACAGTTGCCACTGCAAATGACACTTCCTAACACATGATTCGCAGTTGTTTTTTGTGGGGTCGAAATTTTCCTGTAATTTCCAAGGATCTTGATGATATTAACAGTTGTCGCAATGTTTGACTGATTCAAGGTGGTCGTCGTTGTAGAATTTATGTTTCAGAAATATTTAACAAGTGGTATATGGAACGCAGAGCCATCGTGGGCCACAAAATTTCTCGTCGGCTGTGACATGAGAATATAATACCTCTCTTTAGCCTTCTAGGCATAGAACCTAGGTTAACATTTCTCCACTAGTTGGAGAAATGTGGGCCTCCTCCTCCCCTTACAGCCCGCCTTCCATCACCGAATGAGCCTTCTGCTGCAATTGCGACCTTTGCTACCGACCTAAACTCGCTTTTTAAACACATTTGCCACTGCAAATGATGCTTCCTAACACATGATTCGCAGTTGTTCCTTGTGGGGTCCAAATTTTCCTGTCATTTCCAAGGATCTTGATGATATTAACAGTTGTCGCAATGTTTGACTGATTCAAGGTGGTCGTCGTAGTAGTATTTATGTTTCAGAAATATTTAACAAGTGGTATATGGAACGCAGAGCCATCGTGGGCCACAAAATTTCTCGTCGGCTGTGACATTAGAATGTAATAGCTCTCTTTAGCCTTCTGGGCATAGAACCTAGGTTAACATTTCTCCACTAGTTGGAGAAATGTGGGCCTCCTCCTCCCCTTACAGCCCTCCTTCCCTCACCGAATGAGCCTTCTGCTGCAATTGCGACATTTGCTACCGACCTAAACTCGCTTTTTAAACACATTTGCCACTGCAAATGATACTTCCTAACGCATGATTCGCAGTTGTGCCTTGTGGGGTCCAAATTTTCCTGTCATTTTTAAGTATCTTGATGATATTAACAGTTGTCGCGATATTTGACTGATTCCACGTGGTCGTCGTAGTAGTATTTATGTTTCAGAAATATTTAACAAGTGGTATATGGAACGCAGAGCCATCGTGGGCCACAAAATTTCTCGTCGGCTGACATTAGAATATAATACCTCTCTTTAGCCTTCTGGGCATAGAACCTAGGTTAACATTTCTCCACTAGTTTGAGAAATGTGGGCCTCCTCCTCCCCTTACAGCCCTCCTTCCCTCACCGAATGAGCCTTCTGCTGCAATTGCGACATTTGCTACCGACCTAAACTCGCTTTTTAAACACATTTGCCACTGCAAATGACACTTCCTAACGCATGATTCGCAGTTGTGCCTTGTGGGGTCCAAATTTTCCTGTCATTTCCAAGGATCTTGATGATATTAACAGTTGTCGCGATGTTTGACTGATTCAATGTGGTCGTCGTATTAATATTTATGTTTCAGAAATATTTAACAAGTGGTATATGGAACGCAGAGCCATCGTGGGCCACAAAATTTCTCGTCGGCTGTGACATTAGAATATAATACCTCTCTTTAGCCTTCTAGGCATAGAACCTAGGTTAACATTTCTCCACTAGTTGGAGAAATGTGGGCTTCCTCGTCCCCTTACGGCCCTCCTTCCCTCTCCGAATGAGCCTTCTGCTGCAATTGCGACCTTTGCTACCGACCTAAACTGCTTTATAAACACATTTGCCACTGCAAATGATACTTCCTAACACATGATTCGCAGTTTTTCCTTGTGGGGTCCAAATTTTCCTGTCATTTCCAAGGATCTTGATGATATTAACAGTTGTCGCAATGTCTGACTGATTCAAGGTGGTCGTCGTAGTAGTATTTATGTTTCAGAAATATTTAACAAGTGGTATATGGAACGCAGAGCCATTGTGGGCCACAAAATTTCTCGTCGGCTGTGACATTAGAATGTAATACCTCTCTTTAGCCTTCTAGGCATAGAAACTAGGTTAAAATTTCTCCACTAGTTGGAGAAATGTGGGCCTCCTCCTCCCCTTACAGCCCTCCTTCCCTACCCAATGAGCCATCTGCTGCAATTGCGACCTTTGCTACCGACCGAAAAACGCCTTTTAAACACAGTTGCCACTGCAAATGATACTTCCTAACACATGATTCGCATTTACTTTTTGTGGGGTCGAAATTTTCCTGTCATTTCCAAGGATCCTGATGATATTAACAGTTGTCGCATTGTTTGACTGATTCAAGGTGGTCGTCGTAGTAGTATTTATGTTTCAGAAATAATTAACAAGTGGTATATGGAACGCAGAGCCATCGTGGGCCACAAAATTTCTCGTCGGCTGTGACATTAGAATGTAATACCTCTCTTTAGCCTTCTAGGCATAGAACCTAGGTTAACATTTCTCCACTAGTTGGAGAAATGTGGGCCTCCTCCTCCCCTTACAGCCCTCCTTCCCTCACCGAATGAGCCTTCTGCTGCAATTGCGACCTTTGCTACCGACCTAAACTCGCTTTTTAAACACATTTGCCACTGCAAATGATACTTCCTAACACATGATTCGCAGTTGTTCCTTGTGGGGTCCAAATTTTCCTGTCATTTCCAAGGATCCTGATGATATTAACAGTTGTCGCAATGTTTGACTGATTCAGGGTGGTCATCGTAGTAGTATTTATATTTCAGAAATATTTAACAAGTGGTATATGGAACGCAGAGCCATCGTGGGCCACAAAATTTCTCGTCGGCTGTGACATTAGAATGTAATACCTCTCTTTAGCCTTCTAGGCATAGAACCTAGGTTAACATTTCTCCACTAGTTGGAGAAATGTGGTCCTCCTCCTCCCCTTACAGCCCTCCTTCCCTCACCGAATGAGCCTTCTGCTGCAATTGCGACCTTTGCTACCGACCTAAAGTCGCTTTTTGAACACATTTGCCAATGCAAATGATACTTCCTAACACATGATTCGCAGTTGTTCCTTGTGGGGCCAAATGTTCCTGTCATTTCCAAGGATCTTGATGATACTAACAGTTGTCGCAATGTCTGACTGAGTCAAGGTGTTCGTCGTAGTAGTATTTATGTTTCAGAAATATTTAACAAGTGGTATATGGAACGCAGAGCCATCGTGGGCCACAAAATTTCTCGTCGGCTGTGACATTAGAATGTAATACCTCTCTTTAGCCTTCTAGGCATAGAACCTAGGTTAAAATTTCCCCACTAGTTGGAGAAATGTGGGCCTCCTCCTCCCCTTACAGCCCTCCTTCCCTCACCGAATGAGCCTTCTGTTGCAATTGCGACCTTTGCTACCGACCTAAACTCGCTTTTTAAACACATTTGCCACTGCAAATGATGCTTCCTAACTTATGATTCGCAGTTGATCCTTGTGGGGTCAAAATTTTCCTGTCATTTCCAAGGATCTTGATGATATTAACAGTTGTTGAAATGTTTGACTGATTCAAGGTGGTCGTCGTAGTAGTATTTATGTTTCAGAAATATTTAACAAGTGGTATATGGAACGCAGAGCCATCGTGGGCCACAAAATTTCTCGTCGGCTGTGACATTAGAATGTAATACCTCTTTTTAACCTTCTAGGCATAGAACCTAGGTTAACATTTCTCCACTAGTTGGAGAAATGTGGGCCTCCTCCTCCCCTTACAGCCCTCCTTCCCTCACCGAATGAGCCTTCTGTTGCAATTGCGACCTTTGCTACCGACCTAAACTCGTTTTTTAAACACATTTGCTACTGCAGATGATACTTCCTAACACATGATTCGCATTTGTTTTTTGTGGGGTCGAAATTTTCCTGTCATTTCCATGAATCCTGATGAAATTAACAGTTGTCGCAATGTTTGACTGATTCAAGGTGGTCGTCGTAGTAGTATTTATGTTTCAGAAATATTTAACAAGTGGTATATGGAACGCAGAGCCATCGTGGGCCACATAATTTCTCGTCGGCTGTGACATTAGAATGTAATAGCTCTCTTTAGCCTTCTAGGCATAGAACCTAGGTTAACATTTCTCCACTAGTTGGAGAAATGTGGGCCTCCTCCTCCCCTTACAGCCCTCCTTCCCTCACCGAATGAGCCTTCTGCTGCAATTGCGACATTTGCTACCGACCTAAACTCGCTTTTTAAACACATTTGCCACTGCAAATGATACTTCCTAACACATGATTCGCAGTTGTTCCTTGTGGGGTCCAAATATTCCTGTCATTTCCAAGGATCTTGATGATATTAACAGTTGTCGCAATGTCTGACTGATTCAAGGTGGTCGTCGTAGTAGTATTTATGTTTCAGAAATATTTAACAAGTGGTATATGGAACGAAGAGCCATCGTGGGCCACAAAATTTCTCGTCGGCTGTGACATTAGAATGTGATACCTCTTTTTAGCCTTCTAGGCATAGAACCTAGGTTAACATTTCTCCACTAGTTGGAGAAATGTGGGCCTCCTCCTCCCCTTACAGCCCTCCTTCCCTCACCGAATGAGCCTTCTGCTGTAATTGCGACCTTTGCTACCGACCGAAACTCGCTTTTTAAACACAGTTGCCACTGCAAATGACACTTCCTAACACATGATTCGCAGTTGTTTTTTGTGGGGTCGAAATTTTCCTGTAATTTCCAAGGATCTTGATGATATTAACAGTTGTCGCAATGTTTGACTGATTCAAGGTGGTCGTCGTTGTAGAATTTATGTTTCAGAAATATTTAACAAGTGGTATATGGAACGCAGAGCCATCGTGGGCCACAAAATTTCTCGTCGGCTGTGACATTAGAATGTGATACCTCTTTTTAGCCTTCTAGGCATAGAACCTAGGTTAACATTTCTCCACTAGTTGGAGAAATGTGGGCCTCCTCCTCCCCTTACAGCCCGCCTTCCATCACCGAATGAGCCTTCTGCTGCAATTGCGACCTTTGCTACCGACCTAAACTCGCTTTTTAAACACATTTGCCACTGCAAATGATGCTTCCTAACACATGATTCGCAGTTGTTCCTTGTGGGGTCCAAATTTTCCTGTCATTTCCAAGGATCTTGATGATATTAACAGTTGTCGCAATGTTTGACTGATTCAAGGTGGTCGTCGTAGTAGTATTTATGTTTCAGAAATATTTAACAAGTGGTATATGGAACGCAGATCCATCGTGGGCCACAAAATTTCTCGTCGGCTGTGACATTAGAATGTAATAGCTCTCTTTAGCCTTCTGGGCATAGAACCTAGGTTAACATTTCTCCACTAGTTGGAGAAATGTGGGCCTCCTCCTCCCCTTACAGCCCTCCTTCCCTCACCGAATGAGCCTTCTGCTGCAATTGCGACATTTGCTACCGACCTAAACTCGCTTTTTAAACACATTTGCCACTGCAAATGACACTTCCTAACGCATGATTCGCAGTTGTGCCTTGTGGGGTCCAAAGTTTCCTGTCATTTCCAAGGATCTTGATGATATTAACAGTTGTCGCAATGTTTGACTGATTCAAGGTGGTCGTCGTAGTAGTATTTATGTTTCAGAAATATTTAACAAGTGGTATATGGAACGCAGTTCCATCGTGGGCCACAAAATTTCTCGTCGGCTGTGACATTAGAGTGTAATACCTCACTTTAGCCTTCTAGGCGTAGAATCTAGGTTAACATTTCTCCACTAGTTGGAGAAATGTGGGCCTCCTCCTCCCCTTACAGCCCTCCTTCCCTCACCGAATGAGACTTCTGCTGCAATTGCGACCTTTGCTACCGAACTAAACTCGCTTTTTAAACACATTTGCCACTGCAAATGATACTTCCTAACACATAATTCGCAGTTGTTCCTTGTGGGGTCCAAATTTTCCTGTCATTTCCAAGGATCTTGATGATATTAACAGTTGTCGCAATGTTTGACTGATTCAAGGTGGTCGTCGTAGTAGTATTTATGTTTCAGAAATATTTAACAAGTGGTATATGGAACGCAGAGCCATCGTGGGCCACAAAATTTCTCGTCGGCTGTGAGATTAGAATGTAATACCTCTCTTTAGCCTTCTAGCCGTAGAATCTAGGTTAACATTTCTCCACTAGTTGGAGAAATGTGGGCCTCCTCCTCCCCTTACAGCCCTCCTTCCCTCACCGAATGAGCCTTCTGCTGCAATTGCGACATTTGCTACCGACCTAAACTCGCTTTTTAAACACATTTGCCACTGCAAATGATACTTCTTAACGCATGATTCGCAGTTGTTTTTTGTGGGGTCCAAATTTTCCTCTCATTTACAAGGATCCTGATGATATTTACAGTTGTCGCAATGTTTGACTGATTCAGGGTGGTCATCGTAGTAGTATTTATATTTCAGAAATATTTAACAAGTGGTATATGGAACGGAGAGCCATTGTGGGCCACAAAATTTCTCGTCGGCTCTGACATTAGAATTTAATAGCTCTCTTTAGCCTTCTAGGCATAGAACCTAGGTTAACATTTCTCCACTAGTTGGAGAAATGTGGGCCTCCTCCTCCCCTTACAGCCCTCCTTCCCTCACCGAATGAGCCTTCTGCTGCAATTGCGACCTTTGCTACCGACCTAAACTCGCTTTTTAAACACATTTGCCACTGCAAATGATACTTCCTAACACATGATTCGCAGTTGTTCCTTGTGAGGTCCAAATTTTCCTGTCATTTCCAAGGATCTTGATGATATTAACAGTTGCCGCAATGTTTGAATGATTCAAGGTGGTCGTCGTAGTAGTATTTATGTTTCAGAAATATTTAACAAGTGGTATATGGAACGCAGAGCCATCGTGGGCCACAAAATTTCTCGTCGGCTGTGACATTAGAATGTAATACCTCTCTTTAGCCTTCTAGGCATAGAACCTAGGTTAACATTTCTCCACTAGTTGGAGAAATGTGGGCCTCCTCCTCCCCTTACAGCCCTCCTTCCCTCAGCGAATGAGCCTTCTGCTGCAATTGCGACATTTGCTTCCGACCTAAACTCGCTTTTTAAACACATTTGCCACTGCAAATGACACTTCCTAACGCATGATTCGCAGTTGTGCCTTGTGGGGTCCAAATTTTCCTGTCATTTTTAAGTATCTTGATGATATTAACAGTTGTCGCGATATTTGACTGATTCCACGTGGTCGTCGTAGTAGTATTTATGTTTCAGAAATATTTAACAAGTGGTATATGGAACGCAGAGCCATCGTGGGCCACAAAATTTCTCGTCGGCTGTGACATTAGAATATAATACCTCTCTTTAGCCTTCTGGGCATAGAACCTAGGTTAACATTTCTCCACTAGTTGGAGAAATGTGGGCCTCCTCCTCCCCTTACAGCCCTCCTTCCCTCACCGAATGAGCCTTCTGCTGCAATTGCGACATTTGCTACCGACCTAAACTCGCTTTTTAAACACATTTGCCACTGCAAATGACACTTCCTAACGCATGATTCGCAGTTGTGCCTTGTGGGGTCCAAATTTTCCTGTCATTTCCAAGGATCTTGATGATATTAACAGTTGTCGCAATGTCTGACTGATTCAAGGTGGTCGTCGTAGTAGTATTTATGTTTCAGAAATATTTAACAAGTGGTATATGGAACGCAGAGCCATTGTGGGCCACAAAATTTCTCGTCGGCTGTGACATTAGAATGTAATACCTCTCTTTAGCCTTCTAGGCATAGAAACTAGGTTAAAATTTCTCCACAAGTTGGAGAAATGTGGGCCTCCTCCTCCCCTTACAGCCCTCCTTCCCTACCCAATGAGCCATCTGCTGCAATTGCGACCTTTGCTACCGACCGAAAAACGCCTTTTAAACACAGTTGCCACTGCAAATGATACTTCCTAACCCATGATTCGCATTTATTTTTTGTGGGGTCGAAATTTTCCTGTCATTTCCAAGGATCCTGACGATATTAACAGTTGTCGCATTGTTTGACTGATTCAAGGTGGTAGTCGTAGTAGTATTTATGTTTCAGAAATAATTAACAAGTGGTATATGGAACGCAGAGCCATCGTAGGCCACAAAATTTCTCGTCGGCTGTGACATTAGAATGTAATACCTCTCTTTAGCCTTCTAGGCATAGAACCTAGGTTAACATTTCTCCACTAGTTGGAGAAATGTGGGCCTCCTCCTCCCCTTACAGCCCTCCTTCCCTCACCGAATGAGCCTTCTGCTGCAATTGCGACCTTTGCTACCGACCTAAACTCGCTTTTTAAACACATTTGCCACTGCAAATGATGCTTCCTAACATATGATTCGCAGTTGATCCATGTGGGGTCAAAATTTTCCTGTCATTTCCAAAGATCCTGATGATATTAACAGTTGTCGCAATGTTTGACTGATTCAGGGTGGTCATCGTAGTAGTATTTATATTTCAGAAATATTTAACAAGTGGTATATGGAACGCAGAGCCATCGTGGGCCACAAAATTTCTCGTCGGCTGTGACATTAGAATGTAATACCTCTCTTTAGCCTTCTAGGCATAGAACCTAGGTTAACATTTCTCCACTAGTTGGTTGAAATGTGGGCCTCCTCCTCCCCTTACAGCCCTCCTTCCCTCACCGAATGAGCCTCCTGCTGCAATTGCGACCTTTGCTACCGACCTAAAGTCGCTTTTTGAACACATTTGCCAATGCAAATGATACTTCCTAACACATGATTCGCAGTTGTTCCTTGTGGGGCCAAATGTTCCTGTCATTTCCAAGGATCTTGATGATATTAACAGTTGTCGCAATGTCTGACTGAGTCAAGGTGTTCGTCGTAGTAGTATTTATGTTTCAGAAATATTTAACAAGTGGTATATGGAACGCAGAGCCATCGTGGGCCACAAAATTTCTCGTCGGCTGTGACATTAGAATGTAATACCTCTCTTTAACCTTCTAGGCATAGAACCTAGGTTAAAATTTCTCCACTAGTTGGAGAAATGTGGGCCTCCTCCTCCCCTTACAGCCCTCCTTCCCTCACCGAATGAGCCTTCTGTTGCAATTGCGACCTTTGCTACCGACCTAAACTCGCTTTTTAAACACATTTGCCACTGCAAATGATGCTTCCTAACATATGATTCGCAGTTGATCCATGTGGGGTCAAAATTTTCCTGTCATTTCCAAGGATCCTGATGATATTAACAGTTGTCGAAATGTTTGACTGATTCAAGGTGGTCGTCGTAGTAGTATTTATGTTTCAGAAATATTTAACAAGTGGTATATGGAACGCAGAGTCATCGTGGGCCACAAAATTTCTCGTCGGCTGTGACATTAGAATGTAATACCTCTTTTTAACCTTCTAGGCATAGAACCTAGGTTAACATTTCTCCACTAGTTGGAGAAATGTGGGCCTCCTCCTCCCCTTACAGCCCTCCTTCCCTCACCGAATGAGCCTTCTGTTGCAATTGCGACCTTTGCTACCGACCTAAACTCGTTTTTTAAACACATTTGCTACTGCAGATGATACTTCCTAACACATGATTCGCATTTGTTTTTTGTGGGGTCGAAATTTTCCTGTCATTTCCATGGATCCTGATGAAATTAACAGTTGTCGCAATGTTTGACTGATTCAAGTTGGTCGTCGTAGTAGTATTTATCTTTCAGAAATATTTAACAAGTGGTATATGGAACGCAGAGCCATCGTGGGCCACATAATTTCTCGTCGGCTGTGACATTAGAATGTAATACCTCTCTTTAGCCTTCTAGGCATAGAACCTAGGTTAACATTTCTCCACTAGTTGGAGAAATGTGGGCCTCCTCCTCCCCTTACAGCCCTCCTTCCCTCAGCGAATGAGCCTTCTGCTGCAATTGCGACATTTGCTACCGACCTAAACTCGCTTTTTAAACACATTTGCCACTGCAAATGATACTTCCTAACACATGATTCGCAGTTGTTCCTTGTGGGGTCCAAATATTCCTGTCATTTCCAAGGATCTTGATGATATTAACAGTTGTCGCAATGTCTGACTGATTCAAGGTGGTCGTCGTAGTAGTATTTATGTTTCAGAAATATTTAACAAGTGGTATATGGAACGGAGAGCCATCGTGGGCCACAAAATTTCTCGTCGGCTGTGACATTAGAATGGGATACCTCTTTTTAGCCTTCTAGGCATAGAACCTAGGTTAACATTTCTCCACTAGTTGGAGAAATGTGGGCCTCCTCCTCCCCTTACAGCCCTCCTTCCCTCACCGAATGAGCCTTCTGCTGTAATTGCGACATTTGCTACCGACCGAAACTCGCTTTTTAAACACAGTTGCCACTGCAAATGATACTTCCTAACACATGATTCGCAGTTGTTTTTTGTGGGGTCGAAATTTTCCTGTAATTTCCAAGGATCTTGATGATATTAACAGTTGTCGCAATGTTTGACTGATTCAAGGTGGTCGTCGTTGTAGAATTTATGTTTCAGAAATATTTAACAAGTGGTATATGGAACGCAGAGCCATCGTGGGCCACAAAATTTCCCGTCGGCTGTGACATGGGAATGTAATACCTCTCTTTAGCCTTCTAGGCATAGAACCTAGGTTAACATTTCTCCACTAGTTGGAGAAATGTGGGCCTCCTCCTCCCCTTACAGCCCGCCTTCCCTCACCGAATGAGCCTTCTGCTGCAATTGCGACCTTTGCTACCGACCTAAACTCGCTTTTTAAACACATTTGCCACTGCAAATGATGCTTCCTAACACATGATTCGCAGTTGTTCCTTGTGGGGTCCAAATTTTCCTGTCATTTCCAAGGATCTTGATGATATTAACAGTTGTCGCAATGTTTGACTGATTCAAGGTGGTCGTCGTAGTGGTATTTAAGTTTCAGAAATATTTAACAAGTGGTATATGGAACGCAGAGCCATCGTGGGCCACAAAATTTCTCGTCGGCTGTGACATTAGAATGTAATACCTCTCTTTAGCCTTCTAGGCGTAGAACCTAGGTTAACATTTCTCCACTAGTTGGAGAAATGTGGTTCTCCTCCTCCCCTTACAGCCCTCCTTCCCTCACCGAATGAGCCTTCTGCTGCAATTGCGACCTTTGCTACCGACCTAAACTCGCTTTTTAAACACATTTGCCACTGCAAATGATACTTCCTAACACATGATTCCCTGTTGTTCCTTGTGGGGTCAAATTTTTCCTGTCATTTCCAAGGATCTTGATGATATTAGCAGTTGTCGCAATGTTTGACTGATTCAAGGTGGTCGTCGTAGTAGTATTTACGTTTCAGAAATATTTAACAAGTGGTATATGGAACGCAGAGCCATCGTGGGCCACAAAATTTCTCGTCGGCTGTGACATTAGAATGTAATACCTCTCTTTAGCCTTCTAGGCGTAGAATCTAGGTTACCGTTTCTCCACTAGTTGGAGAAATGTGGGCCTCCTCCTCCCCTTACAGCCCTCCTTCCCTCACCGAATGAGCCTTCTGCTGCATTTGCGACATTTGTTACCGACCTAAACTCGGCTTTTAAACACATTTGCCACTGCAAATGACACTTCCTAATGCATGATTCGCAGTTGTGCCTTGTGGGGTCCAAATTTTCCTGTCATTTCCAAGGATCTTGATGATATTAACAGTTGTCGCAATGTTTGACTGATTCAAGGTGGTCGTCGTAGTAGTATTTATATTTCAGAAATATTTAACAAGTGGTATATGGAACCGAGAGCCATTGTGGGCCACAAAATTTCTCGTCGGCTGTGCCATTAGAATGTAATAGCTCTCTTTAGCCTTCTAGGCATAGAACCTAGGTTAACATTTCTCCACTAGTTGGAGAAATGTGGGCCTCCTCCTCCCCTTACAGCCCTCCTTCCCTCACCGAATGAGCCTTCTGCTGTAATTGCGACCTTTGCTACCGACCGAAAAACGCCTTTTAAACACAGTTGCCACTGCAAATGATACTTCCTAACACATGATTCGCATTTGTTTTTTGTGGGGTCGAAATTTTCCTGTCATTTCCAAGGATCCTGATGATATTAACAGTTGTCGCAATGTTTGACTGATTCAAGGTGGTCGTCGTAGTAGTATTTATGTTTCAGAAATATTTAACAAGTGGTATATGGAACGCAGAGCCATCGTGGGCCACAAAATTTCTAGTCGGCTGTGACATTAGAATGTAATACCTCTCTTTAGCCTTCTAGGCGTAGAATCTAGGTTAACATTTCTCCACTAGTTGGAGAAATGTGGGCCTCCTCCTCCCCTTACAGCCCTCCTTCCCTCACCGAATGAGACTTCTGCTGCAATTGCGACCTTTGCTACCGAACTAAACTCGCTCTTTAAACACATTTGCCACTGTAAATGACACTTCCTAACGCATGATTCGCAGTTGTGCCTTGTGGGGTCCAAATTTTCCTGTCATTTCCAAGGAGCTTGATGATATTAACAGTTGTCGCAATGTTTGACTGATTCAAGGTGGTCGTCGTAGTAGTATTTATGTTTCAGAAATATTTAGCAAGTGGTATATGGAACGCAGAGCCATCGTGGGCCACAAAATTTCTCGTCGGCTGTGACATTTGAATGTAATAGCTCTCTTTAGCCTTCTGGGCATAGAACCTAGGTTAACATTTCTCCACTAGTTGGAGAAATGTGGGCCTCCTCCTCCCCTTACAGCCCTCCTTCCCTCACCGAATGAGCCTTCTGCTGCTATTGCGACATTTGCTACCGACCTAAACTCGCTTTTTAAACACATTTGCCACTGCAAATGATACTTCCTAACACATAATTCGCAGTTGTTCCTTGTGGGGTCCAAATTCTCCTGTCATTTCCAAGGATCTTGATGATATTAACAGTTGTCGCAATCGTTGACTGATTCAAGGTGGTCGTCGTAGTAGTATTTATGTTTCAGAAATATTTAACAAGTGGTATATGGAACGCAGAGCCATCGTGGGCAACAAAATTTCTCGTCGGCTGTGACATTAGAATGTAATAGCTCTCTTTAGCCTTCTAGGCATAGAACCTAGGTTAACATTTCTCCACTAGTTGGAGAAATGTGGGCCTCCTCCTCCCCTTACAGCCCTCCTTCCCTCACCGAATGAGCCAACTGCTGTAATTGCGACCTTTGCTACCGACCGAAAAACGCCTTTTAAACACAGTTGCCACTGCAAATGATACTTCCTAACACATGATTCGCATTTGTTTTTTGTGGGGTCGAAATTTTCCTGTCATTTCCAAGGATCCTGATGATATTAACAGTTGTCGCAATGTTTGACTGATTCAAGGTGGTCGTCGTAGTAGTATTTATGTTTCAGAAATAATTAACAAGTGGTATATGGAACGCAGAGCCATCGTGGGCCACAAAATTTCTCGTCGGCTGTGACATTAGAATGTAATACCTCTCTTTAGCCTTCTAGGCATAGAACCTAGGTTAACATTTCTCCACTAGTTGGAGAAATGTGGGCCTCCTCCTCCCCTTACAGCCCTCCTTCCCTCACCGAATGAGCCTTCTGCTGCAATTGCGACATTTGCTACCGACCTAAACTCGCTTTTTAAACACATTTGCCACTGCAAATGATACTTCCTAACACATAATTCGCAGTTGTTCCTTGTGGGGTCCAAATTCTCCTGTCATTTCCAAGGATCTTGATGATATTAACAGTTGTCGCAATCGTTGACTGATTCAAGGTGGTCGTCGTAGTAGTATTTATGTTTCAGAAATATTTAGCAAGTGGTATATGGAACGCAGAGCCATCGTGGGCCACAAAATTTCTCGTCGGCTGTGACATTTGAATGTAATAGCTCTCTTTAGCCTTCTGGGCATAGAACCTAGGTTAACATTTCTCCACTAGTTGGAGAAATGTGGGCCTCCTCCTCCCCTTACAGCCCTCCTTCCCTCACCGAATGAGCCTTCTGCTGCTATTGCGACATTTGCTACCGACCTAAACTCGCTTTTTAAACACATTTGCCACTGCAAATGATACTTCCTAACACATAATTCGCAGTTGTTCCTTGTGGGGTCCAAATTCTCCTGTCATTTCCAAGGATCTTGATGATATTAACAGTTGTCGCAATCGTTGACTGATTCAAGGTGGTCGTCGTAGTAGTATTTATGTTTCAGAAATATTTAACAAGTGGTATATGGAACGCAGAGCCATCGTGGGCAACAAAATTTCTCGTCGGCTGTGACATTAGAATGTAATAGCTCTCTTTAGCCTTCTAGGCATAGAACCTAGGTTAACATTTCTCCACTAGTTGGAGAAATGTGGGCCTCCTCCTCCCCTTACAGCCCTCCTTCCCTCACCGAATGAGCCAACTGCTGTAATTGCGACCTTTGCTACCGACCGAAAAACGCCTTTTAAACACAGTTGCCACTGCAAATGATACTTCCTAACACATGATTCGCATTTGTTTTTTGTGGGGTCGAAATTTTCCTGTCATTTCCAAGGATCCTGATGATATTAACAGTTGTCGCAATGTTTGACTGATTCAAGGTGGTCGTCGTAGTAGTATTTATGTTTCAGAAATAATTAACAAGTGGTATATGGAACGCAGAGCCATCGTGGGCCACAAAATTTCTCGTCGGCTGTGACATTAGAATGTAATACCTCTCTTTAGCCTTCTAGGCATAGAACCTAGGTTAACATTTCTCCACTAGTTGGAGAAATGTGGGCCTCCTCCTCCCCTTACAGCCCTCCTTCCCTCACCGAATGAGCCTTCTGCTGCAATTGCGACATTTGCTACCGACCTAAACTCGCTTTTTAAACACATTTGCCACTGCAAATGATACTTCCTAACACATAATTCGCAGTTGTTCCTTGTGGGGTCCAAATTCTCCTGTCATTACCAAGGATCTTGATGATATTAACAGTTGTCGCAATCGTTGACTGATTCAAGGTGGTCGTCGTAGTAGTATTTATGTTTCAGATATATTTAACAAGTGGTATATGGAACGCAGAGCCATCGTGGGCAACAAAATTTCTCGTCGGCTGTGACATTAGAATGTAATAGCTCTCTTTAGCCTTCTAGGCATAGAACCTAGGTTAACATTTCTCCACTAGTTGGAGAAATGTGGGCCTCCTCCTCCCCTTACAGCCCTCCTTCCCTCACCGAATGAGCCTTCTGCTGTAATTGCGACCTTTGCTACCGACCGAAAAACGCCTTTTAAACACAGTTGCCACTGCAAATGATACTTCCTAACACATGATTCGCATTTGTTTTTTGTGGGGTCGAAATTTTCCTGTCATTTCCAAGGATCCTGATGATATTAACAGTTGTCGCAATGTTTGACTGATTCAAGGTGGTCGTCGTAGTAGTATTTATGTTTCAGAAATAATTAACAAGTGGTATATGGAACGCAGAGCCATCGTGGGCCACAAAATTTCTCGTCGGCTGTGACATTTGAATGTAATAGCTCTCTTTAGCCTTCTGGGCATAGAACCTAGGTTAACATTTCTCCACTAGTTGGAGAAATGTGGGCCTCCTCCTCCCCTTACAGCCCTCCTTCCCTCACCGAATGAGCCTTCTGCTGCAATTGCGACCTTTGCTACCGACCTAAACTCGCTTTTTAAAAACATTTGCCACTGCAAATGATACTTCCTAACACATGATTCGCAGTTGTTCCTTGTGGGGTCCAAATTTTTCTGTCATTTTTAAGGATCTTGATGATATTAACAGTTGTCGCAATGTTTGACTGATTCAAGGTGGTCGTCGTAGTAGTATTTATGTTTCAGAAAAATTTAACAAGTGGTATATGGAACGCAGAGCCATCGTGGGCCACGAAATTTCTCGTCGGCTGTGACATTAGAATGTAATACCTCTCTTTAGCCTTCTAGGCGTATAATCTAGGTTAACATTTCTCCACTAGTTGGAGAAATGTGGGCCTCCTCCTCCCCTTACAGCATTCCTTCCCTCACCGAATGAGACTTCTGCTGCAATTGCGACCTTTGCTACCGAACTAAACTCGCTTTTTAAACACATTTGCCACTGCAAATGACACTTCCTAACGCATGATTCGCAGTTGTGCCTTGTGGGGTCCAAATTCTCCTGTCATTTCCAAGGATCTTGATGATATTAACAGTTGTCGCAATGTTTGACTGATTCAAGGTGGTCGTCGTAGTAGTATTTATGTTTCAGAAATATTTAACAAGTGGTATATGGAACGCAGAGCCATTGTGGGCCACAAAATTTCTCGTCGGCTGTGACATTAGAATGTAATACCTCTCTTTAGCCTTCTAGCCGTAGAATCTAGGTTAACATTTCTCCACTAGTTGGAGAAATGTGGGCCTCCTCCTCCCCTTACAGCCCTCCTCCCCTCACCGAATGAGCCTTCTGCTGCAATTGCGACATTTGCTACCGACCTAAACTCGCTTTTTAAACACATTTGCCACTGCAAATGATACTTCCTAACGCATGATTCGCAGTTGTGCCTTGTGGGGTCCAAATTTTCCTGTCATTTCCAAGGTTCTTGATGATACTAACAGTTGTCGCAATGTTTGACTGATTCAAGGTGGTCGTCGTAGTAGTATTTATGTTTCAGAAATATTTAACAAGTGGTATATGGAACGCAGTTCCATCGTGGGCCACGAAATTTCTCGACGGCTGTGACATTAGAGTGTAATAGCTCTCTTTAGCCTTCTGGGCATAGAACCTAGGTTAACATTTCTCCACTAGTTGGAGAAATGTAGGCCTCCTCCTCCCCTTACAGCCCTCCTTCCCTCACCGAATGAGCCTTCTGCTGCAATTGCGACCTTTGCTACCGACCTAAACTCGCTTTTTAAAAACATTTGCCACTGCAAATGATACTTCCTAACACATGATTCGCAGTTGTTCCTTGTGGGGTCCAAATTTTTCTGTCATTTCCAAGGATCTTGATGATATTAACAGTTGTCGCAATGTTTGACTGATTCAAGGTGGTCGTCGTAGTAGTATCTATGTTTCAGAAATATTTAACAAGTGGTATATGGAACGCAGAGCCATCGTGGGCCACAAAATTTCTCGTCGGCTGTGACATTAGAATGTAATACCTCTCTTTAGCCTTCTAGGCGTAGAATCTAGGTTAACATTTCTCCACTAGTTGGAGAAATGTGGGCCTCCTCCTCCCCTTACAGCCCTCCTTCCCTCACCGAATGAGACTTCTGCTGCAATTGCGACCTTTGCTACCGAACTAAACTCGCTTTTTAAACACATTTGCCACTGCAAATGATACTTCGTAACACATAATTCGCAGTTGTTCCTTGTGGGGTCCAAATTTTCCTGTCATTTCCAAGGATCTTGATGATATTAACAGTTGTCGCAATGTTTGACTGATTCAAGGTGGTCGTCGTAGTAGTATTTATGTTTCAGAAATATTTAACAAGTGGTATATGGAACGCAGAGCCATCGTGGGCCACAAAATTTCTCGTCGGCTGTGACATTAGAATGTAATACCTCTCTTTAGCCTTCTAGCCGTAGAATCTAGGTTAACATTTCTCCACTAGTTGGAGAAATGTGGGCCTCCTCCTCCCCTTACAGCCCTCCTTCCCTCACCGAATGAGCCTTCTGCTGCAATTGCGACATTTGCTACCGACCTAAACTCGCTTTTTAAACACATTTGCCACTGCAAATGATACTTCTTAACGCATGATTCGCAGTTGTGCCTTGTGGGGTCCAAATTTTCCTGTCATTTACAAGGATCCTGATGATATTTACAGTTGTCGCAATGTTTGACTGATTCAGGGTGGTCATCGTAGTAGTATTTATATTTCAGAAATATTTAACAAGTGGTATATGGAACGGAGAGCCATTGTGGGCCACAAAATTTCTCGTCGGCTGTGACATTAGAATGTAATAGCTCTCTTTAGCCTTCTAGGCATAGAACCTAGGTTAACATTTCTTTACTAGTTGGAGAAATGTGGGCCTCCTCCTCCCCTTACAGCCCTCCTTCCCTCACCGAATGAGCCTTCTGCTGTAATTGCGACCTTTGCTACCGACCGAAAAACGCCTTTTAAACACAGTTGCCACTGCAAATGATACTTCCTAACACATGATTCGCATTTGTTTTTTGTGGGGTCGAAATTTTCCTGTCATTTCCAAGGATCCTGATGATATTAACAGTTGTCGCAATGTTTGACTGATTCAAGGTGGTCGTCGTAGTAGTATTTATGTTTCAGAAATAATTAACAAGTGGTATATGGAACGCAGAGCCATCGTGGGCCACAAAATTTCTCGTCGGCTGTGACATTAGAATGTAATACCTCTCTTTAACCTTCTAGGCATAGAACCTAGGTTAACATTTCTCCACTAGTTGGAGAAATGTGGGCCTCCTCCTCCCCTTACAGCCCTCCTTCCCTCACCGAATGAGCCTTCTGCTGCAATTGCGACCTTTGCTACCGACCTAAACTCGCTTTTTAAACACATTTGCCACCGCAAATGATACTTCCTAACACATGATTCGCAGTTGTTCCTTGTGGGGTCCAAATTTTCCTGTCATTTCCAAGGATCCTGATGATTTTAACATTTGTCGCAATGTTTGACTGATTCAGGGTGGTCATCGTAGTAGTATTTATATTTCAGAAATAATTAACAAGTGGTATATGGAACGCAGAGCCATCGTGGGCCACAAAATTTCTCGTCGGCTGTGACATTAGAATGTAATACCTCTCTTTAGCCTACTAGGCATAGAACCTAGGTTAATATTTCTCCACTAGTTGGAGAAATGTGGGCCTCCTCCTCCCCTTACAGCCCTCCTTCCCTCACCGAATGAGCCTTCTGCTGCAATTGCGACCTTTGCTACCGACCTAAAGTCGCTTTTTGAACACATTTGCCACTGCAAATGATACTTCCTAACACATGATTCGCAGTTGTTCCTTGTGGGGCCAAATTTTCCTGTCATTTCCAAGGATCTTGATGATATTAACAGTTGTCGCAATGTCTGACTGATTCAAGGTGGTCGTCGTAGTAGTATTTATGTTTCAGAAATATTTAACAAGTGGTATATGGAACGCAGAGCCATCGTGGGCCACAAAATTTCTCGTCGGCTGTGACATTAGAACGTAATACCTCTCTTTAACCTTCTAGGCATAGAACCTAGGTTAACATTTCTCCACTAGTTGGAGAAATGTGGGCCTCCTCCTCCCCTTACAGCCCTCCTTCCCTCACCGAATGAGCCTTCTGCTGCAATTGCGACCTTTGCTACCGACCTAAACTCGCTTTTTAAACACATTTGCCACTGCAAATGATGCTTCCTAACACATGATTCGCAGTTGATCCTTGTGGGGTCAAAATTTTCCTGTCATTTCCAAGGATCATGATGATATTAACAGTTGTCGAAATGTTTGACTGATTCAAGGTGGTCGTCGTAGTAGTTTTTATGTTTCAGAAATATTTAACAAGTGGTATATGGAACGCAGAGCCATCGTGGGCCACAATATTTCTCGTCGGCTGTGACTTTAGAATGTAATACCTCTCTTTAGCCTTCTAGCCGTAGAATCTAGGTTAACATTTCTCCACTAGTTGGAGAAATGTGGGCCTCCTCCTCCCCTTACAGCCCTCCTTCCCTCACCGAATGAGCCTTCTGCTGCAATTGCGACATTTGCTACCGACCTAAACTCGCTTTTTAAACACATTTGCCACTGCAAATGATACTTCTTAACGCATGCTTCGCAGTTGTGCCTTGTGGGGTCCAAATTTTCCTGTCATTTCCAAGGATCCTGATGATATTTACAGTTGTCGCAATGTTTGACTGATTCAGGGTGGTCATCGTAGTAGTATTTATATTTCAGAAATATTTAACAAGTGGTATATCGAACGGAGAGCCATTGTGGGCCACAAAATTTCTCGTCGGCTGTGACATTAGAATGTAATACCTCTCTTTAGCCTTCTAGGCATAGAACCTAGGTTAACATTTCTCCACTAGTTGGAGAAATGTGGGCCTCCTCCTCCCCTTACAGCCCTCCTTCCCTCACCGAATGAGCCTTCTGCTGCAATTGCGACCTTTGCTACTGACCTAAACTCGCTTTTTAATCACATTTCCCACTACAAATGATACTTCCTAACACATGATTCGCAGTTGTTCCTTGTGGGGTCCAAATTTTCCTGTCATTTCCAAGGATCCTGATGATATTAACAGTTGTCGCAATGTTTGACTGATTCAGGGTGGTCATCGTAGTAGTATTTTTATTTCAGAAATATTTAACAAGTGGTATATCGAACGCAGAGCCATCGTGGGCCACAAAATTTCTCGTCGGCTGTGACATTAGAATGTAATACCTCTCTTTAGCCTACTAGGCATAGAACCTAGGTTAATATTTCTCCACTAGTTGGAGAAATGTGGGCCTCCTCCTCCCCTTACAGCCCTCCTTCCCTCACCGAATGAGCCTTCTGCTGCAATTGCGACCTTTGCTACCGACCTAAAGTCGCTTTATGAACACATTTGCCACTGCAAATGATACTTCCTAACACATGATTCGCAGTTGTTTCTTGTGGGGCCAAATTTTCATGTCATTTCCAAGGATCTTGATGATATTAACAGTTGTCGCAATGTTTGACTGATTCAAGGTGGTCGTCGTAGTAGTATTTATGTTTCAGAAATATTTAACAAGTGGTATATGGAACGCAGAGCCATCGTGGGCCACAAAATTTCTCGTCGGCTGTGACATTAGAATGTAATACCTCTCTTTAGCCTTCTAGGCGTAGAATCTAGGTTAACATTTCTCCACTAGTTGGAGAAATGTGGGCCTCCTCCTCCCCTTACAGCCCTCCTTCCCTCACCGAATGATACTTCAGCTGCAATTGCGACCTTTGCTACCGAACTAAACTCGCTCTTTAAACACATTTGCCACTGCAAATGACACTTCCTAACGCATGATTCGCAGTTGTGCCTTGTGGGGTCCAAATTTTCCTGTCATTTCCAAGGAGCTTGATGATATTAACAGTTGTCGCAATGTTTGACTGATTCAAGGTGGTCGTCGTAGTAGTATTTATGTTTCAGAAATATTTAACAAGTGGTATATGGAACGCAGAGCCATCGTGGGCCACAAAATTTCTCGTCGGCTGTGACATTAGAATGTAATAGCTCTCTTTAGCCTTCTGGGCATAGAACCAAGGTTAACATTTCTCCACTAGTTGGAGAAATGTGGGCCTCCTCCTCCCCTTACAGCCCTCCTTCCCTCACCGAATGAGCCTTCTGCTGTAATTGCGACCTTTGCTACCGACCGAAAAACGCCTTTTAAACACAGTTGCCACTGCAAATGATACTTCCTAACACATGATTCGCATTTGTTTTTTGTGGGGTCGAAATTTTCCTGTCATTTCCAAGGATCCTGATGATATTAACAGTTGTCGCAATGTTTGACTGATTCAAGGTGGTCGTCGTAGTAGTATTTATGTTTCAGAAATAATTAACAAGTGGTATATGGAACGCAGAGCCATCGTGGGCCACAAAATTTCTCGTCGGCTGTGACATTAGAATGTAATACCTCTTTTTAGCCTTCTAGGCATAGAACCTAGGTTAACATTTCTCCACTAGTTGGAGAAATGTGGGCCTCCTCCTCCCCTTACAGCCCTCCTTCCCTCACCGAATGAGCCTTCTGCTGCAATTGCGACCTTTGCTACCGACCTAAACTCGCTTTTTAAACACATTTGCCACTGCAAATGATACTTCCTAACACATGATTCGCAGTTGTTCCTTGTGGGGTCCAAATTTTCCTGTCATTTCCAAGGATCTTGATGATATTAACAGTTGTCGAAATGTTTGACTGATTCAAGGTGGTCGTCGTAGTAGTATTTATGTTTCAGAAATATTTAACAAGTGGTATATGGAACGCAGAGCCATCGTGGGCCACAAAATTTCTCGTCGGCTGTGACATTAGAATGTAATAGCTCTCTTTAGCCTTCTGGGCATAGAACCTAGGTTAACATTTCTCCACTAGTTGGAGAAATGTGGGCCTCCTCCTCCCCTTACAGCCCTCCTTCCCTCACCGAATGAGCCTTCTGCTGCAATTGCGACATTTGCTACCGACCTAAACTCGCTTTTTAAACACATTTGCCACTGCAAATGATACTTCTTAACGCATGATTCGCAGTTGTGCCTTGTGGGGTCCAAATTTTCCTATCATTTACAAGGATCCTGATGATATTTACAGTTGTCGCAATGTTTGACTGATTCAGGGTGGTCATCGTAGTAGTATTTATATTTCAGAAATATTTAACAAGTGGTATATGGAACGGAGATCCATTGTGGGCCACAAAATTTCTCGTCGGCTGTGACATTAGAATGTAATAGCTCTCTTTAGCCTTCTAGGCATAGAACCTAGGTTAACATTTCTCCACTAGTTGGAGAAATGTGGGCCTCCTCCTCCCCTTACAGCCCTCCTTCCCTCACCGAATGAGCCTTCTGCTGTAATTGCGACCTTTGCTACCGACCGAAAAACGCCTTTTAAACACAGTTGCCACTGCAAATGATACTTCCTAACACATGATTCGCATTTGTTTTTTGTGGGGTCGAAATTTTCCTCTCATTTCCAAGGATCCTGATGATATTAACAGTTGTCGCAATGTTTGACTGATTCAAGGTGGTCGTCGTAGTAGTATTTATGTTTCAGAAATAATTAACAAGTGGTATATGGAACGCAGAGCCATCGTGGGCCACAAAATTTCTCGTCGGCTGTGACATTAGAATGTAATACCTCTCTTTAGCCTTCTAGGCATAGAACCTAGGTTAACATTTCTCCACTAGTTGGAGAAATGTGGGCCTCCTCCTCCCCTTACAGCCCTCCTTCCCTCACCGAATGAGCCTTCTGCTGCAATTGCGACCTTTGCTACCGACCTAAACTCGCTTTTTAAACACATTTGCCACCGCAAATGATACTTCCTAACACATGATTCGCAGTTGTTCCTTGTGGGGTCCAAATTTTCCTGTCATTTCCAACGATCCTGATGATATTAACAGTTGTCGCAATGTTTGACTGATTCAGGGTGGTCATCGTAGTAGTATTTATATTTCAGAAATATTTAACAAGTGGTATATGGAACGCAGATCCATCGTGGGCCACAAAATTTCTCGTCGGCTGTGACATTAGAATGTAATACCTCTCTTTAGCCTACTAGGCATAGAACCTAGGTTAATATTTCTCCACTAGTTGGAGAAATGTGGGCCTCCTCCTCCCCTTACAGCCCTCCTTCCCTCACCGAATGAGCCTTCTGCTGCAATTGCGACCTTTGCTACCGACCTAAAGTCGCTTTTTGACCACATTTGCCACTGCAAATGATACTTCCTAACACATGATTCGCAGTTGTTCCTTGTGGGGCCAAATTTTCCTGTCATTTCCAAGGATCTTGATGATATTAACAGTTGTCGCAATGTCTGACTGATTCAAGGTGGTCGTCGTAGTAGTATTTATGTTTCAGAAATATTTAACAAGTGATATATGGAACGCAGAGCCATCGTGGGCCACAAAATTTCTCGTCGGCTGTGACATTAGAATGTAATACCTCTCTTTAACCTTCTAGGCATAGAACCTAGGTTAAAATTTCTCCACTAGTTGGAGAAATGTGGGCCTCCTCCTCCCCTTACAGCCCTCCTTCCCTCACCGAATGAGCCTTCTGCTGCACTTGCGATCTTTGCTACCGACCTAAACTCGCTTTTTAAACACATTTGCCACTGCAAATGATGCTTCCTAACACATGATTCGCAGTTGATCCTTGTGGGGTCAAAATTTTCCTGTCATTTCCAAGGATCATGATGATATTAACACTTGTCGAAATGTTTGACTGATTCAAGGTGGTCGTCGTAGTAGTTTTTATGTTTCAGAAATATTTAACAAGTGGTATTTGGAACGCAGAGCCATCGTGGGCCACAATATTTCTCGTCGGCTGTGACATTAGAATGTAATACCTCTCTTTAGCCTTCTAGGCGTAGAACCTAGGTTAACATTTCTCCACTAGTTGGAGAAATGTGGGCCTCCTCCTCCCCTTACAGCTCACCTTCCCTCACCGAATGAGCCTTCTGCTGTAATTGCGACCTTAGCTACCGACCGAAAAACGCCTTTTAAACACAGTTGCCACTGCAAATGATACTTCCTAACACATGATTCGCATTTGTTTTTTGTGGGGTCGAAATTTTCCTGTGATTTCCATGGATCCTGATGACATTAACAGTTGTCGCAATGTTTGACTGATTCAAGGTGGTCGTCGTAGTAGTATTTATGTTTCAGAAATATTTAACAAGTGGTATATGGAACGCAGAGCCATCGTGGGCCACAAAATTTCTCGTCGGCTGTGACATTAGAATGTAATACCTCTCTTTAGCCTTCTAGGCGTAGAACCTAGGTTAACATTTCTCCACTAGTTGGAGAAATGTGGGCCTCCTCCTCCCCTTACAGCTCTCCTTCCCTCACCGAATGAGCCTTCTGCTGCAATTGCGACCTTTGCTACCGACCTAAACTCGCTTTTTAAACACATTTGGCACTGCAAATGATACTTCCTAACACATGATTCCCAGTTGTTCCTTGTGGGGTCCAAATTTTCCTGTCATTTCCAAGGATCTTGATGATATTAACAGTTGTCGCAATGTTTGACTGATTCAAGGTGGTCGTCGTAGTAGTATTTATGTTTCAGAAATATTTAACAAGTGGTATATGGAATGCAGAGCCATCGTGGGCCACAAAATTTCTCGTCGGCTGTGACATTAGAATGTAATACCTCTCTTTAGCCTTCTAGGCATAGAACCTAGGTTAACATTTCTCCACTAGTTGGAGAAATGTGGGCCTCCTCCTCCCCTTACAGCCCTCCTTCCCTCACCGAATGAGCCTTCTGCTGCAATTGCGACCTTTGCTACCGACCTAAACTCGCTTTTTAAACACATTTGCCACTGCAAATGATACTTCCTAACACATGATTCCCAGTTGTTCCTTGTGGGGTCCAAATTTTCCTGTCATTTCCAAGGATCCTGATGATATTAACAGTTGTCGCAATGTTTGACTGATTCAGGGTGGTCATCGTAGTAGTATTTATATTTCAGAAATATTTAACAAGTGGTATATGGAACGCAGAGCCATCGTGGGCCACAAAATTTCTCGTCGGCTGTGACATTAGAATGTCATACCTCTCTTTAGCCTTCTAGGCATAGAACCTAGGTTAATATTTCTCCACTAGTTGGAGAAATGTGGGATTCCTCCTCCCCTTATAGCCCTCCTTCCCTCACCGAATGAGCCTTCTGCTGCAATTGCGACCTTTGCTACCGACCTAAACTCGTTTTTTAAACACATTTGCCACTGCAAATGATACTTCCTAACACATGATTCCCAGTTGTTCCTTGTGGGGTCCAAATTTTCCTGTCATTTCCAAGGATCATGATGATATTAACAGTTGTCGCAATGTTTGACTGATTCAGGGTGGTCATCGTAGTAGTATTTATATTTCAGAAATATTTAACAAGTGGTATATGGAACGCAGAGCCATCGTGGGCCACAAAATTTGTCGTCGGCTGTGACATTAGAATGTCATACCTCTCTTTAGCCTTCTAGGCATAGAACCTAGGTTAATATTTCTCCACTAGTTGGAGAAATGTGGGCCTCCTCCTCCCCTTACAGCCCTCCTTCCCTCACCGAATGAGCCTTCTGCTGCAATTGCGACCTTTGCTACCGACCTAAAGTCGCTTTTTGAACACATTTGCCACTGCAAATGATACTTCCTAACACATGATTCGCAGTTGTTCCTTGTGGGGCCAAATTTTCCTGTCATTTCCAAGGATCTTGATGATATTAACATTTGTCGCAATGTCTGACTGATTCCAGGTGGTCGTCGTAGTAGTATTTATGTTTCAGAAATATTTAACAAGTGGTATTTGGAACGCAGAGCCATCGTGGGCCACAAAAGTTCTCGTCGGCTGTGACATTAGAATGTAATACCTCTCTTTAACCTTCTAGGCATAGAACCTAGGTTAACATTTCTCCACTAGTTGGAGAAATGTGGGCCTCCTCCTCCCCTTACAGCCCTCCTTCCCTCACCGAATGAGCCTTCTGTTGCAATTGCGACCTTTGCTACCGACCTAAACTCGCTTTTTAAACACATTTGCCACTGCAAATGATGCTTCCTAACACATGATTCGCAGTTGATCCTTGTGGGGTCAAAATTTTCCTGTCATTTCCAAGGATCCTGATGATATTAACAGTTGTCGCAATGTTTGACTGATTCAAGGTGGTCGTCGTAGTAGTATTTATGTTTCAGAAATATTTAACAAGTGGTATATGGAACGCAGAGCCATCGTGGGCCACAAAAGTTCTCGTCGGCTGTGACATTAGAATGTAATACCTCTCTTTAACCTTCTAGGCATAGAACCTAGGTTAACATTTCTCCACTAGTTGGAGAAATGTGGGCCTCCTCCTCCCCTTACAGCCCTCCTTCCCTCACCGAATGAGCCTTCTGTTGCAATTGCGACCTTTGCTACCGACCTAAACTCGCTTTTTAAACACATTTGCCACTGCAAATGATGCTTCCTAACACATGATTCGCAGTTGTTCCTTGTGGGGTCAAAATTTTCCTGTCATTTCCAAGGATCCTGATGATATTAACAGTTGTCGCAATGTTTGACTGATTCAAGGTGGTCGTCGTAGTAGTTTTTATGTTTCAGAAATATTTAACAAGTGGTATATGGAACGCAGACCCATCGTGGGCCACAAAATATCTCGTCGGCTGTGACATTAGAATGTAATACCTCTCTTTAGCCTTCTAGGCATAGAACCTAGGTTAACATTTCTCCACTAGTTGGAGAAATGTGGGCCTCCTCCTCCCCTTACAGCCCTCCTTCCCTCACCGAATGAGCCTTCTGTTGCAATTGCGACCTTTGCTACCGACCTAGACTCGTTTTTTAAACACATTTGGTACTGCAAATGATACTTCCTAACACATGATTCGCATTTGTTTTTTGTGGGGTCGAAATTTTCCTGTCATTTCCATGGATCCTGATGACATTAACAGTTGTCGCAATGTTTGACTGATTCAAGGTGGTCGTCGTAGTAGTATTTATGTTTCAGAAATATTTAACAAGTGGTATATGGAACGCAGAGCCATCGTGAGCCACAAAATTTCTCGTCGGCTGTGACATTAGAATGTAATACCTCTCTTTAGCCTTCTAGGCATAGAACCTAGGTTAACATTTCTCCACTAGTTGGAGAAATGTGGGCCTCCTCCTCCCCTTACAGCCCTTTTTCCCTCACCGAATGAGCCTTCTGCTGCAATTGCGACATTTGCTACCGACCTAAACTCGCTTTTTAAACACATTTGCCACTGCAAATGATACTTCCTGACACATGATTCGCAGTTGTTCCTTGTGGGGTCCAAATATTCCTGTCATTTCCAAGGATCTTGATGATATTAACAGTTGTCGCAATGTCTGACTGATTCAAGGTGGTCGTCGTAGTAGTATTTATGTTTCAAAAATATTTAACAAGTGGTATATGGAACGGAGAGCCATCGTGGGCCACAGAATTTCTCGTCGGCTGTGACATTAGAATGTGATACCTCTCTTTAGTCTTCTAGGCATAGAACCTAGGTTAACATTTCTCCACTAGTTGGAGAAATGTGGGCCTCCTCCTCCCCTTACAGCCCTCCTTCCCTCACCGAATGAGCCTTCTGCTGTAATTGCGACCTTTGCTACCGACCGAAACTCGCTTTTTAAACACAGTTGCCACTGCAAATGATACTTCCTAACACATGATTCGCAGTTGTTCCTTGTGGGGTCCAAATTTTTCTGTCATTTCCAAGGATCTTGATGATATTAACAGTTGTCGCAATGTTTGACTGATTCAAGGTGGTCGTCGTAGTAGTATTTATCTTTCAGAAATATTTAACAAGTGGTATATGGAACGCAGAGCCATCGTGGGCCACAAAATTTCTCGTCGGCTGTGACATTAGAATGTAATACCTCTCTTTAGCCTTCTAGGCATACAACCTAGGTTAACATTTCTCCACTAGTTGGAGAAATGTGGGCCTCCTCCTCCCCTTACAGCCCTCCTTCCCTCACCGAATGAGCCTTCTGCTGCAATTGCGACCTTTGCTACCGACCTAAACTCGCTTTTTAAACACATTTGCCACTGCAAATGATACTTCCTAACACATGATTCGCAGTTGTTCCTTGTGGGGTCCAAATTTTCCTGTCATTTCCAAGGATCTTGATGATATTAACAGTTGTCGCAATGTTTGAATGATTCAAGGTGGTCGTCGTAGTAGTATTTATGTTTCAGAAATACTTAACAAGTGGTATATGGAACGCAGAGCCATCGTGGGCCACAAAATTTCTCGTCGGCTGTGACATTAGAATGTAATAGCTCATTAGCCTTCTGGGCATAGAACCTAGGTTAACATTCCTCCACTAGTTGGAGAAATGTGGGCCTCCTCCTCCCCTTACAGCCCTCCTACCCTCACCGAATGAGCCTTCTGCTGTAATTGCGACCTTTGATACCGACCGAAAAACGCCTTTTAAACACAGTTGCCACTGCAAATGATACTTCCTAACACATGATTCGCAGTTGTTCCTTGTGGGGCCAAATTTTCCTGTCATTTCCAAGGATCTTGATGATATTAACAGTTGTCGCAATGTCTGACTGATTCAAGGTGGTCGTCGTAGTAGTATTTATGTTTCAGAAATATTTAACAAGTGGTATATGGAACGCAGAGCCATCGTGGGCCACAAAATTTCTCGTCGGCTGTGACATTAGAATGTAATACCTCTCTTTAACCTTCTAGGCATAGAACCTAGGTTAAAATTTCTCCACTAGTTGGAGAAATGTGGGCCTCCTCCTCCCCTTACAGCCCTCCTTCCCTCACCGAATGAGCCTTCTGCTGCAATTGCGACCTTTGCTACCGACCTAAACTCGCTTTTTAAACACATTTGCCACTGCAAATGATGCTTCCTAACACATGATTCGCAGTTGATCCTTGTGGGGTCAAAATTTTCCTGTCATTTCCAAGGATCCTGATGATATTAACAGTTGTCGAAATGTTTGACTGATTCAAGGTGGTCGTCGTAGTAGTTTTTATGTTTCAGAAATATTTAACAAGTGGTATATGGAACGCAGAGCCATCGTGGGCCACAAAATTTCTCGTCGGCTGTGACATTAGAATGTAATAGCTCTCTTTAGCCTTCTAGGCATAGATCCTAGGTTAACATTTTTCCACTAGTTGGAGAAATGTGGGCCTCCTCCTCACCTTACAGCCCTCCTTCCCTCACCGAATGAGCCTTCTGTTGCAATTGCGACCTTTGCTACCGACCTAAACTCGTTTTTTAAACACATTTGCTACTGCAAATGATACTTCCTAACACATGATTCGCATTTGTTTTTTGTGGGGTCGAAATTTTCCTGTCATTTCCATGGATCCTGATGACATTAACAGTTGTCGCAATGTTTGACTGATTCAAGGTGGTCGTCGTAGTAGTATTTATCTTTCAGAAATATTTAACAAGTGGTATATGGAACGCAGAGCCATCGTGGGCCACAAAATTTCTTGTCGGCTGTGACATTAGAATGTAATACCTCTCTTTAGCCTTCTAGGCATAGAACCTAGGTTAACATTTCTCCACTAGTTGGAGAAATGTGGGCCTCCTCCTCCCCTTACAGCCCTCCTTCCCTCACCGAATGAGCCTTCTGCTGCAATTGCGACATTTGCTACCGACCTAAACTCGCTTTTTAAACACATTTGCCACTGCAAATGATACTTCCTGACACATGATTCGCAGTTGTTCCTTGTGGGGTCCAAATATTCCTGTCATTTCCAAGGATCTTGATGATATTAACAGTTGTCGCAATGTCTGACTGATTCAAGGTGGTCGTCGTAGTAGTATTTATGTTTCAGAAATATTTAACAAGTGGTATATGGAACGCAGAGCCATCGTGGGCCACAAAATTTCTCGTCGGCTGTGACATTAGAATGTAATAGCTCTCTTTAGCCTTCTAGGCATAGAACCTAGGTTAGCATTTCTCCACTAGTTGGAGAAATGTGGGCCTCCTCCTCCCCTTACAGCCCTCCTTCCCTCACCGAATGAGCCTTCTGCTGTAATTGCGACCTTTGCTACCGACCGAAAAACGCCTTTTAAACACAGTTGCCACTGCAAATGATACTTCCTAACACATGATTCGCATTTGTTTTTTGTGGGGTCGAAATTATCCTGTCATTTCCAAGGATCCTGATGATATTAACAGTTGTCGCAATGTTTGTCTGATTCAAGGTGGTCGTCGTAGTAGTATTTATGTTTCAGAAATAATTAACAAGTGGTATATGGAATGCAGAGCCATCGTGGGCCACAAAATCTCTCGTCGGCTGTGACATTAGAATGTAATACCTCTCTTTAGCCTTCTAGGCATAGAACCTAGGTTAACATTTCTCCACTAGTTGGAGAAATGTGGGCCTCCTCCTCCCCTTACAGCCCTCCTTCCCTCACCGAATGAGCCTTCTGCTGCAATTGCGACCTTTGCTACCGACCTAAACTCGCTTTTTAAACACATTTGCCGCTGCAAATGATACTTCCTAACACATGATTCCCAGTTGTTCCTTGTGGGGTCCAAATTTTCCTGTCATTTCCAAGGATCCTGATGATATTAACAGTTGTCGCAATGTTTGACTGATTCAGGGTGGTCATCGTAGTAGTATTTATATTTCAGAAATATTTAACAAGTGGTATATGGAACGCAGAGCCATCGTGGGCCACAAAATTTCTCGTCGGCTGTGACATTAGAATGTCATACCTCTCTTTAGCCTTCTAGGCATAGAACCTAGGTTAATATTTCTCCACTAGTTGGAGAAATGTGGGCCTCCTCCTCCCCTTACAGCCCTCCTTCCCTCACCGAATGAGCCTTCTGCTGCAATTGCGACCTTTGCTACCGACCTAAAGTCGCTTTTTGAACACATTTGCCACTGCAAATGATACTTCCTAACACATGATTCGCAGTTGTTCCTTGTGGGGCCAAATTTTCCTGTCATTTCCAAGGATCTTGATGATATTAACATTTGTCGCAATGTCTGACTGATTCAAGGTGGTCGTCGTAGTAGTATTTATGTTTCAGAAATATTTAACAAGTGGTATATGGAACGCAGAGCCATCGTGGGCCACAAAAGTTCTCGTCGGCTGTGACATTAGAATGTAATACCTCTCTTTAACCTTCTAGGCATAGAACCTAGGTTAACATTTCTCCACTAGTTGGAGAAATGTGGGCCTCCTCCTCCCCTTACAGCCCTCCTTCCCTCACCGAATGAGCCTTCTGTTGCAATTGCGACCTTTGCTACCGACCTAAACTCGCTTTTTAAACACATTTGCCACTGCAAATGATGCTTCCTAACACATGATTCGCAGTTGATCCTTGTGGGGTCAAAATTTTCCTGTCATTTCCAAGGATCCTGATGATATTAACAGTTGTCGCAATGTTTGACTGATTCAAGGTGGTCGTCGTAGTAGTTTTTAAGTTTCAGAAATATTTAACAAGTGGTATATGGAACGCAGACCCATCGTGGGCCACAAAATTTCTCGTCGGCTGTGACATTAGAATGTAATACCTCTCTTTAGCCTTCTAGGCATAGAACCTAGGTTAACATTTCTCCACTAGTTGGAGAAATGTGGGCCTCCTCTTCCCCTTACAGCCCTCCTTCAATCACCGAATGAGCCTTCTGTTGCAATTGCGACCTTTGCTTCCGACCTAGACTCGTTTTTTAAACACATTTGGTACTGCAAATGATACTTCCTAACACATGATTCGCATTTGTTTTTTGTGGGGTCGAAATTTTCCTGTCATTTCCATGGATCCTGATGACATTAACAGTTGTCGCAATGTTTGACTGATTCAAGGTGGTCGTCGTAGTAGTATTTATCTTTCAGAAATATTTAACAAGTGGTATATGGAACGCAGAGCCATCGTGGGCCACAAAATTTCTCGTCGGCTGTGACATTAGAATGTAATACCTCTCTTTAGCCTTCTAGGCATAGAACCTAGGTTAACATTTCTCCACTAGTTGGAGAAATGTGGGCCTCCTCCTCCCCTTACAGCCCTTTTTCCCTCACCGAATGAGCCTTCTGCTGCAATTGCGACATTTGCTACCGACCTAAACTCGCTTTTTAAACACATTTGCCACTGCAAATGATACTTCCTGACACATGATTCGCAGTTGTTCCTTGTGGGGTCCAAATATTCCTGTCATTTCCAAGGATCTTGATGATATTAACAGTTGTCGCAATGTCTGACTGATTCAAGGTGGTCGTCGTAGTAGTATTTATGTTTCAAAAATATTTAACAAGTGGTATATGGAACGGAGAGCCATCGTGGGCCACAAAATTTCTCGTCGGCTGTGACATTAGAATGTGATACCTCTCTTTAGCCTTCTAGGCATAGAACCTAGGTTAACATTTCTCCACTAGTTGGAGAAATGTGGGCCTCCTCCTCCCCTTACAGCCCTCCTTCCCTCACCGAATGAGCCTTCTGCTGTAATTGCGACCTTTGCTACCGACCGAAAAACGCCTTTTAAACACAGTTGCCACTGCAAATGATACTTCCTAACACATGATTCGCAGTTGTTCCTTGTGGGGTCCAAATTTTCCTGTCATTTCCAAGGATCTTGATGATATTAACAGTTGTCGCAATGTTTGAATGATTCAAGGTGGTCGTCGTAGTAGTATTTATGTTTCAGAAATACTTAACAAGTGGTATATGGAACGCAGAGCCATCGTGGGCCACAAAATTTCTCGTCGGCTGTGACATTAGAATGTAATAGCTCATTAGCCTTCTAGGCATAGAACCTAGGTTAACATTTCTCCACTAGTTGGAGAAATGTGGGCCTCCTCCTCCCCTTACAGCCCTCCATCCCTCACCGAATGAGCCTTCTGCTGCAATTGCGACCTTTCCTACCGACCTAAACTCGCTTTTTAAACACATTTGCCACTGCAAATGACACTTCCTAACGCATGATTCGCAGTGTTGCCTTGTGGGGTCCAAATTTTCCTGTCATTTCCAAGGATCTTGATGATATTAACAGTTGTCGCAATGTTTGACTGATTCAAGGTGGTCGTCGTAGTAGTATTTATGTTTCAGAAATATTTAACAAGTGGTATGTGGAACGCAGAGCCATCGTGGGCCACAAAATTTCTCGTCGGCTGTGACTTTAGTGTGTAATAGCTCCCTTTAGCCTTCTGGGCATAGAACCTAGGTTAACATTTCTCCACTAGTTGGAGAAATGTGGGCCTCCTCCTCCCCTTACAGACCTCCTTCCCTCACCGAATGAGCCTTCTGCTGCAATTGCGACCTTTGCTACCGACCTAATCTCGCTTTTTAAACACATTTGCCACTGCAAATGATACTTCCTAACACATGATTCGCAGTTGCTCCTTGTGGGGTCCAAATTTTTCTGTCATTTCCAAGGATCTTGATGATATTAACAGTTGTCGCAATGTTTGACTGATTCAAGGTGGTCGGCGTAGTAGTATTTATGTTTCAGAAATATTTAACAAGTGGTATATGGAACGCAGAGCCATCGTGGGCCACAAAATTTCTCGTCGGCTGTGACATTAGAATGTAATACCTCTCTTTAGCCTTCTAGGCGTAGAATCTAGGTTAACATTTCTCCACTAGTTGGAGAAATGTGGGCCTCCTCCTCCCCTTACAGCCCTCCTTCCCTCACCGAATGAGCCTTCTGCTGCAATTGCGACATTTGCTACCGACCTAAACTCGCTTTTTAAACACATTTGCCACTGCAAATGACACTTCCTAACGCATGATTCGCAGTTGTGCCTTGTGGGGTCCAAATTTTCCTGTCATTTCCAAGGATCTTGATGATATTAACAGTTGTCGCAATGTTTGACTGATTCAAGGTGGTCGTCGTAGTAGTATTTATGTTTCAGAAATATTTAACAAGTGGTATATGGAACGCAGAGCCATCGTGGGCCACAAAATTTCTCGTCGGCTGTGACATTAGAATGTAATAGCTCTCTTTAGCCTTCTGGGCATAGAACCTAGGTTAACATTTCTCCACTAGTTGGAGAAATGTGGGCCTCCTCCTCCCCTTACAGCCCTCCTTCCCTCACCGAATGAGCCTTCTGCTGCAATTGCGACCTTTGCTACCGACCTAAACTCGCTTTTTAAACACATTTGCCACTGCAAATGATACTTCCTAACACATTATTCCCCTTTGTTCCTTGTGGGGTCCAAATTTTCCTGTCATTTCCAAGGATCTTGATGATATTAACAGTTGTCGCAATGTTTGACTGATTCAAGGTGGTCGTCGTAGTAGTATTTATGTTTCAGAAATATTTAACAAGTGGTATATGGAACGCAGAGCCATCGTGGGCCACTAAATTTCTCGTCGGCTGTGACATTAGAATGTAATACCTCTCTTTAGCCTTCTAGGCGAAGAATCTAGGTTAACATTTCTCCACTAGTTGGAGAAATGTGGGAATCCTCCTTCCCTTACAGCCCTCCTTCCCTCACCGAATGAGCCTTCTGCTGCAATTGCGACATTTGCTACCGACCTAAACTCGCTTTTTAAACACATTTGCCACTGCAAATGATACTTCCTAACGCATGATTCGCAGTTGTTTTTTGTGGGGTCCAAATTTTCCTGTCGTTTCCAAGGATCTTGATGATATTAACAGTTGTCGCAATGTTTGACTGATTCAAGGTGGTCGTCGTAGTAGTATTTATGTTTCAGAAATATTTAACAAGTGGTATATGGAACGCAGAGCCATCGTGGGCCACATAATTTCTCGTCGGCTGTGACATTAGAATGTAATACCTCTCTTTAGCCTTCTAGGCATAGAACCTAGGTTAACATTTCTCCACTATTGGAGAAATGTGGGCCTCCTCCTCCCCTTAGAGCCCTCCTTCCCTCACCGAATGAGCCTTCTGCTGCAATTGCGACCTTTGCTACCGACCTAAACTCGCTTTTCAAACACATTTGCCACTGCAAATGATACTTCCTAACACATGATTCGCAGTTTTTCTTTGTGGGGTCCAAATTTTCCTGTCTTTTCCAAGGGTCTTGATGATATTAACAGTTGTCGCAATGTTTGACTGATTCAAGGTGGTCGTCGTAGTAGTATTTATGTTTCAGAAATATTTAACAAGTGGTATATGGAACGCAGATCCATCGTGGGCCACAAAATTTCTCGTCGGCTGTGACATTAGAATGTAATACCTCTCTTTAGCCTTCTAGGCATAGATACTAGGTTAACATTTCTCCACTAGTTGGAGAAATGTGGGCCTCCTCCTCCCCTTACAGCCCTCCTTCCCTCACCGAATGAGCCTTCTGCTGCAATTGCGACCTTTGCTACCGACCTAAAGTCGCTTTTTGAACACATTTGCCACTGCAAATGATACTTCCTAACACATGATTCGCAGTTGTTCCTTGTGGGGTCCAAATTTTCCTGTCATTTCCAAGGATCTTGATGATATTAACAGTTGTCGCAATGTCTGACTGATTCAAGGTGGTCGTCGTAGTAGTATTTATGTTTCAGAAATATTTAACAAGTGGTATATGGAACGCAGAGCCATCGTGGGCCACAAAATTTCTCGTCGGCTGTGACATTAGAATGTAATACCTCTCTTTAGCCTTCTAGGCATAGAACCTAGGTTAAAATTTCTCCACTAGTTGGAGAAATGTGGGCCTCCTCCTCCCCTTACAGCCCTCCTTCCCTCACCGAATGAGCCATCTGCTGCAATTGCGACCTTTGCTACCGACCTAAACTCGCTTTTTAAACACAGTTGCCACTGCAAATGATACTTCCTATTACATGATTCGCAGTTGTTCCTTGTGGGGTCCAAATTTTCCTGTCATTTCCAAGGATCTTGATGATATTAACAGTTGTCGCAATGTTTGACTGATTCAAGGTGGTCGTCGTAGTAGTATTTATGTTTCAGAAATATTTAACAAGTGGTATATGGAACGCAGAGCCATCGTGGGCCACAAAAATTTTCGTCGGCTGTGACATTAGAATGTAATACCTCTCTTTAGCCTTCTAGGCGTAGAACCTAGGTTAACATTTCTCCACTAGTTGGAGAAATGTGGGCCTCCTCCTCCCCTTACAGCCCTCCTTCCTCACCGAATGAGCCTTCTGCTGCAATTGCGACATTTGCTACCGACCTAAACTCGCTTTTTAAACACATTTGCCACTGCAAATGATACTTCCTAACACATGAGTCGCAGTTACTCCTTGTGGGGTCCAAATATTCCTGTCATTTCCAAGGATCTTGATGATATTAACAGTTGTCGCAATGTCTGACTGATTCAAGGTGGTCGTCGTAGTAGTATTTATGTTTCAAAAATATTTAACAAGTGGTATATGGAACGGAGAGCCATCGTGGGCCACAAAATTTCTCGTCGGCTGTGACATTAGAATGTGATACCTCTCTTTAGCCTTCTAGGCATAGAACCTAGGTTAACATTTCTCCACTAGTTGGAGAAATGTGGGCCTCCTCCTCCCCTTACAGCCCTCCTTCCCTCACCGAATGAGCCTTCTGCTGTAATTGCGACCTTTGCTACCGATTGAAAAACGCCTTTTAAACACAGTTGCCACTGCAAATGATACTTCCTAACACATGATTCGCAGTTGTTCCTTGTGGGGTCCAAATTTTCCTGTCATTTCCAAGGATCTTGATGATATTAACAGTTGTCGCAATGTTTGAATGATTCAAGGTGGTCGTCGTAGTAGTATTTATGTTTCAGAAATACTTAACAAGTGGTATATGGAACGCAGAGCCATCGTGGGCCACAAAATTTCTCGTCGGCTGTGACATTAGAATGTAATAGCTCATTAGCCTTCTAGGCATAGAACCTAGGTTAACATTTCTCCACTAGTTGGAGAAATGTGGGCCTCCTCCTCCCCTTACAGCCCTCCATCCCTCACCGAATGAGCCTTCTGCTGCAATTGCGACCTTTCCTACCGACCTAAACTCGCTTTTTAAACACATTTGCCACTGCAAATGACACTTCCTAACGCATGATTCGCAGTGTTGCCTTGTGGGGTCCAAATTTTCCTGTCATTTCCAAGGATCTTGATGATATTAACAGTTGTCGCAATGTTTGACTGATTCAAGGTGGTCGTCGTAGTAGTATTTATGTTTCAGAAATATTTAACAAGTGGTATGTGGAACGCAGAGCCATCGTGGGCCACAAAATTTCTCGTCGGCTGTGACTTTAGTGTGTAATAGCTCCCTTTAGCCTTCTGGGCATAGAACCTAGGTTAACATTTCTCCACTAGTTGGAGAAATGTGGGCCTCCTCCTCCCCTTACAGACCTCCTTCCCTCACCGAATGAGCCTTCTGCTGCAATTGCGACCTTTGCTACCGACCTAATCTCGCTTTTTAAACACATTTGCCACTGCAAATGATACTTCCTAACACATGATTCGCAGTTGCTCCTTGTGGGGTCCAAATTTTTCTGTCATTTCCAAGGATCTTGATGATATTAACAGTTGTCGCAATGTTTGACTGATTCAAGGTGGTCGGCGTAGTAGTATTTATGTTTCAGAAATATTTAACAAGTGGTATATGGAACGCAGAGCCATCGTGGGCCACAAAATTTCTCGTCGGCTGTGACATTAGAATGTAATACCTCTCTTTAGCCTTCTAGGCGTAGAATCTAGGTTAACATTTCTCCACTAGTTGGAGAAATGTGGGCCTCCTCCTCCCCTTACAGCCCTCCTTCCCTCACCGAATGAGCCTTCTGCTGCAATTGCGACATTTGCTACCGACCTAAACTCGCTTTTTAAACACATTTGCCACTGCAAATGACACTTCCTAACGCATGATTCGCAGTTGTGCCTTGTGGGGTCCAAATTTTCCTGTCATTTCCAAGGATCTTGATGATATTAACAGTTGTCGCAATGTTTGACTGATTCAAGGTGGTCGTCGTAGTAGTATTTATGTTTCAGAAATATTTAACAAGTGGTATATGGAACGCAGAGCCATCGTGGGCCACAAAATTTCTCGTCGGCTGTGACATTAGAATGTAATAGCTCTCTTTAGCCTTCTGGGCATAGAACCTAGGTTAACATTTCTCCACTAGTTGGAGAAATGTGGGCCTCCTCCTCCCCTTACAGCCCTCCTTCCCTCACCGAATGAGCCTTCTGCTGCAATTGCGACCTTTGCTACCGACCTAAACTCGCTTTTTAAACACATTTGCCACTGCAAATGATACTTCCTAACACATTATTCCCCTTTGTTCCTTGTGGGGTCCAAATTTTCCTGTCATTTCCAAGGATCTTGATGATATTAACAGTTGTCGCAATGTTTGACTGATTCAAGGTGGTCGTCGTAGTAGTATTTATGTTTCAGAAATATTTAACAAGTGGTATATGGAACGCAGAGCCATCGTGGGCCACTAAATTTCTCGTCGGCTGTGACATTAGAATGTAATACCTCTCTTTAGCCTTCTAGGCGAAGAATCTAGGTTAACATTTCTCCACTAGTTGGAGAAATGTGGGAATCCTCCTTCCCTTACAGCCCTCCTTCCCTCACCGAATGAGCCTTCTGCTGCAATTGCGACATTTGCTACCGACCTAAACTCGCTTTTTAAACACATTTGCCACTGCAAATGATACTTCCTAACGCATGATTCGCAGTTGTTTTTTGTGGGGTCCAAATTTTCCTGTCGTTTCCAAGGATCTTGATGATATTAACAGTTGTCGCAATGTTTGACTGATTCAAGGTGGTCGTCGTAGTAGTATTTATGTTTCAGAAATATTTAACAAGTGGTATATGGAACGCAGAGCCATCGTGGGCCACATAATTTCTCGTCGGCTGTGACATTAGAATGTAATACCTCTCTTTAGCCTTCTAGGCATAGAACCTAGGTTAACATTTCTCCACTATTGGAGAAATGTGGGCCTCCTCCTCCCCTTAGAGCCCTCCTTCCCTCACCGAATGAGCCTTCTGCTGCAATTGCGACCTTTGCTACCGACCTAAACTCGCTTTTCAAACACATTTGCCACTGCAAATGATACTTCCTAACACATGATTCGCAGTTTTTCTTTGTGGGGTCCAAATTTTCCTGTCTTTTCCAAGGGTCTTGATGATATTAACAGTTGTCGCAATGTTTGACTGATTCAAGGTGGTCGTCGTAGTAGTATTTATGTTTCAGAAATATTTAACAAGTGGTATATGGAACGCAGATCCATCGTGGGCCACAAAATTTCTCGTCGGCTGTGACATTAGAATGTAATACCTCTCTTTAGCCTTCTAGGCATAGATACTAGGTTAACATTTCTCCACTAGTTGGAGAAATGTGGGCCTCCTCCTCCCCTTACAGCCCTCCTTCCCTCACCGAATGAGCCTTCTGCTGCAATTGCGACCTTTGCTACCGACCTAAAGTCGCTTTTTGAACACATTTGCCACTGCAAATGATACTTCCTAACACATGATTCGCAGTTGTTCCTTGTGGGGTCCAAATTTTCCTGTCATTTCCAAGGATCTTGATGATATTAACAGTTGTCGCAATGTCTGACTGATTCAAGGTGGTCGTCGTAGTAGTATTTATGTTTCAGAAATATTTAACAAGTGGTATATGGAACGCAGAGCCATCGTGGGCCACAAAATTTCTCGTCGGCTGTGACATTAGAATGTAATACCTCTCTTTAGCCTTCTAGGCATAGAACCTAGGTTAAAATTTCTCCACTAGTTGGAGAAATGTGGGCCTCCTCCTCCCCTTACAGCCCTCCTTCCCTCACCGAATGAGCCATCTGCTGCAATTGCGACCTTTGCTACCGACCTAAACTCGCTTTTTAAACACAGTTGCCACTGCAAATGATACTTCCTATTACATGATTCGCAGTTGTTCCTTGTGGGGTCCAAATTTTCCTGTCATTTCCAAGGATCTTGATGATATTAACAGTTGTCGCAATGTTTGACTGATTCAAGGTGGTCGTCGTAGTAGTATTTATGTTTCAGAAATATTTAACAAGTGGTATATGGAACGCAGAGCCATCGTGGGCCACAAAAATTTTCGTCGGCTGTGACATTAGAATGTAATACCTCTCTTTAGCCTTCTAGGCGTAGAACCTAGGTTAACATTTCTCCACTAGTTGGAGAAATGTGGGCCTCCTCCTCCCCTTACAGCCCTCCTTCCTCACCGAATGAGCCTTCTGCTGCAATTGCGACATTTGCTACCGACCTAAACTCGCTTTTTAAACACATTTGCCACTGCAAATGATACTTCCTAACACATGAGTCGCAGTTACTCCTTGTGGGGTCCAAATATTCCTGTCATTTCCAAGGATCTTGATGATATTAACAGTTGTCGCAATGTCTGACTGATTCAAGGTGGTCGTCGTAGTAGTATTTATGTTTCATAAATATTTAACAAGTGGTATATGGAACGGAGAGCCAATGTGGGCCACAAAATTTCTCGTCGGCTGTGACATTAGAATGTAATACCTCTCTTTAGCCTTCTAGGCATAGAACCTAGGTTAACATTTCTCCACTAGTTGGAGAAATGTGGGCCTCCTCCTCCCCATACAGCACTCCTTCCCTCACCGAATGAGCCTTCTGCTGTAATTGCGACCTTTGCTACCGACCGAAACTCGCCTTTTAAACACAGTTGCCACTGCAAATGATACTTCCTAACACATGATTCGCATTTGTTTTTTGTGGGGTCGAAGTTTTCCTGTCATTTCCAAGGATCCTGATGATATTAACAGTTGTCGCAATGTTTGACTGATTCAAGGTGGTCGTCGTAGTAGTATTTATGTTTCAGAAATATTTAACAAGTGGTATATGGAACGCAGAGCCATCGTGGGCCACAAAATTTCTCGTCGGCTGTGACATTAGAATGTAATACCTCTCTTTAGCCTTCTAGGCATAGAACCTAGGTTAACATTTCTCCACTAGTTGGAGAAATGTGGGGCTCCTCCTCCCCTTACAGCCCTCCTTCCCTCACCGAATGAGCCTTCTGCTGCAATTCCAACCTTTGCTACCGACCTAAACTCGCTTTTTAAACACATTTGCCACTGCAAATAATGCTCCCTAACACATGATTCGCAGTTGTTCTTTGTGGGGTCCAAATTTTCCTGTCATTTCCAAGGATCCTGATGATATTAACAGTTGTCGCAATGTTTGACTGATTCAGGGTGGTCATCGTAGTAGTATTTATATTTCAGAAATATTTAACAAGTGGTATATGGAACGCAGAGCCATCGTGGGCCACAAAATTTCTCGTCGGCTGTGACATTAGAATGTAATACCTCTCTTTAGCCTTCTAGGCATAGAACCTAGGTTAACATTTCTCCACTAGTTGGAGAAATGTGGGCCTCCTCCTCCCCTTACAGCCCTCATTCCCTCACCGAATGAGACTTCTGCTGCAATTGCGACCTTTGCTACCGACCTAAACTCGCTTTTTAAACACATTTGCCACTGCAAATTATACTTCCTAACACATGATTCGCAGTTGTTCCTTGTGGGGTCCAAATTTTCCTGTCATTTCCAAGGATCTTGATGATATTAACAGTTGTCGCAATGTTTGACTGATTCAAGGTGGTCGTCGTAGTAGTATTTATGTTTCAGAAATATTAAACAAGTGGTATATGGAACGCAGAGCCATCGTGGGCCACAAAATTTCTCGTCGGCTGTGACATTAGAATGTAATAGCTCTCTTTAGCCTTCTGGGCATAGAACCTAGGTTAAAATTTCTCCACTAGTTGGAGAAATATGGGCCTCCTCCTCCCCTTACAGCCCTCCTTCCCTCACCGAATGAGCCTTCTGCTGCAATTGCGACCTTTGCTACCGACCTAAACTCGCTTTTTAAACACATTTGCCACTGCGAATGATACTTCCTAACACATGATTCGCAGTTGTTCCTTGTGGGGTCCAAATTTTTCTGTCATTTCCAAGGATCTTGATGATATTAACAGTTGTCGCAATGTTTGACTGATTCAAGGTGGTCGTCGTAGTAGTATTTATGTTTCAGAAATATTTAACAAGTGGTATATGGAACGCAGAGCCATCGTGGGCCACAAAATTTCTCGTCGGCTGTGACATTAGAATGTAATACCTCTCTTTAGCCTTCTAGGCATAGATACTAGGTTAACATTTCTCCACTAGTTGGAGAAATGTGGGCCTCCTCCTCCCCTTACAGCCCTCCTTCCCTCACCGAATGAGCCTTCTGCTGCAATTGCGACCTTTGCTACCGACCTAAAGTCGCTTTTTGAACACATTTGCCACTGCAAATGATAATTCCTAACACATGATTCGCAGTTGTTCCTTGTGGGGTCCAAATTTTCCTGTCATTTCCATGGATCTTGATGATATTAACTGTTGTCGCAATGTCTGACTGATTCAAGGTGGTCGTCGTAGTAGTATTTATGTTTCAGAAATATTTAACAAGTGGTATATGGAACGCAGAGCCATCGTGGGCCACAAAATTTCTCGTCGGCTGTGACATTAGAATGTAATACCTCTCTTTAGCCTTCTAGGCATAGAACCTAGGTTAAAATTTCTCCACTAGTTGGAGAAATGTGGGCCGCCTCCTCCCCTTACAGCCCTCCTTCCCTCACCGAATGAGCCTTCTGCTGCAATTGCGACCTTTACTACCGACCTAAACTCGCTTTTTAAACACAGTTGCCACTGCAAATGATACTTCCTAACACATGATTCGCAGTTGTTCCTTGTGGGGTCCAAATTTTCCTGTCATTTCCAAGGATCTTGATGATATTAACAGTTGTCGCAATGTTTGACTGATTCAAGGTGGTCGTCGTAGTAGTATTTATGTTTCAGAAATATTTAACAAGTGGTATATGGAACGCAGAGCCATCGTGGGCCGCAAAATTTCTCGTCGGCTGTGACATTAGAATGTAATACCTCTCTTTAGCCTTCTAGGCATAGAACCTAGGTTAACATTTCTCCACTAGTTGGAGAAATGTGGGCCTCCTCCTCCCCTTACAGCCCTCCTTCCCTCACCGAATGAGCCTTCTGTTGCAATTGCGACTTTTGCTACCAACCTCAACTCGCTTTTTAAACACATTTGCCACTGCAAATGATACTTCCTAACACATGAGTCGCAGTTGTTCCTTGTGGGGTCCAAATTTTCCTGTCATTTCCAAGGATCTTAATGATATTAACAGTTGTCGCAATGTTTGACTGATTCAAGGTGGTCGTCGTAGTAGTATTTATGTTTCAGAAATATTTAACAAGTGGTATATGGAACGCAGAGCCATCGTGGGCCACAAAATTTCTCGTCGGCAGTGACATTAGAATGTAATACCTCTCTTTAGCTTTCTAGGCATAGAACCTAGGTTAACATTTCTCCACTAGTTGGAGAAATGTGGGCCTCCTCCTCCCCTTACAGCCCTCCTTCCCTCACCGAATGAGCCTTCTGTTGCAATTGCGACCTTTGCTACCGACCTAAACTCGCTTTTTAAACACATTTGCCACTGCAAATGATACTTCCTAACACATGAGTCGCAGTTACTCCTTGTGGGGTTTAAATATTCCTGTCATTTCCAAGGATCTTGATGATATTAACAGTTGTCGCAATGTCTGACTGATTCAAGGTGGTCGTCGTAGTAGTATTTATGTTTCAGAAATATTTAACAAGTCGTATATGGAACGGCGAGCCATTGTGGGCCACAAAATTTCTCGTCGGTTGTGACATTAGAATGTAATAGCTCTCTTTAGCCTTCTAGGCATAGAACCTAGGTTAACATTTCTCCACTAGTTGGAGAAATGTGGGCCTCCTCCTCCCCTTACAGCCCTCCTTCCCTCACCGAATGAGCCTTCTGCTGTAATTGCGACCTTTGCTACCGACCGAAACTCGCCTTTTAAACACAGTTGCCACTGCAAATGATACTTCCTAACACATGATTCGCAGTTGTTCCTTGTGGTGTCGAAATTTTCCTGTCATTTCCAAGGATCCTGATGATATTAACAGTTGTCGCAATGTTTGACTGTTTCAAGGTGGTCGTCGTAGTAGTATTTATGTTTCAGAAATAATTAACAAGTGGTATTTGGAACGCAGAGCCATCGTGGGCCACAAAATTTCTCGTCGGCTGTGACATTAGAATGTAATACCTCTCTTTAGCATTCTAGGCATAGAACCTAGGTTAACATTTCTCCACTAGTTGGAGTAATGTGGGCCTCCTCCTCCCCTTACAGCCCTCCTTCCCTCACCGAATGAGCCTTCTGCTGCAATTGCGACCTTTGCTACCGACCTAAACTCGCTTTTTAAACACATTTGCCACTGCAAATGATACTTCCTAACACATGATTCGCAGTTGTTCCTTGTGGGGTCCAAATTTTCCTGTCATTTCCAAGGATCCTGATGATATTAACAGTTGTCGCAATGTTTGACTGATTCAGGGTGGTCATCGTAGTAGTATTTATATTTCAGAAATATTTAACAAGTGGTATATGGAACGCAGAGCCATCGTGGGCCACAAAATTTCTCGTCGGCTGTGACATTAGAATGTAATACCTCTCTTTAGCCTTCTAGGCGTAGAATCTAGGTTAACATTTCTCCACTAGTTGGAGAAATGTGGGCCTCCTCCTCCCCTTACAGCCCTCCTTCCCTCACCGAATGAGCCTTCTGCTGCAATTGCGACCTTTGCTACCGACCTAAACTCGCTTTTTAAACACATTTGCCACTGCAAATGATACTTCCTAACACATGATTCGCAGTTGTTCCTTGTGGGGTCCAAATTTTCCTGTCATTTCCAAGGATCTTGATGATATTAACAGTTGTCGCAATGTTTGACTGATTCAAGGTGGTCGTCGTAGTAGTATTTATGTTTCAGAAATATTTAACAAGTGGTATATGGAACGCAGAGCCATCGCGGGCCACAAAATTTCTCGTCGGCTGTGACATTAGAATGTAATACCTCTCTTTAGCATTCTAGGCATAGAACTTAGGTTAACATTTCTCCACTAGTTGGAGAAATGTGGGCCTCCTCCTCCACTTACAGCCCTCCTTCCCTCACCGAATGAGCCTTCTGCTGCAATTGCGACATTTGCTACCGACCTAAACTCGCTTTTTAAACACATTTGCCACTGCAAATGATACTTTCTAACACATGATTCGCAGTTAGTCCTTGTGGGGTCCAAATTTTCCTGTCATTTTAAAGGATCATGATGATATTAACAGTTGTCGCAATGTCTGACTGATTCAAGGTGGTCGTCGTAGTAGTATTTATGTTTCAGAAATATTTAACAAGTGGTATATGGAACGCAGAGCCATCGTGGGCCACAAAATTTCTCGTCGGCTGTGACATTAGAATGTAATACCTCTCTTTAGCCTTCTAGGCGTAGAACCTAGGTTAACATTTCTCCACTAGTTGGAGAAATGTGGGCCTCCTCCTCCCCTTACAGCCCTCCTTCCCTCACCGAATGAGCCTTTTGCTGCAATTGCGACCTTTGCTACCGACCTAAAGTCGCTTTTTGAACACATTTGCCACTGCAAATGATAATTCCTAACACATGATTCGCAGTTGTTCCTTGTGGGGTCCAAATTCTCCTGTCATTTCCAAGGATCTTGATGATATTAACTGTTGTCGCAATGTCTGACTGATTCAAGGTGGTCGACGTAGTAGTATTTATGTTTCAGAAATATTTAACAAGTGGTATATGGAACGCAGAGCCATCGTGGGCCACAAAATTTCTCGTCGGCTGTGACATTAGAATGTAATACCTCTCTTTAGCCTTCTAGGCATAGAACCTAGGTTAACATTTCTCCACTAGTTGGAGAAATGTGGGCCTCCTCCTCCCCTTACAGCCCTCCTTCCCTCACCGAATGAGCCATCTGCTGCAATTGCGACCTTTACTACCGACCTAAACTCGCTTTTTAAACACAGTTGCCACTGCAAATGATACTTCCTAACACATGATTCGCAGTTGTTCCTTGTGGGGTCCAAATTTTCCTGTCATTTCCAAGGATCTTGATGATATTAACAGTTGTCGCAATGTTTGACTGATTCAAGGTGGTCGTCGTAGTAGTATTTATGTTTCAGAAATATTTAACAAGTGGTATATGGAACGCAGAGCCATCGTGGGCCGCAAAATTTCTTGTCGGCTGTGACATTAGAATGTAATACCTCTCTTTAGCCTTCTGGGCATAGAACCTAGGTTAACATTTCTCCACTAGTTGGAGAAATGTGGGCCTCCTCCTCCCCTTACAGCCCTCCTTCCCTCACCGAATGAGCCTTCTGTTGCAATTGCGACCTTTGCTACCGACCTAAACTCGCATTTAAACACATTTGCCACTGCAAATGATACTTCCTAACACATGAGTCGCAGTTACTCCTTGTGGGGTCCAAATATTCCTGTCATTTCCAAGGATCTTGATGATATTAACAGTTGTCGCAATGTCTGACTGATTCAAGGTGGTCGTCGTAGTAGTATTTATGTTTCAGAAATATTTAACAAGTCGTATATGGAACGGCGAGCCATTGTGGGCCACAAAATTTCTCGTCGGCTGTGACATTAGAATGTAATAGCTCTCTTTAGCCTTCTAGGCATAGAACCTAGGTTAACATTTCTCCACTAGTTGGAGAAATGTGGGCCTCCTCCTCCCCTTACAGCCCTCCTTCCCTCACCGAATGAGCCTTCTGCTGTAATTGCGACCTTTGCTACCGACCGAAACTCGCCTTTTAAACACAGTTGCCACTGCAAATGATACTTCCTAACACATGATTCGCAGTTGTTCCTTGTGGGGTCGAAATTTTCCTGTCATTTCCAAGGATCCTGATGATATTAACAGTTGTCGCAATGTTTGACTGTTTCAAGGTGGTCGTCGTAGTAGTATTTATCTTTCAGAAATAATTAACAAGTGGTATATGGAACGCAGAGCCATCGTGGGCCACAAAATTTCTCGTCGGCTGTGACATTAGAATGTAATACCTCTCTTTAGCATTCTAGGCATAGAACCTAGGTTAACATTTCTCCACTAGTTGGAGAAATGTGGGCCTCCTCCTCCCCTTACAGCCCTCCTTCCCTCACCGAATGAGCCTTCTGCTGCAATTGCGACCTTTGCTACCGACCTAAACTCGCTTTTTAAACACATTTGCCACTGCAAATGATACTTCCTAACACATGATTCGCAGTTGTTCCTTGTGGGGTCCAAATTTTCCTGTCATTTCCAAGGATCCTGATGATATTAACAGTTGTCGCAATGATTGACTGATTCAGGGTGGTCATCGTAGTAGTATTTATATTTCAGAAATATTTAACAAGTGGTATATGGAACGCAGAGCCATCGTGGGCCACAAAATTTCTCGTCGGCTGTGACATTAGAATGTAATACCTCTCTTTAGCATTCTAGGCATAGAACCTAGGTTAACATTTCTCCACTAGTTGGAGAAATGTGGGCCTCCTCCTCCCCTTACAGCCCTCCTTCCCTCACCGAATGAGCCTTCTGCTGCAATTGCGACCTTTGCTACCGACCTAAACTCGCTTTTTAAACACATTTGCCACTGCAAATGATACTTCCTAACACATGATTCGCAGTTGTTCCTTGTGGGGTCCAAATTTTCCTGTCATTTCCAAGGATCCTGATGATTTTAACAGTTGTCGCAATGTTTGACTGATTCAGGGTGGTCATCGTAGTAGTATTTATATTTCAGAAATATTTAACAAGTGGTATATGGAACGCAGAGCCATCGTGGGCCACAAAATTTCTCGTCGGCTGTGACATTAGAATGTAATACCTCTCTTTAGCCTTCTAGGCATAGAACGTAGGTTAGCATTTCTCCACTAGTTGGAGAAATGTGGGCCTCCTCCTCCCCTTACAGCCCTCCTTCCCTCACCGAATGAGCCTTCTGTTGCAATTGCGACCTTTGCTACCGTCCTAAACTCGTTTTTTAAACACATTTGCTACTGCAAATGATACTTCCTAACACATGATTCGCATTTGTTTTTTGTGGGGTCAAAATTTTCCTGTCATTTCCATGGATCCTTATGACATTAACAGTTGTCGCAATGTTTGACTGATTCAAGGTGGTCGTCGTAGTAGTATTTATGTTTCAGAAATATTTAACAAGTCGTATATGGAACGGAGAGCCGTTGTGGGCCACAAAATTTCTCGTCGGCTGTGACATTAGAATGTAATACCTCTCTTTAGCCTTCTAGGCATAGAACCTAGGTTAACATTTCTCCACTAGTTGGAGAAATGTGGGCCTCCTCCTCCCCTTACAGCCCTCCTTCCCTCACCGAATGAGACTTCTGTTGCAATTGCGACCTTTGCTACCGACCTAAACTCGTTTTTTAAACACATTTGCTACTGCAAATGATACTTCCTAACACATGATTCGCATTTGTTTTTTGTGGGGTCAAAATTTTCCTGTCATTTCCATGGATCCTGATGACATTAACTGTTGTCGCAATGTTTGACTGATTCAAGGTGGTCGTCGTAGTAGTATTTATGTTTCAGAAATATTTAACAAGTGGTATATGGAACGCAGAGCCATCGTGGGCCACAAAATTTCTCGTCGGCTGTGACTTTAGAATGTAATACCTCTCTTTAGCCTTCTAGGCATAGAACCTAGGTTAACATTTCTCCACTAGTTGGAGAAATGTGGGCCTCCTCCTCCCCTTACAGCCCTCCTTCCCTCACCGAATGAGCCTTCTGCTGCAATTGCGACCTTTGCTACCGACCTAAACTCGCTTTTTAAACACATTTGCCACTGCAAATGATACCTCCTAACACATGATTCACAGTTGTTCCTTGTGGGGTCCAAATTTTCCTGTCACTTCCAAGGATCTTGATGATATTAACAGTTGTCGCAATGTTTGACTGATTCAAGGTGGTCGTCGTAGTAGTATTTATGTTTCAGAAATATTTAACAAGTGGTATATGGAACGCAGAGCCATCGTGGGCCACAAAATTTCCCGTCGGCTGTGACATTAGAATGTAATACCTCTCTTTAGCCTTCTAGGCGTAGAACCTAGGTTAACATTTCTCCACTAGTTGGAGAAATGTGGGCCTCCTCCTCCCCTTACAGCCCTCCTTCCCTCACCGAATGAGCCTTCTGCTGCAATTGCGACCTTTGCTACCGACCTAAACTCGCTTTTTAATCACATTTGCCACTGCAAATGATACTTCCTAACACATGATTCGCAGTTGTTCCTTGTGGGGTCCAAATTTTCCTGTCATTTCCAAGGATCTTGATGATATTAACAGTTGTCGCAATGTTTGACTGATTCAAGGTGGTCGTCGTAGTAGTATTTATGTTTCAGAAATATTTAACAAGTGGTATATGGAACGCAGAGCCATCGTGGGCCACAAAATTTCTCGTCGGCTGTGACATTAGAATGTAATACCTCTCTTTAGCCTTCTAGGCGTAGAATCTACGTTACCGTTTCTCCACTAGTTGGAGAAATGTGGGCCTCCTCCTCCCCTTACAGCCCTCCTTCCCTCACCGAATGAGCCTTCTGCTGCAATTGCGACATTTGCTACCGACTTAAACTCGCTTTTTAAACACATTTGCCACTGCAAATGACACTTCCTAACGCATGATTCGCAGTTGTGCCTTGTGGGGTCCAAATTTTCCTGTCATTTCCAAGGATCTTGATGATATTAACAGTTGTCGCAATGTCTGACTGATTCAACGTGGTCGTCGTAGTAGTATTTATGTTTCAGAAATATTTAACAAGTCGTATATGGAACAGAGAGCCATTGTGGGCCACAAAATTTCTCGTCGGCTGTGACATTAGAATGTAATAGCTCTCTTTAGCCTTCTAGGCATAGAACCTAGGTTAACATTTCTCCACTAGTTGGAGAAATGTGGGCCTCCTCCTCCCCTTACAGCCCTCCTTCCCTCACCGAATGAGCCTTCTGCTGTAATTGCGACCTTTGCTACCGACCGAAACTCGCCTTTTAAACACAGTTGCCACTGCAAATGATACTTCCTAACACATGATTCGCAGTTGTTCCTTGTGGGGTCGAAATTTTCCTGTCATTTCCAAGGATCCTGATGATATTAACAGTTGTCGCAATGTTTGACTGTTTCAAGGTGGTCGTCGTAGTAGTATTTATGTTTCAGAAATAATTAACAAGTGGTATATGGAACGCAGAGCCATCGTGGGCCACAAAATTTCTCGTCGGCTGTGACATTAGAATGTAATACCTCTCTTTAGCATTCTAGGCATAGAACCTAGGTTAACATTTCTCCACTAGTTGGAGAAATGTGGGCCTCCTCCTCCCCTTACAGCCCTCCTTCCCTCACCGAATGAGCCTTCTGCTGCAATTGCGACCTTTGCTACCGACCTAAAGTCGCTTTTTGAACACATTTGCCACTGCAAATGATACTTCCTAACACATGATTCGCAGTTGTTGCTTGTGGGGCCAAATTTTCCTGTCATATCCAAGGATCTTGATGATATTAACAGTTGTCGCAATGTCTGACTGATTCAAGGTGGTCGTCGTAGTAGTATTTATGTTTCAGAAATATTTAACAAGTGGTATATGGAACGCAGAGCCATCGTGGGCCACAAAATTTCTCGTCGGCTGTGACATTAGAATGTAATACCTCTCTTTAGCCTTGTAGGCGTGGAACCTAGGTTAACATTTCTCCACTAGTTGGAGAAATGTGGGCCTCTTCCTCCCCTTACAGCCCTCCTTCCCTCACCGAATGAGACTTCTGCTGAAATTGCGACCTTTGCTACCGACCTAAACTCGCTTTTTAAACACATTTGCCACTGCAAATGATACTTCCTAACACATGATTCGCAGTTGTTCCTTGTGGGGTCCAAATTTTCCTGTCATTTCCAAGGATCTTGATGATATTAACAGTTGTCGCAATGTTTGACTGATTCGAGGTGGTCGTCGTAGTAGTATTTAAGTTTCAGAAATATTTAACAAGTGGTATATGGAACGCAGAGCCATCGTGGGCCACAAAATTTCTCGTCGGCTGTGACATTAGAATGTAATACCTCTCTTTAGCCTTCTAGGCGTAGAACCTAGGTTAACATTTCTCCTCTAGTTGGAGAAATGTGGGCCTCCTCCTCCCCTTACAGCCCTCCTTCCCTCACCGAATGAGACTTCTGCTGCAATTGCGACCTTTGCTACCGACCTAAACTCGCTTTTTAAACACATTTGCCACTGCAAATGATACTTCCTAACACATGATTCCCAGTTGTTCCTTGTGGGGTCCAAATTTTCCTGTCATTTCCAAGGATCTTGATGATATTAACAGTTGTCGCAATGTTTGACTGATTCAAGGTGGTCGTCGTAGTAGTATTTATGTTTCAGAAATATTTAACAAGTGGTATATGGAACGCAGAGCCATCGTGGGCCACAAAATTTCTCGTCGGCTGTGACATTAGAATGTAATACCTCTCTTTAGCCTTCTAGGCATAGAACCTAGGTTAACATTTCTCCACTAGTTGGAGAAATGTGGGCCTCCTCCTCCCCTTACAGCCCTCCTTCCCTCACGGAATGAGCCTTCTGCTGCAATTGCGACCTTTGCTACCGACCTAAACTCGCTTTTTAAACACATTTGCCACTGCAAATGATACTTCCTAACACATGATTCGCAGTTGTTCCTTGTGGGGTCCAAATTTTCCTGTCATTTCCAAGGATCTTGATGATATTAACAGTTGTCGCAATGTTTGACTGATTCAAGGTGGTCGTCGTAGTAGTATTTATGTTTCAGAAATATTTAACAAGTGGTATATGGAACGCAGAGCCATCGTGGGCCACAAAATTTCTCGTCGGCTGTGACATTAGAATGTAATACCTCTCTTTAGCCTTCTAGGCGTAGAATCTACGTTACCGTTTCTCCACTAGTTGGAGAAATGTGGGCCTCCTCCTCCCCTTACAGCCCTCCTTCCCTCACCGAATGAGCCTTCTGCTGCAATTGCGACATTTGCTACCGACTTAAACTCGCTTTTTAAACACATTTGCCACTGCAAATGACACTTCCTAACGCATGATTCGCAGTTGTGCCTTGTGGGGTCCAAATTTTCCTGTCATTTCCAAGGATCTTGATGATATTAACAGTTGTCGCAATGTCTGACTGATTCAACGTGGTCGTCGTAGTAGTATTTATGTTTCAGAAATATTTAACAAGTCGTATATGGAACAGAGAGCCATTGTGGGCCACAAAATTTCTCGTCGGCTGTGACATTAGAATGTAATAGCTCTCTTTAGCCTTCTAGGCATAGAACCTAGGTTAACATTTCTCCACTAGTTGGAGAAATGTGGGCCTCCTCCTCCCCTTACAGCCCTCCTTCCCTCACCGAATGAGCCTTCTGCTGTAATTGCGACCTTTGCTACCGACCGAAACTCGCCTTTTAAACACAGTTGCCACTGCAAATGATACTTCCTAACACATGATTCGCAGTTGTTCCTTGTGGGGTCGAAATTTTCCTGTCATTTCCAAGGATCCTGATGATATTAACAGTTGTCGCAATGTTTGACTGTTTCAAGGTGGTCGTCGTAGTAGTATTTATGTTTCAGAAATAATTAACAAGTGGTATATGGAACGCAGAGCCATCGTGGGCCACAAAATTTCTCGTCGGCTGTGACATTAGAATGTAATACCTCTCTTTAGCATTCTAGGCATAGAACCTAGGTTAACATTTCTCCACTAGTTGGAGAAATGTGGGCCTCCTCCTCCCCTTACAGCCCTCCTTCCCTCACCGAATGAGCCTTCTGCTGCAATTGCGAACTTTGCTACCGACCTAAACTCGCTTTTTAAACACATTTGCCACTGCAAATGATACTTCCTAACACATGATTCGCAGTTGTTCCTTGTGGGGTCCAAATTTTCCTGTCATTTCCAAGGATCCTGATGATATTAACAGTTGTCGCAATGTTTGACTGATTCAGGGTGGTCATCGTAGTAGTATTTATATTTAAGAAATATTTAACAAGTGGTATATGGAACGCAGAACCATCGTGGGCCACAAAATTTCTCGTCGGCTGTGACATTAGAATGTAATACCTCTCTTTAGCCTTCTAGGCATAGAATCTAGGTTAACATTTCTCCACTAGTTGGAGAAATGTGGGCCTCCTCCTCCCCTTACAGCCCTCCTTCCCTCACCGAATGAGCCTTCTGCTGCAATTGCGACCTTTGCTACCGACCTAAAGTCGCTTTTTGAACACATTTGCCACTGCAAATGATACTTCCTAACACATGATTCGCAGTTGTTGCTTGTGGGGCCAAATTTTCCTGTCATATCCAAGGATCTTGATGATATTAACAGTTGTCGCAATGTCTGACTGATTCAAGGTGGTCGTCGTAGTAGTATTTATGTTTCAGAAATATTTAACAAGTGGTATATGGAACGCAGAGCCATCGTGGGCCACAAAATTTCTCGTCGGCTGTGACATTAGAATGTAATACCTCTCTTTAGCCTTGTAGGCGTGGAACCTAGGTTAACATTTCTCCACTAGTTGGAGAAATGTGGGCCTCTTCCTCCCCTTACAGCCCTCCTTCCCTCACCGAATGAGACTTCTGCTGAAATTGCGACCTTTGCTACCGACCTAAACTCGCTTTTTAAACACATTTGCCACTGCAAATGATACTTCCTAACACATGATTCGCAGTTGTTCCTTGTGGGGTCCAAATTTTCCTGTCATTTCCAAGGATCTTGATGATATTAACAGTTGTCGCAATGTTTGACTGATTCGAGGTGGTCGTCGTAGTAGTATTTAAGTTTCAGAAATATTTAACAAGTGGTATATGGAACGCAGAGCCATCGTGGGCCACAAAATTTCTCGTCGGCTGTGACATTAGAATGTAATACCTCTCTTTAGCCTTCTAGGCGTAGAACCTAGGTTAACATTTCTCCTCTAGTTGGAGAAATGTGGGCCTCCTCCTCCCCTTACAGCCCTCCTTCCCTCACCGAATGAGACTTCTGCTGCAATTGCGACCTTTGCTACCGACCTAAACTCGCTTTTTAAACACATTTGCCACTGCAAATGATACTTCCTAACACATGATTCCCAGTTGTTCCTTGTGGGGTCCAAATTTTCCTGTCATTTCCAAGGATCTTGATGATATTAACAGTTGTCGCAATGTTTGACTGATTCAAGGTGGTCGTCGTAGTAGTATTTATGTTTCAGAAATATTTAACAAGTGGTATATGGAACGCAGAGCCATCGTGGGCCACAAAATTTCTCGTCGGCTGTGACATTAGAATGTAATACCTCTCTTTAGCCTTCTAGGCATAGAACCTAGGTTAACATTTCTCCACTAGTTGGAGAAATGTGGGCCTCCTCCTCCCCTTACAGCCCTCCTTCCCTCACGGAATGAGCCTTCTGCTGCAATTGCGACCTTTGCTACCGACCTAAACTCGCTTTTTAAACACATTTGCCACTGCAAATGATACTTCCTAACACATGATTCGCAGTTGTTCCTTGTGGGGTCCAAATTTTCCTGTCATTTCCAAGGATCTTGATGATATTAACAGTTGTCGCAATGTTTGACTGATTCAAGGTGGTCGTCGTAGTAGTATTTATGTTTCAGAAATATTTAACAAGTGGTATATGGAACGCAGAGCCATCGTGGGCCACAAAATTTCTCGTCGGCTGTGACATTAGAATGTAATACCTCTCTTTAGCCTTCTAGGCGTAGAACCTAGGTTAACATTTCTCCACTAGTTGGAGAAATGTGGGCCTCCTCCTCCCCTTACAGCCCTCCTTCCCTCACCGAATGAGCCTTCTGCTGCAATTGCGACCTTTGCTACCGACCTAAACTCGCTTTTTAAACACATTTGCCACTGCAAATGATACTTCCTAACACATGATTCCCAGTTGTTCCTTGTGGGGTCCAAATTTTCCTGTCATTTCCAAGGATCTTGATGATATTAACAGTTGTCGCAATGTTTGACTGATTCAAGGTGGTCGTCGTAGTTGTATTTATGTTTCAGAAATATTTAACAAGTGGTATATGGAACGCAGAGCCATCGTGGGCCACAAAATTTCTCGTCGGCTGTGACATTAGAATGTAATACCTCTCTTTAGCCTTCTAGGCGCAGAACCTAGGTTAACATTTCTCCACTAGTTGGAGAAATGTGGGCCTCCTCCTCCCCTTACAGCCCTCCTTCCCTCACCGAATGAGCCTTCTGCTGCAATTGCGACCTTTGCTACCGACCTAAACTCGCTTTTTAAACACATTTGCCACTGCAAATGATACTTCCTAACACATTATTCCCAGTTGTTCCTTGTGGGGTCCAAATTTTCCTGTCATTTCCAAGGATCTTGATGATATTAACAGTTGTCGCAATGTTTGACTGATTCAAGGTGATCGTCGTAGTAGTATTTATCTTTCAGAAATATTTAACAAGTGGTATATGGAACGCAGAGCCATCGTGGGCCACAAAATTTCTCGTCGGCTGTGACATTAGAATGTAATACCTCTCTTTAGCCTTCTAGGCATAGAACCTAGGTTAACATTTCTCCACTAGTTGGAGAAATGTGGGCCTCCTCCTCCCCTTACAGCCCTCCTTCCCTCACCGAATGAACCTTCTGCTGCAATTGCGACCTTTGCTACCGACCCAAACTCGCTTTTTAAACACATTTGCCACTGCAAATGATACTTCCTAACACATTATTCCCAGTTGTTCCTTGTGGGGTCCAAATTTTCCTGTCATTTCCAAGGATCTTGATGATATTAACAGTTGTCGCAATGTTTGACTGATTCAAGGTGGTCGTCGTAGTAATATTTATCTTTCAGAAATATTTAACAAGTGGTATATGGAACGCAGAGCCATCGTGGGCCACAAAATTTTTCGTCGGCTGTGACATTAGAATGTAATACCTCTCTTTAGCCTTCTAGGCGTAGAACCTAGGTTAACATTTCTCCACTAGTTGGAGAAATGTGGGCCTCCTCCTCCCCTTACAGCCCTCCTTCCCTCACCGAATGAGCCTTCTGCTGCAATTGCGACCTTTGCTACCGACCTAAACTCGCTTTTTAAACACATTTGCCACTGCAAATGATACTTCCTAACACATTATTCCCAGTTGTTCCTTGTGGGGTCCAAATTTTCCTGTCATTTCCAAGCATCTTGATGATATTAACAGTTGTCGCAATGTTTGACTGATTCAAGGTGATCGTCGTAGTAGTATTTATCTTTCAGAAATATTTAACAAGTGGTATATGGAACGCAGAGCCATCGTGGGCCACAAAATTTCTCGTCGGCTGTGACATTAGAATGTAATACCTCTCTTTAGCCTTCTAGGCATAGAACCTAGGTTAACATTTCTCCACTAGTTGGAGAAATGTGGGCCTCCTCCTCCCCTTACAGCCCTCCTTCCCTCACCGAATGAGCCTTCTGCTGTAATTGCGACCTTTGCTACCGACCGAAACTCGCTTTTTAAACACAGTTGCCACTGCAAATGATACTTCCTAACACATGATTCGCAGTTGTTTTTTGTGGGGTCGAAATTTTCCTGTAATTTCCAAGGATCTTGATGATATTAACAGTTGTCGCAATGTTTGACTGATTCAAGGTGGTCGTCGTTGTAGAATTTATGTTTCAGAAATATTTAACAAGTGGTATATGGAACGCAGAGCCATCGTGGGCCACAAAATTTCTCGTCGGCTGTGACATTAGAATGTAATACCTCTCTTTAGCCTTCTAGGCATAGAACCTAGGTTAACATTTCTCCACTAGTTGGAGAAATGTGGGCCTCCTCCTCCCCTTACAGCCCTCCTTCCCTCACCGAATGAGCCTTCTGCTGCAATTGCGACCTTTGCTACCGACCTAAACTCGCTTTTTAAACACATTTGCCACTGCAAATGGTACTTCCTAACACATGATTCGCATTTGTTCCTTGTGGGGTCCAAATATTCCTGTCATTTCCAAGGATCTTGATGATATTAACAGTTGTCGCAATGTCTGACTGATTCAAGGTGGTCGTCGTAGTAGTATTTATGTTTCAGAAATATTTAACAAGTGGTATATGGAACGGAGAGCCATCGTGGTAGACAAAATTTCTCGTCGGCTGTGATATTAGAATGTAATACCTCTCTTTAGCCTTCTAGGCATAGAACCTAGGTTAGCATTTCTCCACTAGTTGGAGAAATGTGGGCTTCCTCCTCCCCTTACAGCCCTCCTTCCCTCACCGAATGAGCCTTCTGCTGTAATTGCGACCTTTGCTACCGACCGAAACTCGTTTTTTAAACACAGTTGCCACTGCAAGTGATACTTCCTAACACATGATTCGCAGTTGTTTTTTGTGGGGTCGAAATTTTCCTGTAATTTCCAAGGATCTTGATGATATTAACAGTTGTCGCAATGTTTGACTGATTCAAGGTGGTCGTCGTTGTAGTATTTATGTTTCAGAAATATTTAACAAGTGGTATATGGAACGCAGAGCCATCGTGGGCCACAAAATTTCTCGTCGGCTGTGACATTAGAATGTAATACCTCTCTTTAGCCTTCTAGGCATAGAACCTAGGTTAACATTTCTCCACTAGTTGGAGAAATGTGGGCCTCCTCCTCCCCTTACAGCCCTCCTTCCCTCACCGAATGAGCCTTCTGCTGCAATTGCGACCTTTGCTACCGACCTAAACTCGCTTTTTAAACACATTTGCCACTGCAAATGATACTTCCTAACACATGATTCGCAGTTGTTCCTTGTGGGGTCCAAATTTTCCTGTCATTTCCAAGGATCTTGATGATATTAACAGTTGTCGCAATGTTTGACTGATTCAAGGTGGTCGTCGTAGTAGTATTTATGTTTCAGAAATATTTAACAAGTGGTATATGGAACGCAGAGCCATCGTGGGCCACAAAATTTCTCGTCGGCTGTGACATTAGAATGTAATACCTCTCTTTAGCCTTCTAGGCGTAGAACCTAGGTTAACATTTCTCCACTAGTTGGAGAAATGTGGGCCTCCTCCTCCCCTTACAGCCCTCCTTCCCTCACCGAATGAGCCTTCTGCTGGAATTGCGACCTTTGCTACCGACCTAAACTCGCTTTTTACACACATTTGCCACTGCAAATGATACTTCCTAACACATTATTCCCAGTTGTTCCTTGTGGGGTCCAAATTTTCCTGTCATTTCCAAGGATCTTGATGATATTAACAGTTGTCGCAATGTTTGACTGATTCAAGGTGGTCGTCGTAGTAATATTTATCTTTCAGAAATATTTAACAAGTGGTATATGGAACGCAGAGCCATCGTGGGCCACAAAATTTTTCGTCGGCTGTGACATTAGAATGTAATACCTCTCTTTAGCCTTCTAGGCATAGAACCTAGGTTAACATTTCTCCACTAGTTGGAGAAATGTGGGCCTCCTCCTCCCCTTACAGCCTTCCTTCCCTCACCGAATGAGACTTCTGCTGCAATTGTGACATTTGCTACCGACCTAAACTCGCTTTTTAAACACATTTGCCACTGCAAATGATACTTCTTAACACATGATTCCCAGTTGCTCCTTGTGGGGTCCAAATTTTCCTGTCATTTCCAAGGATCTTGATGATATTAACAGTTGTCGCAATGTTTGACTGATTCAAGGTGGTCGTCGTAGTAGTATTTATCTTTCAGAAATATTTAACAAGTGGTATATGGAACGCAGAGCCATCGTGGGCCACAAAATTTCTCGTCGGCTGTGACATTAGAATGTAATACCTCTCTTTAGCCTTCTAGGCATAGAACCTAGGTTAACATTTCTCCACTAGTTGGAGAAATGTGGGCCTCCTCCTCCCCTTACAGCCCTCCTTCCCTCACCGAATGAGCCTTCTGCTGCAATTGCGACATTTGCTACCGACCTAAACTCGCTTTTTAAACACATTTGCCACTGCAAATGGTACTTCCTAACACATGATTCGCAGTTGTTCCTTGTGGGGTCCAAATATTCCTGTCATTTCCAAGGATCTTGATGATATTAACAGTTGTCGCAATGTCTGACTGATTCAAGGTGGTCGTCGTAGTAGTATTTATGTTTCAGAAATATTTAACAAGTGGTATATGGAACGGAGAGCCATCGTGGTAGACAAAATTTCTCGTCGGCTGTGATATTAGAATGTAATACCTCTCTTTAGCCTTCTAGGCATAGAACCTAGGTTAGCATTTCTCCACTAGTTGGAGAAATGTGGGCTTCTTCCTCCCCTTACAGCCCTCCTTCCCTCACCGAATGAGCCTTCTGCTGTAATTGCGACCTTTGCTACCGACCGAAACTCGTTTTTTAAACACAGTTGCCACTGCAAGTGATACTTCCTAACACATGATTCGCAGTTGTTTTTTGTGGGGTCGAAATTTTCCTGTAATTTCCAAGGATCTTGATGATATTAATAGTTGTCGCAATGTTTGACTTATTCAAGGTGGTCGTCGTTGTAGTATTTATGTTTCAGAAATATTTAACAAGTGGTATATGGAACGCAGAGCCATCGTGGGCCACAAAATTTCTCGTCGGCTGTGACATTAGAATGTAATACCTCTCTTTAGCCTTCTAGGCATAGAACCTAGGTTAACATTTCTCCACTAGTTGGAGAAATGTGGGCCTCCTCCTCCCCTTACAGCCCTCCTTCCCTCACCGAATGAGCCTTCTGCTGCAATTGCGACCTTTGCTACCGACCTAAATTCGCTTTTTAAACACATTTGCCACTGCAAATGATACTTCCTAACACATGATTCCCAGTTGTTCCTTGTGGGGTCCAAATTTTCCTGTCATTTCCAAGGATCTTGATGATATTAACAGTTGTCGCAATGTTTGACTGTTCAAGGTGGTCGTCGTAGTAGTATTTATGTTTCAGAAATATTTAACAAGTGGTATATGGAACGCAGAGCCATCGTGGGCCACAAAATTTCTCGTCGGCTGTGACATTAGAATGTAATACCTCTCTTTAGCCTTCTAGGCGTAGAACCTAGGTTAACATTTCTCCACTAGTTGGAGAAATGTGGGCCTCCTCCTCCCCTTACAGCCCTCCTTCCCTCCCCGAATGAGCCTTCTGCTGCAATTGCGACCTTTGCTACCGACCTAAACTCGCTTTTTAAACACATTTGCCACTGCAAATGATACTTCCTAACACATTATTCCCAGTTGTTCCTTGTGGGGTCCAAATTTTCCTGTCATTTCCAAGGATCTTGATGATATTAACAGTTGTCGCAATGTTTGACTGATTCAAGGTGGTCGTCGTAGTAATATTTATGTTTCAGTAATATTTAACAAGTGGTATATGGAACGCAGAGCCATCGTGGGCCACAAAATTTTTCGTCGGCTGTGACATTAGAATGTAATACCTCTCTTTAGCCTTCTAGGCATAGAACCTAGGTTAACATTTCTCCACTAGTTGGAGAAATGTGGGCCTCCTCCTCCCCTTACAGCCCTCCTTCCCTCACCGAATGAGCCTTCTGCTGCAATTGCGACATTTGCTACCGACCTAAACTCGCTTTTTAAACACATTTGCCACTGCAAATGATACTTCTTAACACATGATTCCCAGTTGTTCCTTGTGGGGTCCAAATTTTCCTGTCATTTCCAAGGATCTTGATGATATTAACAGTTGTCGCAATGTTTGACTGATTCAAGGTGGTCGTCGTAGTAGTATTTATCTTTCAGAAATATTTAACAAGTGGTATATGGAACGCAGAGCCATCGTGGGCCACAAAATTTCTCGTCGGCTGTGACATTAGAATGTAATACCTCTCTTTAGCCTTCTAGGCATAGAACCTAGGTTAACATTTCTCCACTAGTTGGAGAAATGTGGGCCTCCTCCTCCCCTTACAGCCCTCCTTCCCTCCCCGAATGAGCCTTCTGCTGCAATTGCGACCTTTGCTACCGACCTAAACTCGCTTTTTAAACACATTTGCCACTGCAAATGATACTTCCTAACACATTATTCCCAGTTGTTCCTTGTGGGGTCCAAATTTTCCTGTCATTTCCAAGGATCTTGATGATATTAACAGTTGTCGCAATGTCTGACTGATTCAAGGTGGTCGTCGTAGTAGTATTTATGTTTCAGAAATATTTAACAAGTGGTATATGGAACGGAGAGCCATCGTGGTAGACAAAATTTCTCGTCGGCTGTGATATTAGAATGTAATACCTCTCTTTAGCCTTCTAGGCATAGAACCTAGGTTAGCATTTCTCCACTAGTTGGAGAAAATGGGCCTCCTCCTCCCCTTACAGCCCTCCTTCCCTCACCGAATGAGCCTTCTGCTGTAATTGCGACCTTTGCTACCGTCCGAAACTCGTTTTTTAAACACAGTTGCCACTGCAAGTGATACTTCCTAACACATGATTCGCAGTTGTTTTTTGTGGGGTCGAAATTTTCCTGTAATTTCCAAGGATCTTGATGATATTAACAGTTGTCGCAATGTTTGACTGATTCAAGGTGGTCGTCGTTGTAGAATTTATGTTTCAGAAATATTTAACAAGTGGTATATGGAACGCAGAGCCATCGTGGGCCACAAAATTTCTCGTCGGCTGTGACATTAGAATGTAATACCTCTCTTTAGCCTTCTAGGCATAGAACCTAGGTTAACATTTCTCCACTAGTTGGAGAAATGTGGGCCTCCTCCTCCCCTTACAGCCCTCCTTCCCTCACCGAATGAGCCTTCTGCTGTAATTGCGACCTTTGCTACCGACATAAACTCGCTTTTTAAACACATTTGCCACTGCAAATGATACTTCCTAACACATGATTCGCAGTTGTTCCTTGTGGGGTCGAAATTTTCCTGTAATTTCCAAGGATCTTGATGATATTAACAGTTGTCGCAATGTTTGACTGATTCAAGGTGGTCGTCGTAGTAATATTTATCTTTCAGAAATATTTAACAAGTGGTATATGGAACGCAGAGCCATCGTGGGCCACAAAATTTTTCGTCGGCTGTGACATTAGAATGTAATACCTCTCTTTAGCCTTCTAGGCATAGAACCTAGGTTAACATTTCTCCACTAGTTGGAGAAATGTGGGCCTCCTCCTCCCCTTACAGCCTTCCTTCCCTCACCGAATGAGCCTTCTGCTGCAATTGCGACATTTGCTACCGACCTAAACTCGCTTTTTAAACACATTTGCCACTGCAAATGGTACTTCCTAACACATGATTCGCAGTTGTTCCTTGTGGGGTCCAAATATTCCTGTCATTTCCAAGGATCTTGATGATATTAACAGTTGTCGCAATGTCTGACTGATTCAAGGTGGTCGTCGTAGTAGTATTTATGTTTCAGAAATATTTAACAAGTGGTATATGGAACGGAGAGCCATCGTGGTAGACAAAATTTCTCGTCGGCTGTGACATTAGAATGTAATACCTCTCTTTAGCCTTCTAGGCATAGAACCTAGGTTAACATTTCTCCACTAGTTGGAGAAATGTGGGCCTCCTCCTCCCCTTACAGCCCTCCTTCCCTCACCGAGTGAGCCTTCTGCTGCAATTGCGACATTTGCTACCGACCTAAACTCGCTTTTTAAACACATTTGCCACTGCAAATGATACTTCTTAACACATGATTCCCAGTTGTTCCTTGTGGGGTCCAAATTTTCCTGTCATTTCCAAGGATCTTGATGATATTAACAGTTGTCGCAATGTTTGACTGATTCAAGGTGGTCGTCGTAGTAGTATTTATCTTTCAGAAATATTTAACAAGTGGTATATGGAACGCAGAGCCATCGTGGGCCACAAAATTTCTCGTCGGCTGTGACATTAGAATGTAATACCTCTCTTTAGCCTTCTAGGCATAGAACCTAGGTTAACATTTCTCCACTAGTTGGAGAAATGTGGGCCTCCTCCTCCCCTTACAGCCCTCCTTCCCTCACCGAATGAGCCTTCTGCTGCAATTGCGACATTTGCTACCGACCTAAACTCGCTTTTTAAACACATTTGCCACTGCAAATGGTACTTCCTAACACATGATTCGCAGTTGTTCCTTGTGGGGTCCAAATATTCGTGTCATTTCCAAGGATCTTGATGATATTAACAGTTGTCGCAATGTCTGACTGATTCAAGGTGGTCGTCGTAGTAGTATTTATGTTTCAGAAATATTTAACAAGTGGTATATGGAACGCAGAGCCATCGTGGGCCACAAAATTTCTCGTCGGCTGTGACATTAGAATGTAATACCTCTCTTTAGCCTTCTAGGCGTAGAACCTAGGTTAACATTTCTCCACTAGTTGGAGAAATGTGGGCCTCCTCCTCCCCTTACAGCCCTCCTTCCCTCACGGAATGAGCCTTCTGCTGCAATTGCGACCTTTGCTACCGACCTAAACTCGCTTTTTAAACACATTTGCCACTGCAAGTGATACTTCCTAACACATGATTCCCAGTTGTTCCTTGTGGGGTCCAAATTTTTCTGTCATTTCCAAGGATCTTGATGATATTAACAGTTGTCGCAATGTTTGACTGATTCAAGGTGGTCGTCGTAGTAGTATTTATGTTTCAGAAAAATTTAACAAGTGGTATATGGAACGCAGAGCCATCGTGGGCCACAAAATTTCTCGTCGGCTGTGACATTAGAATGTAATAGCTCTCTTTAGCCTTCTGGGCATAGAACCTAGGTTAACATTTCTCCACTAGTTGGAGAAATGTGGGCCTCCTCCTCCCCTTACAGCCCTCCTTCCCTCACCGAATGAGCCTTCTGCTGCAATTGCGACCTTTGCAACCGACGTAAACTCGCTTTTTAAACACATTTGCCACTGCAAATGATACTTCCTAACACATGATTCGCAGTTGTTCCTTGTGGGGTCCAAATTTTCCTGTCATTTCCAAGGATCTTGATGATATTAACAGTTGTCGCAATGTTTGACTGTTCAAGGTGGTCGTCGTAGTAGTATTTAATTTTCAGAAATATTTAACAAGTGGTATATGGAACGCAGAGCCATCGTGGGCCACAAAATTTCTCGTCGGCTGTGACATTAGAATGTAATACCTCTCTTTAGCCTTCTAGGCATAGAACCTAGGTTAACATTTCTCCACTAGTTGGAGAAATGTGGGCCTCCTCCTCCCCTTACAGCCCTCCTTCCCTCACGGAATGAGCCTTCTGCTGCAATTGCGACCTTTGCTACCGACCTAAACTCGCTTTTTAAACACATTTGCCACTGCAAATGATACTTCCTAACACATGATTCGCAGTTGTTCCTTGTGGGGTCGAAATTTTCCTGTAATTTCCAAGGATCTTGATGATATTAACAGTTGTCGCAATGTTTGACTGATTCAAGGTGGTCGTCGTTGTAGTATTTATGTTTCAGAAATATTTAACAAGTGGTATATGGAACGCAGAGCCATCGTGGGCCACAAAATTTCTCGTCGGCTGTGACATTAGAATGTAATACCTCTCTTTAGCCTTCTAGGCATAGAACCTAGGTTAACATTTCTCCACTAGTTGGAGAAATGTGGGCCTCCTCCTCCCCTTACAGCCCTCCTTCCCTCACCGAATGAGCCTTCTGCTGTCATTGCGACCTTTGCCACCGACCGAAACTCGCTTTTTAAACACAGTTGCCACTGCAAATGATACTTCCTAACACATGATTCGCAGTTGTTTTTTGTGGGGTCGAAATTTTCCTGTAATTTCCATGGATCTTGATGATATTAACAGTTGTCGCAATGTCTGACTGATTCAAGGTGGTCGTCGTAGTAGTATTTATGTTTCAGAAATATTTAACAAGTGGTATATGGAACGCAGAGCCATCGTGGGCCACAAAATTTCTCGTCGGCTGTGACATTAGAATGTAATACCTCTCTTTAGCCTTCTAGGCGTAGAACCTAGGTTAACATTTCTCCACTAGTTGGAGAAATGTGGGCCTCCTCCTCCCCTTACAGCCCTCCTTCCCTCACGGAATGAGCCTTCTGCTGCAATTGCGACCTTTGCTACCGACCTAAACTCGCTTTTTAAACACATTTGCCACTGCAAATGATACTTCCTAACACATGATTCCCAGTTGTTCCTTGTGGGGTCCAAATTTTTCTGTCATTTCCAAGGATCTTGATGATATTAACAGTTGTCGCAATGTTTGACTGATTCAAGGTGGTCGTCGTAGTAGTATTTATCTTTCAGAAATATTTAACAAGTGGTATATGGAACGCAGAGCCATCGTGGGCCACAAAATTTCTCGTCGGCTGTGATATTAGAATGTAATAGCTCTCTTTAGCCTTCTGGGCATAGAACCTAGGTTAACATTTCTCCACTAGTTGGAGAAATGTGGGCCTCCTCCTCCCCTTACAGCCCTCCTTCCCTCACCGAATGAGCCTTCTGCTGCAATTGCGACCTTTGCAACCGACCTATACTCGCTTTTTAAACACATTTGCCACTGCAAATGATACTTCCTAACACATGATTCGCAGTTGTTCCTTGTGGGGTCCAAATTTTCCTGTCATTTCCAAGGATCTTGATGATATTAACAGTTGTCGCAATGTTTGACTGATTCAAGGTGGTCGTCGTAGTAGTATTTATCTTTCAGAAATATTTAACAAGTGGTATATGGAACGCAGAGCCATCGTGGGCCACAAAATTTCTCGTCGGCTGTGACATTAGAATGTAATACCTCTCTTTAGCCTTCTAGGCATAGAACCTAGGTTAACATTTCTCCACTAGTTGGAGAAATGTGGGCCTCCTCCTCCCCTTACAGCCCTCCTTCCCTCACCGAATGAGCCTTCTGCTGCAATTGCGACCTTTGCTACCGACCTAAACTCGCTTTTTAAACACATTTGCCACTGCAAATGATACTTCCTAACACATGATTCGCAGTTGTTCCTTGTGGGGTCGAAATTTTCCTGTAATTTCCAAGGATCTTGATGATATTAACAGTTGTCGCAATGTTTGACTGATTCAAGGTGGTCGTCGTTGTAGTATTTATGTTTCAGAAATATTTAACAAGTGGTATATGGAACGCAGAGCCATCGTGGGCCACAAAATTTCTCGTCGGCTGTGACATTAGAATGTAATACCTCTCTTTAGCCTTCTAGGCATAGAACCTAGGTTAACATTTCTCCACTAGTTGGAGAAATGTGGGCCTCCTCCTCCCCTTACAGCCCTCCTTCCCTCACCGAATGAGCCTTCTGCTGTCATTGCGACCTTTGCTACCGACCGAAACTCGCTTTTTAAACACAGTTGCCACTGCAAATGATACTTCCTAACACATGATTCGCAGTTGTTTTTTGTGGGGTCGAAATTTTCCTGTAATTTCCATGGATCTTGATGATATTAACAGTTGTCGCAATGTCTGACTGATTCAAGGTGGTCGTCGTAGTAGTATTTATGTTTCAGAAATATTTAACAAGTGGTATATGGAACGCAGAGCCATCGTGGGCCACAAAATTTCTCGTCGGCTGTGACATTAGAATGTAATACCTCTCTTTAGCCTTCTAGGCGTAGAACCTAGGTTAACATTTCTCCACTAGTTGGAGAAATGTGGGCCTCCTCCTCCCCTTACAGCCCTCCTTCCCTCACGGAATGAGCCTTCTGCTGCAATTGCGACCTTTGCTACCGACGTAAACTCGCTTTTTAAACACATTTGCCACTGCAAATGATACTTCCTAACACATGATTCCCAGTTGTTCCTTGTGGGGTCCAAATTTTTCTGTCATTTCCAAGGATCTTGATGATATTAACAGTTGTCGCAATGTTTGACTGATTCAAGGTGGTCGTCGTAGTAGTATTTATGTTTCAGAAATATTTAACAAGTGGTATATGGAACGCAGAGCCATCGTGGGCCACAAAATTTCTCGTCGGCTGTGACATTAGAATGTAATAGCTCTCTTTAGCCTTCTGGGCATAGAACCTAGGTTAACATTTCTCCACTAGTTGGAGAAATGTGGGCCTCCTCCTCCCCTTACAGCCCTCCTTCCCTCACCGAATGAGCCTTCTGCTGTAATTGCGACCTTTGCTACCGACCGAAACTCGCTTTTTAAACACAGTTGCCACTGCAAATGATACTTCCTAACACATGATTCGCAGTTGTTTTTTGTGGGGTCGAAATTTTCCTGTAATTTCCATGGATCTTGATGATATTAACAGTTGTCGCAATGTCTGACTGATTCAAGGTGGTCGTCGTTGTAGAATTTATGTTTCAGAAATATTTAACAAGTGGTATATGGAACGCAGAGCCATCGTGGGCCACAAAATTTCTCGTCGGCTGTGACATTAGAATGTAATACCTCTCTTTAGCCTTCTAGGCATAGAACCTAGGTTAACATTTCTCCACTAGTTGGAGAAATGTGGGCCTCCTCCTCCCCTTACAGCCCTCCTTCCCTCACCGAATGAGCCTTCTGCTGTAATTGCGACCTTTGCTACCGACCGAAACTCGCTTTTTAAACACAGTTGCCACTGCAAATGATACTTCCTAACACATGATTCGCAGTTGTTTTTTGTGGGGTCGAAATTTTCCTGTAATTTCCATGGATCTTGATGATATTAACAGTTGTCGCAAAGTTTGACTGATTCAAGGTGGTCGTCGTTGTAGAATTTATGTTTCAGAAATATTTAACAAGTGGTATATGGAACGCAGAGCCATCGTGGGCCACAAAATTTCTCGTCGGCTGTGACATTAGAATGTAATACCTCTCTTTAGCCATCTAGGCATAGAACCTAGGTTAACATTTCTCCACTAGTTGGAGAAATGTGGGCCTCCTCCTCCCCTTACAGCCCTCCTTCCCTCACGGAATGAGCCTTCTGCTGCAATTGCGACCTTTGCAACCGACCTAAACTCGCTTTTTAAACACATTTGCCACTGCAAATGATAGTTCCTAACACATGATTCGCAGTTGTTCCTTGTGGGGTCCAAATATTCCTGTCATTTCCAAGGATCTTGATGATATTAACAGTTGTCGCAATGTCTGACTGATTCAAGGTGGTCGTCGTAGTAGTATTTATGTTTCACAAATATTTAACAAGTGGTATATGGAACGGAGAGCCATCGTGGGCCACAAAATTTCTCGTCGGCTGTGATATTAGAATGTAATACCTCTCTTTAGCCTTCTAGGCATAGAACCTAGGTTAACATTTCTCCACTAGTTGGAGAAATGTGGGCCTCCTCCTCCCCTTACAGCCCTCCTTCCCTCACCGAATGAGCCTTCTGCTGTAATTGCGACCTTTGCTACCGACCGAAACTCGCTTTTTAAACACAGTTGCCACTGCAAATGATACTTCCTAACACATGATTCGCAGTTGTTTTTTGTGGGGTCGAAATTTTCCTGTCATTTCCAAGGATCTTGATGCTATTAACAGTTGTCGCAATGTTTGACTGATTCAAGGTGGTCGTCGTAGTAGTATTTATGTTTCAGAAATATTTAACAAGTGGTATATGGAACGCAGAGCCATCGTGGGCCACAAAATTTCTCGTCGGCTGTGACATTAGAATGTAATACCTCTCTTTAGCCTTCTAGGCATAGAACCTAGGTTAACATTTCTCCACTAGTTGGAGAAATGTGGGCCTCCTCCTCCCCTTACAGCCCTCCTTCCCTCACCGAATGAGCCTTCTGCTGTAATTGCGACCTTTGCTACCGACCGAAACTCGCTTTTTAAACACAGTTGCCACTGCAAATGATACTTCCTAACACATGATTCGCAGTTGTTTTTTGTGGGGTCGAAATTTTCCTGTAATTTCCATGGATCTTGATGATATTAACAGTTGTCGCAATGTCTGACTGATTCAAGGTGGTCGTCGTAGTAGTATTTATGTTTCAGAAATATTTAACAAGTGGTATATGGAACGCAGAGCCATCGTGGGCCACAAAATTTCTCGTCGGCTGTGACATTAGAATGTAATACCTCTCTTTAGCCTTCTAGGCGTAGAACCTAGGTTAACATTTCTCCACTAGTTGGAGAAATGAGGGCCTCCTCCTCCCCTTACAGCCCTCCTTCCCTCACGGAATGAGCCTTCTGCTGCAATTGCGACCTTTGCTACCGACCTAAACTCGCTTTTTAAACACATTTGCCACTGCAAATGATACTTCCTAACACATGATTCCCAGTTGTTCCTTGTGGGGTCCAAATTTTTCTGTCATTTCCAAGGATCTTGATGATATTAACAGTTGTCGCAATGTTTGACTGATTCAAGGTGGTCGTCGTAGTAGTATTTATGTTTCAGAAATATTTAACAAGTGGTATATGGAACGCAGAGCCATCGTGGGCCACAAAATTTCTCGTCGGCTGTGACATTAGAATGTAATAGCTCTCTTTAGCCTTCTGGGCATAGAACCTAGGTTAACATTTCTCCACTAGTTGGAGAAATGTGGGCCTCCTCCTCCTCCCCTTACAGCCCTCCTTCCCTCACCGAATGAGCCTTCTGCTGCAATTGCGACCTTTGCAACCGACCTAAACTCGCTTTTTAAACACATTTGCCACTGCAAATGATACTTCCTAACACATGATTCGCAGTTGTTCCTTGTGGGGTCCAAATTTTCCTGTCATTTCCAAGGATCTTGATGATATTAACAGTTGTCGCAATGTTTGACTGATTCAAGGTGGTCGTCGTAGTAGTATTTATCTTTCAGAAATATTTAACAAGTGGTATATGGAACGGAGAGCCATCGTGGTAGACAAAATTTCTCGTCGGCTGTGATATTAGAATGTAATACCTCTCTTTAGCCTTCTAGGCATAGAACCTAGGTTAGCATTTCTCCACTAGTTGGAGAAATGTGGGCCTCCTCCTCCCCTTACAGCCCTCCTTCCCTCACCGAATGAGCCTTCTGCTGTAATTGCGACCTTTGCTACCGACCGAAACTCGTTTTTTAAACACAGTTGCCACTGCAAGTGATACTTCCTAACACATGATTCGCAGTTGTTTTTTGTGGGGTCGAAATTTTCCTGTAATTTCCAAGGATCTTGATGATATTAACAGTTGTCGCAATGTTTGACTGATTCAAGGTGGTCGTCGTTGTAGTATTTATGTTTCAGAAATATTTAACAAGTGGTATATGGAACGCTGAGCCATCGTGGGCCACAAAATTTCTCGTCGGCTGTGACATTAGAATGTAATATCTCTCTTTAGCCTTCTAGGCGTAGAACCTAGGTTAACATTTCTCCACTAGTTGGAGAAATGTGGGCCTCCTCCTCCCCTTACAGCCCTCCTTCCCTCCCCGAATGAGCCTTCTGCTGCAATTGCGACCTTTGCTACCGACCTAAACTCGCTTTTTAAACACATTTGCCACTGCAAATGATACTTCCTAACACATTATTCCCAGTTGTTCCTTGTGGGGTCCAAATTTTCCTGTCGTTTCCAAGGATCTTGATGATATTAACAGTTGTCGCAATGTTTGACTGATTCAAGGTGGTCGTCGTAGTAATATTTATGTTTCAGAAATATTTAACAAGTGGTATATGGAACGCAGAGCCATCGTGGGCCACAAAATTTTTCGTCGGCTGTGACATTAGAATGTAATACCTCTCTTTAGCCTTCTAGGCATAGAACCTAGGTTAACATTTCTCCACTAGTTGGAGAAATGTGGGCCTCCTCCTCCCCTTACAGCCCTCCTTCCCTCACCGAATGAGCCTTCTGCTGCAATTGCGACATTTGCTACCGACCTAAACTCGCTTTTTAAACACATTTGCCACTGCAAATGGTACTTCCTAACACATGATTCGCAGTTGTTCCTTGTGGGGTCCAAATATTCGTGTCATTTCCAAGGATCTTGATGATATTAACAGTTGTCGCAATGTTTGACTGATTCAAGGTGGTCGTCGTAGTAGTATTTATCTTTCAGAAATATTTAACAAGTGGTATATGGAACGCAGAGCCATCGTGGGCCACAAAATTTCTCGTCGGCTGTGACATTAGAATGTAATACCTCTCTTTAGCCTTCTAGGCATAGAACCTAGGTTAGTATTTCTCCACTAGTTGGAGAAAATGGGCCTCCTCCTCCCCTTACAGCCCTCCTTCCCTCACCGAATGAGCCTTCTGCTGTAATTGCGACCTTTGCTACCGACCGAAACTCGTTTTTTAAACACAGTTGCCACTGCAAGTGATACTTCCTAACACATGATTCGCAGTTGTTTTTTGTGGGGTCGAAATTTTCCTGTAATTTCCAAGGATCTTGATGATATTAACAGTTGTCGCAATGTTTGACTGATTCAAGGTGGTCGTCGTTGTAGAATTTATGTTTCAGAAATATTTAACAAGTGGTATATGGAACGCAGAGCCATCGTGGGCCACAAAATTTCTCGTCGGCTGTGACATTAGAATGTAATACCTCTCTTTAGCCTTCTAGGCATAGAACCTAAGTTAACATTTCTCCACTAGTTGGAGAAATGTGGGCCTCCTCCTCCCCTTACAGCCCTCCTTCCCTCACCGAATGAGCCTTCTGCTGCAATTGCGACCTTTGCTACCGACCTAAACTCGCTTTTTAAACACATTTGCCACTGCAAATGATACTTCCTAACACATGATCCGCAGTTGTTCCTTGTGGGTCCACATTTTTTGTCATTTCCAAGGATCTTGATGATATTAACAGTTGTCGCAATGTTTGACTGATTCAAGGTGGTCGTCGTAGTAGTATTTATGTTTCAGAAATATTTAACAAGTGGTATATGGAACGCAGAGCCATCGTGGGCCACTAAATTTCTCGTCGGCTGTGACATTAGAATGTAATACCTCTCTTTAGCCTTCTAGGCATAGAACCTAGGTTAACATTTCTCCACTAGTTGGGGAAATGTGTGCCTCCTCCTCCCCTTACAGCCCGCCTTCCCTCACCGAATGAGCCTTCTGCTGCAATTGCGACCTTTGCTACCGACCTAAACTCGCTTTTTAAACACATTTGCCACTGCAAATGATGCTTCCTAACACATGATTCGCAGTTGTTCCTTGTGGGGTCCAAATTTTCCTGTCATTTCCAAGGATCTTGATGATATTAACAGTTGTCGCAATGTTTGACTGATTCAAGGTGGTCGTCGTAGTAGTATTTATGTTTCAGAAATATTTAACAAGTGGTATATGGAACGCAGAGCCATCGTGGGCCACAAAATTTCTCGTCGGCTGTGACATTAGAATGTAATACCTCTCTTTAGCCTTCTAGGCATAGAACCTAGGTTAACATTTCTCCACTAGTTGGAGAAATGTGGGCCTCCTCCTCCCCTTACAGCCCTCCTTCCCTCACCGAATGAGCCTTCTGCTGTAATTGCGACCTTTGCTACCGACCTAAACTCGCTTTTTAAACACATTTGCCACTGCAAATGATACTTCCTAACACATGATTCCCAGTTGTTCCTTGTGGGGTCCAAATTTTCCTGTCATTTCCAAGGATCTTGATGATATTAACAGTTGTCGCAATGTTTGACTGTTCAAGGTGGTCGTCGTAGTAGTATTTATGTTTCAGAAATATTTAACAAGTGGTATATGGAACGCAGAGCCATCGTGGGCCACAAAATTTCTCGTCGGCTGTGACATTAGAATTTAATACCTCTCTTTAGGCTTCTAGGCGTAGAACCTAGGTTAACATTTCTCCACTAGTTGGAGAAATGTGGGCCTCCTCCTCCCCTTACAGCCCTCCTTCCCTCACCGAATGAGCCTTCTGCTGCATTTGCGACCTTTGCTACCGACCTAAACTCGCTTTTTAAACACATTTGCCACTGCAAATGATACTTCCTAACACATTATTCCCAGTTGTTCCTTGTGGGGTCCAAATTTTCCTGTCATTTCCAAGGATCTTGATGATATTAACAGTTGTCGCAATGTTTGACTGATTCAAGGTGGTCGTCGTAGTAATATTTATGTTTCAGAAATATTTAACAAGTGGTATATGGAACGCAGAGCCATCGTGGGCCACAAAATTTCTCGTCGGCTGTGACATTAGAATGTAATACCTCTCTTTAGCCTTCTAGGCATAGAACCTAGGTTAACATTTCTCCACTAGTTGGAGAAATGTGGGCCTCCTCCTCCCCTTACAGCCCTCCTTCCCTCACCGAATGAGCCTTCTGCTGTAATTGCGACCTTTGCTACCGACCGAAACTCGCTTTTTAGACACAGTTGCCACTGCAAATGATACTTCCTAACACATGATTCGCAGTTGTTTTTTGTGGGTCGAAATTTTTCTGTAATTTCCAAGGATCTTGATGATATTAACAGTTGTCGCAATGTTTGACTGATTCAAGGTGGCCGTCGTTGTAGAATTTATGTTTCAGAAATATTTAACAAGTGGTATATGGAACGCAGAGCCATCGTGGGCCACAAAATTTCTCGTCGGCTGTGACATTAGAATGTAATACCTCTCTTTAGCCTTCTAGGCATAGAACCTAGTTGGAGAAATGTGGGCCTCCTCCTCCCCTTACAGCCCTCCTTCCCTCACCGAATGAGCCTTCTGCTGCAATTGCGACCTTTGCTACCGACCTAAACTCGCTTTTTAAACACATTTGCCACTGCAAATGATACCTCCTAACACATGATTCACAGTTGTTCCTTGTGGGGTCCAAATTTTCCTGTCACTTCCAAGGATCTTGATGATATTAACAGTTGTCGCAATGTTTGACTGATTCAAGGTGGTCGTCGTAGTAGTATTTATGTTTCAGAAATATTTAACAAGTGGTATATGGAACGCAGAGCCATCGTGGGCCACAAAATTTCTCGGTGGCTGTGACATTAGAATGTAATACCTCTCTTTAGCCTTCTAGGCATAGAACCTAGGTTAACATTTCTCCACTAGTTGGAGAAATGTGGGCCTCCTCCTCCCCTTACAGCCCTCCTTCCCTCACCGAATGAGGCTTCGGCTGTAATTGCGACCTTTGCTACCGACCGAAACTCGCTTTTTAAACACAGTTGCCACTGCAAATGCTACTTCCTAACACATGATTCGCAGTTGTTCCTTGTGGTGTCCAAATTTTCCTGTCATTTCCAAGGATCTTGATGATATTAACAGTTGTCGCAATGTTTGACTGATTCAAGGTGGTCGTCGTAGTAGTATTTATGTTTCAGAAATATTTAACAAGTGGTATATGGAACGCAGAGCCATCGTGGGCCACAAAATTTCTCGGTGGCTGTGACATTAGAATGTAATACCTCTCTTTAGCCTTCTAGGCATAGAACCTAGGTTAACATTTCTCCACTAGTTGGAGAAATGTGGGCCTCCTCCTCCCCTTACAGCCCGCCTTCCCTCACCGAATGAGCCTTCTGCTGCAATTGCGACCTTTGCTACCGACCTAAACTCGCTTTTTAGACACAGTTGCCACTGCAAATGATACTTCCTAACACATGATTCGCAGTTGTTTTTTGTGGGTCGAAATTTTTCTGTAATTTCCAAGGATCTTGATGATATTAACAGTTGTCGCAATGTTTGACTGATTCAAGGTGGCCGTCGTTGTAGAATTTATGTTTCAGAAATATTTAACAAGTGGTATATGGAACGCAGAGCCATCGTGGGCCACAAAATTTCTCGTCGGCTGTGACATTAGAATGTAATACCTCTCTTTAGCCTTCTAGGCATAGAACCTAGTTGGAGAAATGTGGGCCTCCTCCTCCCCTTACAGCCCTCCTTCCCTCACCGAATGAGCCTTCTGCTGCAATTGCGACCTTTGCTACCGACCTAAACTCGCTTTTTAAACACATTTGCCACTGCAAATGATACCTCCTAACACATGATTCACAGTTGTTCCTTGTGGGGTCCAAATTTTCCTGTCACTTCCAAGGATCTTGATGATATTAACAGTTGTCGCAATGTTTGACTGATTCAAGGTGGTCGTCGTAGTAGTATTTATGTTTCAGAAATATTTAACAAGTGGTATATGGAACGCAGAGCCATCGTGGGCCACAAAATTTCTCGGTGGCTGTGACATTAGAATGTAATACCTCTCTTTAGCCTTCTAGGCATAGAACCTAGGTTAACATTTCTCCACTAGTTGGAGAAATGTGGGCCTCCTCCTCCCCTTACAGCCCTCCTTCCCTCACCGAATGAGGCTTCGGCTGTAATTGCGACCTTTGCTACCGACCGAAACTCGCTTTTTAAACACAGTTGCCACTGCAAATGATACTTCCTAACACATGATTCGCAGTTGTTCCTTGTGGTGTCCAAATTTTCCTGTCATTTCCAAGGATCTTGATGATATTAACAGTTGTCGCAATGTTTGACTGATTCAAGGTGGTCGTCGTAGTAGTATTTATGTTTCAGAAATATTTAACAAGTGGTATATGGAACGCAGAGCCATCGTGGGCCACAAAATTTCTCGGTGGCTGTGACATTAGAATGTAATACCTCTCTTTAGCCTTCTAGGCATAGAACCTAGGTTAACATTTCTCCACTAGTTGGAGAAATGTGGGCCTCCTCCTCCCCTTACAGCCCGCCTTCCCTCACCGAATGAGCCTTCTGCTGCAATTGCGACCTTTGCTACCGACCTAAACTCGCTTTTTAAACACATTTGCCACTGCAAATGATGCTTCCTAACACATGATTCGCAGTTGTTCCTTGTGGGGTCCAAATTTTCCTGTCATTTCCAAGGATCTTGATGATATTAACAGTTGTCGCAATGTTTGACTGATTCAAGGTGGTCGTCGTAGTATTATTTATGTTTCAGAAATATTTAACAAGTGGTATATGGAACGCAGAGCCATCGTGGGCCACAAAATTTCTCGTCGGCTGTGACATTAGAATGTAATACCTCTCTTTAACCTTCTAGGCATAGAACCTAGGTTATCATTTCTCCACTAGTTGGAGAAATGTGGGCCTCCTCCTCCCCTTACAGCCCTCCTTCCCTCACCGAATGAGCCTTCTGCTGCAATTGCGACCTTTGCTACCGACCTAAACTCGCTTTTTAAACACATTTGCCACTGCAAATGATACTTCCTAACCCATGATTCGCAGTTGTTCCTTGTGGGGTCCAAATTTTTCTGTCATTTCCAAGGATCTTGATGATATTAACAGTTGTCGCAATGTTTGACTGATTCAAGGTGGTCGTCGTAGTAGTATTTATGTTTCAGAAATATTTAACAAGTGGTATATGGAACGCAGAGCCATCGTGGGCCACAAAATTTCTCGTCGGCAGTGACATTAGAATGTAATACCTCTCTTTAGCCATCTAGGCGTAGGACCTAGGTTAACATTTCTCCACTAGTTGGAGAAATGTGGGCCTCCTCCTCCCCTTACAGCCCTCCTTCCCTCACCGAATGAGCCTTCTGCTGCAATTGCGACCTTTGCTACCGACCTAAACTCGCTTTTTAAACACATTTGCCACTGCAAATGATACTTCCTAACACATGATTCCCAGTTGTTCCTTGTGGGGTCCAAATTTTTCTGTCATTTCCAAGGATCTTGATGATATTAACAGTTGTCGCAATGTTTGACTGATTCAAGGTGGTCGTCGTAGTAGTATTTACGTTTCAGAAATATTTAACAAGTGGTATATGGAACGCAGAGCCAACGTGGGCCACAAAATTTCTCGTCGGCTGTGACATTAGAATGTAATAGCTCTCTTTAGCCTTCTGGGCATAGAACCTAGGTTAACATTTCTCCACTAGTTGGAGAAATGTGGGCCTCCTCCTCCCCTTACAGCCCTCCTTCCCTCACCGAATGAGCCTTCTGCTGCAATTGCGACCTTTGCAACCGACCTAAACTCGCTTTTTAAACACATTTGCCACTGCAAATGATACTTCCTAACACATGATTCGCAGTTGTTCCTTGTGGGGTCCAAATTTTCCTGTCATTTCCAAGGATCTTGATGATATTAACAGTTGTCGCAATGTTTGACTGATTCAAGGTGGTCGTCGTAGTAGTATTTATCTTTCAGAAATATATAACAAGTGGTATATGGAACGCAGAGCCATCGTGGGCCACAAAATTTCTCGTCGGCTGTGACATTAGAATGTAATACCTCTCTTTAGCCTTCTAGGCATAGAACCTAGGTTAACATTTCTCCACTAGTTGGAGAAATGTGGGCCTCCTCCTCCCCTTACAGCCCTCCTTCCCTCACCGAATGAGCCTTCTGCTGCAATTGCGACATTTGCTACCGACCTAAACTCGCTTTTTAAACACATTTGCCACTGCAAATGATACTTCCTAACACATGATTCGCAGTTGTGCCTTGTGGGGTCCAAATTTTCCTGTCATTTCCAAGGATCTTGATGATATTAACAGTTGTCGCAATGTTTGACTGATTCAAGGTGGTCGTCGTAGTAGTATTTATGTTTCAGAAATATTTAACAAGTGGTATATGGAACGCAGAGCCATCGTGGGCCACAAAATTTCTCGTCGGCTGTGACATTAGAATGTAATAGCTCTCTTTAGCCTTCTGGGCATAGAACCTAGGTTAACATTTCTCCACTAGTTGGAGAAATGTGGGCCTCCTCCTCCCCTTACAGCCCTCCTTCCCTCACCGAATGAGCCTTCTGCTGTAATTGCGACCTTTGCTACCGACCGAAACTCGCTTTTTAAACACAGTTGCCACTGCAAATGATACTTCCTAACACATGATTCGCAGTTGTTTTTTGTGGGGTTGAAATTTTCCTGTAATTTCCAAGGATCTTGATGATATTAACAGTTGTCGCAATGTTTGACTGATTCAAGGTGGCCGTCGTTGTAGAATTTATGTTTCAGAAATATTTAACAAGTGGTATATGGAACGCAGAGCCATCGTGGGCCACAAAATTTCTCGTCGGCTGTGACATTAGAATGTAATACCTCTCTTTAGCCTTCTAGGCATAGAACCTAGGTTAACATTTCTCCACTAGTTGGAGAAATGTGGGCCTCCTCCTCCCCTTACAGCCCTCCTTCCCTCACCGAATGAGCCTTCTGCTGCAATTGCGACTTTTGCTACCGACCTAAACTCGCTTTTTAAACACATTTGCCACTGCAAATGATACTTCCTAACACATGATTCGCAGTTGTTCCTTGTGGGGTCCAAATTTTCCTGTCATTTCCAAGGATCTTGATGATATTAACAGTTGTCGCAATGTTTGACTGATTCAAGGTGGTCGTCGTAGTAGTATTTATGTTTCAGAAATATTTAACAAGTGGTATATGGAACGCAGAGCCATCGTGGGCCACAAAATTTCTCGGTGGCTGTGACATTAGAATGTAATACCTCTCTTTAGCCTTCTAGGCATAGAACCTAGGTTAACATTTCTCCACTAGTTGGAGAAATGTGGGCCTCCTCCTCCCCTTACAGCCCGCCTTCCCTCACCGAATGAGCCTTCTGCTGCAATTGCGACCTTTGCTACCGACCTAAACTCGCTTTTTAAACACATTTGCCACTGCAAATGATGCTTCCTAACACATGATTCGCAGTTGTTCCTTGTGGGGTCCAAATTTTTCTGTCATTTCCAAGGATCTTGATGATATTAACAGTTGTCGCAATGTTTGACTGATTCAAGGTGGTCGTCGTAGTAGTATTTATGTTTCAGAAATATTTAACAAGTGGTATATGGAACGCAGAGCCATCGTGGGCCACAAAATTTCTCGTCGGCTGTGACATTAGAATGTAATACCTCTCTTTAGCCTTCTAGGCGTAGAACCTAGGTTAACATTTCTCCACTAGTTGGAGAAATGTGGGCCTCCTCCTCCCCTTACAGCCCTCCTTCCCTCACCGAATGAGCCTTCTGCTGCAATTGCGACCTTTGCTACCGACCTAAACTCGCTTTTTAAACACATTTGCCACTGCAAATGATACTTCCTAACACATGATTCCCAGTTGTTCCTTGTGGGGTCCAAATTTTTCTGTCATTTCCAAGGATCTTGATGATATTAACAGTTGTCGCAATGTGTGACTGATTCAAGGTGGTCGTCGTAGTAGTATTTATGTTTCAGAAATATTTAACAAGTGGTATATGGAACGCAGAGCCATCGTGGGCCACAAAATTTCTCGTCGGCTGTGACATTAGAATGTAATAGCTCTCTTTAGCCTTCTGGGCATAGAACCTAGGTTAACATTTCTCCACTAGTTGGAGAAATGTGGGCCTCCTCCTCCCCTTACAGCCCGCCTTCCCTCACCGAATGAGCCTTCTGCTGCAATTGCGACCTTTGCTACCGACCGAAACTCGTTTTTTAAACACATTTGCCACTGCAAATGATACTTCCTAACACATGATTCGCAGTTGTTCCTTGTGGGGTCCAAATTTTCCTGTCATTTCCAAGGATCTTGATGATATTAACAGTTATCGCAATGTTTGACTGATTCAAGGTGGTCGTCGTAGTAGTATTTATGTTTCAGAAATATTTAACAAGTGGTATATGGAACGCAGAGCCATCGTGGGCCACAAAATTTCTCGTCGGCTGTGACATTAGAATGTAATACCTCTCTTTAGCCTTCTAGGCGTAGAATCTAGGTTAACATTTCTCCACTAGTTGGAGAAATGTGGGCCTCCTCCTCCCCTTACAGCCCTCCTTCCCTCACCGAATGAGCCTTCTGCTGCAATTGCGACATTTGCTACCGACCTAAACTCGCTTTTTAAACACATTTGCCACTGCAAATGATACTTCCTAACGCATGATTCGCAGTTGTGCCTTGTGGGGTCCAAATTTTCCTGTCGTTTCCAAGGATCTTGATGATATTAACAGTTGTCGCAATGTTTGACTGATTCCATGTGGTCGTCGTAGTAGTATTTATGTTTCAGAAATATTTAACAAGTGGTATATGGAACGCAGAGCCATCGTGGGCCACAAAATTTCTCGTCGGCTGTGACATTAGAATGTAATACCTCTCTTTAGCCTTGTAGGCGTAGAACCTAGGTTAACATTTCTCCACTAGTTGGAGAAATGTGGGCCTCTTCCTCCCCTTACAGCCCTCCTTCCCTCACCGAATGAGCCTTCTGCTGCAATTGCGACCTTTGCTACCGACCTAAACTCGCTTTTTAAACACATTTACCACTGCAAATGATACTTCCTAACGCATGATTCGCAGTTGTGCCTTGTGGGGTCCAAATTTTCCTGTCATTTCCAAGGATCTTGATGATATTAACAGTTGTCGCAATGTTTGACTGATTCAAGGTGGTCGTCGTAGTAGTATTTATGTTTCAGAAATATTTAACAAGTGGTATATGGAACGCAGAGCCATCGTGGGCCACAAAATTTCTCGTCGGCTGTGACATTAGAGTGTAATACCTCTCTTTAGCCTTCTGGGCATAGAACCTAGGTTAACATTTCTCCACTAGTTGGAGAAATGTGGGCCTCCTCCTCCCCTTACAGCCCTCCTTCCCTCACCGAATGAGCCTTCTGCTGCAATTGCGACCTTTGCTACCGACCTAAACTCGCGTTTTAAACACATTTGCCACTGCAAATGATACTTCCTAACACATGATTCGCAGTTGTTCCTTGTGGGGTCCAAATTTTTCTGTCATTTCCAAGGATCTTGATGATATTAACAGTTGTCGCAAAGTTTGACTGATTCAAGGTGGTCGTCGTAGTAGTATTTATGTTTCAGAAATATTTAACAAGTGGTATATGGAACGCAGAGCCATCGTGGGCCACAAAATTTCTCGTCGGCTGTGACATTAGAATGTAATACCTCTCTCTAGCTTTCTAGGCGTAGAATCTAGGTTAAATTTTCTCCACTAGTTGGAGAAATGTGGGCCTCCTCCTCCCCTTACAGCCCTCCTTCCCTCACAGAATGAGACTTCTTCTGCAATTGCGACCTTTGCTACCGAACTAAACTCGCTTTTTAAACACATTTGCCACTGCAAATGACACTTCCTAACGCATGATTCGCAGTTGTGCCTTGTGGGGTCCAAATTTTCCTGTCATTTCCAAGGATCTTGATGATATTAACAGTTGTCGCAATGTTTGACTGATTCAAGGTGGTCGTCGTAGTAGTATTTATGTTTCAGAAATATTTAACAAGTGGTATATGGAACGCAGAGCCATCGTGGGCCACAAAATTTCTCGTCGGCTGTGACATTATAATGTAATACCTCTCTTTAGCCTTCTAGGCATTGAACCTAGGTTAACATTTCTCCACTAGTTGGAGAAATGTGGGCCTCCTCCTCCCCTTACAGCACTCCTTCCCTCTCCGAATGAGCCCTCTGCTGCAATTGCGACCTTTGCTACCGACCTCAACCCGCTTTTTAAACACATTTGCCACTGCAAATGATACTTCCTAACCCATGATTCGCAGTTGTTCCTTGTGGGGTCCAAATTTTCCTGTCATTTCCAAGGATCTTGATGATATTAACAGTTGTCGCAATGTTTGACTGATTCAAGGTGGTCGTCGTAGTAGTATTTATGTTTCAGAAATTTTTAACAAGTGGTATATGGAACACAGAGCCATCGTGGGCCACAAAATTTCTCGTCGGCTGTGACATTAGAATGTAATAGCTCTCTTTAGCCTTCTGGGCATTGAACCTAGGTTAACATTTCTCCACTAGTTAAAGAAATGTGGGCCTCCTCCTCCCCTTACAGCCCTCCTTCCCTAACCGAATGAGCCTTCTGCTGCAATTGCGACCTTTGCTACCGACCTAAACTCGCTTTTTAAACACATTTGCCACTGCAAATGATACTTCCTAACACATGATTCGCAGTTTGTTCCTTGTGGGGTCCAAATTTTCCTGTCATTTCCAAGGATCTTGATGATATTAACAGTTGTCGCAATGTTTGACTGATTCAAGGTGGTCGTCGTAGTAGTATTTATGTTTCAGAAATATTTAACAAGTGGTATATGGAACGCAGAGCCATCGTGGGCCACAAATTTTTTCGTCGGCTGTGACATTAGAATGTAATACCTCTCTTTAGCCTTCTAGGCATAGAACCTAGGTTAACATTTCTCCACTAGTTGGAGAAATGTGGGCCTCCTCCTCCCCTTACAGCCCTCCTTCCCTCACCGAATGAGCCTTCGGCTGCAATTGCGACATTTGCTACCGACCTAAACTCGCTTTTTAAACACATTTGCCACTGCAAAAGATACTTCCTAACGCATGATTCGCAGTTGTGCCTTGTGGGGTCCAAATTTTCCTGTCGTTTCCAAGGATCTTGATGATATTAACAGTTGTCGCAATGTTTGACTGATTCAAGGTGGTCGTCGTAGTAGTATTTATGTTTCAGAAATATTTAACAAGTGGTATATGGAACGCAGAGCCATCGTGGGCCACAAAATTTCTCGTCGGCTGTGACATTATAATGTAATACCTCTCTTTAGCCTTCTAGGCATAGAACCTAGGTTAACGTTTCTCCACTAGTTGGAGAAATGTGGGCCTCCTCCTCCCCTTACATCACTCCTTCCCTCTCCGAATGAGCCTTCTGCTGCAATTGCGACCTTTGCTACCGACCTCAACTCGCTCTTTAAACACATTTGCCACTGCAAATGATACTTCCTAACCCATGATTCGCAGTTGTTCCTTGTGGGGTCCAAATTTTCCTGTCATTTCCAAGGATCTTGATGATATTAACAGTTGTCGCAATGTTTGACTGATTCAAGGTGGTCGTCGTAGTAGTATTTATGTTTCAGAAATATTTAACAAGTGGTATATGGAACGCAGAGCCATCGTGGGCCACAAAATTTCTCGTCGGCTGTGACATTAGAATGTAATACCTCTCTTTAGCCTTCTAGGCGTAGAACCTAGGTTAACATTTCTCCACTAGTTGGAGAAATGTGGGCCTCCTCCTCGCCTTACTGCCCTCCTTCCCTCACCGAATGAGCCTTCTGCTGCAATTGCGACCTTTGCTACCGACCTAAACTCGCTTTTTAAACACATTTGCCACTGCAAATGATACTTCCTAACACATGATTCGCAGTTGTTCCTTGTGGGGTCCAAATTTTCCTGTCATTTCCAAGGATCTTGATGATATTAGCAGTTGTCGCAATGTTTGACTGATTCAAGGTGGTCGTCGTAGTAGTATTTATGTTTCAGAAATATTTAACAAGTGGTATATGGAACGCAGAGCCATCGTGGGCCACAAAATTTCTCGTCGGCTGTGACCTTAGAATGTAATACCTCTCTTTAGCCTTCTAGGCATAGAACCTAGGTTAACATTTCTCCACTAGTTGGCGAAATGTGGGCCTTCTCCTCCCCTTACAGCCCTCCTTCCCTCACCGAATGAGCCTTCTCCTGCAATTGCAACCTTTGCTACCGACCTAAACTCGCTTTTTAAACACATTTGCCACTGCAAATGATACTTCCTAACACATGATTCCCAGTTGTTCCTTGTGGGGTCCAAATTTTTCTGTCATTTATAAGGATCTTGATGATATTAACAGTTGTCGCAATGTGTGACTGATTCAAGGTGGTCGTCGTAGTAGTATTTATGTTTCAGAAATATTTAACAAGTGGTATATGGAACGCAGAGCCATCGTGGGCCACAAAATTTCTCGTCGGCTGTGACATTAGAACGTAATAGCTCTCTTTAGCCTTCTGGGCATAGAACCTAGGTTAACATTTCTCCACTAGTTGGAGAAATGTGGGCCTCCTCCTCCCCTTACAGCCCGCCTTCCCTCACCGAATGAGCCTTCTGCTGCAATTGCGACCTTTGCAACCGACCTAAACTCGCTTTTTAAACACATTTGCCACTGCAAATGATACTTCCTAACACATGATTCGCAGTTGTTCCTTGTGGGGTCCAAATTTTTCTGTCATTTCCTAGGATCTTGATGATATTAACAGTTGTCGCAATGTTTGACTGATTCAAGGTGGTCGTCGTAGTAGTATTTATGTTTCAGAAATATTTAACAAGTGGTATATGGAACGCAGAGCCATCGTGGGCCACAAAATTTCTCGTCGGCTGTGACATTAGAATGTAACACCTCTCTTTAGCCTTCTAGGCGTAGAATCTAGGTTAACATTTCTCCACTAGTTGGAGAAATGTGGGCCTCCTCCTCCCCTTACAGCCCTCCTTCCCTCACCGAATGAGCCTTCTGCTGCAATTGCGACCTTTGCTACCAAACTAAACTGGCTTTTTAAACACATTTGCCACTGCAAATGATACTTCCTAACGCATGATTCGCAGTTGTGCCTTGTGGGGTCCAAATTTTCCTGTCATTTCCAGAATATTGATGATATTAACAGTTGTCGCAATGTTTGACTGATTCAAGGTGGTCGTCGTAGTAGTATTTATGTTTCAGAAATATTTAACAAGTGGTATATGGAACGCAGAGCCATCGTGGGCCACAAAATTTCTCGTCGGCTGTGACATTAGAATATAATAGCTCTCTTTAGTCTTCTGGGCATAGAACCTAGGTTAACATTTCTCCACTAGTTGGAGAAATGTGGGCCTCCTCCTCCCCTTACAGCCCTCCTTCCCTCACCGAATGAGCCTTCTGCTGCAATTGCGACCTTTGCTACCGACCGAAACTCGTTTTTTAAACACATTTGCCACTGCAAATGATACTTCCTAACACATGATTCGCAGTTGTTCCTTGTGGGGTCCAAATTTTCCTGTCATTTCCAAGGATCTTGATGATATTAACAGTTGTCGCAATGTTTGACTGATTCAAGGTGGTCGTCGTAGTAGTATTTATGTTTCAGAAATATTTAACAAGTGGTATATGGAACGCAGAGCCATCGTGGGCCACAAAATTTCTCGTCGGCTGTGACATTAGAATGTAATACCTCTCTTTAGCCTTCTAGGCGTAGAATCTAGGTTAACATTTCTCCACTAGTTGGAGAAATGTGGGCCTCCTCCTCCCCTTACAGCCCTCCTTCCCTCACCGAATGAGCCTTCTGCTGCAATTGCGACATTTGCTACCGACCTAAACTCGCTTTTTAAACACATTTGCCATTGCAAATGATACTTCCTAACGCATGATTCGCAGTTGTGCCTTGTGGGGTCCAAATTTTCCTGTCGTTTCCAAGGATCTTGATGATATTAACAGTTGTCGCAATGTTTGACTGATTCAAGGTGGTCGTCGTAGTAGTATTTATGTTTCAGAAATATTTAACAAGTGGTATATGGAACGCAGAGCCATCGTGGGCCACAAAATTTCTCGTCGGCTGTGACATTAGAATGTAATACCTCTCTTTAGCCTTGTAGGCGTAGAACCTAGGTTAACATTTCTCCACTAGTTGGAGAAATGTGGGCCTCTTCCTCCCCTTACAGCCCTCCTTCCCTCACCGAATGAGCCTTCTGCTGCAATTGCGACCTTTGCTACCGACCTAAACTCGCTTTTTAAACACATTTGCCACTGCAAATGATACTTCCTAACGCATGATTCGCAGTTGTGCCTTGTGGGGTCCAAATTTTCCTGTCATTTCCAAGGATCTTGATGGTATTAACAGTTGTCGCAATGTTTGACTGATTCAAGGTGGTCGTCGTAGTAGTATTTATGTTTCAGAAATATTTAACAAGTGGTATATGGAACGCAGAGCCATCGTGGGCCACAAAATTTCTCGTCGGCTGTGACATTAGAGTGTAATACCTCTCTTTAGCCTTCTGGGCATAGAACCTAGGTTAACATTTCTCCACTAGTTGGAGAAATGTGGGCCTCCTCCTCCCCTTACAGCCCTCCTTCCCTCACCGAATGAGCCTTCTGCTGCAATTGCGACCTTTGCTACCGACCTAAACTCGCGTTTTAAACACATTTGCCACTGCAAATGATACTTCCTAACACATGATTCGCAGTTGTTCCTTGTGGGGTCCAAATTTTTCTGTCATTTCCAAGGATCTTGATGATATTAACAGTTGTCGCAAAGTTTGACTGATTCAAGGTGGTCGTCGTAGTAGTATTTATGTTTCAGAAATATTTAACAAGTGGTATATGGAACGCAGAGCCATCGTGGGCCACAAAATTTCTCGTCGGCTGTGACATTAGAATGTAATACCTCTCTCTAGCTTTCTAGGCGTAGAATCTAGGTTAAATTTTCTCCACTAGTTGGAGAAATGTGGGCCTCCTCCTCCCCTTACAGCCCTCCTTCCCTCACAGAATGAGACTTCTTCTGCAATTGCGACTTTTGCTACCGAACTAAACTCGCTTTTTAAACACATTTGCCACTGCAAATGACACTTCCTAACGCATGATTCGCAGTTGTGCCTTGTGGGGTCCAAATTTTCCTGTCATTTCCAAGGATCTTGATGATATTAACAGTTGTCGCAATGTTTGACTGATTCAAGGTGTTCGTCGTAGTAGTATTTATGTTTCAGAAATATTTAACAAGTGGTATATGGAACGCAGAGCCATCGTGGGCCACAAAATTTCTCGTCGGCTGTGACATTAGAATGTAATACCTCTCTTTAGCCTTCTAGGCGTAGAATCTAGGTTACCGTTTCTCCACTAGTTGGAGAAATGTGGGCCTCCTCCTCCCCTTACAGCCCTCCTTCCCTCACCGAATGAGCCTTCTGCTGCAATTGCGGCATTTGCTACCGACCTAAACTCGCTTTTTAAACACATTTGCCACTGCAAATGACACTTCCTAACGCATGATTCGCAGTTGTGCCTTGTGGGGTCCAAATTTTCCTGTCATTTCCAAGGATCTTGATGATATTAACAGTTGTCGCAATGTTTGACTGATTAAAGGTGGTCGTCGTAGTAGTATTTATGTTTCAGAAATATTTAACAAGTGGTATATGGAACGCAGAGCCATCGTGGGCCACAAAATTTCTCGTCGGCTGTGACATTAGAATGTAATAGCTCTCTTTAGCCTTCTGGGCATTGAACCTAGGTTAACATTTCTCCACTAGTTGGAGAAATGTGGGCCTCCTCCTCCCCTTACAGCCCTCCTTCCCTCACCGAATGAGCCTTCTGCTGCAATTGCGACATTTGCTACCGACCTAAACTCGCTTTTTAAACACATTTGCCACTGCAAATGACACTTCCTAACGCATGATTCGCAGTTGTGCCTTGCGGGGTCCAAATTTTCCTGTCATTTCCAAGGATCTTGATGATATTAACAGTTGTCGCAATGTTTGACTGATTCAAGGTGGTCGTCGTAGTAGTATTTATGTTTCAGAAATATTTAACAAGTGGTATATGGAACGCAGAGCCATCGTGGGCCACAAAATTTCTCGTCGGCTGTGACATTAGAATGTAATACCTCTCTTTAGCCTTCTAGGCGTAGAATCTAGGTTAACATTTCTCCACTAGTTGGAGAAATGTGGGCCTCCTCCTCCCTTTACAGCCCTCCTTCCCTCACCGAATGAGACCTCTGCTGCAGTTGCGACCTTTGCTACCGAACTAAACTCGCTTTTTAAACACATTTGCCACTGCAAATGACACTTCCTAACGCATGATTCGCAGTTGTGCCTTGTGGGGTCCAAATTTTCCTGTCATTTCCAAGAATCTTGATGATATTAACAGTTGTCGCAATGTTTGACTGATTCAAGGTGGTCGTCGTAGTAGTATTTAGCTTTCAGAAATATTTAACAAGTGGTATATGGAACGCAGAGCCATCGTGGGCCACAAAATTTCTCGTCGGCTGTGACATTAGAATGTAAAACCTCTCTTTAGCCTTGTAGGCGTAGAACCTAGGTTAACATTTCTCCACTAGTTGGAGAAATGTGGGCCTCCTCCTCCCCTTACAGCCCTCCATCCCTCACCGAATGAGCCTTCTGCTGCAATTGCGACCTTTGCTACCGACCGAAACTCGCTTTTTAAACACATTTGCCACTGCAAATGATACTTCCTAACACATGATTCGCAGTTGCTCCTTGTGGGGTCCAAATTTTCCTGTCGTTTCCAAGGATCTTGATGATATTAACAGTTGTCGCAATGTTTGACTGATTCAAGGTGGTCGTCGTAGTAGTATTTATGTTTCAGAAATATTTAACAAGTGGTATATGGAACGCAGAGCCATCGTGGGCCACAAAATTTCTCTTCGGCTGTGACATTAGAATGTAATAGCTCTCTTTAGCCTTCTGGGCATTGAACCTAGGTTAACATTTCTCCACTAGTTAAAGAAATGTGGGCCTCCTCCTCCCCTTACAGCCCTCCTTCCCTAACCGAATGAGCCTTCTGCTGCAATTGCGACCTTTGCTACCGACCTAAACTCGCTTTTTAAACACATTTGCCACTGCAAATGATACTTCCTAACACATGATTCGCAGTTGTTCCTTGTGGGGTCCAAATTTTCCTGTCATTTCCAAGGATCTTGATGATATTAACAGTTGTCGCAATGTTTGACTGATTCAAGGTGGTCGTCGTAGTAGTATTTATGTTTCAGAAATATTTAACAAGTGGTATATGGAACGCAGAGCCATCGTGGGCCACAAATTTTCTCGTCGGCTGTGACATTAGAATGTAATACCTCTCTTTAGCCTTCTAGGCATAGAACCTAGGTTAACATTTCTCCAATAGTTGGAGAAATGTGGGCCTCCTCCTCCCCTTACAGCCCTCCTTCCCTCACCGAATGAGCCTTCGGCTGCAATTGCGACATTTGCTACCGACCTAAACTCGCTTTTTAAACACATTTGCCACTGCAAAAGATACTTCCTAACGCATGATTCGCAGTTGTGCCTTGTGGGGTCCAAATTTTCCTGTCGTTTCCAAGGATCTTGATGATATTAACAGTTGTCGCAATGTTTGACTGATTCAAGGTGGTCGTCGTAGTAGTATTTATGTTTCAGAAATATTTAACAAGTGGTATATGGAACGCAGAGCCATCGTGGGCCACAAAATTTCTCGTCGGCTGTGACATTATAATGTAATACCTCTCTTTAGCCTTCTAGGCATTGAACCTAGGTTAACATTTCTCCACTAGTTGGAGAAATGTGGGCCTCCTCCTCCCCTTACAGCACTCCTTCCCTCTCCGAATGAGCCTTCTGCTGCAATTGCGACCTTTGCTACCGACCTCAACTCGCTTTTTAAACACATTTGCCACTGCAAATGATACTTCCTAACCCATGATTCGCAGTTGTTCCTTGTGGGGTCCAAATTTTCCTGTCATTTCCAAGGATCTTGATGATATTAACAGTTGTCGCAATGTTTGACTGATTCAAGGTGGTCGTCGTAGTAGTATTTATGTTTCAGAAATTTTTAACAAGTGGTATATGGAACGCAGAGCCATCGTGGGCCACAAAATTTCTCGTCGGCTGTGACATTAGAATGTAATAGCTCTCTTTAGCCTTCTGGGCATTGAACCTAGGTTAACATTTCTCCACTAGTTAAAGAAATGTGGGCCTCCTCCTCCCCTTACAGCCCTCCTTCCCTAACCGAATGAGCCTTCTGCTGCAATTGCGACGTTTGCTACCGACCTAAACTCGCTTTTTAAACACATTTGCCACTGCAAATGATACTTCCTAACACATGATTCGCAGTTGTTCCTTGTGGGGTCCAAATTTTCCTGTCATTTCCAAGGATCTTGATGATATTAACAGTTGTCGCAATGTTTGACTGATTCAAGGTGGTCGTCGTAGTAGTATTTATGTTTCAGAAATATTTAACAAGTGGTATATGGAACGCAGAGCCATCGTGGGCCACAAATTTTCTCGTCGGCTGTGACATTAGAATGTAATACCTCTCTTTAGCCTTCTAGGCATAGAACCTAGGTTAACATTTCTCCACTACTTGGAGAAATGTGGGCCTCCTCCTCCCCTTACAGCCCTCCTTCCCTCACCGAATGAGCCTTCGGCTGCAATTGCGACATTTGCTACCGACCTAAACTCGCTTTTTAAACACATTTGCCACTGCAAAAGATACTTCCTAACGCATGATTCGCAGTTGTGCCTTGTGGGGTCCAAATTTTCCTGTCGTTTCCAAGGATCTTGATGATATTAACAGTTGTCGCAATGTTTGACTGATTCAAGGTGGTCGTCGTAGTAGTATTTATGTTTCAGAAATATTTAACAAGTGGTATATGGAACGCAGAGCCATCGTGGGCCACAAAATTTCTCGTCGGCTGTGACATTATAATGTAATACCTCTCTTTAGCCTTCTAGGCATTGAACCTAGGTTAACATTTCTCCACTAGTTGGAGAAATGTGGGCCTCCTCCTCCCCTTACAGCACTCCTTCCCTCTCCGAATGAGCCTTCTGCTGCAATTGCGACCTTTGCTACCGACCTCAACTCGCTTTTTAAACACATTTGCCACTGCAAATGATACTTCCTAACCCATGATTCGCAGTTGTTCCTTGTGGGGTCCAAATTTTCCTGTCATTTCCAAGGATCTTGATGATATTAACAGTTGTCGCAATGTTTGACTGATTCAAGGTGGTCGTCGTAGTAGTATTTATGTTTCAGAAATTTTTAACAAGTGGTATATGGAACGCAGAGCCATCGTGGGCCACAAAATTTCTCGTCGGCTGTGACATTAGAATGTAATAGCTCTCTTTAGCCTTCTGGGCATTGAACCTAGGTTAACATTTCTCCACTAGTTAAAGAAATGTGGGCCTCCTCCTCCCCTTACAGCCCTCCTTCCCTAACCGAATGAGCCTTCTGCTGCAATTGCGACGTTTGCTACCGACCTAAACTCGCTTTTTAAACACATTTGCCACTGCAAATGATACTTCCTAACACATGATTCGCAGTTGTTCCTTGTGGGGTCCAAATTTTCCTGTCATTTCCAAGGATCTTGATGATATTAACAGTTGTCGCAATGTTTGACTGATTCAAGGTGGTCGTCGTAGTAGTATTTATGTTTCAGAAATATTTAACAAGTGGTATATGGAACGCAGAGCCATCGTGGGCTACAAATTTTCTCGTCGGCTGTGACATTAGAATGTAATACCTCTCTTTAGCCTTCTAGGCATAGAACCTAGGTTAACATTTCTCCACTACTTGGAGAAATCTGGGCCTCCTCCTCCCCTTACAGCCCTCCTTCCCTCACCGAATGAGCCTTCGGCTGCAATTGCGACATTTGCTACCGACCTAAACTCGCTTTGCCACTGCAAAAGATACTTCCTAACGCATGATTCGCAGTTGTGCCTTGTGGGGTCCAAATTTTCCTGTCGTTTCCAAGGATCTTGATGATATTAACAGTTGTCGCAATGTTTGACTGATTCAAGGTGGTCGTCGTAGTAGTATTTATGATTCAGAAATATTTAACAAGTGGTATATGGAACGCAGAGCCATCGTGGGCCACAAAATTTCTCGTCGGCTGTGACATTATAATGTAATACCTCTCTTTAGCCTTCTAGGCATTGAACCTAGGTTAACATTTCTCCACTAGTTGGAGAAATGTGGGCCTCCTCCTCCCCTTACAGCACTCCTTCCCTCTCCGAATGAGCCTTCTGCTGCAATTGCGACCTTTGCTACCGACCTCAACTCGCTTTTTAAACACATTTGCCACTGCAAATGATACTTCCTAACGCATGATTCGCAGTTGTTCCTTGTGGGGTCCAAATTTTCCTGTCATTTCCAAGGATCTTGATGATATTAGCAGTTGTCGCAATGTTTGACTGATTCAAGGTGGTCGTCGTAGTAGTATTTATGTTTCAGAAATATTTAACAAGTGGTATATGGAACGCAGAGCCATCGTGGGCCACAAAATTTCTCGTCGGCTGTGACCTTAGAATGTAATACCTCTCTTTAGCCTTCTAGGCATAGAACCTAGGTTAACATTTCTCCACTAGTTGGTGAAATGTGGGCCTTCTCCTCCCCTTTCAGCCCTCCTTCCCTCACCGAATGAGCCTTCTCCTGCAATTGCAACCTTTGCTACCGACCTAAACTCGCTTTTTAAACACATTTGCCACTGCAAATGATACTTCCTAACACATGATTCGCAGTTGTTCCTTGTGGGGTCCAAATTTTCCTGTCATTTCCAAGGATCTTGATGATATTAACAGTTGTCGCAATGTTTGACTGATTCAAGGTGGTCGTCGTAGTAGTATTTATGTTTCAGAAATATTTAACAAGTGGTATATGGAACGCAGAGCCATCGTGGGCCACAAAATTTCTCGTCGGCTGTGACATTAGAATGTAATACCTCTCTTTAGCCTTCTAGGCGTAGAACCTAGGTTGACATTTCTCCACTAGTTGGAGAAATGTGGGCCTCCTCCTCCCCTTACAGCCCTCCTTCCCTCACCGAATGAGCCTTCTGCTGCAATTGCGACCTTTGCTACCGACCTAAACTCGCTTTTTAAACACATTTGCCACTGCAAATGATACTTCCTAACACATGATTCGCAGTTGTTCCTTGTGGGGTCCAAATTTTCCTGTCATTTCCAAGGATCTTGATGATATTAACAGTTGTCGCAATGTTTGACTGATTCAAGGTGGTCGTCGTAGTAGTATTTATGTTTCAGAAATATTTAACAAGTGGTATATGGAACGCAGAGCCATCGTGGGCCACAAAATTTCTCGTCGGCTGTGACATTAGAATGTAATACCTTTCTTTAGCTTTCTAGGCGTAAAACCTAGGTTAACATTTCTCCAGTAGTTGGAGAAATGTGGGCCTCCTCCTCCCCTTACAGCCCTCCTTCCCTCACCGAATGAGCCTTCTGCTGCAATTGCGACCTTTGCTACCGATCTAAACTCGCTTTTTAAACACATTTGCCACTGCAAATGATACTTCCTAACACATGATTCGCAGTTGTTCCTTGTGGGGTCCAAATTTTCCTGTCATTTCCAAGGATCTTGATGATATTAACGGTTGTCGCAATGTTTGACTGATTCAAGGTGGTCGTCGTAGAAGTATTTATCTTTCAGAAATATTTAACAAGTGGTATATGGAACGCAGAGCCATCGTGGGACACAAAATTTCTCGTCGGCTGTGACATTAGAATGTAATAACTCTCTTTAGCCTTCTAGGCATAGAACCTAGGTTAACATTTCTCCACTAGTTGGCGAAATGTGGGCCTTCTCCTCCCCTTTCAGCCCTCCTTCCCTCACCGAATGAGCCTTCTGCTGCAATTGCGACCTTTGCTACCGACCTAAAGTCGCTTTTTAAACACATTTGCCACTGCAAATGATACTTCCTAACACATGATTCGCAGTTGTTCCTTGTGGGGTCCAAATTTTCCTGTCATTTCCAAGGATCTTGATGATATTAACAGTTGTCGCAATGTTTGACTGATTCAAGGTGGTCGTCGTAGTAGTATTTATGTTTCAGAAATATTTAACAAGTGGTATATGGAACGCAGAGCCATCGTGGGCCACAAAATTTCTCGTCGGCTGTGACATTAGAATGTAATACCTCTCTTTAGCCTTCTAGGCGTGGAACCTAGGTTAACATTTCTCCACTAGTTGGAGAAATGTGGGCCTCCTCCTCCCCATACAGCCCTCCTTCCCTCACCGAATGAGCCTTCTGCTGCAATTGCGACCTTTGCTACCGACCTAAACTCGCTTTTTAAACATATTTGCCACTGCAAATGATACTTCCTAACACATGATTTGCAGTTGTTCCTTGTGGGGTCAAAATTTTCCTGTCATTTCCAAGGATCTTGATGATATTAACAGTTGTCGCAATGTTTGACTGATTCAAGGTGGTCGTCGTAGTAGTATTTATGTTTCAGAAATATTTAACAAGTGGTATATGGAACGCAGAGCCATCGTGGGCCACAAAATTTCTCGTCGGCTGTGACATTAGAATGTAATACCTCTCTTTAGCCTTCTAGGCGTAGAACCTAGGTTAACATTTCTCCAGTAGTTGGAGAAATGTGGGCCTCCTCGTCCCCTTACAGCCCTCCTTCCCTCACCGAATGAGCCTTCTGCCTCAATTGCGACCTTTGCTACCGACCTAAACTCGCTTTTTAAACACATTTGCCACTGCAAATGATACTTCCTAACACATGATTCGCAGTTGTTCCTTGTGGTGTCCAAATTTTCCTGTCATTTCCAAGAATCTTGATGATATTAACAGTTGTCGCAATGTTTGACTGATTCAAGGTGGTCGTCGTAGTAGTATTTATGTTTCAGAAATATTTAACAAGTGGTATTGGAACGCAGAGCCATCGTGGGCCACAAAATTTCTCGTCGGCTGTGACATTAGAATGTAATACCTCTCTTTAGCCTTCTAGGCATAGAACCTAGATTAAGATTTCTCCACTAGTTGGAGAAATGTGGGCCTCCTCCTCCCCCTACAGCCCTCCTTCCCTCACCGAATGAGCCTTCTGCTGCAATTGCGACGTTTGCTACCGACCTAAACTCGCTTTTTAAACACATTTGCCACTGCAAATGATACTTCCTAACACATGATTCGCAGTTGTTCCTTGTGGGGTCCAAATTTTCCTGTCATTTCCAAGGATCTTGATGATATTAACAGTTGTCGCAATGTTTGACTGATTCAAGGTGGTCGTCGTAGTAGTATTTATGTTTCAGAAATATTTAACAAGTGGTATATGGAACGCAGAGCCATCGTGGGCCACAAAGTTTCTCGTCGGCTGTGACATTAGAATGTAATACCTCTCTTTGGCCATCTAGGCGTAGAACCTAGGTTATCATTTTTCCACTAGTTGGAGAAATGTGGGCCTCCTCGTCCCCTTACAGCCCTCCTTCCCTCACCGAATGAGCCTTCTGCTGCAATTGCGACCTTTGCTACCGACCTAAACTCGCTTTTTAAACACATTTGCCACCGCAAGTGATACTTCCTAACACATGATTCGCAGATGTTCCTTGTGGGGTCCAAATTTTCCTGTCATTTCCAAGGATCTTGATGATATTAACAGTTGTCACAATGTTTGACTGATTCAAGGTGGTCGTCGTAGTAGTATTTATGTTTCAGAAATATTTAACAAGTGGTGTATGGAACGCAGAGCCATCGTGGGCCACAAAATTTCTCGTCGGCTGTGACATTAGAATGTAATACCTCTCTTTAGTCTTCTAGGCGTAGAACCTAGGTTAACATTTCTCCACTAGTTGGGGAAATGTGGGCCTCCTCCTCCCCTTACAGCCCTCCTTCCCTCACCGAATGAGCCTTCTGCTGCAATTGCGACCTTTGCTACCGACCTAAACTCGCTTTTTAAACACATTTGCCACTGCAGATGATACTTCCTAACACATGATTCGCAGTTGATCCTTGTGCGGTCCAAATTTTCCTGTCATTTCCAAGGATCCTGGTGATATTAACAGTTGTCGCAATGTTTGACTGATTCAAGGTGGTCGTCGTAGTAGTATTTATGTTTCAGAAATATTTGACAAGTGGTATTGGAACGCAGAGCCATCGTGGGCCACAAAATTTCTCGTCGGCTGTGACATTAGAATGTAATACCTCTCTTTAGCCTTCTAGGCATAGAACCTAGATTAAGATTTCTCCACTAGTTGGAGAAATGTGGGCCTCCTCCTCCCCTTACAGCCCTCCTTCCCTCACCGAATGAGCCTTCTGCTGCAATTGCGACGTTTGCTACCGACCTAAACTCGCTTTTTAAACACATTTGCCACTGCAAATGATACTTCCTAACACATGATTCGCAGTTGTTCCTTGTGGGGTGCAAATTTTCCTGTCATTTCCAAGGATCTTGATGATATTAACAGTTGTCGCAATGTTTGACTGATTCAAGGTGGTCGTCGTAGTAGTATTTATGTTTCAGAAATATTTAACAAGTGGTATATGGAACGCAGAGCCATCGTGGGCCACAAAGTTTCTCGTCGGCTGTGACATTAGAATGTAATACCTCTCTTTGGCCATCTAGGCGTAGAACCTAGGTTATCATTTTTCCACTAGTTGGAGAAATGTGGGCCTCCTCGTCCCCTTACAGCCCTCCTTCCCTCACCGAATGAGCCTTCTGCTGCAATTGCGACCTTTGCTACCGACCTAAACTCGCTTTTTAAACACATTTGCCACCGCAAGTGATACTTCCTAACACATGATTCGCAGATGTTCCTTGTGGGGTCCAAATTTTCGTGTCATTTCCAAGGATCTTGATGATATTAACAGTTGTCACAATGTTTGACTGATTCAAGGTGTTCGTCGTAGTAGTATTTATGTTTCAGAAATATTTAACAAGTGGTATATGGAACGCAGAGCCATCGTGGGCCACAAAATTTCTCGTCGGCTGTGACATTAGAATGTAATACCTCTCTTTAGCCTTCTAGGCGTAGAACCTAGGTTAACATTTCTCCACTAGTTGGAGAAATGTGGGCCTCCTCCTCCCCTTACAGCCCTCCTTCCCTCACCGAATGAGCCTTCTGCTGCAATTGCGACCTTTGCTACCGACCGAAACTCGCTTTTTAAACACATTTGCCACTGCAAATGATACTTCCTAACACATGATTCGCAGTTGTTCCTTGTGGGGTCCAAATTTTCCTGTCATTTCCAAGGATCTTGATGATATTAACAGTTGTCGCAATGTTTGACTGATTCAAGGTGGTCGTCGTAGTAGTATTTATGTTTCAGAAATATTTAACAAGTGGTATATGGAACGCAGAGCCATCGTGGGCCACATAATTTCTCGTCGGCTGTGACATTAGAATGTAATACCTCTCTTTAGTCTTCTAGGCGTAGAACCTAGGTTAACATTTCTCCACTAGTTGGGGAAATGTGGGCCTCCTCCTCCCCTTACAGCCCTCCTTCCCTCACCGAATGAGCCTTCTGCTGCAATTGCGACCTTTGCTACCGACCTAAACTCGCTTTTTAAACACATTTGCCACTGCAAATGACACTTCCTAACGCATGATTCGCAGTTGTGCCTTGTGGGGTCCAAATTTTCCTGTCATTTCCAAGGATCTTGATGATATTAACAGTTGTCGCAATGTTTGACTGATTCAAGGTGGTCGTCGTTGTAGTATTTATGTTTCAGAAATATTTAACAAGTGGTATATGGAACGCAGAGCCATCGTGGGCCACAAAATTTCTCGTCGGCTGTGACATTAGAATATAATACCTCTCTTTAGCCTTCTGGGCATAGAACCTAGGTTAACATTTCTCCACTAGTTGGAGAAATGTGGGCCTCCTCCTCCCCTTACAGGCCTCCTTCCCTCACCGAATGAGCCTTCTGCTGCAATTGCGACATTTGCTACTGACCTAAACTCGCTTTTTAGACATATTTGCCACTGCAAATGACACTTCCTAACGCATGATTCGTAGTTGTGCCTTGTGGGGTCCAAATTTTCCTGTCATTTCCAAGGATCTTGATGACATTAACAGTTGTCGCAATGTTTGACTGATTCAAGGTGGTCGTCGTAGTAGTATTTATGTTTCAGAAATATTTAACAAGTGGTATATGGAACGCAGAGCCATCGTGGGCCACAAAATTTCTCGTCGGCTGTGACATTAGAATGTAATAGCTCTCTTTAGCCTTCTAAGTATAGAACCTAGGTTAACATTTCTCCACTAGTTGGAGAAATGTGGGCATCCTCCTCCCCTTACAGCCCTCCTTCCCTCACCGAATGAGCCTTCTGCTGCAATTGCGACCTTTGCTACCGACCGAAACTCGCTTTTTAAACACATTTGCCACTGCAAATGATACTTCCTAACACATGATTCGCAGTTGTTCCTTGTGGGGTCCAAATTTTCCTGTCATTTCCAAGTATCTTGATGATATTAACAGTTGTCGCAATGTTTGACTGATTCAAGGTGGTCGTCGTAGTAGTATTTATGTTTCAGAAATATTTAACAAGTGGTATATGGAACGCAGAGCCATCGTGGGCCACAAAATTTCTCGTCGGCTGTGACATTAGAATGTAATACCTCTCTTTAGTCTTCTAGGCGTAGAACCTAGGTTAACATTTCTCCACTAGTTGGGGAAATGTGGGCCTCCTCCTCCTCTTACAGCCCTCCTTCCCTCACCGAATGAGCCATCTGCTGCAATTGCGACCTTTGCTACCGACCTAAACTCGCTTTTTAAACACATTTGCCACTGCAAATGATACTTCCTAACACATGATTCGCTGCTGATCCTTGTGCGGTCCAAATTTTCCTGTCATTTCCAAGGATCCTGGTGATATTAACAGTTGTCGCAATGTTTGACTGATTCAAGGTGGTCGTCGTAGTAGTATTTATGTTTCAGAAATATTTAACAAGTGGTATATGGAACGCAGAGCCATCGTGGGCCACAAAGTTTCTCGTCGGCTGTGACATTAGAATGTAATACCTCTCTTTGGCCATCTAGGCGTAGAACCTAGGTTATCATTTTTCCACTAGTTGGAGAAGTGTGGGCCTCCTCGTCCCCTTACAGCCCTCCTTCCCTCACCGAATGAGCCTTCTGCTGCAATTGCGACCTTTGCTACCGACCTAAACTCGCTTTTTAAACACATTTGCCACCGCAAGTGATACTTCCTAACACATGATTGGCAGTTGTTCCTTGTGGGGTCCAAATTTTCCTGTCATTTCCAAGGATCTTGATGATATTAACAGTTGTCACAATGTTTGACTGATTCAAGGTGGTCGTCGTAGTAGTATTTATGTTTCAGAAATATTTAACAAGTGGTGTATGGAACGCAGAGCCATCGTGGGCCACAAAATTTCTCGTCGGCTGTGACATTAGAATGTAATACCTCTCTTTAGTCTTTTAGGCGTAGAACCACGGTTAACATTTCTCCACTAGTTGGGGAAATGTGGGCCTCCTCCTCCCCTTACAGCCCTCCTTCCCTCACCGAATGAGCCTTCTGCTGCAATTGCGACCTTTGCTACCGACCTAAACTCGCTTTTTAAACACATTTGCCACTGCAGATGATACTTCCTAACACATGATCCGCAGTTGATCCTTGTGCGGTCCAAATTTTCCTGTCATTTCCAAGGATCCTGGTGATATTAACAGTTGTCGCAATGTTTGACTGATTCAAGGTGGTCGTCGTAGTAGTATTTATGTTTCAGAAATATTTAACAAGTGGTATTGGAACGCAGAGCCATCGTGGGCAACAAAATTTCTCGTCGGCTGTGATATTAGAGTGTAATACCTCTCTTTAGCCTTCTAGGCATAGAACCTAGATTAAGATTTCTCCACTAGTTGGAGAAATGTGGGCCTCCTCCTCCCCTTACAGCCCTCCTTCCCTCACCGAATGAGCCTTCTGCTGCAATTGCGACGTTTGCTACCGACCTAAACTCGCTTTTTAAACACATTTGCCACTGCAAATGATACTTCCTAACACATGATTCGCAGTTGTTCCTTGTGGGGTCCAAATTTTCCTGTCATTTCCAAGGCTCTTGATGATATTAACAGTTGTCGCATTGTTTGACTGATTCAAGGTGGTCGTCGTAGTAGTATTTATGTTTCAGAAATATTTAACAAGTGGTATATGGAACGCAGAGCCATCGTGGGCCACAACGTTTCTCGTCGGCTGTGACATTAGAATGTAATACCTCTCTTTGGCCATCTAGGCGTAGAACCTAGGTTATCATTTTTCCACTAGTTGGAGAAATGTGGGCCTACTCGTCCCCTTACAGCCCTCCTTCCCTCACCGAATGAGCCTTCTGCTGCAATTGCGACCTTTGCTACCGACCTAAACTCGCTTTTTAAACACATTTGCCACCGCAAGTGATACTTCCTAACACATGATTCGCAGATGTTCCTTGTGGGGTCCAAATTTTCCTGTCATTTCCAAGGATCTTGATGATATTAACAGTTGTCACAATGTTTGACTGATTCAAGGTGGTCGTCGTAGTAGTATTTATGTTTCAGAAATATTTAACAAGTGGTATATGGAACGCAGAGCCATCGTGGGCCACAAAATTTCTCGTCGGCTGTGACATTAGAATGTAATACCTCTCTTTAGCCTTCTAGGCGTAGAACCTAGGTTAACATTTCTCCACTAGTTGGAGAAATGTGGGCCTCCTCCTCCCCTTACAGCCCTCCTTCCCTCACCGAATGAGCCTTCTGCTGCAATTGCGACCTTTGCTACCGACCTAAACTCGCTTTTTAAACACATTTGCCACTGCAAATGATACTTCCTAACACATGATTCGCAGTTTGTTCCTTGTGGGGTCCAAATTTTCCTGTCATTTCCAAGGATCTTGATGATATTAACAGTTGTCGCAATGTTTGACTGATTCAAGGTGGTCGTCGTAGTAGTATTTATGTTTCAGAAATATTTAACAAGTGGTATTTGGAACGCAGAGCCATCGTGGGCCACAAAATATCTCGTCGGCTGTGACATTATAATGTAATACCTATCTTTAGCCTTCTAGGCATAGAACCTAGGTTAACATTTCTCCACTAGTTGGAGACATGTGGGCCTCCTCCTCCCCTTACAGCCCTCCTTCCCTCACCGAATGAGCCTTCTGCCGCAATTGCGACCTTTGCTACCGACCTAAACTCGCAATTTAAACACATTTGCCACTGCAAATGATACTTCCTAACACATGATTCGCAGTTGTTCCTTGTGGGGTCCAAATTTTCCTGTCATTTCCAAGGATCTTGATGATATTAACAGTTGTCGCAATGTTTGACTGATTCAAGTTGATCGTCGTAGTAGTATTTATGTTTCAGAAATATTTAACAAGTGGTATTGGAACGCAGAGCCATCGTGGGCCACAAAATTTCTCGTCGGGTGTGATATTAGAATGTAATACCTCTCTTTAGCCTTCTAGGCATAGAACCTAGATTAAGATTTCTCCACTAGTTGGAGAAATGTGGGCCTCCTCCTCCCCTTACAGCCCTCCTTCCCTCACCGAATGAGCCTTCTGCTGCAATTGCGACGTTTGCTACCGACCTAAACTCGCTTTTTAAACACATTTGCCACTGCAAATGATACTTCCTAACACATGATTCGCAGTTGTTCCTTGTGGGGTCCAAATTTTCCTGTCATTTCCAAGGATCTTGATGATATTAACAGTTGTCGCAATGTTTGACTGATTCAAGGTGGTCGTCGTAGTAGTATTTATGTTTCAGAAATATTTAACAAGTGGTATATGGAACGCAGAGCCATCGTGGGCCACAAAGTTTCTCGTCGGCTGTGACATTAGAATGTAATACCTCTCTTTGGCCATCTAGGCGTAGAACCTAGGTTATCATTTTTCCACTAGTTGGAGAAATGTGGGCCTCCTCGTCCCCTTACAGCCCTCCTTCCCTCACCGAATGAGCCTTCTGCTGCAATTGCGACCTTTGCTACCGACCTAAACTCGCTTTTTAAACACATTTGCCACCGCAAGTGATACTTCCTAACACATGATTCGCAGATGTTCCTTGTGGGGTCCAAATTTTCCTGTCATTTCCAAGGATCTTGATGATATTAACAGTTGTCACAATGTTTGACTGATTCAAGGTGGTCGTCGTAGTAGTATTTATGTTTCAGAAATATTTAACAAGTGGTATATGGAACGCAGAGCCATCGTGGGCCACAAAATTTCTCGTCGGCTGTGACATTAGAATGTAATACCTCTCTTTAGCCTTCTAGGCGTAGAACCTAGGTTAACATTTCTCCACTAGTTGGAGAAATGTGGGCCTCCTCCTCCCCTTACAGCCCTCCTTCCCTCACCGAATGAGCCTTCTGCTGCAATTGCGACCTTTGCTACCGACCTAAACTCGCTTTTTAAACACATTTGCCACTGCAAATGATACTTCCTAACACATGATTCGCAGTTGTTCCTTGTGGGGTCCAAATTTTCCTGTCATTTCCAAGGATCTTGATGATATTAACAGTTGTCGCAATGTTTGACTGATTCAAGGTGGTCGTCGTAGTAGTATTTATGTTTCAGAAATATTTAACAATTGGTATATGGAACGCAGAGCCATCGTGGGCCACAAAATTTCTCGTCGGCTGTGACATTAGTATGTAATACCTCTCTTTAGTCTTCTAGGCGTAGAACCTAGGTTAACATTTCTCCACTAGTTGGGGAAATGTGGGCCTCCTCCTGCCCTTACAGCCCTCCTTCCCTCACCGAATGAGCCTTCTGCTGCAATTGCGACCTTTGCTACCGACCTAAACTCGCTTTTTAAACACATTTGCCACCGCAAGTGATACTTCCTAACACATGATTCGCAGATGTTCCTTGTGGGGTCCAAATTTTCCTGTCATTTCCAAGGATCTTGATGATATTAACAGTTGTCACAATGTTTGACTGATTCAAGGTGGTCGTCGTAGTAGTATTTATGTTTCAGAAATATTTAACAAGTGGTGTATGGAACGCAGAGCCATCGTGGGCCACAAAATTTCTCGTCGGTTGTCACATTAGAATGTAATACCTCTCTTTAGCCTTCTAGGCATAGAACCTAGGTTAACATTTCTCCACTAGTTGGAGAAATGTGGGCCTCCTCCTCCCCTTACAGCCCTCCTTCCCTCACCGAATGAGCCTTCTGCTGCAATTGCGACGTTTGCTACCGACCTAAACTCGCTTTTTAAACACATTTGCCACTGCAAATGATACTTCCTAACACATGATTCGCAGTTGTTCCTTGTGGGGTCCAAATTTTCCTGTCATTTCCAAGGATCTTGATGATATTAACAGTTGTCGCAATGTTTGACTGATTCAAGGTGGTCGTCGTAGTAGTATTTATGTTTCAGAAATATTTAACAAGTGGTATATGGAACGCAGAGCCATCGTGGGCCACAAAGTTTCTCGTCGGCTGTGACATTAGAATGTAATACCTCTCTTTGGCCATCTAGGCGTAGAACCTAGGTTATCATTTTTCCACTAGTTGGAGAAATGTGGGCCTCCTCGTCCCCTTACAGCCCTCCTTCCCTCACCGAATGAGCCTTCTGCTGCAATTGCGACCTTTGCTACCGACCTAAACTCGCTTTTTAAACACATTTGCCACCGCAAGTGATACTTCCTAACACATGATTCGCAGATGTTCCTTGTGGGGTCCAAATTTTCCTGTCATTTCCAAGGATCTTGATGATATTAACAGTTGTCACAATGTTTGACTGATTCAAGGTGGTCGTCGTAGTAGTATTTATGTTTCAGAAATATTTAACAAGTGGTATATGGAACGCAGAGCCATCGTGGGCCACAAAATTTCTCGTCGGCTGTGACATTAGAATGTAATACCTCTCTTTAGCCTTCTAGGCGTAGAACCTAGGTTAACATTTCTCCACTAGTTGGAGAAATGTGGGCCTCCTCCTCCCCTTACAGCCCTCCTTCCCTCACCGAATGAGCCTTCTGCTGCAATTGCGACCTTTGCTACCGACCTAAACTCGCTTTTTAAACACATTTGCCACTGCAAATGATACTTCCTAACACATGATTCGCAGTTGTTCCTTGTGGGGTCCAAATTTTCCTGTCATTTCCAAGGATCTTGATGATATTAACAGTTGTCGCAATGTTTGACTGATTCAAGGTGGTCGTCGTAGTAGTATTTATGTTTCAGAAATATTTAACAATTGGTATATGGAACGCAGAGCCATCGTGGGCCACAAAATTTCTCGTCGGCTGTGACATTAGTATGTAATACCTCTCTTTAGTCTTCTAGGCGTAGAACCTAGGTTAACATTTCTCCACTAGTTGGGGAAATGTGGGCCTCCTCCTGCCCTTACAGCCCTCCTTCCCTCACCGAATGAGCCTTCTGCTGCAATTGCGACCTTTGCTACCGACCTAAACTCGCTTTTTAAACACATTTGCCACCGCAAGTGATACTTCCTAACACATGATTCGCAGATGTTCCTTGTGGGGTCCAAATTTTCCTGTCATTTCCAAGGATCTTGATGATATTAACAGTTGTCACAATGTTTGACTGATTCAAGGTGGTCGTCGTAGTAGTATTTATGTTTCAGAAATATTTAACAAGTGGTGTATGGAACGCAGAGCCATCGTGGGCCACAAAATTTCTCGTCGGTTGTCACATTAGAATGTAATACCTCTCTTTAGCCTTCTAGGCATAGAACCTAGGTTAACATTTCTCCACTAGTTGGAGAAATGTGGGCCTCCTCCTCCCCTTACAGCCCTCCTTCCCTCACCGAATGAGACTTCTGCTGCAATTGCGACCTTTGCTACCGACCTAAAGTCGCTTTTTAAACACATTTGCCACTGCAAATGATACTTCCTAACACATGATTGGCAGTTGTTCCTTGTGGGGTCCAAATTTTCCTGTCATTTCCAAGGATCTTGATGATATTAACAGTTGTCACAATGTTTGACTGATTTAAGGTGGTCGTCGTAGTAGTATTAATGTTTCAGAAATGTTTAACAAGTGGTATATGGAACGCAGAGCCATCGTGGGCCACAAAATTTCTCGTCGGCTGTCACATTAGAATGTAATACCTCTCTTTAGCCTTCTAGGCATAGAACCTAGGTTAACATTTTTCCACTAGTTGGAGAAATGTGGGCCTCCTCCTCCCCTTACAGCCCTCCTTCCCTCACCGAATGAGACTTCTGCTGCAATTGCGACCTTTGCTACCGACCTAAACTCGCTTTTTAAACACATTTGCCACTGCAAATGATACCTCCTAACACATAATTCGCAGTTGATCCTTGTGGGGTCCAAATTTTCCTGTCATTTCCAAGGATCTTGATGATATTAACAGTTGTCGCAATGTTTGACTGATTCAAGGTGGTCGTCGTAGTAGTATTTATGTTTCAGAAATATTTAACAAGTGGTATATGGAACGCAGAGCCATCGTGGGCCACAAAATTTCTCGTCGGCTGTGACATTAGAATGTAATACCTCTCTTTAGCCTTCTGGGCATAGAACCTAGGTTAACATTTCTCCACTAGTTGGAGAAATGTGGGCCTCCTCCTCCCCTTACAGCCCTCCTTCCCTCACCGAATGAGCCTTCTGCTGCAATTGCGACATTTGCTACCGACCTAAACTCGCTTTTTAAACACATTTGCCACTGCAAATGACACTTCCTAACGCATGATTCGCAGTTGTGCCTTGTGGGGTCCAAATTTTCCTGTCATTTCCAAGGATCTTGATGATATTAACAGTTGTCGCAATGTTTGACTGATTCAAGGTGGTCGTCGTTGTAGTATTTATGTTTCTGAAATATTTAACAAGTGGTATATGGAACGCAGAGCCATCGTGGGCCACAAAATTTCTCGTCGGCTGTGACATTAGAATATAATACCTCTCTTTAGCCTTCTGGGCATAGAACCTAGGTTAACATTTCTCCACTAGTTGGAGAAATGTGTGCCTCCTCCTCCCCTTACAGGCCTCCTTCCCTCACCGAATGAGCCTTCTGCTGCAATTGCGACATTTGCTACCGACCTAAACTCGCTTTTTAAACACATTTGCCACTGCAAATGACACTTCCTAACGCATGATTCGCAGTTGTGGCTTGTGGGGTCCAAATTTTCCTGTCATTTCCAAGGATCTTGATGACATTAACAGTTGTCGCAATGTTTGACTGATTCAAGGTGGTCGTCGTAGTAGTATTTATGTTTCAGAAATATTTAACAAGTGGTATATGGAACGCAGAGCCATCGTGGGCCACAAAATTTCTCGTCGGCTGTGACATTAGAATGTAATAGCTCTCTTTAGCCTTCTAAGTATAGAACCTAGGTTAACATTTCTCCACTAGTTGGAGAAATGTGGGCATCCTCCTCCCCTTACAGCCCTCCTTCCCTCACCGAATGAGCCTTCTGCTGCAATTGCGACCTTTGCTACCGAACTAAACTCGCTTTTTAAACATATTTGCCACTGCAAATGATACTTCCTAACACATGATTCGCAGTTGTGCCTTGTGGGGTCCAAATTTTCCTGTCATTTCCAAGGATCTTGATGATATTAACAGTTGTCGCAATGTTTGACTGATTGAAGGTGGTCGTCGTAGTAGTATTTATGTTTCAGAAATATTTAACAAGTGGTATATGGAACGCAGAGCCATCGTGGGCCACAAAATTTCTCGTCGGCTGTGACATTATAATGTAATACCTCTCTTTAGCCTTCTAGGCATAGAACCTAGGTTAACATTTCTCCACTAGTTGGAGAAATGTGGGCCTCCTCCTCCTCTTACAGCCCTCCTTCCCTCACCGAATGAGCCTTCTGCTGCAATTGCGACCTTTGCTACCGACCTAAACTCGTTTTTTAAACATATTTTCCACTGCAAATGATACTTCCTAACACATGATTCGCAGTTGTTCCTTGTGGGGTCCAAATTTTCCTGTCATTTCCAAGGATCTTGATGATATTAACAGTTGTCGCAATGTTTGACTGATTCAAGATGGTCGTCGTAGTAGTATTTATGTTGTTGTTGTTGTGGTCTTCAGTCCTGAGACTGGTTTGATGTAGCTCTCCATGCTACTCTATCCTGTGCAAGCTTCTTCATCTCCCAGTATCTACTGCAACCTACATCCTTCTGAATCTGCTTAGTGTATTCATCTCTTGGTCTCCCTCTACGATTTTTACCCTCCACACTGCCCTCCAATGCTAAATTTGTGATCCCTTGATGCCTCAAAACATGTCCCACCAACCGATCCCTTCTTCTAGTCAAGTTGTGCCACAAACTTCTCTTCTCCCCAATCCTATTCAATACCTCCTCATTAGTTACGTGATCTACCCAACTTATCTTCAGCATTCTTCTGTAGCACCACATTTCGAAAGCTTCTATTCTCTTCTTGTCCAAACTAGTTATCGTCCATGTTTCACTTCCATACATGGCTACACTCCATACAAATACTTTCAGAAACGACTTCCTGACACTTAAATCTATACTCGATGTTAACAAATTCCTCTTCTTGAGAAACGCTTTCCTTGCCATTGCCAGTCTACATTTTATATCCTCTCTACTTCGACCATCATCGGTTAATTTACTCCCTAAATAGCAAAACTCCTTTACTGCTTTAAGTGTCTCATTTCCTAATCTAATTCCCTCAGCATCACCCGACTTAATTTGACTACATTCCATTATCCTCGTTTTGCTTTTGTTGATGTTCATCTTATATCCTCCTTTCAAGACACTGTCCATTCCGTTAAACTGCTCTTCCAAGTCCTTTGCTGTCTCTGACAGAATTACTATGTCATCGGCGAACCTCAAAGTTTTTACTTCTTCTCCATGAATTTTAATACCTACTCCAAATTTTTCTTTTGTTTCCTTTACTGCTTTCTCAATATACAGATTGAATAACATCGGGGCTAGGCTACAACCCTGTCTTACTCCTTTCCCAACCACTGCTTCCCTTTCATGCCCCTCGACTCTTATAACTGCCATCTGGTTTCTGTACAAACTGTAAATAGCCTTTCGCTCCCTGTATTTTACCCCTGCCACCTTCAGAATTTGAAAGAGAGTATTCCAGTTAACATTGTCAAAAGCTTTCTCTAAGTCTACAAATGCTAGAAACGTAGGTTTGCCTTTTCTTAATCTTTCTTCTAAGATAAGTCTTAAGGTCAGTATTGCCTCACGTGTTCCAACATTTCTACGGAATCCAAACTGATCTTCCCCGAGGTCGGCTTCTACCAGTTTTTCCATTCGTCTGTAAAGAATTCGCGTTAGTATTTTGCAGCTGTGACTTATTAAACTGATAGTTCGGTAATTTTCACATCTGTCAACACCTGCTTTCTTTGGGATTGGAATTATTATATTCTTCTTGAAGTCTGAGGGTATTTCGCCTGTCTCATATATCGTGCTCACCAGATGGTAGAGTTTTGTCATGACTGGCTCTCCCGAGGCCATCAGTAGTTCAAATGGAATGTTGTCTACTCGTGGGGCCTTGTTTCGACTCAGGTCTTTCAGTGCTCTGTCAAACTCTTCACGCAGTATCTTATCTCCCATTTCGTCTTCATCTACATCCTCTTCCATTTCCATAATATTGTCCTCAAGTACATCGCCCTTGTATAAACCCTCTATATACTCCTTCCACCTTTCTGCCTTCCCTTCTTTGCTTAGAACTGGGTTGCCATCTGAGCTCTTGATATTCATACAAGTGGTTCTCTTCTCTCCAAAGGTCTCTTTAATTTTCCTGTAGGCAGTATCTATCTTACCCCTAGTGAGACAAGCCTCTACATCCTTACATTTGTCCTCTAGCCATCCCTGCTTAGCCATTTTGCATTTCCTGTCGATCTCATTTTTGAGACGTTTGTATTCCTTTTTGCCTGCTTCATTTACTGCATTTTTATATTTTCTCCTTTCATCAATTAAATTCAATATTTCTTCTGTTACCCAAGGATTTCTATTAGCCCTCGTCTTTTTACCTACTTGATCCTCTGCTGCCTTCACTACTTCATCCCTCAGAGCTACCCATTCTTCTTCTACTGTATTTCTTTCCCCCATTCCTGTCAATTGTTCCCTTATGCTCTCCCTGAAACTCTCTACAACCTCTGGTTCTTTCATTTTATCCAGGTCCCATCTCCTTAAATTCCCACCTTTTTGCAGTTTCTTCAGTTTCAATCTGCAGTTCATAACCAATAGATTGTGGTCAGAATCCACATCTGCCCCAGGAAATGTCTTACAATTTAAAACCTGGTTCCTAAATCTCTGTCTTACCATTATATAATCTATCTGATACCTTTTAGTATCTCCAGGATTCTTCCAGGTATACAACCTTCTTTTATGATTCTTGAACCAAGTGTTGGCTATGATTAAGTTATGCTCTGTGCAAAATTCTACAAGGCGGCTTCCTCTTTCATTCCTTCCCCCCAATCCATATTCACCTACTATGTTTCCTTCTCTCCCTTTTCCTACTGACGAATTCCAGTCACCCATGACTATTAAATTTTCGTCTCCCTTCACTACCTGAATAATTTCTTTTATCTCGTCATACATATCATCTATTTCTTCATCATCTGCAGAGGTAGTTGGCATATAAACTTGTACTACTGTAGTACGCATGGGCTTTGTGTCTATCTTGGCCACAATAATGCGTTCACTATGCTGTTTGTAGTAACTAACCCGCACTCCTATTTTTTTATTCATTATTAAACCTAGTCCTGCATTACCCCTATTTGATTTTGTATTTATAACCCTGTAATCACCTGACCAAAAGTCTTGTTCCTCCTGCCACCGAATTTCACTAATTCCCACTATATCTAACTTTAACCTATCCATTTCCCTTTTTAAATTTTCTAACCTACCTGCCCGATTAAGGGATCTGACATTCCACGCTCCGATCCGTAGAACGCCAGTTTTCTTTCTCCTGATAACGACGTCCTCCTGAGTAGTCCCCGCCCGGAGATCAGAATGGGGGACTATTTTACCTCCGGAATATTTTACCCAAGAGGACGCCATCATCAATTAATCATACAGTAGAGCTGCATGTCCGCGGGAAAAATTACGGCTGTAGTTTCCCCTTGCTTTCAGCCGTTCGCAGTACCAGCACAGCAAGGCCGTTTTGGTTAATGTTACAAGGCCAGATCAGTCAATCATCCAGACTGTTGCCCCTGAAACTACTGAAAAGGCTGCTGCCCCTCTTCAGGAACCACATGTTTGTCTGGCCTCTCAACAGATACCCCTCCGTTGTGGTTGCACCTACGGTACGGCCATCTGTATCGCTGAGGCACGCAAGCCTCCCCACCAACGGCAAGGTCCATGGTTCATGGGGGGGAGTATTTATGTTTCAGAAATATTTAACAAGTGGTATATGGAACGCAGAGCCATCGTGGGCCACAAAATTTCTCGTCGGCTGTGACATTAGAATGAAATACCTCTCTTTAGCCTTCTAGGCGTAAAACCTAGGTTAACTTTTCTCCAGTAGTTGGAGAAATGTGGGCCTCCTCCTCCCCTTACAGCCCTCCTTCCCTCACCGAATGAGCCTTCTGCTGCAATTGCGACCTTTGCTACCGACCTAAACTCGCTTTTTAAACACATTTGCCACTGCAAAGGATACTTCCTAACACATGATTAGCAGTTGTTCCTTGTGGGGTCCAAATTTTCCTGTCATTTCCAAGGATCTTGATGATATTAACAGTTGTCGCAATGTTTGACTGATTCAAGGTGGTCGTCGTAGTAGTATTTATCTTTCAGAAATATTTAACAAGTGGTATATGGAACGCAGAGCCATCGTGGGCCACAAAATTTCTCGTCGGCTGTGACATTATAATGTAATACCTCTCTTTAGCCTTCTAGGCATAGAACCTAGGTTAACATTTCTCCACTAGTTGGCGAAATGTGGGCCTTCTCCTCCCCTTTCAGCCCTCCTTCCCTCACCGAATGAGCCTTCTGCTGCAATTGCAACCTTTGCTACCGACCTAAACTCGCTTTTTAAACACATTTGCCACTGCAAATGATACTTCCTAACACATGATTCGCAGTTGTTCCTTGTGGGGTCCAAATTTTCCTGTCATTTCCAAGGATCTTGATGATATTAACAGTTGTCGCAATGTTTGACTGATTCAAGGTGGTCGTCGTAGTAGTATTTATGTTTCAGAAATATTTAACAAGTGGTATATGGAACGTAGAGCCATCGTGGGCCACAAAATTTCTCGTCGGCTGTGACATTAGAATGTAATACCACTCTTTAGACTTCTAGGCGTAGAACCTAGGTTAACATTTCTGCACTAGTTGGAGAAATGTGGGCCTCCTCCTCCCCTTACAGCCCTCCTTCCCTCACCGAATGAGCATTCTGCTGCAATTGCGACCTTTGCTACCGACCTAAACTCGCTTTTTAAACACATTTGCCACTGCAAATGATACTTCCTAACACATGATTCGCAGTTGATCCTTGTGGGGTGCAAATTTTCCTGTCATTTCCAAGGATCTTGATGATGTTAACAGTTGTCGCAATGTTTGACTGATTCAAGGTGGTCGCCGTAGTAGTATTTATGTTTCAGAAATATTTAACAAGTGGTATATGAAACGCAGAGCAATCGTGGGCCACAAAATTTCTCGTCGGCTGTGACATTAGAATGTAATACCTCTCTTTAGCCTTCTAGGCATAGAACCTAGGTTAACATTTCTCCACTAGTTGGAGAAATGTGGGCCTCCTCCTCCCCTTACAGCCCTCCTTCCCTCACCGAATGAGCCTTCTGCTGCAATTGCGACCTTTGCTACCGACCTAAACTCGCTTTTTAAACACATTTGCCACTGCAAATGATACTTCCTAACACATGATTCGCAGTTGTTCCTTGTGGGGTCCAAATTTTCCTGTCATTTCCAAGGATCTTGATGATATTAACAGTTGTCGCAATGTTTGACTGATTCAAGGTGGTCGTCGTAGTAGTATTTATGTTTCAGAAATATTTAACAAGTGGTATATGGAACGCAGAGCCATCGTGGGCCACAAAATTTCTCGTCGGCTGTGACATTAGAATGTAATACCTCTCTTTAGCCTTCTAGGCATAGAACCTAGGTTAACATTTCTCCACTAGTTGGAGAAATGTGGGCCTTCTCCTCCCCTTACAGCCCTTCTTCCCTCACCGAATGAGACTTCTGCTGCAATTGCGACCTTTGCTACCGACCTAAACTCGCTTTTTAAACACATTTGCCACTGCAACTGATACTTCCTAACACATGATTCGCAGTTGATCCTTGTGGTGTCCAAATTTTCCTGTCATTTCCAAGGATCTTGATGATTTTAACAGTTGTCGCAATGTTTGACTGATTCAAGGTGGTCGTCGTAGTAGTATTTATGTTTCAGAAATATTTAACAAGTGGTATATGGAACGCAGAGCCATCGTGGGCCACAAAATTTCTCGTCGGCTGTGACATTAGAATGTAATACCTCTCTTTAGCCTTCTAGGCATAGAACCTAGGTTATCATTTCTCCACTAGTTGCAGAAATGTGGGCCTCCTCCTCCCCTTACAGCCCTCCTTCCCTCACCGAATGAGCCTTCTGCTGCAATTGCGACTTCTGCTACCGACCTAAACTCCCATTTTAAACACATTTGCCACTGCAAATGATACTTCCTAACACATGATTCGCAGTTGTTCCTTGTGGGGTCCAAATTTTCCTGTCATTTCCAAGGATCTTGATGATATTAACAGTTGTCGCAATGTTTGACTGATTCAAGGTGGTCGTCGTAGTAGTATTTATGATTCAGAAATATTTAACAAGTGGTATATGGAACGCAGAGCCATCGTGGGCCACAAAATTTCTCGTCGGCTGTGACATTAGAATGTAATAACTCTCTTTAGCCTTCTAGGCATAGAACCTAGGTTAACATTTCTCCACTAGTTGGAAAAATGTGGGCCTCCTCCTCCCCTTACAGCCCTCCTTCCCTCACTAAATGAGTCTTCTGCTGCAATTGCGACCTTTGCTACCGACCTAAACTCGCATTTTAAACACATTTGCCACTGCAAATGATACTTCCTAACACATGATTCGCAGTTGTTCCTTGTGGGGTCCAAATTTTCCTGCCATTTCCAAGGATCTTGATGATATTAACAGTTGTCGCAATGTTTGACTGATTCAAGGTGGTCGTCGTAGTAGTATTTATGTTTCAGAAATATTTAACAAGTGGTATATGGAACGCAGAGCCATCGTGGGCCACAAAATTTCTCGTCGGCTGTGACATTAGAATGTAATACCTCTCTTTAGCCTTCTAGGCATAGAACCTAGGTTAACATTTCTCCACTAGTTGGAGAAATGTGGGCCTCCTCCCCCCCTTACAGCCCTTCTTCCCTCACCGAATGAGCCTTCTGCTGCAATTGCGACCTTTGCTACCGACCTAAACTCGCTTTTTAAACACATTTGCCACTGCAAATGATACTTCCTAACACATGATTCGCAGTTTGTTCCTTGTGGGGTCCAAATTTTCCTGTCATTTCCAAGGATCTTGATGATATTAACAGTTGTCGCAATGTTTGACTGATTCAAGGTGGTCGTCGTAGTAGTATTTATGTTTCATAAATATTTAACAAGTGGTATATGGAACGCAGAGCCATCGTGGGCCACAAAATATCTCGTCGGCTGTGACATTAGAATGTAATATCTCTCTTTAGCCTTTTAGGCATAGAACCTAGGTTAACATTTCTCCACTAGTTGGAGAAATGTGGGCCTCCACCTCCCCTTACAGCCCTCCTTCCCTCACCGAATGAGCCTTCTGCCGCAATTGCGACCTTTGCTACCGACCTAAACTCGCAATTTAAACACATTTGCCACTACAAATGATACTTCCTAACACATGATTCGCAGTTGTTCCTTGTGGGGTCCAAATGTTCCTGTCATTTCCAAGGATCTTGATGATATTAACAGTTGTCGCAATGTTTGACTGATTCAAGGTGGTCGTCGTAGTAGTATTTATGTTTCAGAAATATTTAACAAGTGGTATATGGAACGCAGAGCCATCGTGGGCCACAAAATTTCTAGTCGGCTGTGACATTAGAATGTAATACCTCTCTTTAGCCTTCGAGGCATAGAACCTAGGTTAACATTTCTCCACTAGTTGGAGAAATGCGGGCCTCCTCCTCCCCTTACAGCCCTCCTTCCCTCACCGAATGAGCCTTCTGCTGCAATTGCGACCTTTGCTACCGACCTAAACTCGCTTTTTAAACACATTTGCCACTGCAAATGATACTTCCTAACACATGATTCGCAGTTGTTCCTTGTGGGGTCCAAATGTTCCTGTCATTTCCAAGGATCTTGATGATATTAACAGTTGTCGCAATGTTTGACTGATTCAAGGTGGTCGTCGTAGTAGTATTTATGATTCAGAAATATTTAACAAGTGGTATATGGAACGCAGAGCCATCGTGGGCCACAAAATTTCTCGTCGGCTGTGACATTAGAATGTAATAACTCTCTTTAGCCTTCTAGGCATAGAACCTAGGTTAACATTTCTCCACTAGTTGGAGAAATGTGGGCCTCCTCCTCCCCATACAGCCCTCCTTCCCTCACTAAATGAGTCTTCTGCTGCAATTGCGACCTTTGCTACCGACCTAAACTCGCATTTTAAACACATTTGCCACTGCAAATGATACTTCCTAACACATGATTCGCAGTTGTTCCTTGCGGGGTCCAAATTTTCCTGCCATTTCCAAGGATCTTGATGATATTAACAGTTGTCGCAATGTTTGACTGATTCAAGGTGGTCGTCGTAGTAGTATTTATGTTTCAGAAATATTTAACAAGTGGTATATGGAACGCAGAGCCATCGTGGACCACTAAATTTCTCGTCGGCTGTGACATTAGAATGTAATACCTCTCTTTAGCCTTCTAGGCATAGAACCTAGGTTAACATTTCTCCACTAGTTGGAGAAATGTGGGCCTTCTCCTCCCCTTACAGCCCTCCTTCCCTCACCGAATGAGCCTTCTGCTGCAATTGCGACCTTTGCTACCGACCTAAACTCGCTTTTTAAACACATTTGCCACTGCAAATGATACTTCCTAACACATGATTCGCAGTTTGTTCCTTGTGGGGTCCAAATTTTCCTGTCATTTCCAAGGATCTTGATGATATTAACAGTTGTCGCAATGTTTGACTGATTCAAGGTGGTCGTCGTAGTAGTATTTATGTTTCAGAAATATTTAACAAGTGGTATATGGAACGCAGAGCCATCGTGGGCCACAAAATTTCCCGTCGGCTGTGACATTAGAATGTAATACCTCTCTTTAGCCTTCTAGGCATAGAACCTAGGTTAACATTTCTCCACTAGTTGGAGAAATGTGGGCCTCCTCCTCCCCTTACAGCCCTCCTTCCCTCACCGAATGAGCCTTCTGCTGCAATTGCGACCTTTGCTACCGACCTAAACTCGCTTTTTAACACATTTGCCACTGCAAATGGTACCTCCTAACACATGATTCGTAGTTGATCCTTGTGGGGTCCAAATTTTCCTGTTATTTCCAAGGATCTTGATGATATTAACAGTTGTCGCAATGTTTGACTGATTCAAGGTGGTCGTCGTAGTAGTATTTATGTTTCAGAAATATTTAACAAGTGGTATATGGAACGCAGAGCCATCGTGGGCCACAAAATTTCTCGTCGGCTGTGACATTAGAATGTAATACCTCTCTTTAGCCTTTTAGGCATAGAACCTAGGTTAACATTTCTCCACTAGTTGGAGAAATGTGGGCCTCCTCCTCCCCTTACAGCCCTCCTTCCCTCACCGAATGAGCCTTCTGCTGCAATTGCGACCTTTGCTACCGACCTAAACTCGCTTTTTAACACATTTGCCACTGCAAATGGTACCTCCTAACACATGATTCGTAGTTGATCCTTGTGGGGTCCAAATTTTCCTGTTATTTCCAAGGATCTTGATGATATTAACAGTTGTCGCAATGTTTGACTGATTCAAGGTGGTCGTCGTAGTAGTATTTATGTTTCAGAAATATTTAACAAGTGGTATATGGAACGCAGAGCCATCGTGAGCCACAAAATTTCTCGTCGGCTGTGACATTAGAATGTAATACCTCTCTTTAGCCTTCTAGGCATAGAACCTAGGTTAACATTTCTCCACTAGTTGGAGAAATGTGGGCCTTCTCCTCCCCTTACAGCCCTCCTTCCCTCACCGAATGAGCCTTCTGCTGCAATTGCGACCTTTGCTACCGACCTAAACTCGCTTTTTAAACACATTTGCCACTGCAAATGACACTTCCTAACACATGATTCGAAGTTGATCCTTGTGGGGTCCAAATTTTCCTGTCATTTCCAAGGATCTTGATGATATTAACAGTTGTCGCAATGTTTGACTGGTTCAAGGTGGTCGTCGTAGTAGTATTTATGTTTCAGAAATATTTAACAAGTGGTATATGGAACGCAGAGCCATCGTGAGCCACAAAATTTCTCGTCGGCTGTGACATTAGAATGTAATACCTCTCTTTAGCCTTCTAGGCATAGAACCTAGGTTATCATTTCTCCACTAGTTGCAGAAATGTGGGCCTCCTCCTCCCCTTACAGCCCTCCTTCCCTCACCGAATGAGCCTTCTGCTGCAATTGCGACTTCTGCTACCGACCTAAACTCGCTTTTTAAACACATTTGCCACTGCAAATGATACTTCCTAACACATGATTCGCAGTTGTTCCTTGTGGGGTCCAAATTTTCCTGTCATTTCCAAGGATCTTGATGATATTAACAGTTGTCGCAATGTTTGACTGATTCAAGGTGGTCGTCGTAGTAGTATTTATGATTCAGAAATATTTAACAAGTGGTATATGGAACGCAGAGCCATCGTGGGCCACAAAATTTCTCGTCGGCTGTGACATTAGAATGTAATAACTCTCTTTAGCCTTCTAGGCATAGAACCTAGGTTAACATTTCTCCACTAGTTGTAGAAATGTGGGCCTCCTCCTCCCCTTACAGCCCTCCTTCCCTCACTAAATGAGTCTTCTGCTGCAATTGCGACCTTTGCTACCGACCTAAACTCGCATTTTAAACACATTTGCCACTGCAAATGATACTTCCTAACACATGATTCGCAGTTGTTCCTTGTGGGGTCCAAATTTTCCTGCCATTTCCAAGGATCTTGATGATATTAACAGTTGTCGCAATGTTTGACTGATTCAAGGTGGTCGTCGTAGTAGTATTTATGTTTCAGAAATATTTAACAAGTGGTATATGGAACGCAGAGCCATCGTGGGCCACAAAATTTCTCGTCGGCTGTGACATTAGAATGTAATACCTCTCTTTAGCCTTCTAGGCATAGAAACTAGGTTAACATTTCTCCACTAGTTGGAGAAATGTGGGCCTCCTCCCCCCCTTACAGCCCTTCTTCCCTCACCGAATGAGCCTTCTGCTTCAATTGCGACCTTTGCTACCGACCTAAACTCGCTTTTTAACACATTTGCCACTGCAAATGGTACCTCCTAACACATGATTCGTAGTTGATCCTTGTGGGGTCCAAATTTTCCTGTTATTTCCAAGGATCTTGATGATATTAACAGTTGTCGCAATGTTTGACTGATTCAAGGTGGTCGTCGTAGTAGTATTTATGTTTCAGAAATATTTAACAAGTGGTATATGGAACGCAGAGCCATCGTGAGCCACAAAATTTCTCGTCGGCTGTGACATTAGAATGTAATACCTCTCTTTAGCCTTCTAGGCATAGAACCTAGGTTAACATTTCTCCACTAGTTGGAGAAATGTGGGCCTTCTCCTCCCCTTACAGCCCTCCTTCCCTCACCGAATGAGCCTTCTGCTGCAATTGCGACCTTTGCTACCGACCTAAACTCGCTTTTTAAACACATTTGCCACTGCAAATGATACTTCCTAACAAATGATTCGCAGTTTGTTCCTTGTGGGGTCCAAATTTTCCTGTCATTTCCAAGGATCTTGATGATATTAACAGTTGTCGCAATGTTTGACTGATTCAAGGTGGTCGTCGTAGTAGTATTTATGTTTCATAAATATTTAACAAGTGGTATATGGAACGCAGAGCCATCGTGGGCCACAAAATATCTCGTCGGCTGTGACATTAGAATGTAATACCTCTCTTTAGCCTTTTAGGCATAGAACCTAGGTTAACATTTCTCCACTAGTTGGAGAAATGTGGGCCTCCTCCTTCCCTTACAGCCCTCCTTCCCTCACCGAATGAGCCTTCTGCCGCAATTGCGACCTTTGCTACCGACCTAAACTCGCAATGTAAACACATTTGCCACTGCAAATGATACTTCCTAACACATGATTCGCAGTTGTTCCTTGTGGGGTCCAAATTTTCCTGTCATTTCCAAGGATCTTGATGATATTAACAGTTGTCGCAATGTTTGACTGATTCAAGGTGGTCGTCGTAGTAGTATTTATGATTCAGAAATATTTAACAAGTGGTATATGGAACGCAGAGCCATCGTGGGCCACAAAATTTCTCGTCGGCTGTGACATTAGAATGTAATAACTCTCTTTAGCCTTCTAGGCATAGAACCTAGGTTAACATTTCTCCACTAGTTGGAGAAATGTGGGCCTCCTCCTCCCCATACAGCCCTCCTTCCCTCACTAAATGAGTCTTCTGCTGCAATTGCGACCTTTGCTACCGACCTAAACTCGCATTTTAAACACATTTGCCACTGCAAATGATACTTCCTAACACATGATTCGCAGTTGTTCCTTGTGGGGTCCAAATTTTCCTGCCATTTCCAAGGATCTTGATGATATTAACAGTTGTCGCAATGTTTGACTGAATCAAGGTGGTCGTCGTAGTACAATTTATGTTTCAGAAATATTTAACAAGTGGTATATGGAACGCAGACCATCGTGGGCCACAAAATTTCTCGTCGGCTGTGACATTAGAATGTAATACCTCTCTTTAGCCTTTTAGGCATAGAACCTAGGTTAACAGTTCTCCACTAGTTGGAGAAATGAGGGCCTCCTCCTCCCCTTACAGCCCTACTTCCCTCACCGAATGAGCCTTCTGCTGCAATTGCGACCTTTGCTACCGACCTAAACTCGCTTTTTAAACACATTTGCCACTGCAAATGATACTTCCTAACACATGATTCGCAGTTGTTCCTTGTGGGGTCCAAATTTTCCTGCCATTTCCAAGGATCTTGATGATATTAACAGTTGTCGCAATGTTTGACTGATTCAAGGTGGTCGTCGTAGTAGTATTTATGTTTCAGAACTATTTAACAAGTGGTATATGGAACGCAGAGCCATCGTGGGCCACAAAATTTCTCGTCGGCTGTGACATTAGAATGTAATACCTCTCTTTAGCCTTCTAGGCATAGAACCTAGGTTAACATTTCTCCACTAGTTGGAGAAATGTGGGCCTCCTCCTCCCCTTACAGCCCTCCTTCCCTCACCGAATGAGTCTTCTGCTGCAATTGCGACCTTTGCTACCGACCTAAACTCGCTTTTTAAACACATTTGCCACTGCAAATGATACTTCCTAACACATGATTAGCAGTTGTTCCTTGTGGGGTCCAAATTTTCTTGTCATTTCCAAGGATCTTGATGATATTAACAGTTGTCGCAATGTTTGACTGATTCAAGGTGGTCGTCGTAGTAGTATTTATGTTTCAGAAATATTTAACAAGTGGTATATGGAACGCAGAACCATCGTGGGCCACAAAATTTCTCGTCGGCTGTGACATTAGAATGTAATACCTCTCTTTAGCCTTCTGGGCATAGAACCTAGGTTAACATTTCTCCACTAGTTGGAGAAATGTGGGCCTCCTCCTCCCCTTACAGCCCTCCTTCCCTCACCGAATGAGTCTTCTGCTGCAATTGCGACGTTTGCTACCGACCTAAACTCGCTTTTTAAACACATTTGCCACTGCAAATGATACTTCCTAACACATGATTCGCAGTTGTTCCTTGTGGGGTCCAAATTTTCCTGGCATTTCCAAGGATCTTGATGATAGTAACAGTTGTCGCAATGTTTGACTGATTCAAGGTGGTCGTCGTAGTAGTATTTATGTTTCAGAAATATTTAACAAGTGGTATATGGAACGCAGAGCCATCGTGGGCCACAAAATTTCTCGTCGGCTGTGACATTAGAATGTAATACCTCTCTTTAGCCTTCTAGGCATAGAACCTAGGTTAACATTTCTCCACTAGTTGGAGAAATGTGGGCCTCCTCCTCCCCTTACAGCCCTCCTTCCCTCACCGAATGAGCCTTCTGCTGCAATTGCGACCTTTGCTACCGACCTAAACTCGCAATTTAAACACATTTGCCACTGCAAATGATACTTCCTAACACATGATTCGCAGTTGTTCCTTGTGGGGTCCAAATTCTCCTGTCATTTCCAAGGATCTTGATGATATTAACAGTTGTCGCAATGTTTGACTGATTCAAGGTGGTCGTCGTAGTAGTATTTATGTTTCAGAAATATTTAACAAGTGGTATATGGAACGCAGAGCCATCGTGGGCCACAAAATTTCTCGTCGGCTGTGACATTAGAATGTAATACCTCTCTTTAGCCTTCTAGGCATAGAACCTAGGTTAACATTTCTCCACTAGTTGGAGAAATGTGGGCCTCCTCCTCCCCTTACAGCCCTCCTTCCCTCACCGAATGAGCCTTCTGCTGCAATTGCGACCTTTGCTACCGACCTAAACTCGCTTTTTAAACACATTTGCCACTGCAAATGATACTTCCTACCACATGATTCGCAGTTGTTCCTTGTGGGGTCCAAATTTTCCGGTCATTTCCAAGGATCTTGATGATATTAACAGTTGTCGCAATGTTTGACTGATTCAAGGTGGTCGTCGTAGTAGTATTTATGTTTCAGAAATATTTAACAAGTGGTGTATGGAACGCAGAGCCATCGTGGGCCACAAAATTTCTCGTCGGCTGTGACATTAGAATGTAATACCTCTCTTTAGCCTTTTAGGCATAGAACCTAGGTTAACATTTCTCCACTAGTTGGAGAAATGTGGGCCTCCTCCTCCCCTTACAGCCCTACTTCCCTCACCGAATGAGCCTTCTGCTGCAATTGCGACCTTTGCTACCGACCAAAACTCGCTTTTTAAACACATTTGCCACTGCAAATGATACCTCCTAACACATGATTCGTAGTTGATCCTTGTGGGGTCCAAATTTTCCTGTCATTTCCAAGGATCTTGATGATATTAACAGTTGTCGCAATGTTTGACTGATTCAAGGTGGTCGTCGTAGTAGTATTTATGTTTCAGAAATATTTAACAAGTTGTATATGGAACGCAGAGCCATCGTGGGCCACAAAATTTCTCGTCGGCTGTGACATTAGAATGTAATACCTCTCTTTAGCCTTCTAGGCATAGAACCTAGGTTAACATTTCTCCACTAGTTGGAGAAATGTGGGCCTCCTCCTCCCCTTACAGCCCTCCTTCCCTCACCGAATGATCCTTCTGCTGCAATTGCGACCTTTGCTACCGACCTAAACTCGCTTTTTAAACACACTTGCCACTGCAAATGATACTTCCTAACACATGATTCGCAGTTGTTCCTTGTGGGGTCCAAATTTTCCTGTCATTTCCAAGGATCTTGATGATATTAACAGTTGTCGCAATGTTTGACTGATTCAAGGTGGTCGTCGTAGTAGTATTTATGTTTCAGAAATATTTAACAAGTGGTATATGGAACGCAGAGCCATCGTGGGCCACAAAATTTCTCGTCGGCTGTGACATTAGAATGTAATACCTCTCTTTAGCCTTCTAGGCATAGAACCTAGGTTAACATTTCTCCACTAGTTGGAGAAATGTGGGTCTCCTCCTCCCCTTACAGCCCTCCTTCCCTCACCGAATGAGTATTCTGCTCCAATTGCGACCTTTGCTACCGACCTAAACTCGGTTTTTAAACACACTTGCCACTGCAAATGATACTTCCTAACACATGATTCGCAGTTGTTCCTTGTGGGGTCCAAATTTTCCTGCCATTTCCAAGGATCTTGATGATAGTAACAGTTGTCGCAATGTTTGACTGATTCAAGGTGGTCGTCGTAGTAGTATTTATGTTTCAGAAATATTTAACAAGTGGTATATGGAACGCACAGTCATCGTGGGCCACAAAATTTCTCGTCGGCTGTGACATTAGAATGTAATACCTCTCTTTAGCCTTCTAGGCATAGAACCTAGGTTATCATTTCTCCACTAGTTGGAGAAATGTGGGCCTCCTCCTCCCCTTACAGCCCTCCTCCCCTCACCGAATGAGTCTTCTGCTGCAATTGCGACCTTTGCTACCGACCTAAACTCGCTTTTTAAACACATTTGCCACTGCAAATGATACTTCCTAACACATGATTCGCAGTTGTTCCTTGTGGGGTCCAAATTTTCTTGTCATTTCCAAGGATCTTGATGATATTAACAGTTGTCGCAATGTTTGACTGATTCAAGGTGGTCGTCGTAGTAGTATTTATGTTTCAGAAATATTTAACAAGTGGTATATGGAACGCAGAGCCATCGTGGGCCACAAAATTTCTCGTCGGCTGTGACATTAGAATGTAATACCTCTCTTTAGCCTTCTAGGCATAGAACCTAGGTTAACATTTCTCCACTAGTTGGAGAAATGTGGGCCTCCTCCTCCCCTTACAGCCCTCCTTCCCTCGCCGAATGAGCCTTCTGCTGCAATTGCGACCTTTGCTACCGACCTAAATTCGCTTTTTAAACACACTTGCCACTGCAAATGATACTTCCTAACACATGATTCGCAGTTGTTCCTTGTGGGGTCCAAATTTTCCTGCCATTTCCAAGGATCTTGATGATAGTAACAGTTGTCGCAATGTTTGACTGATTCAAGGTGGTCGTCGTAGTAGTATTTATGTTTCAGAAATATTTAACAAGTGGTATATGGAACGCAGAGCCATCGTGGGCCACAAAATTTCTCGTCGGCTGTGACATTAGAATGTAATACCTCTCTTTAGCCTTCTAGGCATAGAACCTAGGTTAACATTTCTCCACTAGTTGGAGAAATGTGGGCCTCCTCCTCCCCTTACAGCCCTCCTTCCCTCACCGAATGAGTCTTCTGCTGCAATTGCGACCTTTGCTACCGACCTAAACTCGCTTTTTAAACACACTTGCCACTGCAAATGATACTTCTTAACACATGATTCGCAGTTGTTCCTTGTGGGGTCCAAATGTTCCTGTCATTTCCAAGGATCTTGATGATATTAACAGTTGTCGCAATGTTTGACTGATTCAAGGTGGTCGTCGTAGTAGTATTTATGTTTCAGAAATATTTAACAAGTGGTATATGGAACGCAGAGCCATCGTGGGCCACAAAATTTCTCGTCGGCTGTGACATTAGAATGTAATACCTCTCTTTAGCCTTTTAGGCATAGAACCTAGGTTAACATTTCTCCACTAGTTGGAGAAATGTGGGCCTCCTCCTCCCCTTACAGCCCTTCTTCCCTCACCGAATGAGCCTTCTGCTGCAATTGCGACCTTTGCTACCGACCTAAACTCGCTTTTTAACACATTTGCCACTGCAAATGGTACATCCTAACACATGATTCGTAGTTGATCCTTGTGGGGTCCAAATTTTCCTGTTATTTCCAAGGATCTTGATGATATTAACAGTTGTCGCAATGTTTGACTGATTCAAGGTGGTCGTGGTAGTAGTATTTATGTTTCAGAAATATTTAACAAGTGGTATATGGAACGCAGAGCCATCGTGAGCCACAAAATTTCTCGTCGGCTGTGACATTAGAATGTAATACCTCTCTTTAGCCTTCTAGGCATAGAACATAGGTTAACATTTCTCCACTAGTTGGAGAAATGTGGGCCTTCTCCTCCCCTTACAGCCCTCCTTCCCTCACCGAATGAGCCTTCTGCTGCAATTGCGACCTTTGCTACCGACCTAAACTCGCTTTTTAGACACATTTGCCACTCAAATGATACTTCCTAACACATGATTCGCAGTTTGTTCCTTGTGGGGTCCAAATTTCCCTGTCATTTCCAAGGATCTTGATGATAGTAACAGTTGTCGCAATGTTTGACTGATTCAAGGTGGTCGTCGTAGTAGTATTTATGTTTCAGAAATATTTAACAAGTGGTATATGGAACGCAGAGCCATCGTGGGCCACAAAATATCTCGTCGGCTGTGACATTAGAATGTAATACCTCTCTTTAGCCTTCTAGGCATAGAACCTAGGTTAACATTTCTCCACTAGTTGGAGAAATGTGGGCCTCCTCCTCCCCTTACAGCCCTCCTTCCCTCACCGAATGAGCCTTCTGCTGCAATTGCGACCTTTGCTACCGACCTAAACTCGCAATTTAAACACATTTACCACTGCAAATGATACTTCCTAACACATGATTCGCAGTTGTTCCTTGTGGTGTCCAAATTTTCCTGTCATTTCCAAGGATCTTGATGATATTAACAGTTGTCGCAATGTTTGACTGATTCAAGGTGGTCGTCGTAGTAGTATTTATGTTTCAGAAATATTTAACAAGTGGTATATGGAACGCAGAGCCATCGTGGGCCACAAAATTTCTCGTCGGCTGTGACATTAGAATGTAATACCTCTCTTTAGCCTTCTAGGCATAGAACCTAGGTTATCATTTCTCCACTAGTTGGAGAAATGTGGGCCTCCTCCTCCCCTTACAGCCCTCCTTCCCTCACCGAATGAGCCTTCTGCTGCAATTGCGACGTTTGCTACCGACCTAAACTCGCTTTTTAAACACATTTGCCACTGCAAATGATACCTCCTAACACATGATTCGTAGTTGATCCTTGTGGGGTCCAAATTTTCCTGTCATTTCCAAGGATCTTGATGATATTAACAGTTGTCGCAATGTTTGACTGATTCAAGGTGGTCGTCGTAGTAGTATTTATGTTTCAGAAATATTTAACAAGTTGTATATGGAACGCAGAGCCATCGTGGGCCACAAAATTTCTCGTCGGCTGTGGCATTAGAATGTAATACCTCTCTTTAGCCTTCTAGGCATAGAACCTAGGTTAACATTTCTCCACTAGTTGGAGAAATGTGGGCCTCCTCCTCCCCTTACAGCCCTCCTTCCCTCACCGAATGATCCTTCTGCTGCAATTGCGACCTTTGCTACCGACCTAAACTCGCTTTTTAAACACACTTGCCACTGCAAATGATCCGTCCTAACACATGATTCGCAGTAGTTCCTTGTGGGGTCCAAATTTTCCTGTCATTTCCAAGGATCTTGATGATATTAACAGTTGTCGCAAAGTTTGACTGATTCAAGGTGGTCGTCGTAGTAGTATTTATGTTTCAGAAATATTTAACAAGTGGTATATGGAACGCAGAGCCATCGTGGGCCACAAAATTTCTCGTCGGCTGTGACATTAGAATGTAATACCTCTCTTTAGCCTTCTAGGCATAGAACCTAGGTTAACATTTCTCCACTAGTTGGAGAAATGTGGGTCTCCTCCTCCCCTTACAGCCCTCCTTCCCTCACCGAATGAGTCTTCTGCTCCAATTGCGACCTTTGCTACCGACCTAAACTCGCTTTTTAAACACACTTGCCACTGCAAATGATACTTCCCAACACATGATTCGCAGTTGTTCCTTGTGGGGTCCAAATTTTCCTGCCATTTCCAAGGATCTTGATGATATTAACAGTTGTCGCAATGTTTGACTGATTCAATGTGGTCGTAGTAGTAGTATTTATGTTTCAGAAATATTTAACAAGTGGTATATGGAACGCAGAGCCATGGTGGGCCACAAAATTTCTCGTCGGCTGTGACATTAGAGTGTAATACCTCTCTTTAGCCTTCTAGGCATAGAACCTAGGTTATCATTTCTCCACTAGTTGGAGAAATGTGGGCCTCCTCCTCCCCTTACAGCCCTCCATCCCTCACCGAATGAGTCTTCTGCTGCAATTGCGACCTTTGCTACCGACCTAAACTCGCTTTTTAAACATATTTGCCACTGCAAATGATACTTCCTAACACATGATTAGCAGTTGTTCCTTGTGGGGTCCAAATTTTCTTGTCATTTCCAAGGATCTTGATGATATTAACAGTTGTCGCAATGTTTGACTGATTCAAGGTGGTCGTCGTAGTAGTATTTATGTTTCAGAAATATTTAACAAGTGGTATATGGAACGCAGAGCCATCGTGGGCCACAAAATTTCTCGTCGGCTGTGACATTAGAATGTAATACCTCTCTTTAGCCTTCTAGGCATAGAACCTAGGTTATCATTTCTCCACTAGTTGGAGAAATGTGGGCCTCCTCCTCCCCTTACAGCCCTCCTTCCCTCACCGAATGAGTCTTCTGCTGCAATTGCGACCTTTGCTACCGACCTAAACTCGCTTTTTAAACATATTTGCCACTGCAAATGATACTTCCTAACACGTGATTAGCAGTTGTTCCTTGTGGGGTCCAAATTTTCTTGTCATTTCCAAGGATCTTGATGATATTAACAGTTGTCGCAATGTTTGACTGATTCAAGGTGGTCGTCGTAGTAGTATTTATGTTTCAGAAATATTTAACAAGTGGTATATGGAACGCAGAGCCATCGTGGGCCACAAAATTTCTCGTCGGCTGTGACATTAGAATGTAATACCTCTCTTTAGCCTTCTAGGCATAGAACCTAGGTTAACATTTCTCCACTAGTTGGAGAAATGTGGGCCCCCTCCTCCCCTTACAGCCCTCCTTCCCTCACCGAATGAGTCTTCTGCTGCAATTGCGACCTTTGCTACCGACCTAAACTCGCTTTTTAAACACATTTGCCACTGCAAATGATACTTCCTAACACATGATTCGCTGTTGTTCCTTGTGGGGTCCAAATTTTCCTGCCATTTCCAAGGATCTTGATGATAGTAACAGTTGTCGCAATGTTTGACTGATTCAAGGTGGTCGTCGTAGTAGTATTTATGTTTCAGAAATATTTAACAAGTGGTATATGGAACGCAGAGCCATCGTGGGCCACAAAATTTCTCGTCGGCTGTGACATTAGAATGTAATACCTCTCTTTAGCCTTCTAGGCATAGAACCTAGGTTAACATTTCTCCACTAGTTGGAGAAATGTGGGCCTCCTCCTCCCCTTACAGCCCTCCTTCCCTCACTGAATGAGTCTTCTGCTGCAATTGCGACCTTTGCTACCGACCTAAACTCGCTTTTTAAACACATTTGCCACTGCAAATGATACTTCCTAACACATGATTCGCAGTTGTTCCTTGTGGGGTCCAAATTTTCCTGCCATTTCCAAGGATCTTGATGATAGTAACAGTTGTCGCAATGTTTGACTGATTCAAGGTGGTCGTCGTAGTAGTATTTATGTTTCAGAAATATTTAACAAGTGGTATATGGAACGCAGAGCCATCGTGGGCCACAAAATTTCTCGTCGGCTGTGACATTAGAATGTAATACCTGTCTTTAGCCTTCTAGGCATAGAACCTAGGTTATCATTTCTCCACTAGTTGGAGAAATGTGGGCCTCCTCCTCCCCTTACAGCCCTCCTTCCCTCACCGAATGAGTCTTCTGCTGCAATTGCGACCTTTGCTACCGACCTAAACTCGCTTTTTAAACACATTTGCCACTGCAAATGATACTTCCTAACACATGATTAGCAGTTGTTCCTTGTGGGGTCCAAATTTTCTTGTCATTTCCAAGGATCTTGATGATATTAACAGTTGTCGCAATGTTTGACTGATTCAAGGTGGTCGTCGTAGTAGTATTTATGTTTCAGAAATATTTAACAAGTGGTATATGGAACGCAGAGCCATCGTGAGCCACAAAATTTCTCGTCGGCTGTGACATTAGAATGTAATACCTCTCTTTAGCCTTCTAGGCATAGAACCTAGGTTAACATTTCTCCACTAGTTGGAGAAATGTGGGCCTCCTCCTCCCCTTACAGCCCTCCTTCCCTCACCGAATGAGCCTTCTGCTGCAATTGCGACCTTTGCTACCGACCTAAACTCGCTTTTTAACACATTTGCCACTGCAAATGGTACCTCCTAACACATGATTCGTAGTTGATCCTTGTGGGGTCCAAATTTTCCTGTTATTTCCAAGGATCTTGATGATATTAACAGTTGTCGCAATGTTTGACTGATTCAAGGTGGTCGTCGTAGTAGTATTTATGTTTCAGAAATATTTAACAAGTGGTATATGGAACGCAGAGCCATCGTGAGCCACAAAATTTCTCGTCGGCTGTGACATTAGAATGTAATACCTCTCTTTAGCCTTCTAGGCATAGAACCTAGGTTAACATTTCTCCACTAGTTGGAGAAATGTGGGCCTTCTCCTCCCCTTACAGCCCTCCTTCCCTCACCGAATGAGCCTTCTGCTGCAATTGCGACCTTTGCTACCGACCTAAACTCGCTTTTTAAACACATTTGCCACTGCAAATGACACTTCCTAACACATGATTCGAAGTTGATCCTTGTGGGGTCCAAATTTTCCTGTCATTTCCAAGGATCTTGATGATATTAACAGTTGTCGCAATGTTTGACTGGTTCAAGGTGGTCGTCGTAGTAGTATTTATGTTTCAGAAATATTTAACAAGTGGTATATGGAACGCAGAGCCATCGTGAGCCACAAAATTTCTCGTCGGCTGTGACATTAGAATGTAATACCTCTCTTTAGCCTTCTAGGCATAGAACCTAGGTTATCATTTCTCCACTAGTTGCAGAAATGTGGGCCTCCTCCTCCCCTTACAGCCCTCCTTCCCTCACCGAATGAGCCTTCTGCTGCAATTGCGACTTCTGCTACCGACCTAAACTCGCTTTTTAAACACATTTGCCACTGCAAATGATACTTCCTAACACATGATTCGCAGTTGTTCCTTGTGGGGTCCAAATTTTCCTGTCATTTCCAAGGATCTTGATGATATTAACAGTTGTCGCAATGTTTGACTGATTCAAGGTGGTCGTCGTAGTAGTATTTATGATTCAGAAATATTTAACAAGTGGTATATGGAACGCAGAGCCATCGTGGGCCACAAAATTTCTCGTCGGCTGTGACATTAGAATGTAATAACTCTCTTTAGCCTTCTAGGCATAGAACCTAGGTTAACATTTCTCCACTAGTTGTAGAAATGTGGGCCTCCTCCTCCCCTTACAGCCCTCCTTCCCTCACTAAATGAGTCTTCTGCTGCAATTGCGACCTTTGCTACCGACCTAAACTCGCATTTTAAACACATTTGCCACTGCAAATGATACTTCCTAACACATGATTCGCAGTTGTTCCTTGTGGGGTCCAAATTTTCCTGCCATTTCCAAGGATCTTGATGATATTAACAGTTGTCGCAATGTTTGACTGATTCAAGGTGGTCGTCGTAGTAGTATTTATGTTTCAGAAATATTTAACAAGTGGTATATGGAACGCAGAGCCATCGTGGGCCACAAAATTTCTCGTCGGCTGTGACATTAGAATGTAATACCTCTCTTTAGCCTTCTAGGCATAGAAACTAGGTTAACATTTCTCCACTAGTTGGAGAAATGTGGGCCTCCTCCCCCCCTTACAGCCCTTCTTCCCTCACCGAATGAGCCTTCTGCTTCAATTGCGACCTTTGCTACCGACCTAAACTCGCTTTTTAACACATTTGCCACTGCAAATGGTACCTCCTAACACATGATTCGTAGTTGATCCTTGTGGGGTCCAAATTTTCCTGTTATTTCCAAGGATCTTGATGATATTAACAGTTGTCGCAATGTTTGACTGATTCAAGGTGGTCGTCGTAGTAGTATTTATGTTTCAGAAATATTTAACAAGTGGTATATGGAACGCAGAGCCATCGTGAGCCACAAAATTTCTCGTCGGCTGTGACATTAGAATGTAATACCTCTCTTTAGCCTTCTAGGCATAGAACCTAGGTTAACATTTATCCACTAGTTGGAGAAATGTGGGCCTTCTCCTCCCCTTACAGCCCTCCTTCCCTCACCGAATGAGCCTTCTGCTGCAATTGCGACCTTTGCTACCGACCTAAACTCGCTTTTTAAACACATTTGCCACTGCAAATGATACTTCCTAACAAATGATTCGCAGTTTGTTCCTTGTGGGGTCCAAATTTTCCTGTCATTTCCAAGGATCTTGATGATATTAACAGTTGTCGCAATGTTTGACTGATTCAAGGTGGTCGTCGTAGTAGTATTTATGTTTCATAAATATTTAACAAGTGGTATATGGAACGCAGAGCCATCGTGGGCCACAAAATATCTCGTCGGCTGTGACATTAGAATGTAATACCTCTCTTTAGCCTTTTAGGCATAGAACCTAGGTTAACATTTCTCCACTAGTTGGAGAAATGTGGGCCTCCTCCTTCCCTTACAGCCCTCCTTCCCTCACCGAATGAGCCTTCTGCCGCAATTGCGACCTTTGCTACCGACCTAAACTCGCAATGTAAACACATTTGCCACTGCAAATGATACTTCCTAACACATGATTCGCAGTTGTTCCTTGTGGGGTCCAAATTTTCCTGTCATTTCCAAGGATCTTGATGATATTAACAGTTGTCGCAATGTTTGACTGATTCAAGGTGGTCGTCGTAGTAGTATTTATGATTCAGAAATATTTAACAAGTGGTATATGGAACGCAGAGCCATCGTGGGCCACAAAATTTCTCGTCGGCTGTGACATTAGAATGTAATAACTCTCTTTAGCCTTCTAGGCATAGAACCTAGGTTAACATTTCTCCACTAGTTGGAGAAATGTGGGCCTCCTCCTCCCCATACAGCCCTCCTTCCCTCACTAAATGAGTCTTCTGCTGCAATTGCGACCTTTGCTACCGACCTAAACTCGCATTTTAAACACATTTGCCACTGCAAATGATACTTCCTAACACATGATTCGCAGTTGTTCCTTGTGGGGTCCAAATTTTCCTGCCATTTCCAAGGATCTTGATGATATTAACAGTTGTCGCAATGTTTGACTGAATCAAGGTGGTCGTCGTAGTACAATTTATGTTTCAGAAATATTTAACAAGTGGTATATGGAACGCAGACCATCGTGGGCCACAAAATTTCTCGTCGGCTGTGACATTAGAATGTAATACCTCTCTTTAGCCTTTTAGGCATAGAACCTAGGTTAACAGTTCTCCACTAGTTGGAGAAATGAGGGCCTCCTCCTCCCCTTACAGCCCTACTTCCCTCACCGAATGAGCCTTCTGCTGCAATTGCGACCTTTGCTACCGACCTAAACTCGCTTTTTAAACACATTTGCCACTGCAAATGATACTTCCTAACACATGATTCGCAGTTGTTCCTTGTGGGGTCCAAATTTTCCTGCCATTTCCAAGGATCTTGATGATATTAACAGTTGTCGCAATGTTTGACTGATTCAAGGTGGTCGTCGTAGTAGTATTTATGTTTCAGAACTATTTAACAAGTGGTATATGGAACGCAGAGCCATCGTGGGCCACAAAATTTCTCGTCGGCTGTGACATTAGAATGTAATACCTCTCTTTAGCCTTCTAGGCATAGAACCTAGGTTAACATTTCTCCACTAGTTGGAGAAATGTGGGCCTCCTCCTCCCCTTACAGCCCTCCTTCCCTCACCGAATGAGTCTTCTGCTGCAATTGCGACCTTTGCTACCGACCTAAACTCGCTTTTTAAACACATTTGCCACTGCAAATGATACTTCCTAACACATGATTAGCAGTTGTTCCTTGTGGGGTCCAAATTTTCTTGTCATTTCCAAGGATCTTGATGATATTAACAGTTGTCGCAATGTTTGACTGATTCAAGGTGGTCGTCGTAGTAGTATTTATGTTTCAGAAATATTTAACAAGTGGTATATGGAACGCAGAACCATCGTGGGCCACAAAATTTCTCGTCGGCTGTGACATTAGAATGTAATACCTCTCTTTAGCCTTCTGGGCATAGAACCTAGGTTAACATTTCTCCACTAGTTGGAGAAATGTGGGCCTCCTCCTCCCCTTACAGCCCTCCTTCCCTCACCGAATGAGTCTTCTGCTGCAATTGCGACGTTTGCTACCGACCTAAACTCGCTTTTTAAACACATTTGCCACTGCAAATGATACTTCCTAACACATGATTCGCAGTTGTTCCTTGTGGGGTCCAAATTTTCCTGGCATTTCCAAGGATCTTGATGATAGTAACAGTTGTCGCAATGTTTGACTGATTCAAGGTGGTCGTCGTAGTAGTATTTATGTTTCAGAAATATTTAACAAGTGGTATATGGAACGCAGAGCCATCGTGGGCCACAAAATTTCTCGTCGGCTGTGACATTAGAATGTAATACCTCTCTTTAGCCTTCTAGGCATAGAACCTAGGTTAACATTTCTCCACTAGTTGGAGAAATGTGGGCCTCCTCCTCCCCTTACAGCCCTCCTTCCCTCACCGAATGAGCCTTCTGCTGCAATTGCGACCTTTGCTACCGACCTAAACTCGCAATTTAAACACATTTGCCACTGCAAATGATACTTCCTAACACATGATTCGCAGTTGTTCCTTGTGGGGTCCAAATTCTCCTGTCATTTCCAAGGATCTTGATGATATTAACAGTTGTCGCAATGTTTGACTGATTCAAGGTGGTCGTCGTAGTAGTATTTATGTTTCAGAAATATTTAACAAGTGGTATATGGAACGCAGAGCCATCGTGGGCCACAAAATTTCTCGTCGGCTGTGACATTAGAATGTAATACCTCTCTTTAGCCTTCTAGGCATAGAACCTAGGTTAACATTTCTCCACTAGTTGGAGAAATGTGGGCCTCCTCCTCCCCTTACAGCCCTCCTTCCCTCACCGAATGAGCCTTCTGCTGCAATTGCGACCTTTGCTACCGACCTAAACTCGCTTTTTAAACACATTTGCCACTGCAAATGATACTTCCTACCACATGATTCGCAGTTGTTCCTTGTGGGGTCCAAATTTTCCGGTCATTTCCAAGGATCTTGATGATATTAACAGTTGTCGCAATGTTTGACTGATTCAAGGTGGTCGTCGTAGTAGTATTTATGTTTCAGAAATATTTAACAAGTGGTGTATGGAACGCAGAGCCATCGTGGGCCACAAAATTTCTCGTCGGCTGTGACATTAGAATGTAATACCTCTCTTTAGCCTTTTAGGCATAGAACCTAGGTTAACATTTCTCCACTAGTTGGAGAAATGTGGGCCTCCTCCTCCCCTTACAGCCCTACTTCCCTCACCGAATGAGCCTTCTGCTGCAATTGCGACCTTTGCTACCGACCAAAACTCGCTTTTTAAACACATTTGCCACTGCAAATGATACCTCCTAACACATGATTCGTAGTTGATCCTTGTGGGGTCCAAATTTTCCTGTCATTTCCAAGGATCTTGATGATATTAACAGTTGTCGCAATGTTTGACTGATTCAAGGTGGTCGTCGTAGTAGTATTTATGTTTCAGAAATATTTAACAAGTTGTATATGGAACGCAGAGCCATCGTGGGCCACAAAATTTCTCGTCGGCTGTGACATTAGAATGTAATACCTCTCTTTAGCCTTCTAGGCATAGAACCTAGGTTAACATTTCTCCACTAGTTGGAGAAATGTGGGCCTCCTCCTCCCCTTACAGCCCTCCTTCCCTCACCGAATGATCCTTCTGCTGCAATTGCGACCTTTGCTACCGACCTAAACTCGCTTTTTAAACACACTTGCCACTGCAAATGATACTTCCTAACACATGATTCGCAGTTGTTCCTTGTGGGGTCCAAATTTTCCTGTCATTTCCAAGGATCTTGATGATATTAACAGTTGTCGCAATGTTTGACTGATTCAAGGTGGTCGTCGTAGTAGTATTTATGTTTCAGAAATATTTAACAAGTGGTATATGGAACGCAGAGCCATCGTGGGCCACAAAATTTCTCGTCGGCTGTGACATTAGAATGTAATACCTCTCTTTAGCCTTCTAGGCATAGAACCTAGGTTAACATTTCTCCACTAGTTGGAGAAATGTGGGTCTCCTCCTCCCCTTACAGCCCTCCTTCCCTCACCGAATGAGTATTCTGCTCCAATTGCGACCTTTGCTACCGACCTAAACTCGGTTTTTAAACACACTTGCCACTGCAAATGATACTTCCTAACACATGATTCGCAGTTGTTCCTTGTGGGGTCCAAATTTTCCTGCCATTTCCAAGGATCTTGATGATAGTAACAGTTGTCGCAATGTTTGACTGATTCAAGGTGGTCGTCGTAGTAGTATTTATGTTTCAGAAATATTTAACAAGTGGTATATGGAACGCACAGTCATCGTGGGCCACAAAATTTCTCGTCGGCTGTGACATTAGAATGTAATACCTCTCTTTAGCCTTCTAGGCATAGAACCTAGGTTATCATTTCTCCACTAGTTGGAGAAATGTGGGCCTCCTCCTCCCCTTACAGCCCTCCTCCCCTCACCGAATGAGTCTTCTGCTGCAATTGCGACCTTTGCTACCGACCTAAACTCGCTTTTTAAACACATTTGCCACTGCAAATGATACTTCCTAACACATGATTCGCAGTTGTTCCTTGTGGGGTCCAAATTTTCTTGTCATTTCCAAGGATCTTGATGATATTAACAGTTGTCGCAATGTTTGACTGATTCAAGGTGGTCGTCGTAGTAGTATTTATGTTTCAGAAATATTTAACAAGTGGTATATGGAACGCAGAGCCATCGTGGGCCACAAAATTTCTCGTCGGCTGTGACATTAGAATGTAATACCTCTCTTTAGCCTTCTAGGCATAGAACCTAGGTTAACATTTCTCCACTAGTTGGAGAAATGTGGGCCTCCTCCTCCCCTTACAGCCCTCCTTCCCTCGCCGAATGAGCCTTCTGCTGCAATTGCGACCTTTGCTACCGACCTAAATTCGCTTTTTAAACACACTTGCCACTGCAAATGATACTTCCTAACACATGATTCGCAGTTGTTCCTTGTGGGGTCCAAATTTTCCTGCCATTTCCAAGGATCTTGATGATAGTAACAGTTGTCGCAATGTTTGACTGATTCAAGGTGGTCGTCGTAGTAGTATTTATGTTTCAGAAATATTTAACAAGTGGTATATGGAACGCAGAGCCATCGTGGGCCACAAAATTTCTCGTCGGCTGTGACATTAGAATGTAATACCTCTCTTTAGCCTTCTAGGCATAGAACCTAGGTTAACATTTCTCCACTAGTTGGAGAAATGTGGGCCTCCTCCTCCCCTTACAGCCCTCCTTCCCTCACCGAATGAGTCTTCTGCTGCAATTGCGACCTTTGCTACCGACCTAAACTCGCTTTTTAAACACACTTGCCACTGCAAATGATACTTCTTAACACATGATTCGCAGTTGTTCCTTGTGGGGTCCAAATGTTCCTGTCATTTCCAAGGATCTTGATGATATTAACAGTTGTCGCAATGTTTGACTGATTCAAGGTGGTCGTCGTAGTAGTATTTATGTTTCAGAAATATTTAACAAGTGGTATATGGAACGCAGAGCCATCGTGGGCCACAAAATTTCTCGTCGGCTGTGACATTAGAATGTAATACCTCTCTTTAGCCTTTTAGGCATAGAACCTAGGTTAACATTTCTCCACTAGTTGGAGAAATGTGGGCCTCCTCCTCCCCTTACAGCCCTTCTTCCCTCACCGAATGAGCCTTCTGCTGCAATTGCGACCTTTGCTACCGACCTAAACTCGCTTTTTAACACATTTGCCACTGCAAATGGTACATCCTAACACATGATTCGTAGTTGATCCTTGTGGGGTCCAAATTTTCCTGTTATTTCCAAGGATCTTGATGATATTAACAGTTGTCGCAATGTTTGACTGATTCAAGGTGGTCGTGGTAGTAGTATTTATGTTTCAGAAATATTTAACAAGTGGTATATGGAACGCAGAGCCATCGTGAGCCACAAAATTTCTCGTCGGCTGTGACATTAGAATGTAATACCTCTCTTTAGCCTTCTAGGCATAGAACATAGGTTAACATTTCTCCACTAGTTGGAGAAATGTGGGCCTTCTCCTCCCCTTACAGCCCTCCTTCCCTCACCGAATGAGCCTTCTGCTGCAATTGCGACCTTTGCTACCGACCTAAACTCGCTTTTTAGACACATTTGCCACTCAAATGATACTTCCTAACACATGATTCGCAGTTTGTTCCTTGTGGGGTCCAAATTTCCCTGTCATTTCCAAGGATCTTGATGATAGTAACAGTTGTCGCAATGTTTGACTGATTCAAGGTGGTCGTCGTAGTAGTATTTATGTTTCAGAAATATTTAACAAGTGGTATATGGAACGCAGAGCCATCGTGGGCCACAAAATATCTCGTCGGCTGTGACATTAGAATGTAATACCTCTCTTTAGCCTTCTAGGCATAGAACCTAGGTTAACATTTCTCCACTAGTTGGAGAAATGTGGGCCTCCTCCTCCCCTTACAGCCCTCCTTCCCTCACCGAATGAGCCTTCTGCTGCAATTGCGACCTTTGCTACCGACCTAAACTCGCAATTTAAACACATTTACCACTGCAAATGATACTTCCTAACACATGATTCGCAGTTGTTCCTTGTGGTGTCCAAATTTTCCTGTCATTTCCAAGGATCTTGATGATATTAACAGTTGTCGCAATGTTTGACTGATTCAAGGTGGTCGTCGTAGTAGTATTTATGTTTCAGAAATATTTAACAAGTGGTATATGGAACGCAGAGCCATCGTGGGCCACAAAATTTCTCGTCGGCTGTGACATTAGAATGTAATACCTCTCTTTAGCCTTCTAGGCATAGAACCTAGGTTATCATTTCTCCACTAGTTGGAGAAATGTGGGCCTCCTCCTCCCCTTACAGCCCTCCTTCCCTCACCGAATGAGCCTTCTGCTGCAATTGCGACGTTTGCTACCGACCTAAACTCGCTTTTTAAACACATTTGCCACTGCAAATGATACCTCCTAACACATGATTCGTAGTTGATCCTTGTGGGGTCCAAATTTTCCTGTCATTTCCAAGGATCTTGATGATATTAACAGTTGTCGCAATGTTTGACTGATTCAAGGTGGTCGTCGTAGTAGTATTTATGTTTCAGAAATATTTAACAAGTTGTATATGGAACGCAGAGCCATCGTGGGCCACAAAATTTCTCGTCGGCTGTGGCATTAGAATGTAATACCTCTCTTTAGCCTTCTAGGCATAGAACCTAGGTTAACATTTCTCCACTAGTTGGAGAAATGTGGGCCTCCTCCTCCCCTTACAGCCCTCCTTCCCTCACCGAATGATCCTTCTGCTGCAATTGCGACCTTTGCTACCGACCTAAACTCGCTTTTTAAACACACTTGCCACTGCAAATGATCCGTCCTAACACATGATTCGCAGTAGTTCCTTGTGGGGTCCAAATTTTCCTGTCATTTCCAAGGATCTTGATGATATTAACAGTTGTCGCAAAGTTTGACTGATTCAAGGTGGTCGTCGTAGTAGTATTTATGTTTCAGAAATATTTAACAAGTGGTATATGGAACGCAGAGCCATCGTGGGCCACAAAATTTCTCGTCGGCTGTGACATTAGAATGTAATACCTCTCTTTAGCCTTCTAGGCATAGAACCTAGGTTAACATTTCTCCACTAGTTGGAGAAATGTGGGTCTCCTCCTCCCCTTACAGCCCTCCTTCCCTCACCGAATGAGTCTTCTGCTCCAATTGCGACCTTTGCTACCGACCTAAACTCGCTTTTTAAACACACTTGCCACTGCAAATGATACTTCCTAACACATGATTCGCAGTTGTTCCTTGTGGGGTCCAAATTTTCCTGCCATTTCCAAGGATCTTGATGATATTAACAGTTGTCGCAATGTTTGACTGATTCAATGTGGTCGTAGTAGTAGTATTTATGTTTCAGAAATATTTAACAAGTGGTATATGGAACGCAGAGCCATGGTGGGCCACAAAATTTCTCGTCGGCTGTGACATTAGAGTGTAATACCTCTCTTTAGCCTTTTAGGCATAGAACCTAGGTTATCATTTCTCCACTAGTTGGAGAAATGTGGGCCTCCTCCTCCCCTTACAGCCCTCCATCCCTCACCGAATGAGTCTTCTGCTGCAATTGCGACCTTTGCTACCGACCTAAACTCGCTTTTTAAACATATTTGCCACTGCAAATGATACTTCCTAACACATGATTAGCAGTTGTTCCTTGTGGGGTCCAAATTTTCTTGTCATTTCCAAGGATCTTGATGATATTAACAGTTGTCGCAATGTTTGACTGATTCAAGGTGGTCGTCGTAGTAGTATTTATGTTTCAGAAATATTAGCAAGTGGTATATGGAACGCAGAGCCATCGTGGGCCACAAAATTTCTCGTCGGCTGTGACATTAGAATGTAATACCTCTCTTTAGCCTTCTAGGCATAGAACCTAGGTTATCATTTCTCCACTAGTTGGAGAAATGTGGGCCTCCTCCTCCCCTTACAGCCCTCCTTCCCTCACCGAATGAGTCTTCTGCTGCAATTGCGACCTTTGCTACCGACCTAAACTCGCTTTTTAAACATATTTGCCACTGCAAATGATACTTCCTAACACGTGATTAGCAGTTGTTCCTTGTGGGGTCCAAATTTTCTTGTCATTTCCAAGGATCTTGATGATATTAACAGTTGTCGCAATGTTTGACTGATTCAAGGTGGTCGTCGTAGTAGTATTTATGTTTCAGAAATATTTAACAAGTGGTATATGGAACGCAGAGCCATCGTGGGCCACAAAATTTCTCGTCGGCTGTGACATTAGAATGTAATACCTCTCTTTAGCCTTCTAGGCATAGAACCTAGGTTAACATTTCTCCACTAGTTGGAGAAATGTGGGCCCCCTCCTCCCCTTACAGCCCTCCTTCCCTCACCGAATGAGTCTTCTGCTGCAATTGCGACCTTTGCTACCGACCTAAACTCGCTTTTTAAACACATTTGCCACTGCAAATGATACTTCCTAACACATGATTCGCTGTTGTTCCTTGTGGGGTCCAAATTTTCCTGCCATTTCCAAGGATCTTGATGATAGTAACAGTTGTCGCAATGTTTGACTGATTCAAGGTGGTCGTCGTAGTAGTATTTATGTTTCAGAAATATTTAACAAGTGGTATATGGAACGCAGAGCCATCGTGGGCCACAAAATTTCTCGTCGGCTGTGACATTAGAATGTAATACCTCTCTTTAGCCTTCTAGGCATAGAACCTAGGTTAACATTTCTCCACTAGTTGGAGAAATGTGGGCCTCCTCCTCCCCTTACAGCCCTCCTTCCCTCACTGAATGAGTCTTCTGCTGCAATTGCGACCTTTGCTACCGACCTAAACTCGCTTTTTAAACACATTTGCCACTGCAAATGATACTTCCTAACACATGATTCGCAGTTGTTCCTTGTGGGGTCCAAATTTTCCTGCCATTTCCAAGGATCTTGATGATAGTAACAGTTGTCGCAATGTTTGACTGATTCAAGGTGGTCGTCGTAGTAGTATTTATGTTTCAGAAATATTTAACAAGTGGTATATGGAACGCAGAGCCATCGTGGGCCACAAAATTTCTCGTCGGCTGTGACATTAGAATGTAATACCTGTCTTTAGCCTTCTAGGCATAGAACCTAGGTTATCATTTCTCCACTAGTTGGAGAAATGTGGGCCTCCTCCTCCCCTTACAGCCCTCCTTCCCTCACCGAATGAGTCTTCTGCTGCAATTGCGACCTTTGCTACCGACCTAAACTCGCTTTTTAAACACATTTGCCACTGCAAATGATACTTCCTAACACATGATTAGCAGTTGTTCCTTGTGGGGTCCAAATTTTCTTGTCATTTCCAAGGATCTTGATGATATTAACAGTTGTCGCAATGTTTGACTGATTCAAGGTGGTCGTCGTAGTAGTATTTATGTTTCAGAAATATTTAACAAGTGGTATATGGAACGCAGAGCCATCGTGAGCCACAAAATTTCTCGTCGGCTGTGACATTAGAATGTAATACCTCTCTTTAGCCTTCTAGGCATAGAACCTAGGTTAACATTTCTCCACTAGTTGGAGAAATGTGGGCCTCCTCCTCCCCTTACAGCCCTCCTTCCCTTACCGAATGAGTCTTCTGCTGCAATTGCGACCTTTGCTACCGACCTAAACTCGCTTTTTAAACACATTTGCCACTGCAAATGATACTTCCTAACACATGATTAGCAGTTGTTCCTTGTGGGGTCCAAATTTTCTTGTCATTTCCAAGGATCTTGATGATATTAACAGTTGTCGCAATGTTTGACTGATTCAAGGTGGTCGTCGTAGTAGTATTCATGATTCTGAAATATTTAACAAGTGGTATATGGAACGCAGAGCCATCGTGGGCCACAAAATTTCTCGTCGGCTGTGACATTAGAATGTAATACCTCTCTTTAGCCTTCTAGGCATAGAACCTAGGTTAACATTTCTCCACTAGTTGGAGAAATGTGGGCCTCCTCCTCCCCTTACAGCCCTCCTTCCCTCACCGAATGAGCCTTCTGCTGCAATTGCGACCTTTGCTACCGACCTAAACTAGCTTTTTAAACACACTTGCCACTGCAAATGATACTTCCTAACACATGATTCGCAGTTGTTCCTTGTGGGGTCCAAATTTTCTTGTCATTTCCAAGGATCTTGATGATAGTAACAGTTGTCGCAATGTTTGACTGATTCAAGGTGGTCGTCGTAGTAGTATTTATGTTTCAGAAATATTTAACAAGTGGTATATGGAACGCAGAGCCATCGTGGGCCACAAAATTTCTCGTCGGCTGTGACATTAGAATGTAATACCTCTCTTTAGCCTTCTAGGCATAGAACCTAGGTTATCATTTCTCCACTAGTTGGAGAAATGTGTGCCTCCTCCTCCCCTTACAGCCCTCCTTCCCTCACCGAATGAGTCTTCTGCTGCAATTGCGACCTTTGCTACCGACCTAAACTCGCTTTTTAAACACACTTGCCACTGCAAATGATACTTCCTAACACATGATTCGCAGTTGTTCCTTGTGGGGTCCAAATTTTCCTGTCATTTCCAAGGATCTTGATGATATTAACAGTTGTCGCAATGTTTGACTGATTCAAGGTGGTCGTCGTAGTAGTATTTATGTTTCAGAAATATTTAACAAGTGGTATATGGAACGCAGAGCCATCGTGGGCCACAAAATTTCTCGTCGGCTGTGACATTAGAATGTAATACCTCTCTTTAGCCTTCTAGGCATAGAACCTAGGTTAACATTTCTCCACTAGTTGGAGAAATGTGGGCCTCCTCCTCCCCTTACAGCCCTCCTTCCCTCAACGAATGAGTCTTCTGCTGCAATTGCGACCTTTGCTACCGACCTAAACTCGCTTTTTAAACACATTTGCCACTGCAAATGATACTTCCTAACACATGATTAGCTGTTGTTCCTTGTGGGGTCCAAATTTTCTTGTCATTTCCAAGGATCTTGATGATATTAACAGTTGTCGCAATGTTTGACTGATTCAAGGTGGTCGTCGTAGTAGTATTTATGTTTCAGAAATATTTAACAAGTGGTATATGGAACGCAGAGCCATCGTGGGCCACAAAATTTCTCGTCGGCTGTGACATTAGAATGTAATACCTCTCTTTAGCCTTCTAGGCATAGAACCTAGGTTAACATTTCTCCACTAGTTGGAGAAATGTGGGCCTCCTCCTCCCCTTACAGCCCTCCTTCCCTCACCGAATGAGTCTTCTGCTGCAATTGCGACCTTTGCTACCGACCTAAACTCGCTTTTTAAACACACTTGCCACTGCAAATGATACTTCCTAACACATGATTCGCAGTTGTTCCTTGTGGGGTCCAAATTTTCCTGTCATTTCCAAGGATCTTGATGATATTAACAGTTGTCGCAATGTTTGACTGATTCAAGGTGGTCGTCGTAGTAGTATTTATGTTTCAGAAATATTTAACAAGTGGTATATGGAACGCAGAGCCATCGTGGGCCACAAAATTTCTCGTCGGCCGTGACATTAGAATGTAATACCTCTCTTTAGCCTTCTAGGCATAGAACCTAGGTTAACATTTCTCCACTAGTTGGAGAAATGTGGGCCTCCTCCTCCCCTTACAGCCCTCCTTCCCTCACCGAATGAGTCTTCTGCTGCAATTGCGACCTTTGCTACCGACCTAAACTCGCTTTTTAAACACATTTGCCACTGCAAATGATACTTCCTAACACATGATTCGCAGTTGTTCCTTGTGGGGTCCAAATTTTCTTGTCATTTCCAAGGATCTTGATGATATTAACAGTTGTCGCAATGTTTGACTGATTCAAGGTGGTCGTCGTAGTAGTATTTATGTTTCAGAAATATTTAACAAGTGGTATATGGAACGCAGAGCCATCGTGGGCCACAAAATTTCTCGTCGTCTGTGACATTAGAATGTAATACCTCTCTTTAGCCTTCTAGGCATAGAACCTAGGTTATCATTTCTCCACTAGTTGGAGAAATGTGGGCCTCCTCCTCCCCTTACAGCCCTCCTTCCCTCACCGAATGAGTCTTCTGCTGCAATTGCGACCTTTGCTACCGACCTAAACTCGCTTTTTAAACACATTTGCCACTGCAAATGATACTTCCTAACACATGATTCGCAGTTGTTCCTTGTGGGGTCCAAATTTTCTTGTCATTTCCAAGGATCTTGATGATATTAACAGTTGTCGCAATGTTTGACTGATTCAAGGTGGTCGTCGTAGTAGTATTTATGTTTCAGAAATATTTAACAAGTGGTATATGGAACGCAGAGCCATCGTGGGCCACAAAATTTCTCGTCGGCTGTGACATTAGAATGTAATACCTCTCTTTAGCCTTCTAGGCATAGAACCTAGGTTAACATTTCTCCACTAGTTGGAGAAATGTGGGCCTCCTCCTCCCCTTACAGCCCTCCTTCCCTCACCGAATGAGTCTTCTGCTGCAATTGCGACCTTTGCTACCGACCTAAACTCGCTTTTTAAACACACTTGCCACTGCAAATGATACTTCCTAACACATGATTCGCAGTTGTTCCTTGTGGGGTCCAAATTTTCCTGTCATTTCCAAGGATCTTGATGATATTAACAGTTGTCGCAATGTTTGACTGATTCAAGGTGGTCGTCGTAGTAGTATTTATGTTTCAGAAATATTTAACAAGTGGTATATGGAACGCAGAGCCATCGTGGGCCACAAAATTTCTCGTCGGCCGTGACATTAGAATGTAATACCTCTCTTTAGCCTTCTAGGCATAGAACCTAGGTTAACATTTCTCCACTAGTTGGAGAAATGTGGGCCTCCTCCTCCCCTTACAGCCCTCCTTCCCTCACCGAATGAGTCTTCTGCTGCAATTGCGACCTTTGCTACCGACCTAAACTCGCTTTTTAAACACATTTGCCACTGCAAATGATACTTCCTAACACATGATTCGCAGTTGTTCCTTGTGGGGTCCAAATTTTCTTGTCATTTCCAAGGATCTTGATGATATTAACAGTTGTCGCAATGTTTGACTGATTCAAGGTGGTCGTCGTAGTAGTATTTATGTTTCAGAAATATTTAACAAGTGGTATATGGAACGCAGAGCCATCGTGGGCCACAAAATTTCTCGTCGGCTGTGACATTAGAATGTAATACCTCTCTTTAGCCTTCTAGGCATAGAACCTAGGTTATCATTTCTCCACTAGTTGGAGAAATGTGGGCCTCCTCCTCCCCTTACAGCCCTCCATCCCTCACCGAATGAGTCTTCTGCTGCAATTGCGACCTTTGCTACCGACCTAAACTCGCTTTTTAAACACACTTGCCACTGCAAATGATACTTCCTAACACATGATTCGCAGTTGTTCCTTGTTTGGTCCAAATTTTCCTGTCATTTCCAAGGATCTTGATGATATTAACAGTTGTCGCAATGTTTGACTGATTCAAGGTGGTCGTCGTAGTAGTATTTATGTTTCAGAAATATTTAACAAGTGGTATATGGAACGCAGAGCCATCGTGGGCCACAAAATTTCTCGTCGTCTGTGACATTAGAATGTAATACCTCTCTTTAGCCTTCTAGGCATAGAACCTAGGTTAACATTTCTCCACTAGTTGGAGAAATGTGGGCCTCCTCCTCCCCTTACAGCCCTGCTTCCCTCACCGAATGAGTCTTCTGCTGCAATTGCGACCTTTGCTACCGACCTAAACTCGCTTTTTAAACACACTTGCCACTGCAAATGATACTTCCTAACACATGATTCGCAGTTGTTCCTTGTGGGGTCCAAATTTTCCTGTCATTTCCAAGGATCTTGATGATATTAACAGTTGTCGCAATGTTTGACTGATTCAAGGTGGTCGTCGTAGTAGTATTTATGTTTCAGAAATATTTAACAAGTGGTATATGGAACGCAGAGCCATCGTGGGCCACAAAATTTCTCGTCGGCTGTGACATTAGAAAGTAATACCTCTCTTTAGCCTTCTAGGCATAGAACCTAGGTTAACATTTCTCCACTAGTTGGAGAAATGTGGGCCTCCTCCTCCCCTTACAGCCCTCCTTCCCTCACCGAATGAGCCTTCTGCTGCAATTGCGACCTTTGCTACCGACCTAAACTCGCTTTTTAAACACACTTGCCACTGCAAATGATACTTCCTAACACATGATTCGCAGTTGTTCCTTGTGGGGTCCAAATTTTCCTGTCATTACCAAGGATCTTGATGATATTAACAGTTGTCGCAATGTTTGACTGATTCAAGGTGGTCGTCGTAGTAGTACATCTACATCTACATCTATACTCCGCGAGCCACCTTACGGTGTGTGGCGGAGGGTACTTATTGTACCACTATCTGATCCCCCCTTCCCTGTTCCATTCACGAATTGTGCGTGGGAAGAACGACTGCTTGTAAGTCTCCGTATTTGCTCTAATTTCTCGGATCTTTTCGTTGTGATCATTACGCGAGATATATGTGGGCGGTAGTAATATGTTGCCCATCTCTTCCCGGAATGTGCTCTCTCGTAATTTCGATAATAAACCTCTCCGTATTGCGTAACGCCTTTCTTGAAGTGTCCGCCACTGGAGCTTGTTCAGCATCTCCGTAACGCTCTCGCGCTGACTAAATGTCCCCATGACGAATCGCGCTGCTTTTCGCTGGATCATGTCTATCTCTTCTATTAATCCAACCTGGTAAGGGTCCCATACTGATGAGCAATACTCAAGAATCGGACGAACAAGCGTTTTGTAAGCTACTTCTTTCGTCGATGAGTCACATTTTCTTAGAATTCTTCCTATGAATCTCAACCTGGCGCCTGTTTTTCCCACTATTTGTTTTATGTGATCATTCCACTTCAGATCGCTCCGGATAGTAACTCCTAAGTATTTTACGGTCGTTACCGCTTCCAATGATTTACCACCTATGGCATAATCGTACTGGAATGGATTTCTGCCCCTAAGTATGCGCATTATATTACATTTATCTACGTTTAGGGAAAGCTGCCAGCTGTCGCACCATGCATTAATCCTCTGCAGGTCTTCCTGGAGTACGTACGAGTCTTCTGATGTTGCTACTTCCTTGTAGACAACCGTGTCATCTGCAAATAGCCTCACGGAGCTAGTATTTATGTTTCAGAAATATTTAACAAGTGGTATATGGAACGCAGAGCCATCGTGGGCCACAAAATTTCTCGTCGGCTGTGACATTAGAATGTAATACCTCTCTTTAGCCTTCTAGGCATAGAACCTAGGTTAACATTTCTCCACTAGTTGGAGAAATGTGGGCCTCCTCCTCCCCTTACAGCCCTCCTTCCCTCACCGAATGAGCCTTCTGCTGCAATTGCGACCTTTGCTACCGACCTAAACTCGCTTTTTAAACACATTTGCCACTGCAAATGATACTTCCTAACACATGATTCGCAGTTGATCCTTGTGGGGTCTAAATTTTCCTGTCATTTCCAAGGATCTTGATGATATTAACAGTTGTCGCAATGTTTGACTGATTCAAGGTGGTCGTCGTAGTAGTATTTATGTTTCAGAAATATTTAACAAGTGGTATATGGAACGCAGAGCCATCGTGGGCCACAAAATTTCTCGTCGGCTGTGACATTAGAATGTAATACCTCTCTTTAGCCTTCTAGGCATAGAACCTAGGTTAACATTTCTCCACTAGTTGGCGAAATGTGGGCCTCCTCCTCCCCTTTCAGCCCTCCTTCCCTCACCGAATGAGCCTCCTGCTGCAATTGCGACCTTTGCTACCGACATAAACTCGCTTTTTAAACACATTTGCCACTGCAAATGATACTTCCTAACACATGATTCGCAGTTGCTCCTTGTGGGGTCCAAATTTTCCTGTCATTTCCAAGGATCTTGATGATATTAACAGTTGTCGCAATGTTTGACTGATTCAAGGTGGTCGTCGGAGTAGTATTTATGTTTCAGAAATATTTAACAAGTGGTATATGGAACGCAGAGCCATCGTGGGCCACAAAATTTCTCGTCGGCTGTGACATTAGAATGTAATACCTCTCTTTAGCCTTCTAGGCATAGAACCTAGGTTAACATTCCTCCACTAGTTGGAGAAATGTGGGCCTCCTCCTCCCCTTACAGCCCTCCTTCCCTCGCGAATGAGTCTTTGCTGCAATTGCGACCTTTGCTACCGACCTAAACTCGCTTTTTAAACACATTTGCCACTGCAAATGATACTTCCTAACACATGATTCGCAGTTGTTCCTTGTGGGGTCCAAATTTTCCTGCCATTTCCAAGGATGTTGATGATATTAACAGTTGTCGCAATGTTTGACTGATTCAAGGTGGTCGTCGTAGTAGTATTTATGTTTCAGAAATATTTAACAAGTGGTATATGGACCGCAGAGCCATCGTGGGCCACAAAATTTCTCGTTGGCTGTGACATTATAATGTAATACCTCTCTTTAGCCTTCTAGGCATAGAACCTAGGTGGAGAAATGTGGGCCTACTCCTCCCCTTACAGCCCTCCTTCCCTCACCGAATTAGCCTTCTGCTGCAATTGCGCCCTTTGCTACCGACCTAAACTCGCTTTTTAAACACATTCGCCACTGCAAATGATACTTCCTAACACATGATTCGCAGTGGTTCCTTGTGGGGTCCAATTTTTCCTGTCATTTCCAAGGATCCTGATGATATTAACAGTTGTCGCAATGTTTGACTGATTCAAGGTGGTCGTCGTAGTTGTATTTATGTTTCAGAAATATTTAACAAGTGGTATATGGAACGCAGAGCCATCGTGGGCCACAAAATTTCTCGTCGGCTGTGACATTAGAATGTAATACCTCTCTTTAGCCTTCTAGGCATAGAACCTAAGTTAACATTTCTCCACTAGTTGGAGAAATGTGGGCCTCCTCCTCCCCTTACAGTCCTCCTTCCTTCACCGAATGATACTTCTGCTGCAATTGCGACCTTTGCTACCGACCTAAACTCGCTTTTTAAACACATTTGCCACTGCAATTGATACTTGCTAACACATGATACGCAGTTGTTCCTTGTGGGGTCCAAATTTCCTGACATTTCCAAGGATCTTGATGATATTAACAGTTGTCGCAATGTTTGACTGATTCAAGGTGGTCGTCGTAGTAGTATTTATGTTTCAGAAATATTTAACAAGTGGTATATGGAACGCAGAGCCATCGTGGGCCACAAAATTTCTCGTCGGCTGTGACATTAGAATGTAATACCTCTCTTTAGCCTTCTAGGCATAGAACCTAGGTTAACATTTCTCCACTAGTTGGCGAAATGTGGGTCTCCTCCTCCCCTTTCAGCCCTCCTTCCCTCACCGAATGAGCCTCCTGCTGCAATTGCGACCTTTGCTACCGACATAAACTCGCTTTTTAAACACATTTGCCACTGCAAATGATACTTCCTAACACATGATTCGCAGTTGTTCCTTGTGGGGTCCAAATTTTCCTGTCATTTCCAAGGATCTTGATGATATTAACAGTTGTCGCAATGTTTGACTGATTCAAGGTGGTCGTCGGAGTAGTATTTATGTTTCAGAAATATTTAACAAGTGGTATATGGAACGCAGAGCCATCGTGGGCCACAAAATTTCTCGTCGGCTGTGACATTAGAATGTAATACCTCTCTTTAGCATTCTAGGCATAGAACCTAGGTTAACATTTCTCCACTAGTTGGAGAAATGTGGGCCTCCTCCTCCCCTTACAGCCCTCCTTCCCTCACCGAATGAGCCTTCTGCTGCAATTGCGACCTTTGCTACCGACCTAAACTCGCTTTTTAAACACATTTGCCACTGCTAATGATACTTCCTAACACATGATTCGCAGTTGTTCCTTGTGGGGTCCAAATTTTCCTGTCATTTCCAAGGATCTTGATGATATTAACAGTTGTCGCAATGTTTGACTGATTCAAGGTGGTCGTCGTAGTAGTATTTATGTTTCAGAAATATTTAACAAGTGGTATATGGAACGCAGAGCCATCGTGGGCCACAAAATTTCTCGTCGGCTGTGACATTAGAATGTAATACCTCTCTTTAGCCTTCTAGGCATAAAATCTAGGTTAACATTTCTCCACTAGTTGGAGAAATGTGTGCCTCCTCCTCCCCTTACAGCCCTCCTTCCCTCACCGAATGAGCCTTCTGCTGCAATTGCGACCTTTGCTACCGACCTAAACTCGCTTTTTAAACACATTTGCCACTGCAAATGATACTTCCTAACACATGATTCGCAGTTGTTCCTTGTGGGGTCCAAATTTCCTGTCATTTCCAAGGATCTTGATGATATTAACAGTTGTCGCAATGTTTGACTGATTCAAGGTGGTCGTCGTAGTAGTATTTATGTTTCAGAAATATTTAACAAGTGGTATATGGAAAGCAGAGCCATCGTGGGCCACAAAATTTCTCGTCGGCTGTGACATTAGAATGTAATACCTCTCTTTAGCCTTCTAGGCATAAAATCTAGGTTAACATTTCTCCACTAGTTGGAGAAATGTGGGCCTCCTCCTCCCCTTACAGAACTCCTTCCCTCACCGAATGAGCCTTCTGCTCCAATTGCGACCTTTGCTACCGACCTAAACTCGCTTTTTAAACACATTTGCCACTGCAAATGATACTTCCTAACACATGATTCGCAGTTGTTCCTTGTGGGGTCCAAATTTTCCTGTCATTTCCAAGGATCTTGATGATATTAACAGTTGTCGCAATGTTTGACTGATTCAAGGTGGTCGTCGTAGTAGTATTTATGTTTCAGAAATATTTAACAAGTGGTATATGGAACGCAGAGCCATCGTGGGCCACAAAATTTCTCGTCGGCTGTGACATTAGAATGTAATACCTCTCTTTAGCCTTCTAGGCATAGAACCTAGGTTAACATTTCTCCACTAGTTGGAGAAATGTGGGCCTCCTCCTCCCGTTACAGCCCTCCTTCCCTCACCGAATGAGCCTTCTGCTGCAATTGCGACCTTTGCTACCGACATAAACTCGCTTTTTAAACACATTTGCCACTGCAAATGATACTTCCTAACACATGATTCGCGGTTGTTCCTTATGGGGTCCAAATTTTCCTGTCATTTCCAAGGATCTTGATGATATTAACAGTTGTCGCAATGTTTGACTGATTCAAGGTGGTCGTCGTAGTAGTATTTATGTTTCAGAAATATTTAACAAGTGGTATATGGAACGCAGAGCCATCGTGGGCCACAAAATTTCTCGTCGGCTGTGACATTAGAATGTAATACCTCTCTTTAGCCTTCTAGGCATAAAATCTAGGTTAACATTTCTCCACTAGTTGGAGAAATGTGGGCCTCCTCCTCCCCTTACAGAACTCCTTCCCTCACCGAATGAGCCTTCTGCTCCAATTGCGACCTTTGCTACCGACCTAAACTCGCTTTTTAAACACATTTGCCACTGCAAATGATACTTCCTAACACATGATTCGCAGTTGTTCCTTGTGGGGTCCAAATTTTCCTGTCATTTCCAAGGATCTTGATGATATTAACAGTTGTCGCAATGTTTGACTGATTCAAGGTGGTCGTCGTAGTAGTATTTATGTTTCAGAAATATTTAACAAGTGGTATATGGAACGCAGAGCCATCGTGGGCCACAAAATTTCTCGTCGGCTGTGACATTAGAATGTAATACCTCTCTTTAGCCTTCTAGGCATAGAACCTAGGTTAACATTTCTCCACTAGTTGGAGAAATGTGGGCCTCCTCCTCCCCTTACAGCCCTCCTTCCCTCACCGAATGAGCCTTCTGCTGCAATTGCGACATTTGCTACCGATCTAAACTCGCTTTTTAAACACATTTGCCACTGCAAATGACACTTCCTAACACATGATTCGCAGTTGTGCCTTGTGAGGTCCAAATTTTCCTGTCATTCCCAACGATCTTGATGATATTAACAGTTGTCGCAATGTTTGACTGATTCAAGGTGGTCGTCGTAGTAGTATTTATGTTTCAGAAATATTTAACAAGTGGTATATGGAACGCAGAGCCATCGTGGGCCACAAAATTTCTCGTCGGCTGTGACATTAGAATGTAATAGCTCTCTTTAGCCTTCTAGGCATAGAACCTAGGTTAATATTTCTCCACTAGTTGGAGAAATGTGGGCCTCCTCCTCCCCTTACAGCCCTCCTTCCCTCACCGAATGAGCCTTCTGCTGCAATTGCGACCTTTGCTACCGACATAAACTCGCTTTTTAAACACATTTGCCACTGCAAATGATACTTCCTAACACATGATTCGCGGTTGTTCCTTATGGGGTCCAAATTTTCCTGTCATTTCCAAGGATCTTGATGATATTAACAGTTGTCGCAATGTTTGACTGATTCAAGGTGGTCGTCGTAGTAGTATTTATGTTTCAGAAATATTTAACAAGTGGTATATGGAACGCAGAGCCATCGTGGGCCACAAAATTTCTCGTCGGCTGTGACATTAGAATGTAATACCTCTCTTTAGCCTTCTAGGCATAGAACCTAGGTTAACATTTCTCCACTAGTTGGAGAAATGTGGGCCTCCTCCTCCCCTTACAGCCCTCCTTCCCTCACCGAATGAGCCTTCTGCTGCAATTGCGACCTTTGCTACCGACATAAACTCGCTTTTTAAACACATTTGCCACTGCAAATGATACTTCCTAACACATGATTCGCGGTTGTTCCTTATGGGGTCCAAATTTTCCTGTCATTTCCAAGGATCTTGATGATATTAACAGTTGTCGCAATGTTTGACTGATTCAAGGTGGTCGTCGTAGTAGTATTTATGTTTCAGAAATATTTAACAAGTGGTATATGGAACGCAGAGCCATCGTGGGCCACAAAATTTCTCGTCGGCTGTGACATTAGAATCTAATACCTCTCTTTAGCCTTCTAGGCATAGAACCTAGGATAACATTTCTCCACTAGTTGGAGAAATGTTGGCCTCCTCCTCCCCTTACAGACCTCCTTCCCTCACCGAATGAGCCTTCTGCTGCAATTGCGACCTTTGCTACCGACCTAAACTCGCTTTTTAAACACATTTGCCACTGCAAATGATACTTCCTAACACATGATTCGCAGTTGTTCCTTGTGGGGTCCAAATTTTCCTGTCATTTCCAAGGATCTTGATGATATTAACAGTTGTCGCAATGTTTGACTGATTCAAGGTGGTCGTCGTAGTAGTATTTATGTTTCAGAAATATTTAACAAGTGGTATATGGAACGCAGAGCCATCGTGGGCCACAAAATTTCTCGTCGGCTGTGACATTAGAATGTAATACCTCTCTTTAGCCTTCAAGGCATAGAACCTAGGTTAACATTTCTCCACTAGTTGGAGAAATGTAGGCCTCCTGCTCCCCTTACAGCCCTCCTTCCCTCACCGAATGAGCCTTCTGCTGCAATTGCGACATTAGCTACCGATCTAAACTCGCTTTTTAAACACATTTGCCACTGCAAATGACACTTCCTAACACATGATTCGCAGTTGTGCCTTGTGAGGTCCAAATTTTCCTGTCATTTCCAACGATCTTGATGATATTAACAGTTGTCGCAATGTTTGACTGATTCAAGGTGGTCGTAGTAGTAATATTTATGTTTCAGAAATATTTAACAAGTGGTATATGGAACGCAGAGCCATCGTGGACCACAAAATTTCTCGTCGGCTGTGACATTAGTATGTAATACCTCTCTTTAGCCTTCTAGGCATAGAACCTAGGTTAACATTTCTCCACTAGTTGGAGAAATGTGGGCCTCCTCCTCCCCTTACAGCCCTCCTTCCCTCACCGAATCAGCCTTCTGCTGCAATTGCGACCTTTGCTACCGACCTAAACTCGCTTTTTAAACACATTTGCAACTGCAAATGATACTTCCTAACACATGATTCGCAGTTGTTCCTTGTGGGGTCCAAATTTTCCTGTCATTTCCAAGGATCCTGATGATATTAACAGTTGTCGCAATGTTTGACTGATTCAAGGTGGTCGTCGTAATAGTATTAATGTTTCAGAAATATTTAACAAGTGGTATATAGGACGCAGAGCCATCGTGGGCCACAAAATTTCTCGTCGGCTGTGACATTAGAATGTAATACCTCTCTTTAGCCTTCTAGGCATAGAACGTAGGTTAACATTTCTCCACTAGTTGGAGAAATGTGGGCCTCCTCCTCCCCTTACAGCCCTCCTTCCCTCGCCGAATGAGCCTTCTGCTGCAATTGCGACCTTTGCTACCGACCTAAACTCGCTTTTTAAACACATTTGCCACTGCAAATGATACTTCCTAACACATGATTCGCAGTTGTTCCTTGTGGGGTCCAAATTTTCCTGTCATTTCCAAGGATCCTGATGATATTAACAGTTGTCGCAATGTTTGACTGATTCAAGGTGGTCGTCGTAATAGTATTTATGTTTCAGAAATATTTAACAAGTGGTATATGGAACGCAGAGCCATCGTGGGCCACAAAATTTCTCGTCGGCTGTGACATTAGAATGTAATACCTCTCTTTAGCCTTCTAGGCATAGAACCTAGGTTAACAATTCTCCACTAGTTGGAGAAATGTGGGCCTCCTCCTCCCCTTACAGCCGTCCTTCCCTCACCGAATGAGCCTTCTGCTGCAATTGCGACCTTTGCTACCGACCTAAACTCGCTTTTTAAACACATTTGCCACTGCAAATGACACTTCCTAACACATGATTCGCAGTTGTGCCTTTTGGGGTCCAAATTTTCCTGTCATTTCCAAGGATCCTGATGATATTAACAGTTGTCGCAATGTTTGACTGATTCAAGGTGGTCGTCGTAGTAGTATTTATGTTTCAGAAATATTTAACAAGTGGTATATGGAACGCAGAGCCATCGTGGGCCACAAAATTTCTCGTCGGCTGTGACATTAGAATGTAATACCTCTCTTTAGCCTTCTAGGCATACAACCTAGGTTAACTTTTCTCCACTAGTTGGAGAAATGTGGGCCTGCTCCTCCCCTTACAGCCCTCTTACCCTCACCGAATGATTCTTCTGCTGCAATTGCGACCTTTGCTACCGACCTAAACTCGCTTTTTAAACACATTTGCCACTGCAAATGATACTTCCTAACACATGATTCGCAGTTGTTCCTTGTGGGGTCCAAATTTTCCTGTCATTTCCAAGGATCTTGATGATATTAACAGTTGTCGCAATGTTTGACTGATTCAAGGTGGTCGTCGTAGTAGTATTTATGTTTCAGAAATATTTAACAAGTGGTATATGGAACGCAGAGCCATCGTGGGCCACAAAATTTCTCGTCGGCTGTGACATTAGAATGTAATACCTCTCTTTAGCCTTCTAGGCATAGAACCTAGGTTAACATTTCTCCACTAGTTGGAGAAATGTGGGCCTCCTCCTCCCCTTACAGCCCTCCTTCCCTCACCGAATGAGCCTTCTGCTGCAATTGCGACCTTTGCTACCGACCTAAACTCGCTTTTTAAACACATTTGCCACTGCAAATGATACTTCCTAACACATGATTCGCAGTTGTTCCTTGTGGGGTCTAAATTTTCCTGTCATTTCCAAGGATCTTGATGATATTAACAGTTGTCGCAATGTTTCACTGATTCAAGGTGGTCGTCGTAGTAGTATTTATGTTTCAGAAATATTTAACAAGTGGTATATGGAACGCAGAGCCATCGTGGGCCACAAAATTTCTCGTCGGCTGTGACATTAGAATGTAATAGCTCTCTTTAGCCTTCTAGGCATAGAACCTAGGTTAATACTTCTCCACTAGTTGGAGAAATGTGGGCCTCCTCCTCCCCTTACAGCTCTCCTTCCCTCACCGAATGAGTCTTCTGCTGCAATTGCGACCTTTGCTACCGACCTAAACTCGCTTTTTAAACACATTTGCCACTGCAAATGATACTTCCTAAAACATTATTCGCAGTTGTTCCTTGTGGGGTCCAAATTTTCCTGTCATTTCCAAGGATCTTGATGATATTAACAGTTGTCGCAATGTTTGACTGATTCAAGGTGGTCGTCGTAGTAGTATTTATGTTTCAGAAATATTTAACAAGTGGTATATGGAACGCAGAGCCATCGTGGGCCACAAAATTTCTCGTCGGCTGTGACATTAGAATGTAATACCTCTCTTTAGCCTTCTAGGCATAGAACCTAGGTTTACATTTCTCCACTAGTTGGAGAAATGTTGGCCTCCTCCTCCCCTTACAGCCCTCCTTCCCTCACCGAATGAGCCTTCTGCTGCAATTGCGACCTTTGCTACCGACCTAAACTCGCTTTTTAAACACATTTGCCACAGCAAATGATACTTCCTAACACATGATTCGCAGTTGTTCCTTGTGGGTTCCAAATTTTCCTGTCATTTCCAAGGATCTTGATGATATTAACAGTTATCGCAATGTTTGACTGATTCAAGGTGGTCGTCGGAGTAGTATTTATGTTTCAGAAATATTTAACAAGTGGTATATGCAACGCAGAGCCATCGTGGGCCACAAAATTTCTCGTCGGCTGTGACATTAGAATGTAATACCTCTCTTTAGCCTTCTAGGCATAGAACCTAGGTTAACATTTCTCCACTACTTGGAGAAATGTGGGCCTCCTCCTCCCCTTACAGCCCTCCATCCCTCACCGAATGAGCCTTCTGCTGCAATTACGACCTTTGCTACCGACCTAAACTCGCTTTTTAAACACATTTGCCACTGCAAATGATACTTCCTAACACATGATTCGCAGTTGTTCCTTGTGGGGTCCAAATTTTCCTGCCATTTCCAAGGATGTTGATGATATTAACAGTTGTCGCAATGTTTGACTGATTCAAGGTGGTCGTCGTAGTAGTATTTATGTTTCAGAAATATTTAACAAGTGGTATATGGAACGCAGAGCCATCGTGGGCCACAAAATTTCTCGTTGGCTGTGACATTATAATGTAATACCTCTCTTTAGCCTTCTAGGCATAGAACCTAGGTGGAGAAATGTGGGCCTACTCCTCCCCTTACAGCCCTCCTTCCCTCACCGAATTAGCCTTCTGCTGCAATTGCGCCCTTTGCTACCGACCTAAACTCGCTTTTTAAACACATTCGCCACTGCAAATGATACTTCCTAACACATGATTCGCAGTGGTTCCTTGTGGGGTCCAAATTTTCCTGTCATTTCCAAGGATCCTGATGATATTAACAGTTGTCGCAATGTTTGACTGATTCAAGGTGGTCGTCGTAGTAGTATTTATGTTTCAGAAATATTTAACAAGTGGTATATGGAACGCAGAGCCATCGTGGGCCACAAAATTTCTCGTCGGCTGTGACATTAGAATGTAATACCTCTCTTTAGCCTTCTAGGCATAGAACCTAAGTTAACATTTCTCCACTAGTTGGAGAAATGTGGGCCTCCTCCTCCCCTTACAGTCCTCCTTCCTTCACCGAATGATCCTTCTGCTGCAATTGCGACCTTTGCTACCGACCTAAACTCGCTTTTTAAACACATTTGCCACTGCAATTGATACTTGCTAACACATGATACGCAGTTGTTCCTTGTGGGGTCCAAATTTCCTGACATTTCCAAGGATCTTGATGATATTAACAGTTGTCGCAATGTTTGACTGATTCAAGGTGGTCGTCGTAGTAGTATTTATGTTTCAGAAATATTTAACAAGTGGTATATGGAACGCAGAGCCATCGTGGGCCACAAAATTTCTCGTCGGCTGTGACATTAGAATGTAATACCTCTCTTTAGCCTTCTAGGCATAGAACCTAGGTTAACATTTCTCCACTAGTTGGCGAAATGTGGGCCTCCTCCTCCCCTTTCAGCCCTCCTTCCCTCACCGAATGAGCCTCCTGCTGCAATTGCGACCTTTGCTACCGACATAAACTCGCTTTTTAAACACATTTGCCACTGCAAATGATACTTCCTAACACATGATTCGCAGTTGCTCCTTGTGGGGTCCAAATTTTCCTGTCATTTCCAAGGATCTTGATGATATTAACAGTTGTCGCAATGTTTGACTGATTCAAGGTGGTCGTCGTAGTAGTATTTATGTTTCAGAAATATTTAACAAGTGGTATATGGAACGCAGAGCCATCGTGGGCCACAAAATTTCTCGTCGGCTGTGACATTAGAATGTAATACCTCTCTTTAGCCTTCTAGGCATAAAATCTAGGTTAACATTTCTCCACTAGTTGGAGAAATGTGTGCCTCCTCCTCCCCTTACAGCCCTCCTTCCCTCACCGAATGAGCCTTCTGCTGCAATTGCGACCTTTGCTACCGACCTAAACTCGCTTTTTAAACACATTTGCCACTGCAAATGATACTTCCTAACACATGATTCGCAGTTGTTCCTTGTGGGGTCCAAATTTCCTGTCATTTTCAAGGATCTTGATGATATTAACAGTTGTCGCAATGTTTGACTGATTCAAGGTGGTCGTCGTAGTAGTATTTATGTTTCAGAAATATTTAACATGTGGTATATGGAACGCAGAGCCATCGTGGGCCACAAAATTTCTCGTCGGCTGTGACATTAGAATGTAATACCTCTCTTTAGCCTTCTAAGTATAGAACGTAGGTTAACATTTATCCACTAGTTGGAGAAATGTGGGCCTCCTCCTCCCCTTACAGCCCTCCTTCCCTCGCCGAATGAGCCTTCTGCTGCAATTGCGACCTTTGCTACCGACCTAAACTCGCTTTTTAAACACATTTGCCACTGCAAATGACACTTCCTAACACATGATTCGCAGTTGTGCCTTTTGTGGTCCAAATTTTCCTGTCATTTCCAAGGATCCTGATGATATTAACAGTTGTCGCAATGTTTGACAGATTCAAGGTGGTCGTCGTAGTAGTATTTATGTTTCAGAAATATTTAACAAGTGGTATATGGAACGCAGAGCCATCGTGGGCCACAAAATTTCTCGTCGGCTGTGACATTAGAATGTAATACCTCTCTTTAGCCTTCTAGGCATACAACCTAGGTTAACTTTTCTCCACTAGTTGGAGAAATGTGGGCCTGCTCCTCCCCTTACAGCCCTCTTACCCTCACCGAATGATTCTTCTGCTGCAATTGCGACCTTTGCTACCGACCTAAACTCGCTTTTTAAACACATTTGCCACTGCAAATGATACTTCCTAACACATGATTCGCAGTTGTTCCTTGTGGGGTCCAAATTTTCCTGTCATTTCCAAGGATCTTGATGATATTAACAGTTGTCGCAATGTTTGACTGATTCAAGGTGGTCGTCGTAGTAGTATTTATGTTTCAGAAATATTTAACAAGTGGTATATGGAACGCAGAGCCATCGTGGGCCACAAAATTTCTCGTCGGCTGTGACATTAGAATGTAATACCTCTCTTTAGCCTTCTAGGCATAGAACCTAGGTTAACATTTCTCCACTAGTTGGAGAAATGTGGGCCTCCTCCTCCCCTTACAGCCCTCCTTCCCTCACCGAATGAGCCTTCTGCTGCAATTGCGACCTTTGCTACCGACCTAAACTCGCTTTTTAAACACATTTGCCACTGCAAATGATACTTCCTAACACATGATTCGCAGTTGTTCCTTGTGGGGTCTAAATTTTCCTGTCATTTCCAAGGATCTTGATGATATTAACAGTTGTCGCAATGTTTCACTGATTCAAGGTGGTCGTCGTAGTAGTATTTATGTTTCAGAAATATTTAACAAGTGGTATATGGAACGCAGAGCCATCGTGGGCCACAAAATTTCTCGTCGGCTGTGACATTAGAATGTAATAGCTCTCTTTAGCCTTCTAGGCATAGAACCAAGGTTAATACTTCTCCACTAGTTGGAGAAATGTGGGCCTCCTCCTCCCCTTACAGCCCTCCTTCCCTCACCGAATGAGTCTTCTGCTGCAATTGCGACCTTTGCTACCGACCTAAACTCGCTTTTTAAACACATTTGCCACTGCAAATGATACTTCCTAAAACATTATTCGCAGTTGTTCCTTGTGGGGTCCAAATTTTCCTGTCATTTCCAAGGATCTTGATGATATTAACAGTTGTCGCAATGTTTGACTGATTCAAGGTGGTCGTCGTAGTAGTATTTATGTTTCAGAAATATTTAACAAGTGGTATATGGAACGCAGAGCCATCGTGGGCCACAAAATTTCTCGTCGGCTGTGACATTAGAATGTAATACCTCTCTTTAGCCTTCTAGGCATAGAACCTAGGTTTACATTTCTCCACTAGTTGGAGAAATGTGGGCCTCCTCCTCCCCTTACAGCCCTCCTTCCCTCACCGAATGAGCCTTCTGCTGTAATTGCGACCTTTGCTACCGACCTAAACTCGCTTTTTAAACACATTTGCCACTGCAAATGATACTTCCTAACACATGATTCGCGGTTGTTCCTTGTGGGGTCCAAATTTTCCTGTAATTTCCAAGGATCTTGATGATATTAACAGTTGTCGCAATGTTTGACTGATTCAAGGTGGCATTCGTAGTAGTATTTATGTTTCAGAAATATTTAACAAGTGGTATATGGAACGCAGAGCCATCGTGGGCCACAAAATTTCTCGTCGGCTGTGACATTAGAATGTAATACCTCTCTTTAGCCTTCTAGGCATAGAACCTAGGTTAACATTTCTCCACTAGTTGGAGAAATGTTGGCCTCCTCCTCCCCTTACAGCCCTCCTTCCCTCACCGAATGAGCCTTCTGCTGCAATTGCGACCTTTGCTACCGACCTAAACTCGCTTTTTAAACACATTTGCCACAGCAAATGATACTTCCTAACACATGATTCGCAGTTGTTCCTTGTGGGTTCCAAATTTTCCTGTCATTTCCAAGGATCTTGATGATATTAACAGTTGTCGCAATGTTTGACTGATTCAAGGTGGTCGTCGGAGTAGTATTTATGTTTCAGAAATATTTAACAAGTGGTATATGCAACGCAGAGCCATCGTGGGCCACAAAATTTCTCGTCGGCTGTGACATTAGAATGTAATACCTCTCTTTAGCCTTCTAGGCATAGAACCTAGGTTAACATTTCTCCACTACTTGGAGAAATGTGGGCCTCCTCCTCCCCTTACAGCCCTCCATCCCTCACCGAATGAGCCTTCTGCTGCAATTACGACCTTTGCTACCGACCTAAACTCGCTTTTTAAACACATTTGCCACTGCAAATGATACTTCCTAACACATGATTCGCAGTTGTTCCTTGTGGGGTCCAAATTTTCCTGCCATTTCCAAGGATGTTGATGATATTAACAGTTGTCGCAATGTTTGACTGATTCAAGGTGGTCGTCGTAGTAGTATTTATGTTTCAGAAATATTTAACAAGTGGTATATGGAACGCAGAGCCATCGTGGGCCACAAAATTTCTCGTTGGCTGTGACATTATAATGTAATACCTCTCTTTAGCCTTCTAGTCATAGAACCTAGGTGGAGAAATGTGGGCCTACTCCTCCCCTTACAGCCCTCCTTCCCTCACCGAATTAGCCTTCTGCTGCAATTGCGACCTTTGCTACCGACCTAAACTCGCTTTTTAAACACATTCGCCACTGCAAATGATACTTCCTAACACATGATTCGCAGTGGTTCCTTGTGGGGTCCAAATTTTCCTGTCATTTCCAAGGATCCTGATGATATTAACAGTTGTCGCAATGTTTGACTGATTCAAGGTGGTCGTCGTAGTAGTATTTATGTTTCAGAAATATTTAACAAGTGGTATATGGAACGCAGAGCCATCGTGGGCCACAAAATTTCTCGTCGGCTGTGACATTAGAATGTAATACCTCTCTTTAGCCTTCTAGGCATAGAACCTAAGTTAACATTTCTCCACTAGTTGGAGAAATGTGGGCCTCCTCCTCCCCTTACAGTCCTCCTTCCTTCACCGAATGATCCTTCTGCTGCAATTGCGACCTTTGCTACCGACCTAAACTCGCTTTTTAAACACATTTGCCACTGCAATTGATACTTGCTAACACATGATACGCAGTTGTTCCTTGTGGGTTCCAAATTTCCTGACATTTCCAAGGATCTTCATGATATTAACAGTTGTCGCAATGTTTGACTGATTCAAGGTGGTCGTCGTAGTAGTATTTATGTTTCAGAAATATTTAACAAGTGGTATATGGAACGCAGAGCCATCGTGGGCCACAAAATTTCTCGTCGGCTGTGACATTAGAATGTAATACCTCTCTTTAGCCTTCTAGGCATAGAACCTAGGTTAACATTTCTCCACTAGTTGGCGAAATGTGGGCCTCCTCCTCCCCTTTCAGCCCTCCTTCCCCCACCGAATGAGCCTCCTGCTGCAATTGCGACCTTTGCTACCGACATAAACTCGCTTTTTAAACACATTTGCCACTGCAAATGATACTTCCTAACACATGATTCGCAGTTGCTCCTTGTGGGGTCCAAATTTTCCTGTCATTTCCAAGGATCTTGATGATATTAACAGTTGTCGCAATGTTTGACTGATTCAAGGTGGTCGTCGGAGTAGTATTTATGTTTCAGAAATATTTAACAAGTGGTATATGGAACGCAGAGCCATCGTGGGCCACAAAATTTCTCGTCGGCTGTGACATTAGAATGTAATACCTCTCTTTAGCCTTCTAGGCATAGAACCTAGGTTAACATTTCTCCACTAGTTGGAGAAATGTTGGCCTCCTCCTCCCCTTACAGCCCTCCTTCCCTCACCGAATGAGCCTTCTGCTGCAATTGCGACCTTTGCTACCGACCTAAACTCGCTTTTTAAACACATTTGCCACAGCAAATGATACTTCCTAACACATGATTCGCAGTTGTTCCTTGTGGGTTCCAAATTTTCCTGTCATTTCCAAGGATCTTGATGATATTAACAGTTGTCGCAATGTTTGACTGATTCAAGGTGGTCGTCGGAGTAGTATTTATGTTTCAGAAATATTTAACAAGTGGTATATGCAACGCAGAGCCATCGTGGGCCACAAAATTTCTCGTCGGCTGTGACATTAGAATGTAATACCTCTCTTTAGCCTTCTAGGCATAGAACCTAGGTTAACATTTCTCCACTACTTGGAGAAATGTGGGCCTCCTCCTCCCCTTACAGCCCTCCATCCCTCACCGAATGAGCCTTCTGCTGCAATTACGACCTTTGCTACCGACCTAAACTCGCTTTTTAAACACATTTGCCACTGCAAATGATACTTCCTAACACATGATTCGCAGTTGTTCCTTGTGGGGTCCAAATTTTCCTGCCATTTCCAAGGATGTTGATGATATTAACAGTTGTCGCAATGTTCGACTGATTCAAGGTGGTCGTCGTAGTAGTATTTATGTTTCAGAAATATTTAACAAGTGGTATATGGAACGCAGAGCCATCGTGGGCCACAAAATTTCTCGTTGGCTGTGACATTATAATGTAATACCTCTCTTTAGCCTTCTAGTCATAGAACCTAGGTGGAGAAATGTGGGCCTACTCCTCCCCTTACAGCCCTCCTTCCCTCACCGAATTAGCCTTCTGCTGCAATTGCGACCTTTGCTACCGACCTAAACTCGCTTTTTAAACACATTTGCCACTGCTAATGATACTTCCTAACACATGATTCGCAGTTGTTCCTTGTGGGGTCCAAATTTTCCTGTCATTTCCAAGGATCTTGATGATATTAACAGTTGTCGCAATGTTTGACTGATTCAAGGTGGTCGTCGTAGTAGTATTTATGTTTCAGAAATATTTAACAAGTGGTATATGGAACGCAGAGCCATCGTGGGCCACAAAATTTCTCGTCGGCTGTGACATTAGAATGTAATACCTCTCTTTAGCCTTCTAGGCATAAAATCTAGGTTAACATTTCTCCACTAGTTGGAGAAATGTGTGCCTCCTCCTCCCCTTACAGCCCTCCTTCCCTCACCGAATGAGCCTTCTGCTGCAATTGCGACCTTTGCTACCGACCTAAACTCGCTTTTTAAACACATTTGCCACTGCAAATGATACTTCCTAACACATGATTCGCAGTTGTTCCTTGTGGGGTCCAAATTTCCTGTCATTTTCAAGGATCTTGATGATATTAACAGTTGTCGCAATGTTTGACTGATTCAAGGTGGTCGTCGTAGTAGTATTTATGTTTCAGAAACATTTAACATGTGGTATATGGAACGCAGAGCCATCGTGGGCCACAAAATTTCTCGTCGGCTGTGACATTAGAATGTAATAGCTATCTTTAGCCTTCTAAGTATAGAACCTAGGTTAACATTTCTCCACTAGTTGGAGAAATGTGGGCCTCCTCCTCCCCTTACAGCCCTCCTTCACTCACGGAATGAGCCTTCTGCCGCAATTGCGACCTTTGCTACCGACCTAAACTCGCTTTTTAAACACATTTGCCACTGCAAATGATACTTCCTAACACATGATTCGCAGTTGTTCCTTGTGGGGTCCAAATTTTCCTGTCATTTCCAAGGATCTTGATGATATTAACAGTTGTCGCAATGTTTGACTGATTCAAGGTGGTCGTCGTAGTAGTATTTATGTTTCAGAAATATTTAACAAGTGGTATATGGAAAGCAGAGCCATCGTGGGCCACAAAATTTCTCGTCGGCTGTGACATTAGAATGTAATACCTCTCTTTAGCCTTCTAGGCATAAAATCTAGGTTAACATTTCTCCACTAGTTGGAGAAATGTGGGCCTCCTCCTCCCCTTACAGAACTCCTTCCCTCACCGAATGAGCCTTCTGCTCCAATTGCGACCTTTGCTACCGACCTAAACTCGCTTTTTAAACACATTTGCCACTGCAAATGATACTTCCTAACACATGATTCGCAGTTGTTCCTTGTGGGGTCCAAATTTTCCTGTCATTTCCAAGGATCTTGATGATATTAACAGTTGTCGCAATGTTTGACTGATTCAAGGTGGTCGTCGTAGTAGTATTTATGTTTCAGAAATATTTAACAAGTGGTATATGGAACGCAGAGCCATCGTGGGCCACAAAATTTCTCGTCGGCTGTGACATTAGAATGTAATACCTCTCTTTAGCCTTCTAGGCATAGAACCTAGGTTAACATTTCTCCACTAGTTGGAGAAATGTGGGCCTCCTCCTCCCGTTACAGCCCTCCTTCCCTCACCGAATGAGCCTTCTGCTGCAATTGCGACCTTTGCTACCGACCTAAACTCGCTTTTTAAACACATTTGCCACTGCAAATGATACTTCCTAACACATGATTCGCAGTTGTTCCTTGTGGGGTCCAAATTTTCCTGTCATTTCCAAGGATCTTGATGATATTAACAGTTGTCGCAATGTTTGACTGATTCAAGGTGGTCGTCGTAGTAGTATTTATCTTTCAGAAATATTTAACAAGTGGTATATGGAACGCAGCGCCATCGTGGGCCACAAAATTTCTCGTCGGCTGTGACATTATAATGTAATACCTCTCTTTAGCCTTCTAGGCATAGAACCTAGGTTAACATTTCTCCACTAGTTGGCGAAATGTGGGCCTCCTCCTCCCCTTTCAGCCCTCCTTCCCTCACCGAATGAGCCTTCTGCTGCAATTGCGACCTTTGCTACCGACCTAAACTCGCTTTTTAAACACATTTGCCACTGCAAATGATACTTCCTAACACATGATTCGCAGTTGTTCCTTGTGGGGTCCAAATTTTCCTGTCATTTCCAAGGATCTTGATGATATTAACAGTTGTCGCAATGTTTGACTGATTCAAGGTGGTCGACGTAGTAGTATTTATGTTTCAGAAATATTTAACAAGTGGTATATGGAAAGCAGAGCCATCGTGGGCCACAAAATTTCTCGTCGGCTGTGACATTAGAATGTAATACCTCTCTTTAGCCTTCTAGGCATAGAACCTAGGTTAACATTTCTCCACTAGTTGGAGAAATGTGGGCCTCCTCCTCCCCTTTCAGCCCTCCTTCCCTCACCGAATGAGCCTTCTGCTGCAATTGCGACCTTTGCTACCGACCTAAACTCGCTTTTTAAACACATTTGCCACTGCAAATGATACTTCCTAACACATGATTCGCAGTTGTTCCTTGTGGGGTCCAAATTTTCCTGTCATTTCCAAGGATCTTGATGATATTAACAGTTGTCGCAATGTTTGACTGATTCAAGGTGGTCGTCGTAGTAGTATTTATGTTTCAGAAATATTTAACAAGTGGTATATGGAAAGCAGTGCCATCGTGGGCCACAAAATTTCTCGTCGGCTGTGACATTAGAATGTAATACCTCTCTTTAGCCTTCTAGGCATAGAACCTAGGTTAACATTTCTCCACTAGTTGGCGAAATGTGGGCCTCCTCCTCCCCTTTCAGCCCTCCTTCCCTCACCGAATGAGCCTTCTGCTGCAATTGCGACCTTTGCTACCGACCTAAACTCGCTTTTTAAACACATTTGCCACTGCAAATGATACTTCCTAACACATGATTCGCAGTTGTTCCTTGTGGGGTCCAAATTTTCCTGTCATTTCCAAGGATCTTGATGATATTAACAGTTGTCGCAATGTTTGACTGATTCAAGGTGGTCGTCGTAGTAGTATTTATGTTTCAGAAATATTTAACAAGTGGTATATGGAAAGCAGAGCCATCGTGGGCCACAAAATTTCTCGTCGGCTGTGACATTATAATGTAATACCTCTCTTTAGCCTTCTAGGCATAGAACCTAGGTTAACATTTCTCCACTAGTTGGCGAAATGTGGGCCTCCTCCTCCCCTTTCAGCCCTCCTTCCCTCACCGAATGAGCCTTCTGCTGCAATTGCGACATTTGCTACCGATCTAAACTCGCTTTTTAAACACATTTGCCACTGCAAATGACACTTCCTAACACATGATTCGCAGTTGTGCCTTGTGAGGTCCAAATTTTCCTGTCATTCCCAACGATCTTGATGATATTAACAGTTGTCGCAATGTTTGACTGATTCAAGGTGGTCGTCGTAGTAGTATTTATGTTTCAGAAATATTTAACAAGTGGTATATGGAACGCAGAGCCATCGTGGGCCACAAAATTTCTCGTCGGCTGTGACATTAGAATCTAATACCTCTCTTTAGCCTTCTAGGCATAGAACGTAGGTTAACATTTCTCCACTAGTTGGAGAAATGTGGGCCTCCTCCTCCCCTTACAGCCCTCCTTCCCTCACCGAATGAGCCTTCTGCTGCAATTGCGACCTTTGCTACCGACATAAACTCGCTTTTTAAACACATTTGCCACTGCAAATGATACTTCCTAACACATGATTCGCGGTTGTTACTTATGGGGTCCAAATTTTCCTGTCATTTCCAAGGATCTTGATGATATTAACAGTTGTCGCAATGTTTGACTGATTCAAGGTGGTCGTCGTAGTAGTATTTATGTTTCAGAAATATTTAACAAGTGGTATATGGAACGCAGAGCCATCGTGGGCCACAAAATTTCTCGTCGGCTGTGACATTAGAATCTAATACCTCTCTTTAGCCTTCTAGGCATAGAACCTAGGATAACATTTCTCCACTAGTTGGAGAAATGTTGGCCTCCTCCTCCCCTTACAGACCTCCTTCCCTCACCGAATGAGCCTTCTGCTGCAATTGCGACCTTTGCTACCGACCTAAACTCGCTTTTTAAACACATTTGCCACTGCAAATGATACTTCCTAACACATGATTCGCAGTTGTTCCTTGTGGGGTCCAAATTTTCCTGTCATTTCCAAGGATCTTGATGATATTAACAGTTGTCGCAATGTTTGACTGATTCAAGGTGGTCGTCGTAGTAGTATTTATGTTTCAGAAATATTTAACAAGTGGTATATGGAACGCAGAGCCATCGTGGGCCACAAAATTTCTCGTCGGCTGTGACATTAGAATGTAATACCTCTCTTTAGCCTTCAAGGCATAGAACCTAGGTTAACATTTCTCCACTAGTTGGAGAAATGTAGGCCTCCTGCTCCCCTTACAGCCCTCCTTCCCTCACCGAATGAGCCTTCTGCTGCAATTGCGACATTAGCTACCGATCTAAACTCGCTTTTTAAACACATTTGCCACTGCAAATGAAACTTCCTAACACATGATTCGCAGTTGTGCCTTGTGAGGTCCAAATTTTCCTGTCATTTCCAACGATCTTGGTGATATTAACAGTTGTCGCAATGTTTGACTGATTCAAGGTGGTCGTAGTAGTAATATTTATGTTTCAGAAATATTTAACAAGTGGTATATGGAACGCAGAGCCATCGTGGACCACAAAATTTCTCGTCGGCTGTGACATTAGTATGTAATACCTCTCTTTAGCCTTCTAGGCATAGAACCTAGGTTAACATTTCTCCACTAGTTGGAGAAATGTGGGCCTCCTCCTCCCCTTACAGCCCTCCTTCCCTCACCGAATCAGCCTTCTGCTGCAATTGCGACCTTTGCTACCGACCTAAACTCGCTTTTTAAACACATTTGCAACTGCAAATGATACTTCCTAACACATGATTCGCAGTTGTTCCTTGTGGGGTCCAAATTTTCCTGTCATTTCCAAGGATCCTGATGATATTAACAGTTGTCGCAATGTTTGACTGATTCAAGGTGGTCGTCGTAATAGTATTAATGTTTCAGAAATATTTAACAAGTGGTATATAGGACGCAGAGCCATCGTGGGCCACAAAATTTCTCGTCGGCTGTGACATTAGAATGTAATACCTCTCTTTAGCCTTCTAGGCATAGAACGTAGGTTAACATTTCTCCACTAGTTGGAGAAATGTGGGCCTCCTCCTCCCCTTACAGCCGTCCTTCCCTCACCGAATGAGCCTTCTGCTGCAATTGCGACCTTTGCTACCGACCTAAACTCGCTTTTTAAACACATTTGCCACTGCAAATGATACTTCCTAACACATGATTCGCAGTTGTTCCTTGTGGGGTCCAAATTTTCCTGTCATTTCCAAGGATCCTGATGATATTAACAGTTGTCGCAATGTTTGACTGATTCAAGGTGGTCGTCGTAATAGTATTTATGTTTCAGAAATATTTAACAAGTGGTATATGGAACGCAGAGCCATCGTGGGCCACAAAATTTCTCGTCGGCTGTGACATTAGAATGTAATAGCTCTCTTTAGCCTTCTAGGCATAGAACCTAGGTTAACATTTCTCCACTAGTTGGAGAAATGTGGGCCTCCTCCTCCCCTTACAGCCGTCCTTCCCTCACCGAATGAGCCTTCTGCTGCAATTGCGACCTTTGCTACCGACCTAAACTCGCTTTTTAAACACATTTGCCACTGCAAATGACACTTCCTAACACATGATTCGCAGTTGTGCCTTTTGTGGTCCAAATTTTCCTGTCATTTCCAAGGATCCTGATGATATTAACAGTTGTCGCAATGTTTGACTGATTCAAGGTGGTCGTCGTAGTAGTATTTATGTTTCAGAAATATTTAACAAGTGGTATATGGAACGCAGAGCCATCGTGGGCCACAAAATTTCTCGTCGGCTGTGACATTAGAATGTAATACCTCTCTTTAGCCTTCTAGGCATACAACCTAGGTTAACTTTTCTCCACTAGTTGGAGAAATGTGGGCCTGCTCCTCCCCTTACAGCCCTCTTACCCTCACCGAATGATTCTTCTGCTGCAATTGCGACCTTTGCTACCGACCTAAACTCGCTTTTTAAACACATTTGCCACTGCAAATGATACTTCCTAACACATGATTCGCAGTTGTTCCTTGTGGGGTCCAAATTTTCCTGTCATTTCCAAGGATCTTGATGATATTAACAGTTGTCGCAATGTTTGACTGATTCAAGGTGGTCGTCGTAGTAGTATTTATGTTTCAGAAATATTTAACAAGTGGTATATGGAACGCAGAGCCATCGTGGGCCACAAAATTTCTCGTCGGCTGTGACATTAGAATGTAATACCTCTCTTTAGCCTTCTAGGCATAGAACCTAGGTTAACATTTCTCCACTAGTTGGAGAAATGTGGGCCTCCTCCTCCCCTTACAGCCCTCCTTCCCTCACCGAATGAGCCTTCTGCTGCAATTGCGACCTTTGCTACCGACCTAAACTCGCTTTTTAAACACATTTGCCACTGCAAATGATACTTCCTAACACATGATTCGCAGTTGTTCCTTGTGGGGTCTAAATTTTCCTGTCATTTCCAAGGATCTTGATGATATTAACAGTTGTCGCAATGTTTCACTGATTCAAGGTGGTCGTCGTAGTAGTATTTATGTTTCAGAAATATTTAACAAGTGGTATATGGAACGCAGAGCCATCGTGGGCCACAAAATTTCTCGTCGGCTGTGACATTAGAATGTAATAGCTCTCTTTAGCCTTCTAGGCATAGAACCTAGGTTAATACTTCTCCACTAGTTGGAGAAATGTGGGCCTCCTCCTCCCCTTATAGCCCTCCTTCCCTCACCGAATGAGTCTTCTGCTGCAATTGCGACCTTTGCTACCGACCTAAACTCGCTTTTTAAACACATTTGCCACTTAAATGATACTTCCTAAAACATTATTCGCAGTTGTTCCTTGTGGGGTCCAAATTTTCCTGTCATTTCCAAGGATCTTGATGATATTAACAGTTGTCGCAATGTTTGACTGATTCAAGGTGGTCGTCGTAGTAGTATTTATGTTTCAGAAATATTTAACAAGTGGTATATGGAACGCAGAGCCATCGTGGGCCACAAAATTTCTCGTCGGCTGTGACATTAGAATGTAATACCTCTCTTTAGCCTTCTAGGCATAGAACCTAGGTTTACATTTCTCCACTAGTTGGAGAAATGTGGGCCTCCTCCTCCCCTTACAGCCCTCCTTCCCTCACCGAATGAGCCTTCTGCTGTAATTGCGACCTTTGCTACCGACCTAAACTCGCTTTTTAAACACATTTGCCACTGCAAATGATACTTCCTAACACATGATTCGCGGTTGTTCCTTGTGGGGTCCAAATTTTCCTGTAATTTCCAAGGATCTTGATGATATTAACAGTTGTCGCAATGTTTGACTGATTCAAGGTGGTCGTCGGAGTAGTATTTATGTTTCAGAAATATTTAACAAGTGGTATATGCAACGCAGAGCCATCGTGGGCCACAAAATTTCTCGTCGGCTGTGACATTAGAATGTAATACCTCTCTTTAGCCTTCTAGGCATAGAACGTAGGTTAACATTTCTCCACTACTTGGAGAAATGTGGGCCTCCTCCTCCCCTTACAGCCCTCCATCCCTCACCGAATGAGCCTTCTGCTGCAATTACGACCTTTGCTACCGACCTAAACTCGCTTTTTAAACACATTTGCCACTGCAAATGATACTTCCTAACACATGATTCGCAGTTGTTCTTTGTGGGTCCATATTTTCCTGTCATTTCCAAGGATCTTGATGATATTAACAGTTGTCGCAATGTTTGACTGATTGAAGGTGGACGTCGTAGTAGTATTTATGTTTCAGAAATATTTAACAAGTGGTATATGGAACGCAGAGCCATCGTGGGCCACAAAATTTCTCGTCGGCTGTGACATTAGAATGTAATACCTCTCTTTAGCCTTCTGGGCATAGAACCTAGGTTAACATTTCTCCACTAGTTGGAGAAATGTAGGCCTCCTGCTCCCCTTACAGCCCTCCTTCCCTCACCGAATGAGCCTTCAGCTGCAATTGCGACATTAGCTACCGATCTAAACTCGCTTTTTAAACACATTTGCCACTGCAAATGACACTTCCTAACACATGATTCGCAGTTGTGCCTTTTGAGGTCCAAATTTTCCTGTCATTTCCAACGATCTTGATGATATTAACAGTTGTCGCAATGTTTGACTGATTCAAGGTGGTCGTAGTAGTAGTATTTATGTTTCAGAAATATTTAACAAGTGGTATATGTAACGCAGAGCCATCGTGGGCCACAAAATTTCTCGTCGGCTGTGACTGTAGAATGTAATACCTCTCTTTAGCCTTCTAGGCATAGAACCTAGGTTAACATTTCTCCACTAGTTGGAGAAATGTGGGCCTCCTCCTCCCCTTACAGCCCTCCTTCCCTCTCCGAATGAGCCTTCTGCTGCAATTGCGACCTTTGCTACCGACCTAAACTCGCTCTTTAAACACATTTGCCACTGCAAATGATACTTCCTAACACATGATACGCAGTTTTTCCTTGTGGGGTCCAAATTTTCCTGTCATTTCCAAGGAACTTTATGATATTAACAGTTGTCGCAATGTTTGACTGATTCAAGGTGGTCGTCGTAGTAGTATTTATGTTTCAGAAATATTTAACAAGTGGTATATGGAACGCAGAGCCATCGTGGGCCACAAAATTTCTCGTCGGCTGTGACATTAGAATGTAATAGCTCTCTTTAGCCTTCTAGGCATAGAACCTAGGTTAACATTTCTCCACTTGTTGGAGAAATGTGGGCCTCCTCCTCCCCTTACAGCCCTCCTTCCCTCACCGAATCAGCCTTCTGCTGCAATTGCGACCCTTGCTACCGACCTAAACTCGCTTTTTAAACACATTTGCCACTGCAAATGATACTTCCTAACACATGACTCGCAGTTGTTCCTTGTGGGGTCCAAAATTTCCTGTCTTTTCCAAGGATCTTGATGATATTAACAGTTGTCGCAATGTTTGACTGATTCAAGGTGGTCGTCGTAGTAGTATTTATGTTTCAGAAATATTTAGCAAGTGGTATATGGAACGCAGAGCCATCGTGGGCCACAAAATTTCTCGTCGGCTGTGACATTAGAATGTAATACCTCTCTTTAGCCTTCTAGGCATAGAACCTAGGTTAACATTTCTCCACTTGTTGGAGAAATGTGGGCCTCCTCCTTCCCTTACAGCCCTCCTTCCCTCACCGAATGAGCCTTCTGCTGCAACTGCGACCTTTGCTACCGACCTAAACTCGCTTTTTAAACACATTTGCCACTGCAAATGATACTTCCTAACACATGATTCGCAGTTGTTCCTTGTGGGGTCCAAAATTTCCAGTCACTTCCAAGGATCTTGATGATATTAACAGTTGTCGCAATGTTTGACTGATTCAAGGTGGTCGTGGGAGTAGTATTTATGTTTCAGAAATATTTAACAAGTGGTATATGGAACGCAGAGCTATCGTGGGCCACAAAATTTCTCGTCGGCTGTGACATTAGAATGTAATACCTCTCTTTAGCCTTCTAGGCATAGAACCTAGGTTAACATTTCTCCACTAGTTGGAGAAATGTTGGCCTCCTCCTCCCCTTACAGAACTCCTTCCCTCACCGAATGAGCCTTCTGCTGCAATTGCGACCTTTGCTACCGACCTAAACTCGCTTTTTAAACACATTTGCCACTGCAAATGATACTTCCTAACACATGATTCGCAGTTGTTCCTTGTGGGGTCCCAATTTTCCTGTCATTTTCAAGGATCTTGATGATATAAACAGTTGTCGCAATGTTTGACTGATTCAAGGTGGTCGTCGGAGTAGTATTTATGTTACAGAAATATTTAACAAGTGGTATATGCAACGCAGAGCCATCGTGGGCCACAAAATTTCTCGTCGGCTGTGATATTAGAATGTAATACCTCTCTTTAGCCTTCTAGGCATAGAACCTAGGTTAACATTTCTCCACTAGTTGGAGAAATGTGGGCCTCCTCCTCCCCTTACAGCCCTCCTTCCCTCACCGAATGAGCCTTCTGCTGCAATTACGACCTTTGCTACCGACCTAAACTCGCTTTTTAAACACATTTGCCACTGCAAATGATACTTCCTAACACATGATTCGCAGTTGTTCCTTGTGGGGTCCAAATTTTCCTGTCATTTCCAAGGATCTTGATGATATTAACAGTTGTCGCAATGTTTGACTGATTCAAGGTGGTCGTCGTAGTAGTATTTATGTTTCAGAAATATTTAACAAGTGGTATATGGAACGCAGAGCCATCGTGGGCCACAAAATTTCTCGTCGGCTGTGACATTAGAATGTAATACCTCTCTTTAGCCTTCTAGGCATAGAACCTAGGTTAACATTTCTCCACTAGTTGGAGAAATGTGGGCCTCCTCCTCCCGTTACAGCCCTCCTTCCCTCACCGAATGAGCCTTCTGCTGCAATTGCGACCTTTGCTACCGACCTAAACTCGCTTTTTAAACACATTTGCCACTGCAAATGATACTTCCTAACACATGATTCGCAGTTGTTCCTTGTGGGGTCCAAATTTTCCTGTCATTTCCAAGGATCTTGATGATATTAACAGTTGTCGCAATGTTTGACTGATTCAAGGTGGTCGTCGTAGTAGTATTTATCTTTCAGAAATATTTAACAAGTGGTATATGGAACGCAGCGCCATCGTGGGCCACAAAATTTCTCGTCGGCTGTGACATTATAATGTAATACCTCTCTTTAGCCTTCTAGGCATAGAACCTAGGTTAACATTTCTCCACTAGTTGGCGAAATGTGGGCCTCCTCCTCCCCTTTCAGCCCTCCTTCCCTCACCGAATGAGCCTTCTGCTGCAATTGCGACCTTTGCTACCGACCTAAACTCGCTTTTTAAACACATTTGCCACTGCAAATGATACTTCCTAACACATGATTCGCAGTTGTTCCTTGTGGGGTCCAAATTTTCCTGTCATTTCCAAGGATCTTGATGATATTAACAGTTGTCGCAATGTTTGACTGATTCAAGGTGGTCGACGTAGTAGTATTTATGTTTCAGAAATATTTAACAAGTGGTATATGGAAAGCAGAGCCATCGTGGGCCACAAAATTTCTCGTCGGCTGTGACATTAGAATGTAATACCTCTCTTTAGCCTTCTAGGCATAGAACCTAGGTTAACATTTCTCCACTAGTTGGAGAAATGTGGGCCTCCTCCTCCCCTTTCAGCCCTCCTTCCCTCACCGAATGAGCCTTCTGCTGCAATTGCGACCTTTGCTACCGACCTAAACTCGCTTTTTAAACACATTTGCCACTGCAAATGATACTTCCTAACACATGATTCGCAGTTGTTCCTTGTGGGGTCCAAATTTTCCTGTCATTTCCAAGGATCTTGATGATATTAACAGTTGTCGCAATGTTTGACTGATTCAAGGTGGTCGTCGTAGTAGTATTTATGTTTCAGAAATATTTAACAAGTGGTATATGGAAAGCAGAGCCATCGTGGGCCACAAAATTTCTCGTCGGCTGTGACATTAGAATGTAATACCTCTCTTTAGCCTTCTAGGCATAGAACCTAGGTTAACACTTCTCCACTAGTTGGCGAAATGTGGGCCTCCTCCTCCCCTTTCAGCCCTCCTTCCCTCACCGAATGAGCCTTCTGCTGCAATTGCGACCTTTGCTACCGACCTAAACTCGCTTTTTAAACACATTTGCCACTGCAAATGATACTTCCTAACACATGATTCGCAGTTGTTCCTTGTGGGGTCCAAATTTTCCTGTCATTTCCAAGGATCTTGATGATATTAACAGTTGTCGCAATGTTTGACTGATTCAAGGTGGTCGTCGTAGTAGTATTTATGTTTCAGAAATATTTAACAAGTGGTATATGGAAAGCAGAGCCATCGTGGGCCACAAAATTTCTCGTCGGCTGTGACATTATAATGTAATACCTCTCTTTAGCCTTCTAGGCATAGAACCTAGGTTAACATTTCTCCACTAGTTGGCGAAATGTGGGCCTCCTCCTCCCCTTTCAGCCCTCCTTCCCTCACCGAATGAGCCTTCTGCTGCAATTGCGACATTTGCTACCGATCTAAACTCGCTTTTTAAACACATTTGCCACTGCAAATGACACTTCCTAACACATGATTCGCAGTTGTGCCTTGTGAGGTCCAAATTTTCCTGTCATTCCCAACGATCTTGATGATATTAACAGTTGTCGCAATGTTTGACTGATTCAAGGTGGTCGTCGTAGTAGTATTTATGTTTCAGAAATATTTAACAAGTGGTATATGGAACGCAGAGCCATCGTGGGCCACAAAATTTCTCGTCGGCTGTGACATTAGAATGTAATAGCTCTCTTTAGCCTTCTAGGCATTGAACCTAGGTTAATATTTCTCCACTAGTTGGAGAAATGTGGGCCTCCTCCTCCCCTTACAGCCCTCCTTCCCTCACCGAATGAGTCTTCTGCTGCAATTGCGACCTTTGCTACCGACCTAAACTCGCTTTTTAAACACATTTGCCACTGCAAATGTTACTTCCTAACACATTATTCGCAGTTGTTCCTTGTGGGGTCCAAATTTTCCTGTCATTTCCAAGGATCTTGATGATATTAACAGTTGTCGCAATGTTTGACTGATTCAAGGTGGTCGTCGTAGTAGTATTTATGTTTCAGAAATATTTAACAAGTGGTATATGGAACGCAGAGCCATCGTGGGCCACAAAATTTCTCGTCGGCTGTGACATTAGAATGTAATACCTCTCTTTAGCCTTCTAGGCATAGAACGTAGGTTAACATTTCTCCACTAGTTGGAGAAATGTGGGCCTCCTCCTCCCCTTACAGCCCTCCTTCCCTCACCGAATGAGCCTTCTGCTGCAATTGCGACCTTTGCTACCGACATAAACTCGCTTTTTAAACACATTTGCCACTGCAAATGATACTTCCTAACACATGATTCGCGGTTGTTACTTATGGGGTCCAAATTTTCCTGTCATTTCCAAGGATCTTGATGATATTAACAGTTGTCGCAATGTTTGACTGATTCAAGGTGGTCGTCGTAGTAGTATTTATGTTTCAGAAATATTTAACAAGTGGTATATGGAACGCAGAGCCATCGTGGGCCACAAAATTTCTCGTCGGCTGTGACATTAGAATCTAATACCTCTCTTTAGCCTTCTAGGCATAGAACCTAGGATAACATTTCTCCACTAGTTGGAGAAATGTTGGCCTCCTCCTCCCCTTACAGACCTCCTTCCCTCACCGAATGAGCCTTCTGCTGCAATTGCGACCTTTGCTACCGACCTAAACTCGCTTTTTAAACACATTTGCCACTGCAAATGATACTTCCTAACACATGATTCGCAGTTGTTCCTTGTGGGGTCCAAATTTTCCTGTCATTTCCAAGGATCTTGATGATATTAACAGTTGTCGCAATGTTTGACTGATTCAAGGTGGTCGTCGTAGTAGTATTTATGTTTCAGAAATATTTAACAAGTGGTATATGGAACGCAGAGCCATCGTGGGCCACAAAATTTCTCGTCGGCTGTGACATTAGAATGTAATACCTCTCTTTAGCCTTCAAGGCATAGAACCTAGGTTAACATTTCTCCACTAGTTGGAGAAATGTGGGCCTCCTCCTCCCCTTACAGCCCTCCTTCCCTCACCGAATCAGCCTTCTGCTGCAATTGCGACCTTTGCTACCGACCTAAACTCGCTTTTTAAACACATTTGCAACTGCAAATGATACTTCCTAACACATGATTCGCAGTTGTTCCTTGTGGGGTCCAAATTTTCCTGTCATTTCCAAGGATCCTGATGATATTAACAGTTGTCGCAATGTTTGACTGATTCAAGGTGGTCGTCGTAATAGTATTAATGTTTCAGAAATATTTAACAAGTGGTATATAGGACGCAGAGCCATCGTGGGCCACAAAATTTCTCGTCGGCTGTGACATTAGAATGTAATACCTCTCTTTAGCCTTCTAGGCATAGAACGTAGGTTAACATTTCTCCACTAGTTGGAGAAATGTGGGCCTCCTCCTCCCCTTACAGCCGTCCTTCCCTCACCGAATGAGCCTTCTGCTGCAATTGCGACCTTTGCTACCGACCTAAACTCGCTTTTTAAACACATTTGCCACTGCAAATGATACTTCCTAACACATGATTCGCAGTTGTTCCTTGTGGGGTCCAAATTTTCCTGTCATTTCCAAGGATCCTGATGATATTAACAGTTGTCGCAATGTTTGACTGATTCAAGGTGGTCGTCGTAATAGTATTTATGTTTCAGAAATATTTAACAAGTGGTATATGGAACGCAGAGCCATCGTGGGCCACAAAATTTCTCGTCGGCTGTGACATTAGAATGTAATAGCTCTCTTTAGCCTTCTAGGCATAGAACCTAGGTTAACATTTCTCCACTAGTTGGAGAAATGTGGGCCTCCTCCTCCCCTTACAGCCGTCCTTCCCTCACCGAATGAGCCTTCTGCTGCAATTGCGACCTTTGCTACCGACCTAAACTCGCTTTTTAAACACATTTGCCACTGCAAATGACACTTCCTAACACATGATTCGCAGTTGTGCCTTTTGTGGTCCAAATTTTCCTGTCATTTCCAAGGATCCTGATGATATTAACAGTTGTCGCAATGTTTGACTGATTCAAGGTGGTCGTCGTAGTAGTATTTATGTTTCAGAAATATTTAACAAGTGGTATATGGAACGCAGAGCCATCGTGGGCCACAAAATTTCTCGTCGGCTGTGACATTAGAATGTAATACCTCTCTTTAGCCTTCTAGGCATACAACCTAGGTTAACTTTTCTCCACTAGTTGGAGAAATGTGGGCCTGCTCCTCCCCTTACAGCCCTCTTACCCTCACCGAATGATTCTTCTGCTGCAATTGCGACCTTTGCTACCGACCTAAACTCGCTTTTTAAACACATTTGCCACTGCAAATGATACTTCCTAACACATGATTCGCAGTTGTTCCTTGTGGGGTCCAAATTTTCCTGTCATTTCCAAGGATCTTGATGATATTAACAGTTGTCGCAATGTTTGACTGATTCAAGGTGGTCGTCGTAGTAGTATTTATGTTTCAGAAATATTTAACAAGTGGTATATGGAACGCAGAGCCATCGTGGGCCACAAAATTTCTCGTCGGCTGTGACATTAGAATGTAATACCTCTCTTTAGCCTTCTAGGCATAGAACCTAGGTTAACATTTCTCCACTAGTTGGAGAAATGTGGGCCTCCTCCTCCCCTTACAGCCCTCCTTCCCTCACCGAATGAGCCTTCTGCTGCAATTGCGACCTTTGCTACCGACCTAAACTCGCTTTTTAAACACATTTGCCACTGCAAATGATACTTCCTAACACATGATTCGCAGTTGTTCCTTGTGGGGTCTAAATTTTCCTGTCATTTCCAAGGATCTTGATGATATTAACAGTTGTCGCAATGTTTCACTGATTCAAGGTGGTCGTCGTAGTAGTATTTATGTTTCAGAAATATTTAACAAGTGGTATATGGAACGCAGAGCCATCGTGGGCCACAAAATTTCTCGTCGGCTGTGACATTAGAATGTAATAGCTCTCTTTAGCCTTCTAGGCATAGAACCTAGGTTAATACTTCTCCACTAGTTGGAGAAATGTGGGCCTCCTCCTCCCCTTACAGCCCTCCTTCCCTCACCGAATGAGTCTTCTGCTGCAATTGCGACCTTTGCTACCGACCTAAACTCGCTTTTTAAACACATTTGCCACTTAAATGATACTTCCTAAAACATTATTCGCAGTTGTTCCTTGTGGGGTCCAAATTTTCCTGTCATTTCCAAGGATCTTGATGATATTAACAGTTGTCGCAATGTTTGACTGATTCAAGGTGGTCGTCGTAGTAGTATTTATGTTTCAGAAATATTTAACAAGTGGTATATGGAACGCAGAGCCATCGTGGGCCACAAAATTTCTCGTCGGCTGTGACATTAGAATGTAATACCTCTCTTTAGCCTTCTAGGCATAGAACCTAGGTTTACATTTCTCCACTAGTTGGAGAAATGTGGGCCTCCTCCTCCCCTTACAGCCCTCCTTCCCTCACCGAATGAGCCTTCTGCTGTAATTGCGACCTTTGCTACCGACCTAAACTCGCTTTTTAAACACATTTGCCACTGCAAATGATACTTCCTAACACATGATTCGCGGTTGTTCCTTGTGGGGTCCAAATTTTCCTGTAATTTCCAAGGATCTTGATGATATTAACAGTTGTCGCAATGTTTGACTGATTCAAGGTGGTCGTCGGAGTAGTATTTATGTTTCAGAAATATTTAACAAGTGGTATATGCAACGCAGAGCCATCGTGGGCCACAAAATTTCTCGTCGGCTGTGACATTAGAATGTAATACCTCTCTTTAGCCTTCTAGGCATAGAACGTAGGTTAACATTTCTCCACTACTTGGAGAAATGTGGGCCTCCTCCTCCCCTTACAGCCCTCCATCCCTCACCGAATGAGCCTTCTGCTGCAATTACGACCTTTGCTACCGACCTAAACTCGCTTTTTAAACACATTTGCCACTGCAAATGATACTTCCTAACACATGATTCGCAGTTGTTCTTTGTGGGTCCATATTTTCCTGTCATTTCCAAGGATCTTGATGATATTAACAGTTGTCGCAATGTTTGACTGATTGAAGGTGGACGTCGTAGTAGTATTTATGTTTCAGAAATATTTAACAAGTGGTATATGGAACGCAGAGCCATCGTGGGCCACAAAATTTCTCGTCGGCTGTGACATTAGAATGTAATACCTCTCTTTAGCCTTCTGGGCATAGAACCTAGGTTAACATTTCTCCACTAGTTGGAGAAATGTAGGCCTCCTGCTCCCCTTACAGCCCTCCTTCCCTCACCGAATGAGCCTTCAGCTGCAATTGCGACATTAGCTACCGATCTAAACTCGCTTTTTAAACACATTTGCCACTGCAAATGACACTTCCTAACACATGATTCGCAGTTGTGCCTTTTGAGGTCCAAATTTTCCTGTCATTTCCAACGATCTTGATGATATTAACAGTTGTCGCAATGTTTGACTGATTCAAGGTGGTCGTAGTAGTAGTATTTATGTTTCAGAAATATTTAACAAGTGGTATATGTAACGCAGAGCCATCGTGGGCCACAAAATTTCTCGTCGGCTGTGACTGTAGAATGTAATACCTCTCTTTAGCCTTCTAGGCATAGAACCTAGGTTAACATTTCTCCACTAGTTGGAGAAATGTGGGCCTCCTCCTCCCCTTACAGCCCTCCTTCCCTCTCCGAATGAGCCTTCTGCTGCAATTGCGACCTTTGCTACCGACCTAAACTCGCTCTTTAAACACATTTGCCACTGCAAATGATACTTCCTAACACATGATACGCAGTTTTTCCTTGTGGGGTCCAAATTTTCCTGTCATTTCCAAGGATCTTGATGATATTAACAGTTGTCGCAATGTTTGACTGATTCAAGGTGGTCGTCGTAGTAGTATTTATGTTTCAGAAATATTTAACAAGTGGTATATGGAACGCAGAGCCATCGTGGGCCACAAAATATCTCGTCGGCTGTGACATTAGAATGTAATAGCTCTCTTTAGCCTTCTAGGCATAGAACCTAGGTTAACATTTCTCCACTTGTTGGAGAAATGTGGGCCTCCTCCTCCCCTTACAGCCCTCCTTCCCTCACCGAATCAGCCTTCTGCTGCAATTGCGACCCTTGCTACCGACCTAAACTCGCTTTTTAAACACATTTGCCACTGCAAATGATACTTCCTAACACATGACTCGCAGTTGTTCCTTGTGGGGTCCAAAATTTCCTGTCTTTTCCAAGGATCTTGATGATATTAACAGTTGTCGCAATGTTTGACTGATTCAAGGTGGTCGTCGTAGTAGTATTTATGTTTCAGAAATATTTAGCAAGTGGTATATGGAACGCAGAGCCATCGTGGGCCACAAAATTTCTCGTCGGCTGTGACATTAGAATGTAATACCTCTCTTTAGCCTTCTAGGCATAGAACCTAGGTTAACATTTCTCCACTTGTTGGAGAAATGTGGGCCTCCTCCTTCCCTTACAGCCCTCCTTCCCTCACCGAATGAGCCTTCTGCTGCAACTGCGACCTTTGCTACCGACCTAAACTCGCTTTTTAAACACATTTGCCACTGCAAATGATACTTCCTAACACATGATTCGCAGTTGTTCCTTGTGGGGTCCAAAATTTCCAGTCACTTCCAAGGATCTTGATGATATTAACAGTTGTCGCAATGTTTGACTGATTCAAGGTGGTCGTGGGAGTAGTATTTATGTTTCAGAAATATTTAACAAGTGGTATATGGAACGCAGAGCTATCGTGGGCCACAAAATTTCTCGTCGGCTGTGACATTAGAATGTAATACCTCTCTTTAGCCTTCTAGGCATAGAACCTAGGTTAACATTTCTCCACTAGTTGGAGAAATGTTGGCCTCCTCCTCCCCTTACAGAACTCCTTCCCTCACCGAATGAGCCTTCTGCTGCAATTGCGACCTTTGCTACCGACCTAAACTCGCTTTTTAAACACATTTGCCACTGCAAATGATACTTCCTAACACATGATTCGCAGTTGTTCCTTGTGGGGTCCCAATTTTCCTGTCATTTTCAAGGATCTTGATGATATAAACAGTTGTCGCAATGTTTGACTGATTCAAGGTGGTCGTCGGAGTAGTATTTATGTTACAGAAATATTTAACAAGTGGTATATGCAACGCAGAGCCATCGTGGGCCACAAAATTTCTCGTCGGCTGTGATATTAGAATGTAATACCTCTCTTTAGCCTTCTAGGCATAGAACCTAGGTTAACATTTCTCCACTAGTTGGAGAAATGTGGGCCTCCTCCTCCCCTTACAGCCCTCCTTCCCTCACCGAATGAGCCTTCTGCTGCAATTACGACCTTTGCTACCGACCTAAACTCGCTTTTTAAACACATTTGCCACTGCAAATGATACTTCCTAACACATGATTCGCAGTTGTTCCTTGTGGGGTCCAAATTTTCCTGTCATTTCCAAGGATCTTGATGATATTAACAGTTGTCGCAATGTTTGACTGATTGAAGGTGGTCGTCGTAGTAGTATTTATGTTTCAGAAATATTTAACAAGTGGTATATGGAACGCAGAGCCATCGTGGGCCACAAAATTTCTCGTCGGCTGTGACATTAGAATGTAATACCTCTCTTTAGCCTTCAAGGCATAGAACCTAGGTTAACATTTCTCCACTAGTTGGAGAAATGTAGGCCTCCTGCTCCCCTTACAGCCCTCCTTCCCTCACCGAATGAGACTTCTGCTGCAATTGCGACATTAGCTACCGACCTAAACTCGCTTTTTAAACACATTTGCCACTGCAAATGACACTTCCTAACACATGATTCGCAGTTGTGCCTTGTGAGGTACAAATTTTCCTGTCATTTCCAACGATCTTGATGATATTAACAGTTGTCGAAATGTTTGACTGATTCAAAGTGGTCGTAGTAGTAGTATTTATGTTTCAGAAATATTTAACAAGTGGTATATGGAACGCAGAGCCATCGTGGGCCACAAAATTTCTCGTCGGCTGTGACATTAGAATGTAATACCTCTCTTTAGCCTTCTAGGCATAGAACCTAGGTTAACATTTCTCCACTAGTTGGAGAAATGTGGGCCTCCTCCTCCCCTTACAGCCCTCCTTCCCTCACCGAATCAGCCATCTGCTGCAATTGCGACCCTTGCTACCGACCTAAACTCTCTTTTTAAACACATTTGCCACTGCAAATGACACTTCCTAACACATGATTCGCAGTTGTGCCTTTTGGGGTGCAAATTTTCCTGTCATTTCCAAGGATCTTGATGATATTAACAGTTGTCGCAATGTTTGACTGATTCAAGGTGGTCGTCGGAGTAGTATTTATGTTACAGAAATATTTAACAAGTGGTATATGCAACGCAGAGCCATCGTGGGCCACAAAATTTCTCGTCGGCTGTGATATTAGAATGTAATACCTCTCTTTAGCCTTCTAGGCATAGAACCTAGGTTAACATTTCTCCACTAGTTGGAGAAATGTGGGCCTCCTCCTCCCCTTACAGCCCTCCTTCCCTCACCGAATGAGCCTTCTGCTGCAATTACGACCTTTGCTACCGACCTAAACTCGCTTTTTAAACACATTTGCCACTGCAAATGATACTTCCTAACACATGATTCGCAGTTGTTCCTTGTGGGGTCCAAATTTTCCTGTCATTTCCAAGGATCTTGATGATATTAACAGTTGTCGCAATGTTTGACTGATTGAAGGTGGTCGTCGTAGTAGTATTTATGTTTCAGAAATATTTAACAAGTGGTATATGGAACGCAGAGCCATCGTGGGCCACAAAATTTCTCGTCGGCTGTGACATTAGAATGTAATACCTCTCTTTAGCCTTCAAGGCATAGAACCTAGGTTAACATTTCTCCACTAGTTGGAGAAATGTAGGCCTCCTGCTCCCCTTACAGCCCTCCTTCCCTCACCGAATGAGACTTCTGCTGCAATTGCGACATTAGCTACCGACCTAAACTCGCTTTTTAAACACATTTGCCACTGCAAATGACACTTCCTAACACATGATTCGCAGTTGTGCCTTGTGAGGTACAAATTTTCCTGTCATTTCCAACGATCTTGATGATATTAACAGTTGTCGCAATGTTTGACTGATTCAAGGTGGTCGTAGTAGTAGTATTTATGTTTCAGAAATATTTAACAAGTGGTATATGGAACGCAGAGCCATCGTGGGCCACAAAATTTCTCGTCGGCTGTGACATTAGAATGTAATACCTCTCTTTAGCCTTCTAGGCATAGAACCTAGGTTAACATTTCTCCACTAGTTGGAGAAATGTGGGCCTCCTCCTCCCCTTACAGCCCTCCTTCCCTCACCGAATCAGCCTTCTGCTGCAATTGCGACCCTTGCTACCGACCTAAACTCTCTTTTTAAACACATTTGCCACTGCAAATGACACTTCCTAACACATGATTCGCAGTTGTGCCTTTTGGGGTGCAAATTTTCCTGTCATTTCCAAGGATCTTGATGATATTAACAGTTGTCGCAATGTTTGACTGATACAAGGTGGTCGTCGTAGTAGTATTTATGTTTCAGAAATATTTAACAAGTGGTATATGGAACGCAGAGCCATCGTGGGCCACAAAATTTCTCGTCGGCTGTGACATTAGAATGTAATACCTCTCTTTAGCCTTCTAGGCATAGAACCTAGGTTAACATTTCTCCACTAGTTGGAGAAATGTGGGCCTCCTCCTCCCCTTACAGCCGTCCTTCCCTCACCGAATGAGCCTTCTGCTGCAATTGCGACCTTTGCTACCGACCTAAACTCGCTTTTTAAACACATTTGCCACTGCAAATGACACTTCCTAACACATGATTCGCAGTTGTGAATTTTGGGGTCCAAATTTTCCTGTCATTTCCAAGGATCCTGATGATATTAACAGTTGTCGCAATGTTTGACTGATTCAAGGTGGTCGTCGTAGTAGTATTTATGTTTCAGAAATATTTAACAAGTGGTATATGGAACGCAGAGCCATCGTGGGCCACAAAATTTCTCGTCGGCTGTGACATTAGAATGTAATACCTCTCTTTAGCCTTCTAGGCATAGAACCTAGGTTAACATTTCTCCACTAGTTGGAGAAATGTGGGCCTCCTCCTCCCCTTACAGCCGTCCTTCCCTCACCGAATGAGCCTTCTGCTGCAATTGCGACCTTTGCTACCGACCTAAACTCGCTTTTTAAACACATTTGCCACTGCAAATGATACTTCCTAACACATGATTCGCAGTTGTTCCTTGTGGGGTCCAAATTTTCCTGTCATTTCCAAGGATCTTGATGATATTAACAGTTGTCGCAATGTTTGACTGATTGAAGGTGGTCGTCGTAGTAGTATTTATGTTTCAGAAATATTTAACAAGTGGTATATGGTACGCAGAGCCATCGTGGGCCACAAAATTTCTCGTCGGCTGTGACATTAGAATGTAATACCTCTCTTTAGCCTTCTAGGCATAGAACCTAGGTTAACATTTCTCCACTAGTTGGAGAAATGTGGGCCTCCTCCTCCCCTTACAGCCCTCCTTCCCTCACCGAATGAGCCTTCTGCTGCAATTGCGACCTTTGCTACCGACCTAAACTCGCTTTTTAAACACATTTGCCACTGCAAATGATACTTCCTAACACATGATTCGCAGTTGTTCCTTGTGGGGTCTAAATTTTCCTGTCATTTCCAAGGATCTTGATGATATTAACAGTTGTCGCAATGTTTGACTGATTCAAGGTGATCGTCGTAGTAGTATTTACGTTTCAGAAATATTTAACAAGTGGTATATGGAATGCAGAGCCATCGTGGGCCACAAAATTTCTCGTCGGCTGTGACATTAGAATGTAATACCTCTCTTTAGCCTTCTAGGCATAGAACCTAGGTTAACATTTCTCCACTAGTTGGAGAAATGTGGGCCTCCTCCTCCCCTTACAGCCCTCCTTCCCTCACCGAATGAGCCTTCTGCTGCAATTGCGACCTCTGCTACCGACCTAAACTCGCTTTTTAAACACATTTGCCACTGCAAATGATACTTCCTAACACATGATTAGCAGTTGTTCCTTATGGGATCCAAATTTTCCTGTCATTTCAAGGATCTTGATGATATTAACAGTTGTCGCTATGTTTGACTGATTCAAGGTGGTCGTCGTAGTAGTATTTATGTTTCAGAAATATTTTACAAGTGGTATATAGAACGCAGAGCCATCGTGGGTCACAAAATTTCTCGTCGGCTGTGACATTAGAATGTAATACCTCTCTTTAGCTTCTAGGCATAGAACGTAGGTTAACATTTCTCCACTAGTTGGAGAAATGTGGGCCTTCTCTTCCCCTTACAGCCCTCCTTCCCTCACCGAATGAGCCTTCTGCTGCAATTGCGACCTTTGCTACCGACCTAAACTCGCTTTTTAAACACATTTGCCACTGCAAATGACACTTCCTAACACATGATTTGCAGTTGTGCCTTGTGAGGTCCACATTTTCCTGTCATTTCCAAGGATATTGATGATATTAACAGTTGTCGCAATGTTTGACTGATTCAAGGTGGTCGTCGTAGTAGTATTTATGTTTCAGAAATATTTAACAAGTGGTATATGGAACGCAGAGCCATCGTGGGCCACAAAATTTCTCGTCGGCTGTGACATTAGAATGTAATACCTCTCTTTAGCCTTCTAGGCATAAAACCTAGGTTAACATTTCTCCACTAGTTGGAGAAATGTGGGCCTCCTCCTCCCCTTACAGCCCTCCTTCCCTCACCGAATGAGCCTTCTGCTGCAATTGCGACCTTTGCTACCGACCTAAACTCGCTTTTTAAACACATTTGCCACTGCAAATGATACTTCCTAACACATGATTTTTCCTTGTGGGGTCCAAATTTTCTTGTCATTTCCAAGGATCCTGATGATATTAACAGTTGTCGCAATGTTTCACTGATTCAAGGTGGTCGTCGTAGTAGTATTTATGTTTCAGAAATATTTAACAAGTGGTATATGGAACGCAGAGCCATCGTGGGCCACAAAATTTCTCGTCGGCTGTGACATTAGAATGTAATACCTCTCTTTAGCCTTCTAGGCATAGAACCTAGGTTAACATTTCTCCACTAGTTGGAGAAATGTGGGCCTCCTCCTCCCCTTACAGCCCTCCTTCCCTCACCGAATCAGCCTTCTGCTGCAATTGCGACCTTTGCTACCGACCTAAACACGCTTTTTAAACACATTTGCCACTGCAAATGATACTTCCTAAAACATGATTCGCAGTTGTTCCTTGTGGGATCCAAATTTTCCTGTCATTTCCAAGGATCTTGATGATATTAACAGTTGTCGCAATGTTTGACTGATTCAAGGTGGTCGTCGTAGTAGTATTTATGTTTCAGAAATATTTAACAAGTGGTATATGGAAACGCAGAGCCATCGTGGGCCACAAAATTTCTTGTCGGCTGTGACATTAGAATGTAATACCTCTCTTTAGCCTTCTAGGCATAGAACCTAGGTTAACATTTCTCCACCAGTTGGAGAAATGTGGGCCTCCTCCTCCCCTTACAGCCCTCCTTCCCTCACCGAATCACCCTTCTGCTGCAATTGCGGCCTTTGCTACCGACCTAAACTCGCTTTTTAAACACATTTGCCACTGCAAATGATACTTCCTAACACATGATTAGCAGTTGTTCCTTGTGGGATCCAAATTTTCCTGTCATTTCCAAGGATCTTGATGATATTAACAGTTGTCGCAATGTTTGACTGATTCAAGGTGGTCGTCGTAGTAGTATTTATGTTTCAGAAATATTTAACAAGTGGTATATGGAACGCAGAGCCATCGTGGGCCACAAAATTTCTCGTCGGCTGTGACATTAGAATGTAATACCTCTCTTTAGCCTTCTAGGCATAGAACGTAGGTTAACATTTCTCCACTAGTTGGAGAAATGTGGGCCTCCTCCTCCCCTTACAGCCCTCCTTCCCTCACCGAATCACCCTTCTGCTGCAATTGCGGCCTTTGCTACCGACCTAAACTCGCTTTTTAAACACATTTGCCACTGCAAATGATACTTCCTAACACATGATTAGCAGTTGTTCCTTGTGGGATCCAAATTTTCCTGTCATTTCCAAGGATCTTGATGATATTAACAGTTGTCGCAATGTTTGACTGATTCAAGGTGGTCGTCGTAGTAGTATTTACGTTTCAGAAATATTTAACAAGTGGTATATGGAATGCAGAGCCATCGTGGGCCACAAAATTTCTCGTCGGCTGTGACATTAGAATGTAATACCTCTCTTTAGCCTTCTAGGCATAGATCCTAGGTTAACATTTCTCCACTAGTTGGAGAAATGTGGGCCTCCTCCTCCCCTTACAGCCCTCCTTCCCTCACCGAATCACCCTTCTGCTGCAATTGCGGCCTTTGCTACCGACCTAAACTCGCTTTTTAAACACATTTGCCACTGCAAATGATACTTCCTAACACATGATTAGCAGTTGTTCCTTGTGGGATCCAAATTTTCCTGTCATTTCCAAGGATCTTGATGATATTAACAGTTGTCGCAATGTTTGACTGATTCAAGGTGGTCGTCGTAGTAGTATTTATGTTTCAGAAATATTTAACAAGTGGTATATGGAACGCAGAGCCATCGTGGGCCACAAAATTTCTCGTCGGCTGTGACATTAGAATGTAATACCTCTCTTTAGCCTTCTAGGCATAGAACCTAGGTTAACATTTCTCCACTAGTTGGAGAAATGTGGGCCTCCTCCTCCCCTTACAGCCCTCCTTCCCTCACCGAAACACCCTTCTGCTGCAATTGCGGCCTTTGCTACCGACCTAAACTCGCTTTTTAAACACATTTGCCACTGCAAATGATACTTCCTAACACATGATTAGCAGTTGTTCCTTGTGGGATCCAAATTTTCCTGTCATTTCCAAGGATCTTGATGATATTAACAGTTGTCGCAATGTTTGACTGATTCAAGGTGGTCGTCGTAGTAGTATTTATGTTTCAGAAATATTTAACAAGTGGTATATGGAACGCAGAGCCATCGTGGGCCACAAAATTTCTCGTCGGCTGTGACATTAGAATGTAATACCTCTCTTTAGCCTTCTAGGCATAGAACCTAGGTTAACATTTCTCCACTAGTTGGAGAAATGTGGGCCTCCTCCTCCCCTTACAGCCCTCCTTCCCTCGCCGAATCAGCCTTCTGCTGCAATTGCGGCCTTTGCTACCGACCTAAACTCGCTTTTTAAACACATTTGCCACTGCAAATGACACTTTCTAACACATGATTTGCAGTTGAGCCTTGTGAGGTCCACATTTTCCTGTCATTTCCAAGGATCTTGATGATATTAACAGTTGTCGCAATGTTTGACTGATTCAAGGTGGTCGTCGTAGTAGTATTTATGTTTCAGAAATATTTAACAAGTGGTATATGGAACGCAGAGCCATCGTGGGCCACAAAATTTCTCGTCGGCTGTGACATTAGAATGTAATACCTCTCTTTAGCCTTCTAGGCATAGAACCTAGGTTAACATTTCTCCACTAGTTGGAGAAATGTTGGCCTCCTCTTCCCCTTACAGCCCTCCTTCCCTCACCGAATGAGCCTTCTGCTGCAATTGCGACCTTTGCTACCGACCTAAACTCGCTTTTTAAACACATGTGCCACTGCAAATGATACTTCCTAACACATGATTCGCAGTTGTTCCATGTGGTGTCAAATTTTCCTGTCATTTCCAAGGATCTTGATGATATAAACAGTTGTCGCAATGTTTGACTGATTCAAGGTGGTCGTCGTAGTAGTATTTATGTTTCAGAAATATTTAACAAGTGGTATATAGAACGCAGAGCCATCGTGGGTCACAAAATTTCTCGTCGGCTGTGACATTAGAATGTAATACCTCTCTTTAGCCTTCTAGGCATAGAACCTAGGTTAACATTTCTCCACTAGTTGGAGAAATGTGGGCCTCCTCCTCCCCTTACAGCCCTCCTTCCCTCGCCGAATGAGCCTTCTGCTGCAATTGCGACCTTTGCTACCGACCTAAACTCGCTTTTTAAACACATTTGCCACTGCAAATGATACTTCCTAACACATGATTCGCAGTAGTTCCTTGTGGGGTCCAAATTTTCCTGTCATTTCCAGGGATCTTGATGATTTTAATAGTTGTCGCAATGTTTGACTGATTCAAGGTGGTCGTCGTAGTAGTATTTACGTTTCAGAAATATTTAACAAGTGGTATATGGAATGCAGAGCCATCGTGGGCCACAAAATTTCTCGTCGGCTGTGACATTAGAATGTAATACCTCTCTTTAGCCTTCTAGGCATAGAACCTAGGTTAACATTTCTCCACTAGTTGGAGAAATGTGGGCCTCCTCCTCCCCTTACAGCCCTCCTTCCCTCACCGAATCACCCTTCTGCTGCAATTGCGGCCTTTGCTACCGACCTAAACTCGCTTTTTAAACACATTTGCCACTGCAAATGATACTTCCTAAAACATGATTCGCAGTTGTTCCTTGTGGGATCCAAATTTTCCTGTCATTTCCAAGGATCTTGATGATATTAACAGTTGTCGCAATGTTTGACTGATTCAAGTTGGTCGTCGTAGTAGTATTTATGTTTCAGAAATATTTAACAAGTGGTATATGGAAACGCAGAGCCATCGTGGGCCACAAAATTTCTTGTCGGCTGTGACATTAGAATGTAATACCTCTCTTTAGCCTTCTAGGCATAGAACCTAGGTTAACATTTCTCCACTAGTTGGAGAAATGTGGGCCTCCTCCTCCCCTTACAGCCCTCCTTCCCTCGCCGAATGAGCCTTCTGCTGCAATTGCGACCTTTGCTACCGACCTAAACTCGCTTTTTAAACACATTTGCCACTGCAAATGATACTTCCTAACACATGATTCGCAGTAGTTCCTTGTGGGGTCCAAATTTTCCTGTCATTTCCAGGGATCTTGATGATATTAACAGTTGTCGCAATGTTTGACTGATTCAAGGTGGTCGTCGTAGTAGTATTTATGTTTCAGAAATATTTAACAAGTGGTATATGGAACGCAGAGCCATCGTGGGCCACAAAATTTCTCGTCGGCTGTGACATTAGAATGTAATACCTCTCTTTAGCCTTCTAGGCATAGAACGTAGGTTAACATTTCTCCACTAGTTGGAGAAATGTGGGCCTCCTCCTCCCCTTACAGCCCTCCTTCCCTCACCGAATCACCCTTCTGCTGCAATTGCGGCCTTTGCTACCGACCTAAACTCGCTTTTTAAACACATTTGCCACTGCAAATGATACTTCCTAACACATGATTAGCAGTTGTTCCTTGTGGGATCCAAATTTTCCTGTCATTTCCAAGGATCTTGATGATATTAACAGTTGTCGCAATGTTTGACTGATTCAAGGTGGTCGTCGTAGTAGTATTTATGTTTCAGAAATATTTAACAAGTGGTATATGGAACGCAGAGCCATCGTGGGCCACAAAATTTCTCGTCGGCTGTGACATTAGAATGTAATACCTCTCTTTAGCCTTCTAGGCATAGAACCTAGGTTAACATTTCTCCACTAGTTGGAGAAATGTGGGCCTCCTCCTCCCCTTACAGCCCTCCTTCCCTCACCGAATCAGCCTTCTGCTGCAATTGCGACCTTTGCTACCGACCTAAACACGCTTTTTAAACACATTTGCCACTGCAAATGATACTTCCTAAAACATGATTCGCAGTTGTTCCTTGTGGGATCCAAATTTTCCTGTCATTTCCAAGGATCTTGATGATATTAACAGTTGTCGCAATGTTTGACTGATTCAAGGTGGTCGTCGTAGTAGTATTTATGTTTCAGAAATATTTAACAAGTGGTATATGGAAACGCAGAGCCATCGTGGGCCACAAAATTTCTTGTCGGCTGTGACATTAGAATGTAATACCTCTCTTTAGCCTTCTAGGCATAGAACCTAGGTTAACATTTCTCCACCAGTTGGAGAAATGTGGGCCTCCTCCTCCCCTTACAGCCCTCCTTCCCTCACCGAATCACCCTTCTGCTGCAATTGCGGCCTTTGCTACCGACCTAAACTCGCTTTTTAAACACATTTGCCACTGCAAATGATACTTCCTAACACATGATTAGCAGTTGTTCCTTGTGGGATCCAAATTTTCCTGTCATTTCCAAGGATCTTGATGATATTAACAGTTGTCGCAATGTTTGACTGATTCAAGGTGGTCGTCGTAGTAGTATTTATGTTTCAGAAATATTTAACAAGTGGTATATGGAACGCAGAGCCATCGTGGGCCACAAAATTTCTCGTCGGCTGTGACATTAGAATGTAATACCTCTCTTTAGCCTTCTAGGCATAGAACGTAGGTTAACATTTCTCCACTAGTTGGAGAAATGTGGGCCTCCTCCTCCCCTTACAGCCCTCCTTCCCTCACCGAATCACCCTTCTGCTGCAATTGCGGCCTTTGCTACCGACCTAAACTCGCTTTTTAAACACATTTGCCACTGCAAATGATACTTCCTAACACATGATTAGCAGTTGTTCCTTGTGGGATCCAAATTTTCCTGTCATTTCCAAGGATCTTGATGATATTAACAGTTGTCGCAATGTTTGACTGATTCAAGGTGGTCGTCGTAGTAGTATTTACGTTTCAGAAATATTTAACAAGTGGTATATGGAATGCAGAGCCATCGTGGGCCACAAAATTTCTCGTCGGCTGTGACATTAGAATGTAATACCTCTCTTTAGCCTTCTAGGCATAGATCCTAGGTTAACATTTCTCCACTAGTTGGAGAAATGTGGGCCTCCTCCTCCCCTTACAGCCCTCCTTCCCTCACCGAATCACCCTTCTGCTGCAATTGCGGCCTTTGCTACCGACCTAAACTCGCTTTTTAAACACATTTGCCACTGCAAATGATACTTCCTAACACATGATTAGCAGTTGTTCCTTGTGGGATCCAAATTTTCCTGTCATTTCCAAGGATCTTGATGATATTAACAGTTGTCGCAATGTTTGACTGATTCAAGGTGGTCGTCGTAGTAGTATTTATGTTTCAGAAATATTTAACAAGTGGTATATGGAACGCAGAGCCATCGTGGGCCACAAAATTTCTCGTCGGCTGTGACATTAGAATGTAATACCTCTCTTTAGCCTTCTAGGCATAGAACCTAGGTTAACATTTCTCCACTAGTTGGAGAAATGTGGGCCTCCTCCTCCCCTTACAGCCCTCCTTCCCTCACCGAATCACCCTTCTGCTGCAATTGCGGCCTTTGCTACCGACCTAAACTCGCTTTTTAAACACATTTGCCACTGCAAATGATACTTCCTAACTCATGATTAGCAGTTGTTCCTTGTGGGATCCAAATTTTCCTGTCATTTCCAAGGATCTTGATGATATTAACAGTTGTCGCAATGTTTGACTGATTCAAGGTGGTCGTCGTAGTAGTATTTATGTTTCAGAAATATTTAACAAGTGGTATATGGAACGCAGAGCCATCGTGGGCCACAAAATTTCTCGTCGGCTGTGACATTAGAATGTAATACCTCTCTTTAGCCTTCTAGGCATAGAACCTAGGTTAACATTTCTCCACTAGTTGGAGAAATGTGGGCCTCCTCCTCCCCTTACAGCCCTCCTTCCCTCGCCGAATCACCCTTCTGCTGCAATTGCGACCTTTGCTACCGACCTAAACTCGCTTTTTAAACACATTTGCCACTGCAAATGACACTTTCTAACACATGATTTGCAGTTGAGCCTTGTGAGGTCCACATTTTCCTGTCATTTCCAAGGATCATGATGATATTAACAGTTGTCGCAATGTTTGACTGATTCAAGGTGGTCGTCGTAGTAGTATTTATGTTTCAGAAATATTTAACAAGTGGTATATGGAACGCAGAGCCATCGTGGGCCACAAAATTTCTCGTCGGCTGTGACATTAGAATGTAATACCTCTCTTTAGCCTTCTAGGCATAGAACCTAGGTTAACATTTCTCCACTAGTTGGAGAAATGTTGGCCTCCTCTTCCCCTTACAGCCCTCCTTCCCTCACCGAATGAGCCTTCTGCTGCAATTGCGACCTTTGCTACCGACCTAAACTCGCTTTTTAAACACATGTGCCACTGCAAATGATACTTCCTAACACATGATTCGCAGTTGTTCCATGTGGTGTCAAATTTTCCTGTCATTTCCAAGGATCTTGATGATATAAACAGTTGTCGCAATGTTTGACTGATTCAAGGTGGTCGTCGTAGTAGTATTTATGTTTCAGAAATATTTAACAAGTGGTATATAGAACGCAGAGCCATCGTGGGTCACAAAATTTCTCGTCGGCTGTGACATTAGAATGTAATACCTCTCTTTAGCCTTCTAGGCATAGAACCTAGGTTAACATTTCTCCACTAGTTGGAGAAATGTGGGCCTCCTCCTCCCCTTACAGCCCTCCTTCCCTCACCGAAACACCCTTCTGCTGCAATTGCGGCCTTTGCTACCGACCTAAACTCGCTTTTTAAACACATTTGCCACTGCAAATGATACTTCCTAACACATGATTAGCAGTTGTTCCTTGTGGGATCCAAATTTTCCTGTCATTTCCAAGGATCTTGATGATATTAACAGTTGTCGCAATGTTTGACTGATTCAAGGTGGTCGTCGTAGTAGTATTTATGTTTCAGAAATATTTAACAAGTGGTATATGGAACGCAGAGCCATCGTGGGCCACAAAATTTCTCGTCGGCTGTGACATTAGAATGTAATACCTCTCTTTAGCCTTCTAGGCATAGAACCTAGGTTAACATTTCTCCACTAGTTGGAGAAATGTGGGCCTCCTCCTCCCCTTACAGCCCTCCTTCCCTCGCCGAATCAGCCTTCTGCTGCAATTGCGGCCTTTGCTACCGACCTAAACTCGCTTTTTAAACACATTTGCCACTGCAAATGACACTTTCTAACACATGATTTGCAGTTGAGCCTTGTGAGGTCCACATTTTCCTGTCATTTCCAAGGATCTTGATGATATTAACAGTTGTCGCAATGTTTGACTGATTCAAGGTGGTCGTCGTAGTAGTATTTATGTTTCAGAAATATTTAACAAGTGGTATATGGAACGCAGAGCCATCGTGGGCCACAAAATTTCTCGTCGGCTGTGACATTAGAATGTAATACCTCTCTTTAGCCTTCTAGGCATAGAACCTAGGTTAACATTTCTCCACTAGTTGGAGAAATGTTGGCCTCCTCTTCCCCTTACAGCCCTCCTTCCCTCACCGAATGAGCCTTCTGCTGCAATTGCGACCTTTGCTACCGACCTAAACTCGCTTTTTAAACACATGTGCCACTGCAAATGATACTTCCTAACACATGATTCGCAGTTGTTCCATGTGGTGTCAAATTTTCCTGTCATTTCCAAGGATCTTGATGATATAAACAGTTGTCGCAATGTTTGACTGATTCAAGGTGGTCGTCGTAGTAGTATTTATGTTTCAGAAATATTTAACAAGTGGTATATAGAACGCAGAGCCATCGTGGGTCACAAAATTTCTCGTCGGCTGTGACATTAGAATGTAATACCTCTCTTTAGCCTTCTAGGCATAGAACCTAGGTTAACATTTCTCCACTAGTTGGAGAAATGTGGGCCTCCTCCTCCCCTTACAGCCCTCCTTCCCTCGCCGAATGAGCCTTCTGCTGCAATTGCGACCTTTGCTACCGACCTAAACTCGCTTTTTAAACACATTTGCCACTGCAAATGATACTTCCTAACACATGATTCGCAGTAGTTCCTTGTGGGGTCCAAATTTTCCTGTCATTTCCAGGGATCTTGATGATTTTAATAGTTGTCGCAATGTTTGACTGATTCAAGGTGGTCGTCGTAGTAGTATTTACGTTTCAGAAATATTTAACAAGTGGTATATGGAATGCAGAGCCATCGTGGGCCACAAAATTTCTCGTCGGCTGTGACATTAGAATGTAATACCTCTCTTTAGCCTTCTAGGCATAGAACCTAGGTTAACATTTCTCCACTAGTTGGAGAAATGTGGGCCTCCTCCTCCCCTTACAGCCCTCCTTCCCTCACCGAATCACCCTTCTGCTGCAATTGCGGCCTTTGCTACCGACCTAAACTCGCTTTTTAAACACATTTGCCACTGCAAATGATACTTCCTAAAACATGATTCGCAGTTGTTCCTTGTGGGATCCAAATTTTCCTGTCATTTCCAAGGATCTTGATGATATTAACAGTTGTCGCAATGTTTGACTGATTCAAGTTGGTCGTCGTAGTAGTATTTATGTTTCAGAAATATTTAACAAGTGGTATATGGAAACGCAGAGCCATCGTGGGCCACAAAATTTCTTGTCGGCTGTGACATTAGAATGTAATACCTCTCTTTAGCCTTCTAGGCATAGAACCTAGGTTAACATTTCTCCACTAGTTGGAGAAATGTGGGCCTCCTCCTCCCCTTACAGCCCTCCTTCCCTCGCCGAATGAGCCTTCTGCTGCAATTGCGACCTTTGCTACCGACCTAAACTCGCTTTTTAAACACATTTGCCACTGCAAATGATACTTCCTAACACATGATTCGCAGTAGTTCCTTGTGGGGTCCAAATTTTCCTGTCATTTCCAGGGATCTTGATGATATTAACAGTTGTCGCAATGTTTGACTGATTCAAGGTGGTCGTCGTAGTAGTATTTATGTTTCAGAAATATTTAACAAGTGGTATATGGAACGCAGAGCCATCGTGGGCCACAAAATTTCTCGTCGGCTGTGACATTAGAATGTAATACCTCTCTTTAGCCTTCTAGGCATAGAACGTAGGTTAACATTTCTCCACTAGTTGGAGAAATGTGGGCCTCCTCCTCCCCTTACAGCCCTCCTTCCCTCACCGAATCACCCTTCTGCTGCAATTGCGGCCTTTGCTACCGACCTAAACTCGCTTTTTAAACACATTTGCCACTGCAAATGATACTTCCTAACACATGATTAGCAGTTGTTCCTTGTGGGATCCAAATTTTCCTGTCATTTCCAAGGATCTTGATGATATTAACAGTTGTCGCAATGTTTGACTGATTCAAGGTGGTCGTCGTAGTAGTATTTATGTTTCAGAAATATTTAACAAGTGGTATATGGAACGCAGAGCCATCGTGGGCCACAAAATTTCTCGTCGGCTGTGACATTAGAATGTAATACCTCTCTTTAGCCTTCTAGGCATAGAACCTAGGTTAACATTTCTCCACTAGTTGGAGAAATGTGGGCCTCCTCCTCCCCTTACAGCCCTCCTTCCCTCACCGAATCAGCCTTCTGCTGCAATTGCGACCTTTGCTACCGACCTAAACACGCTTTTTAAACACATTTGCCACTGCAAATGATACTTCCTAAAACATGATTCGCAGTTGTTCCTTGTGGGATCCAAATTTTCCTGTCATTTCCAAGGATCTTGATGATATTAACAGTTGTCGCAATGTTTGACTGATTCAAGGTGGTCGTCGTAGTAGTATTTATGTTTCAGAAATATTTAACAAGTGGTATATGGAAACGCAGAGCCATCGTGGGCCACAAAATTTCTTGTCGGCTGTGACATTAGAATGTAATACCTCTCTTTAGCCTTCTAGGCATAGAACCTAGGTTAACATTTCTCCACCAGTTGGAGAAATGTGGGCCTCCTCCTCCCCTTACAGCCCTCCTTCCCTCACCGAATCACCCTTCTGCTGCAATTGCGGCCTTTGCTACCGACCTAAACTCGCTTTTTAAACACATTTGCCACTGCAAATGATACTTCCTAACACATGATTAGCAGTTGTTCCTTGTGGGATCCAAATTTTCCTGTCATTTCCAAGGATCTTGATGATATTAACAGTTGTCGCAATGTTTGACTGATTCAAGGTGGTCGTCGTAGTAGTATTTATGTTTCAGAAATATTTAACAAGTGGTATATGGAACGCAGAGCCATCGTGGGCCACAAAATTTCTCGTCGGCTGTGACATTAGAATGTAATACCTCTCTTTAGCCTTCTAGGCATAGAACGTAGGTTAACATTTCTCCACTAGTTGGAGAAATGTGGGCCTCCTCCTCCCCTTACAGCCCTCCTTCCCTCACCGAATCACCCTTCTGCTGCAATTGCGGCCTTTGCTACCGACCTAAACTCGCTTTTTAAACACATTTGCCACTGCAAATGATACTTCCTAACACATGATTAGCAGTTGTTCCTTGTGGGATCCAAATTTTCCTGTCATTTCCAAGGATCTTGATGATATTAACAGTTGTCGCAATGTTTGACTGATTCAAGGTGGTCGTCGTAGTAGTATTTACGTTTCAGAAATATTTAACAAGTGGTATATGGAATGCAGAGCCATCGTGGGCCACAAAATTTCTCGTCGGCTGTGACATTAGAATGTAATACCTCTCTTTAGCCTTCTAGGCATAGATCCTAGGTTAACATTTCTCCACTAGTTGGAGAAATGTGGGCCTCCTCCTCCCCTTACAGCCCTCCTTCCCTCACCGAATCACCCTTCTGCTGCAATTGCGGCCTTTGCTACCGACCTAAACTCGCTTTTTAAACACATTTGCCACTGCAAATGATACTTCCTAACACATGATTAGCAGTTGTTCCTTGTGGGATCCAAATTTTCCTGTCATTTCCAAGGATCTTGATGATATTAACAGTTGTCGCAATGTTTGACTGATTCAAGGTGGTCGTCGTAGTAGTATTTATGTTTCAGAAATATTTAACAAGTGGTATATGGAACGCAGAGCCATCGTGGGCCACAAAATTTCTCGTCGGCTGTGACATTAGAATGTAATACCTCTCTTTAGCCTTCTAGGCATAGAACCTAGGTTAACATTTCTCCACTAGTTGGAGAAATGTGGGCCTCCTCCTCCCCTTACAGCCCTCCTTCCCTCACCGAATCACCCTTCTGCTGCAATTGCGGCCTTTGCTACCGACCTAAACTCGCTTTTTAAACACATTTGCCACTGCAAATGATACTTCCTAACACATGATTAGCAGTTGTTCCTTGTGGGATCCAAATTTTCCTGTCATTTCCAAGGATCTTGATGATATTAACAGTTGTCGCAATGTTTGACTGATTCAAGGTGGTCGTCGTAGTAGTATTTATGTTTCAGAAATATTTAACAAGTGGTATATGGAACGCAGAGCCATCGTGGGCCACAAAATTTCTCGTCGGCTGTGACATTAGAATGTAATACCTCTCTTTAGCCTTCTAGGCATAGAACCTAGGTTAACATTTCTCCACTAGTTGGAGAAATGTGGGCCTCCTCCTCCCCTTACAGCCCTCCTTCCCTCGCCGAATCACCCTTCTGCTGCAATTGCGACCTTTGCTACCGACCTAAACTCGCTTTTTAAACACATTTGCCACTGCAAATGACACTTTCTAACACATGATTTGCAGTTGAGCCTTGTGAGGTCCACATTTTCCTGTCATTTCCAAGGATCATGATGATATTAACAGTTGTCGCAATGTTTGACTGATTCAAGGTGGTCGTCGTAGTAGTATTTATGTTTCAGAAATATTTAACAAGTGGTATATGGAACGCAGAGCCATCGTGGGCCACAAAATTTCTCGTCGGCTGTGACATTAGAATGTAATACCTCTCTTTAGCCTTCTAGGCATAGAACCTAGGTTAACATTTCTCCACTAGTTGGAGAAATGTTGGCCTCCTCTTCCCCTTACAGCCCTCCTTCCCTCACCGAATGAGCCTTCTGCTGCAATTGCGACCTTTGCTACCGACCTAAACTCGCTTTTTAAACACATGTGCCACTGCAAATGATACTTCCTAACACATGATTCGCAGTTGTTCCATGTGGTGTCAAATTTTCCTGTCATTTCCAAGGATCTTGATGATATAAACAGTTGTCGCAATGTTTGACTGATTCAAGGTGGTCGTCGTAGTAGTATTTATGTTTCAGAAATATTTAACAAGTGGTATATAGAACGCAGAGCCATCGTGGGTCACAAAATTTCTCGTCGGCTGTGACATTAGAATGTAATACCTCTCTTTAGCCTTCTAGGCATAGAACCTAGGTTAACATTTCTCCACTAGTTGGAGAAATGTGGGCCTCCTCCTCCCCTTACAGCCCTCCTTCCCTCACCGAATGAGTCTTCTGCTGCAATTGCGACCTTTGCTACCGACCTAAACTCGCTTTTTAAACACATTTGCCACTGCAAATGATACTTCCTAACACATGATTCGCAGTAGTTCCTTGTGGGGTCCAAATTTTCCTGTCATTTCCAGGGATCTTGATGATATTAATAGTTGTCGCAATGTTTGACTGATTCAAGGTGGTCGTCGTAGTAGTATTTATGTTTCAGAAATATTTAACAAGTGGTATATGGAAACGCAGAGCCATCGTGGGCCACAAAATTTCTTGTCGGCTGTGACATTAGAATGTAATACCTCTCTTTAGCCTTCTAGGCATAGAACCTAGGTTAACATTTCTCCACTAGTTGGAGAAATGTGGGCCTCCTCCTCCCCTTACAGCCCTCCTTCCCTCGCCGAATGAGCCTTCTGCTGCAATTGCGACCTTTGCTACCGACCTAAACTCGCTTTTTAAACACATTTGCCACTGCAAATGATACTTCCTAACACATGATTCGCAGTAGTTCCTTGTGGGGTCCAAATTTTCCTGTCATTTCCAGGGATCTTGATGATATTAACAGTTGTCGCAATGTTTGACTGATTCAAGGTGGTCGTCGTAGTAGTATTTATGTTTCAGAAATATTTAACAAGTGGTATATGGAACGCAGAGCCATCGTGGGCCACAAAATTTCTCGTCGGCTGTGACATTAGAATGTAATACCTCTCTTTAGCCTTCTAGGCATAGAACGTAGGTTAACATTTCTCCACTAGTTGGAGAAATGTGGGCCTCCTCCTCCCCTTACAGCCCTCCTTCCCTCACCGAATCACCCTTCTGCTGCAATTGCGGCCTTTGCTACCGACCTAAACTCGCTTTTTAAACACATTTGCCACTGCAAATGATACTTCCTAACACATGATTAGCAGTTGTTCCTTGTGGGATCCAAATTTTCCTGTCATTTCCAAGGATCTTGATGATATTAACAGTTGTCGCAATGTTTGACTGATTCAAGGTGGTCGTCGTAGTAGTATTTATGTTTCAGAAATATTTAACAAGTGGTATATGGAACGCAGAGCCATCGTGGGCCACAAAATTTCTCGTCGGCTGTGACATTAGAATGTAATACCTCTCTTTAGCCTTCTAGGCATAGAACCTAGGTTAACATTTCTCCACTAGTTGGAGAAATGTGGGCCTCCTCCTCCCCTTACAGCCCTCCTTCCCTCGCCGAATCAGCCTTCTGCTGCAATTGCGACCTTTGCTACCGACCTAAACTCGCTTTTTAAACACATTTGCCACTGCAAATGACACTTTCTAACACATGATTTGCAGTTGAGCCTTGTGAGGTCCACATTTTCCTGTCATTTCCAAGGATCTTGATGATATTAACAGTTGTCGCAATGTTTGACTGATTCAAGGTGGTCGTCGTAGTAGTATTTATGTTTCAGAAATATTTTACAAGTGGTATATGGAACGCAGAGCCATCGTGGGCCACAAAATTTCTCGTCGGCTGTGACATTAGAATGTAATACCTCTCTTTAGCCTTCTAGGCATAGAACCTAGGTTAACATTTCTCCACTAGTTGGAGAAATGTTGGCCTCCTCTTCCCCTTACAGCCCTCCTTCCCTCACCGAATGAGCCTTCTGCTGCAATTGCGACCTTTGCTACCGACCTAAACTCGCTTTTTAAACACATGTGCCACTGCAAATGATACTTCCTAACACATGATTCGCAGTTGTTCCATGTGGTGTCAAATTTTCCTGTCATTTCCAAGGATCTTGATGATATAAACAGTTGTCGCAATGTTTGACTGATTCAAGGTGGTCGTCGTAGTAGTATTTATGTTTCAGAAATATTTAACAAGTGGTATATAGAACGCAGAGCCATCGTGGGTCACAAAATTTCTCGTCGGCTGTGACATTAGAATGTAATACCTCTCTTTAGCCTTCTAGGCATAGAACCTAGGTTAACATTTCTCCACTAGTTGGAGAAATGTGGGCCTCCTCCTCCCCTTACAGCCCTCCTTCCCTCGCCGAATGAGCCTTCTGCTGCAATTGCGACCTTTGCTACCGACCTAAACTCGCTTTTTAAACACATTTGCCACTGCAAATGATACTTCCTAACACATGATTCGCAGTAGTTCCTTGTGGGGTCCAAATTTTCCTGTCATTTCCAGGGATCTTGATGATATTAATAGTTGTCGCAATGTTTGACTGATTCAAGGTGGTCGTCGTAGTAGTATTTACGTTTCAGAAATATTTAACAAGTGGTATATGGAATGCAGAGATATCGTGGGCCACAAAATTTCTCGTCGGCTGTGACATTAGAATGTAATACCTCTCTTTAGCCTTCTAGGCATAGAGCCTAGGTTAACATTTCTCCACTAGTTGGAGAAATGTGGGCCTCCTCCTCCCCTTACAGCCCTCCTTCCCTCACCGAATCACCCTTCTGCTGCAATTGCGGCCTTTGCTACCGACCTAAACTCGCTTTTTAAACACATTTGCCACTGCAAATGATACTTCCTAACACATGATTAGCAGTTGTTCCTTGTGGGATCCAAATTTTCCTGTCATTTCCAAGGATCTTGATGATATTAACAGTTGTCGCAATGTTTGACTGATTCAAGGTGGTCGTCGTAGTAGTATTTATGTTTCAGAAATATTTAACAAGTGGTATATGGAACGCAGAGCCATCGTGGGCCACAAAATTTCTCGTCGGCTGTGACATTAGAATGTAATACCTCTCTTTAGCCTTCTAGGCATAGAACCTAGGTTAACATTTCTCCACTAGTTGGAGTAATGTGGGCCTCCTCCTCCCCTTACAGCCCTCCTTCCCTCACCGAATCACCCTTCTGCTGCAACTGCGGCCTTTGCTACCGACCTAAACTCGCTTTTTAAACACATTTGCCACTGCAAATGATACTTCCTAACACATGATTAGCAGTTGTTCCTTGTGGGATCCAAATTTTCCTGTCATTTCCAAGGATCTTGATGATATTAACAGTTGTCGCAATGTTTGACTGATTCAAGGTGGTCGTCGTAGTAGTATTTAGGTTTCAGAAATATTTAACAATTGGTATATGGAATGCAGAGCCATCGTGGGCCACAAAATTTCTCGTCGGCTGTGACATTAGAATGTAATACCTCTCTTTAGCCTTCTAGGCATAGAACCTAGGTTAACATTTCTCCACTAGTTGGAGAAATGTGGGCCTCCTCCTCCCCTTACAGCCCTCCTTCCCTCACCGAATCACCCTTCTGCTGCAACTGCGGCCTTTGCTACCGACCTAAACTCGCTTTTTAAACACATTTGCCACTGCAAATGATACTTTCTAACACATGATTAGCAGTTGTTCCTTGTGGGATCCAAATTTTCCTGTCATTTCCAAGGATCTTGATGATATTAACAGTTGTCGCAATGTTTGACTGATTCAAGGTGGTCGTCGTAGTAGTATTTACGTTTCAGAAATATTTAACAAGTGGTATATGGAATGCAGAGCCATCGTGGGCCACAAAATTTCTCGTCGGCTGTGACATTAGAATGTAATACCTCTCTTTAGCCTTCTAGGCATAGAACCTAGGTTAACATTTCTCCACTAGTTGGAGAAATGTGGGCCTCCTCCTCCCCTTACAGCCCTCCTTCCCTCACCGAATCACCCTTCTGCTGCAATTGCGGCCTTTGCTACCGACCTAAACTCGCTTTTTAAACACATTTGCCACTGCAAATGATACTTCCTAACACATGATTAGCAGTTGTTCCTTGTGGGATCCAAATTTTCCTGTCATTTCCAAGGATCTTGATGATATTAACAGTTGTCGCAATGTTTGACTGATTCAAGGTGGTCGTCGTAGTAGTATTTAGGTTTCAGAAATATTTAACAATTGGTATATGGAATGCAGAGCCATCGTGGGCCACAAAATTTCTCGTCGGCTGTGACATTAGAATGTAATACCTCTCTTTAGCCTTCTAGGCATAGAACCTAGGTTAACATTTCTCCACTAGTTGGAGAAATGTGGGCCTCCTCCTCCCCTTACAGCCCTCCTTCCCTCACCGAATCACCCTTCTGCTGCAACTGCGGCCTTTGCTACCGACCTAAACTCGCTTTTTAAACACATTTGCCACTGCAAATGATACTTCCTAACACATGATTAGCAGTTGTTCCTTGTGGGATCCAAATTTTCCTGTCATTTCCAAGGATCTTGATGATATTAACAGTTGTCGCAATGTTTGACTGATTCAAGGTGGTCGTCGTAGTAGTATTTACGTTTCAGAAATATTTAACAAGTGGTATATGGAATGCAGAGCCATCGTGGGCCACAAAATTTCTAGTCGGCTGTGACATTAGAATGTAAAACCTCTCTTTAGCCTTCTAGGCATAGAACCTAGGTTAACATTTCTCCACTAGTTGGAGAAATGTGGGCCTCCTCCTCCCCTTACAGCCCTCCTTCCCTCACCGAATCACCCTTCTGCTGCAACTGCGACCTTTGCTACCGACCTAAACTCGCTTTTTAAACACATTTGCCACTGCAAATGATACTTTCTAACACATGATTAGCAGTTGTTCCTTGTGGGATCCAAATTTTCCTGTCATTTCCAAGGATCTTGATGATATTAACAGTTGTCGCAATGTTTGACTGATTCAAGGTGGTCGTCGTAGTAGTATTTACGTTTCAGAAATATTTAACAAGTGGTATATGGAATGCAGAGCCATCGTGGGCCACAAAATTTCTCGTCGGCTGTGACATTCGAATGTAATACCTCTCTTTAGCCTTCTAGGCATAGAACCTAGGTTAACATTTCTCCACTAGTTGGAGAAATGTGGGCCTCCTCCTCCCCTTACAGCCCTCCTTCCCTCACCGAATCACCCTTCTGCTGCAATTGCGGCCTTTGCTACCGACCTAAACTCGCTTTTTAAACACATTTGCCACTGCAAATGATACTTCCTAACACATGATTAGCAGTTGTTCCTTGTGGGATCCAAATTTTCCTGTCATTTCCAAGGATCTTGATGATATTAACAGTTGTCGCAATGTTTGACTGATTCAAGGTGGTCGTCGTAGTAGTATTTACGTTTCAGAAATATTTAACAAGTGGTATATGGAATGCAGAGCCATCGTGGGCCACAAAATTTCTCGTCGGCTGTGACATTAGAATGTAATACCTCTCTTTAGCCTTCTAGGCATAGAGCCTAGGTTAACATTTCTCCACTAGTTGGAGAAATGTGGGCCTCCTCCTCCCCTTACAGCCCTCCTTCCCTCACCGAATCACCCTTCTGCTGCAACTGCGGCCTTTGCTACCGACCTAAACTCGCTTTTTAAACACATTTGCCACTGCAAATGATACTTCCTAACACATGATTAGCAGTTGTTCCTTGTGGGATCCAAATTTTCCTGTCATTTCCAAGGATCTTGATGATATTAACAGTTTTCGCAATGTTTGACTGATTCAAGGTGGTCGTCGTAGTAGTATTTACGTTTCAGAAATATTTAACAAGTGGTATATGGAATGCAGAGCCATCGTGGGCCACAAAATTTCTCGTCGGCTGTGACATTAGAATGTAATACCTCTCTTTAGCCTTCTAGGCATAGAACCTAGGTTAACATTTCTCCACTAGTTGGAGAAATGTGGGCCTCCTCCTCCCCTTACAGCCCTCCTTCCCTCACCGAATCACCCTTCTTCTGCAACTGCGGCCTTTGCTACCGACCTAAACTCGCTTTTTAAACACATTTGCCACTGCAAATGATACTTCCTAACACATGATTAGCAGTTGTTCCTTGTGGGATCCAAATTTTCCTGTCATTTCCAAGGATCTTGATGATATTAACAGTTGTCGCAATGTTTGACTGATTCAAGGTGGTCGTCGTAGTAGTATTTATGTTTCAGAAATATTTAACAAGTGGTATATGGAACGCAGAGCCATCGTGGGCCACAAAATTTCTCGTCGGCTGTGACATTAGAATGTAATACCTCTCTTTAGCTTCTAGGCATAGAACCTAGGTTAACATTTCTCCACTTGTTGGAGAAATGTGGGCCTCCTCCTCCCCTTACAGCCCTCCTTCCCTCACCGAATGAGCCTTCTGCTGCAATTGCGACCTTTGCTACCGACCTAAACTCGCTTTTTAAACACATTTGCCACTGCAAATGACACTTTCTAACACATGATTTGCAGTTGTGCCTTGTGAGGTCCACATTTTCCTGTCATTTCCAAGGATCTTGATGATATTAACAGTTGTCGCAATGTTTGACTGATTCAAGGTGGTCGTCGTAGTAGTATTTATGTTTCAGAAATATTTAACAAGTGGTATATGGAACGCAGAGCCATCGTGGGCCACAAAATTTCTCGTCGGCTGTGACATTAGAATGTAATACCTCTCTTTAGCCTTCTAGGCATAGAACCTAGGTTAACATTTCTCCACTAGTTGGAGAAATGTTGGCCTCCTCTTCCCCTTACAGCCCTCCTTCCCTCACCGAATGAGCCTTCTGCTGCAATTGCGACCTTTGCTACCGACCTAAACTCGCTTTTTAAACACATGTGCCACTGCAAATGATACTTCCTAACACATGATTCGCAGTTGTTCCATGTGGTGTCCAAATTTTCCTGTCATTTCCAAGGATCTTGATGATATTAACAGTTGTCGCAACGTTTGACTGATTCAAGGTGGTCGTCGTAGTAGTATTTATGTTTCAGAAATATTTAACAAGTGGTATATAGAACGCAGAGCCATCGTGGGTCACAAAATTTCTCGTCGGCTGTGACATTAGAATGTAATACCTCTCTTTAGCCTTCTAGGCATAGAACCTAGGTTAACATTTCTCCACTAGTTAGAGAAATGTGGGCCTCCTCCTCCCCTTACAGCCCTCCTTCCCTCGCCGAATCAGCCTTCTGCTGCAATTGCGACCTTTGCTACCGACCTAAACTCGCTTTTTAAACACATTTGCCACTGCAAATGACACTTTCTAACACATGATTTGCAGTTGTGCCTTGTGAGGTCCACATTTTCCTGTCATTTCCAAGGATCTTGATGATATTAACAGTTGTCGCAATGTTTGACTGATTCAAGGTGGTCGTCGTAGTAGTATTTATGTTTCAGAAATATTTAACAAGTGGTATATGGAACGCAGAGCCATCGTGGGCCACAAAATTTCTCGTCGGCTGTGACATTAGAATGTAATACCTCTCTTTAGCCTTCTAGGCATAGAACCTAGGTTAACATTTCTCCACTAGTTGGAGAAATGTTGGCCTCCTCTTCCCCTTACAGCCCTCCTTCCCTCACCGAATGAGCCTTCTGCTGCAATTGCGACCTTTGCTACCGACCTAAACTCGCTTTTTAAACACATGTGCCACTGCAAATGATACTTCCTAACACATGATTCGCAGTTGTTCCATGTGGTGTCCAAATTTTCCTGTCATTTCCAAGGATCTTGATGATATTAACAGTTGTCGCAACGTTTGACTGATTCAAGGTGGTCGTCGTAGTAGTATTTATGTTTCAGAAATATTTAACAAGTGGTATATAGAACGCAGAGCCATCGTGGGTCACAAAATTTCTCGTCGGCTGTGACATTAGAATGTAATACCTCTCTTTAGCCTTCTAGGCATAGAACCTAGGTTAACATTTCTCCACTAGTTAGAGAAATGTGGGCCTCCTCCTCCCCTTACAGCCCTCCTTCCCTCGCCGAATCAGCCTTCTGCTGCAATTGCGACCTTTGCTACCGACCTAAACTCGCTTTTTAAACACATTTGCCACTGCAAATGACACTTTCTAACACATGATTTGCAGTTGTGCCTTGTGAGGTCCACATTTTCCTGTCATTTCCAAGGATCTTGATGATATTAACAGTTGTTGCAATGTTTGACTGATTCAAGGTGGTCGTCGTAGTAGTATTTATGTTTCAGAAATATTTAACAAGTGGTATATGGAACGCAGAGCCATCGTGGGCCACAAAATTTCTCGTCGGCTGTGACATTAGAATGTAATACCTCTCTTTAGCCTTCTAGGCATAGAACCTAGGTTAACATTTCTCCACTAGTTGGAGAAATGTTGGCCTCCTCTTCCCCTTACAGCCCTCCTTCCCTCACCGAATGAGCCTTCTGCTGCAATTGCGACCTTTGCTACCGACCTAAACTCGCTTTTTAAACACATGTGCCACTGCAAATGATACTTCCTAACACATGATTCGCAGTTGTTCCTTGTGGTGTCCAAATTTTCCTGTCATTTCCAAGGATCTTGATGATATTAACAGTTGTCGCAATGTTTGACTGATTCAAGGTGGTCGTCGTAGTAGTATTTATGTTTCAGAAATATTTAACAAGTGGTATATAGAACGCAGAGCCATCGTGGGTCACAAAATTTCTCGTCGGCTGTGACATTAGAATGTAATACCTCTCTTTAGCTTCTAGGCATAGAACCTAGGTTAACATTTCTCCACTTGTTGGAGAAATGTGGGCCTCCTCCTCCCCTTACAGCCCGCCTTCCCTCACCGAATGAGCCTTCTGCTGCAATTGCGACCTTTGCTACCGACCTAAACTCGCTTTTTAAACACATTTGCCACTGCAAATGATACTTCCTAACACATGATTAGCAGTTGTTCCTTGTGGGATCCAAATTTTCCTGTCATTTCCAAGGATCTTGATGATATTAACAGTTGTCGCAATGTTTGACTGATTCAAGGTTGTCGTCGTAGTAGTATTTACGTTTCAGAAATATTTAACAAGTGGTATATGGAATGCAGAGCCATCGTGGGCCACAAAATTTCTCGTCGGCTGTGACATTAGAATGTAATACCTCTCTTTAGCCTTCTAGGCATAGAACCTAGGTTAACATTTCTCCACTAGTTGGAGAAATGTGGGCCTCCTCCTCCCCTTACAGCCCTCCTTCTCTCACCGAATCACCCTTCTGCTGCAACTGCGGCCTTTGCTACCGACCTAAACTCGCTTTTTAAACACATTTGCCACTGCAAATGATACTTCCTAACACATGATTAGCAGTTGTTCCTTGTGGGATCCAAATTTTCCTGTCATTTCCAAGCATCTTGATGATATTAACAGTTGTCGCAATGTTTGACTGATTCAAGGTGGTCGTCGTAGTAGTATTTACGTTTCAGAAATATTTAACAAGTGGTATATGGAATGCAGAGCCATCGTGGGCCACAAAATTTCTCGTCGGCTGTGACATTAGAATGTAATACCTCTCTTTTGCCTTCTAGGCATAGAACCTAGGTTAACATTTCTCCACTAGTTGGAGAAATGTGGGCCTCCTCCTCCCCTTACAGCCATCCTTCCCTCACCGAATCACCCTTCTGCTGCAACTGCGGCCTTTGCTACCGACCTAAACTCGCTTTTTAAACACATTTGCCACTGCAAATGATACTTCCTAACACATGATTAGCAGTTGTTCCTTGTGGGATCCAAATTTTCCTGTCATTTCCAAGGATCTTGATGATATTAACAGTTGTCGCAATGTTTGACTGATTCAAGATGGTCGTCGTAGTAGTATTTATGTTTCAGAAATATTTAACAAGTGGTATATGGAACGCAGAGCCATCGTGGGCCACAAAATTTCTCGTCGGCTGTGACATTAGAATGTAATACCTCTCTTTAGCTTCTAGGCATAGAACCTAGGTTAACATTTCTCCACTTGTTGGAGAAATGTGGGCCTCCTCCTCCCCTTACAGCCCTCCTTCCCTCACCGAATGAGCCTTCTGCTGCAATTGCGACCTTTGCTACCGACCTAAACTCGCTTTTTAAACACATTTGCCACTGCAAATGACACTTTCTAACACATGATTTGCAGTTGTGCCTTGTGAGGTCCACATTTTCCTGTCATTTCCAAGGATCTTGATGATATTAACAGTTGTCGCAATGTTTGACTGATTCAAGGTGGTCGTCGTAGTAGTATTTATGTTTCAGAAATATTTAACAAGTGGTATATGGAACAAAAAGCCATCGTGGGCCACAAAATTTCTCGTCGGCTGTGACATTAGAATGTAATACCTCTCTTTAGCCTTCTAGGCATAGAACCTAGGTTAACATTTCTCCACTAGTTGGAGAAATGTTGGCCTCCTCTTCCCCTTACAGCCCTCCTTCCCTCACCGAATGAGCCTTCTGCTGCAATTGCGACCTTTGCTACCGACCTAAACTCGCTTTTTAAACACATGTGCCACTGCAAATGATACTTCCTAACACATGATTCGCAGTTGTTCCATGTGGTGTCCAAATTTTCCTGTCATTTCCAAGGATCTTGATGATATTAACAGTTGTCGCAATGTTTGACTGATTCAAGGTGGTCGTCGTAGTAGTATTTATGTTTCAGAAATATTTAACAAGTGGTATATAGAACGCAGAGCCATCGTGGGTCACAAAATTTCTCGTCGGCTGTGACATTAGAATGTAATACCTCTCTTTAGCCTTCTAGGCATAGAACCTAGGTTAAAATTTCTCCAGTAGTTGGAGAAATGTGGGCCTCCTCCTCCCCTTACAGCCCTCCTTCCCTCGCCGAATGAGCCTTCTGCTGCAATTGCGACCTTTGCTACCGACCTAAACTCGCTTTTTAAACACATTTGCCACTGCAAATGACACTTTCTAACACATGATTTGCAGTTGTGCCTTGTGAGGTCCACATTTTCCTGTCATTTCCAAGGATCTTGATGATATTAACAGTTGTCGCAATGTTTGACTGATTCAAGGTGGTCGTCGTAGTAGTATTTATGTTTCAGAAATATTTAACAAGTGGTATATGGAACGCAGAGCCATCGTGGGCCACAAAATTTCTCGTCGGCTGTGACATTAGAATGTAATACCTCTCTTTAGCCTTCTAGGCATAGAACCTAGGTTAACATTTCTCCACTAGTTGGAGAAATGTTGGCCTCCTCTTCCCCTTACAGCCCTCCTTCCCTCACCGAATGAGCCTTCTGCTGCAATTGCGACCTTTGCTACCGACCTAAACTCGCTTTTTAAACACATGTGCCACTGCAAATGATACTTCCTAACACATGATTCGCAGTTGTTCCATGTGGTGTCCAAATTTTCCTGTCATTTCCAAGGATCTTGATGATATTAACAGTTGTCGCAATGTTTGACTGATTCAAGGTGGTCGTCGTAGTAGTATTTATGTTTCAGAAATATTTAACAAGTGGTATATAGAACGCAGAGCCATCGTGGGTCACAAAATTTCTCGTCGGCTGTGACATTAGAATGTAATACCTCTCTTTAGCTTCTAGGCATAGAACCTAGGTTAACATTTCTCCACTTGTTGGAGAAATGTGGGCCTCCTCCTCCCCTTACAGCCCTCCTTCCCTCACCGAATGAGCCGTCTGCTGCAATTGCGACCTTTGCTACCGACCTAAACTCGCTTTTTAAACACATTTGCCACTGCAAATGATACTTCCTAACACATGATTCGCAGTTGTTCCATGTGGTGTCCAAATTTTCCTGTCATTTCCAAGGATCTTGATGATATTAACAGTTGTCGCAATGTTTGACTGATTCAAGGTGGTCGTCGTAGTAGTATTTATGTTTCAGAAATATTTAACAAGTGGTATATGGAACGCAGAGCCATCGTGGGCCACAAAATTTCTCGTCGGCTGTGACATTATAATGTAATACCTCTCTTTAGCCTTCTAGGCATAGAACCTAGGTTAACATTTCTCCACTAGTTGGAGAAATGTGGGCCTCCTCCTCCCCTTACAGCCCTCCTTCCCTCACCGAATGAGCCTTCTGCTGCAATTGCGACCTTTGCTACCGACCTAAACTCGCTTTTTAAACACATTTGCCACTGCAAATGATACTTCCTAACACATGATTTTTCCTTGTTGGGTCCAAATTTTCTTGTCATTTCCAAGGATCCTGATGATATTAACAGTTGTCGCAATGTTTGTTTGATTCAAGGTGGTCGTCGTAGTAGTATTTATGTTTCAGAAATATTTAACAAGTGGTATATGGAACGCAGAGCCATCGTGGGCCACAAAATTTCTTGTCGGCTGTGACATTAGAATGTAATACCTCTCTTTAGCCTTCTAGGCATAGAACCTAGGTTAACATTTCTCCACTTGTTGGAGAAATGTGGGCCTCCTCCTCCCCTTACAGCCCTCCTTCCCTCACCGAATCAGCCTTCTGTTGCAATTGCGACCTTTGCTACCGACCTAAACTCGCAGTTTAAACACATTTGCCACTGCAAATGACACATCCTAACACATGATTCGCAGTTGTGCCTTGTGAGGTCCAAATTTTCCTGTCATTTCCAAGGATCTTGATGATATTAACAGTTGTCGCAATGTTTGACTGATTCAAGGTGGTCGTCGTAGTTGTATTTATGTTTCAGAAATATTTAACAAGTGGTATATGGAACGCAGAGCCATCGTGGGCCACAAAATTTCTCGTCGGCTGTGACATTAGAATGTAATACCTCTCTTTAGCCTTCTAGGCATAGAACCAAGGTTAATATTTCTCCACTAGTTGGAGAAATGTGGGCCTCCTCCTCCCGTTACAGCCCTCCTTCCCTCAGCGAATGAGCCTTCTGCTGCAATTGCGACCTTTGCTACCGACCTAAACTCGCTTTTTAAACACTTTTGCCACTGCAAATGATACTTCCCAACACATGATTCGCAGTTGTTCCTTGTGGGGTCCAAATTTTCCTGTCATTTCCAAGGATCTTGATGATATTAACACTTGTCGCAATGTTTGACTGTTCAAGGTGGTCGTCGTAGTAGTATTTATGGTTCAGAAATATTTAACAAGTGGTATATAGAAAGCAGAGCCATCGTGGGCCACAAAATATCTCATCGGCTGTGACATTAGAATGTAATACCTCTCTTTAGCCTTCTAGGCATAGAACCTAGGTTAACATTTCTCCACTAGTTGGAGAAATGTGGGCCTCCTCCTCCCCTTACAGTCCTCCTACCCTCACCGAATGAGCCTTCTGCTGCAATTGCGACCTTTGCTACCGACCTAAACTCGCTTTTTAAACACATTTGCCACTGCAAATGATACTTCCTAAAACATGATTGGCAGTTGTTCCTTGTGGGATCCAAATTTTCCTGTCATTTCCAAGGATCTTGATGATATTAACAGTTGTCGCAATGTTTGACTGATTCAAGTTGGACGTCGTAGTAGTATTTATGTTTCAGAAATATTTAACAAGTGGTATATGGAAACGCAGAGCCATCGTGGGCCACAAAATTTCTTGTCGGCTGTGACATTAGAATGTAATACCTCTCTTTAGCCTTCTAGGCATAGAACCTAGGTTAACATTTCTCCACTAGTTGGAGAAATGTGGGCCTCCTCCTCCCCTTACAGCCCTCCTTCCCTCACCGAATGAGCCTTCTGCTGCAATTGCGACCTTTGCTACCGACCTAAACTCGCTTTTTAAACACATGTGCCACTGCAAATGATACTTCCTAATACATGATTCGCAGTTGTTCCATGTGGTGTCCAAATTTTCCTGTCATTTCCAAGGATCTTGATGATATTAACAGTTGTCGCAATGTTTGACTGATTCAAGGTGGTCGTCGTAGTAGTATTTATGGTTCAGAAATATTTAACAAGTGGTATATAGAAAGCAGAGCCATCGTGGGCCACAAAATTTCTCATCGGCTGTGACATTAGAATGTAATACCTCTCTTTAGCCTTCTAGGCATAGAACCTAGGTTAACATTTCTCCACTAGTTGGAGAAATGTGGGCCTCCTCCTCCCCTTACAGCCCTCCTTCCCTCACCGAATCAGCCTTCTGCTGCAATTGCGACCTTTGCTACCGACCTAAACTCGCTTTTTAAACACATTTGCCACTGCAAATGACACTTCCTAACACATGATTTGCAGTTGTGCCTTGTGAGGTCCACATTTTCCTGTCATTTCCAAGGATCTTGATGATATTAACAGTTGTCGCAATGTTTGACTGATTCAAGGTGGTCGTCGTAGTAGTATTTATTTTTCAGAAATATTTAACAAGTGGTATATGGAACGCAGAGCCATCGTGGGCCACAAAATTTCTCGTCGGCTGTGACATTAGAATGTAATCCCTCTCTTTAGCCTTCTAGGCATAGAACCTAGGTTAACATTTCTCCACTAGTTGGAGAAATGTGGGCCTCCTCCTCCCCTTACAGCCCTCCTTCCCTCACCGAATGAGCCTTCTGCTGCAATTGCGACTTTTGCTACCGACCTAAACTCGCTGTTTAAACACATTTGCCACTGCAAATGATACTTCCTAACACATGATTTTTCCTTGTGGGGTCCAAATTTTCTTGTCATTTCCAAGGATCCTGATGATATTAACAGTTGTCGCAATGTTTGACTGATTCAAGGTGGTCGTCGTAGTAGTATTTATGTTTCAAAAATATTTAACAAGTGGTATATGGAACGCAGAGCCATCGTGGGCCACAAAATTTCTCGTCGGCTGTGACATTAGAATGTAATAGCTCTCTTTAGCCTTCTAGGCATAGAACCTAGGTTAACATTTCTCCACTAGTTGAAGAAATGTGGGTCTCCTCCTCCCCTTACAGCCCTCCTTCCCTCACCGAATCAGCCTTCTGTTGCAATTGCGACCTTTGCTACCGACCTAAACTCGCAGTTTAAACACATTTGCCACTGCAAATGACACATCTTAACACATGATTCGCAGTTGTGCCTTGTGAGGTCCACATTTTCCTGTCATTTCCAAGGATCTTGATGATATTAACAGTTGTCGCAATGTTTGACTGATTAAAGGTGGTCGTCGTAGTAGTATTTATGTTTCAGAAATATTTAACAAGTGGTATATGGAACGCAGAGCCATCGTGGGCCACAAAATTTCTCGTCGGCTGTGACATTAGAATGTAATACCTCTCTTTAGCCTTCTAGGCATAGAACCTAGGTTAACATTTCTCCACTAGTTGGAGAAATGTGGGCCTCCTCCTCCCCTTACAGCCCTCCTTCCCTCACCGAATGAGGCTTCTGCTGCAGTTGCGACCTTTGCTACCGACCTAAACTCGCTGTTTAAACACATTTGCCACTGCAAATGATACTTCCTAACACATGATTTTTCCTTGTGGTGTCCAAATTTTCTTGTCATTTCCAAGGATCCTGATGATATTAACAGTTGTCGCAATGTTTGACTGATTCAGGGTGGTCGTCGTAGTAGTATTTATGTTTCAGAAATATTTAACAAGTGGTATATAGAACGCAGAGCCATCGTGGGCCACAAAATTTCTCGTCGGCTGTGACATTAGAATGTAATACCTCTCTTTAGCCTTCTAGGCATAGAACCTAGGTTAACATTTCTCCACTAGTTGGAGAAATGTGGGCCTCCTCCTCCCCTTACAGCCCTCCTTCCCTCACCGAATTAGCCTTCTGCTGCAATTGCGACCTTTGCTACCGACCTAAACTCGCTGTTTAAACACATTTGCCACTGCAAATGATACTTCCTAACACATGATTTTTCCTTGTGGGGTCCAAATTTTCTTGTCATTTCCAAGGATCCTGATGATATTAACAGTTGTCGCAATGTTTGACTGATTCAAGGTGGTCGTCGTAGTAGTATTTATGTTTCAAAAATATTTAACAAGTGGTATATGGAACGCAGAGCCATCGTGGGCCACAAAATTTCTCGTCGGCTGTGACATTAGAATGTAATAGCTCTCTTTAGCCTTCTAGGCATAGAACCTAGGTTAACATTTCTCCACTAGTTGGAGAAATGTGGGCCTCCTCCTCCCCTTACAGCCCTCCTTCCCTCACCGAATCAGCCTTCTGTTGCAATTGCGACCTTTGCTACCGACCTAAACTCGCAGTTTAAACATATTTGCCACTGCAAATGACACATCTTAACACATGATTCGCAGTTGTGCCTTGTGAGGTCCACATTTTCCTGTCATTTCCAAGGATCTTGATGATATTAACAGTTGTCGCAATGTTTGACTGATTAAAGGTGGTCGTCGTAGTAGTATTTATGTTTCAGAAATATTTAACAAGTGGTATATGGAACGCAGAGCCATCGTGGGCCACAAAATTTCTCGTCGGCTGTGACATTAGAATGTAATACCTCTCTTTAGCCTTCTAGGCATAGAACCTAGGTTAACATTTCTCCACTAGTTGGAGAAATGTGGGCCTCCTCCTCCCCTTACAGCCCTCCTTCCCTCACCGAATGAGGCTTCTGCTGCAATTGCGACCTTTGCTACCGACCTAAACTCGCTGTTTAAACACATTTGCCACTGCAAATGATACTTCCTAACACATGATTTTTTCTTGTGGTGTCCAAATTTTCTTGTCATTTCCAAGGATCCTGATGATATTAACAGTTGTCGCAATGTTTGACTGATTCAAGGTGGTCGTCGTAGTAGTATATATGTTTCAGAAATATTTAACAAGTGGTATATAGAACGCAGAGCCATCGTGGGCCACAAAATTTCTCGTCGGCTGTGACATTAGAATGTAATACCTCTCTTTAGCCTTCTAGGCATAGAACCTAGGTTAACATTTCTCCACTAGTTGGAGAAATGTGGGCCTCCTCCTCCCCTTACAGCCCTCCTTCCCTCACCGAATGAGCCTTCTGCTGCAATTGCGACCTTTGCTACCGACCTAAACTCGCTGTTTAAACACATTTGCCACTGCAAATGATACTTCCTAACACATGATTTTTCCTTGTGGGGTCAAAATTTTCTTGTCATTTCCAAGGATCCTGATGATATTAACAGTTGTCGCAATGTTTGACTGATTCAAGGTGGTCGTCGTAGTAGTATTTATGTTTCAAAAATATTTAACAAGTGGTATATGGAACGCAGAGCCATCGTGGGCCACAAAATTTCTCGTCGGCTGTGACATTAGAATGTAATAGCTCTCTTTAGCCTTCTAGGCATAGAACCTAGGTTAACATTTCTCCACTAGTTGGAGAAATGTGGGCCTCCTCCTCCCCTTACAGCCCTCCTTCCCTCACCGAATCAGCCTTCTGTTGCAATTGCGACCTTTGCTACCGACCTTAACTCGCAGTTTAAACACATTTGCCACTGCAAATGACACATCCTAACACATGATTCGCAGTTGTGCCTTGTGAGGTCCACATTTTCCTGTCATTTCCAAGGATCTTGATGATATTAACAGTTGTCGCAATGTTTGACTGATTCAAGGTGGTCGTCGTAGTAGTATTTATGTTTCAGAAATATTTAACAAGTGGTATATGGAACGCAGAGCCATCGTGGGCCACAAAATTTCTCGTCGGCTGTGACATTAGAATGTAATACCTCTCTTTAGCCTTCTAGGCATAGAACCTAGGTTAACATTTCTCCACTAGTTGGAGAAATGTGGGCCTCCTCCTCCCCTTACAGCCCTCCTTCCCTCACCGAATCAGCCTTCTGCTGCAATTGCGACCTTTGCTACCGACCTAAACTCGCTGTTTAAACACATTTGCCACTGCAAATGATACTTCCTAACACATGATTTTTCCTTGTGGGGTCCAAATTTTCTTGTCATTTCCAAGGATCCTGATGATATTAACAGTTGTCGCAATGTTTGACTGATTCAAGGTGGTCGTCGTAGTAGTATTTATGTTTCAGAAATATTTAACAAGTGGTATATAGAACGCAGAGCCATCGTGGGCCACAAAATTTCTCGTCGGCTGTGACATTAGAATGTAATACCTCTCTTTAGCCTTCTAGGCATAGAACCTAGGTTAACATTTCTCCACTAGTTGGAGAAATGTGGGCCTCCTCCTCCCCTTACAGCCCTCCTTCCCTCACCGAATGAGCCTTCTGCTGCAATTGCGACCTTTGCTACCGACCTAAACTCGCTGTTTAAACACATTTGCCACTGCAAATTAATACTTCCTAACACATGATTTTTCCTTGTGGGGTCCAAATTTTCTTGTCATTTCCAAGGATCCTGATGATATTAACAGTTGTCGCAATGTTTGACTGATTCAAGGTGGTCGTCGTAGTAGTATTTATGTTTCAAAAATATTTAACAAGTGGTATATGGATCGCAGAGCCATCGTGAGCCACAAAATTTCTCGTCGGCTGTGACATTAGAATGTAATAGCTCTCTTTAGCCTTCTAGGCATAGAACCTAGGTTAACATTTCTCCACTAGTTGGAGAAATGTGGGCCTCCTCCTCCCCTTACAGCCCTCCTTCCCTCACCGAATCAGCCTTCTGTTGCAATTGCGACCTTTGCTACCGACCTCAACTCGCAGTTTAAACACATTTGCCACTGCAAATGACACATCCTAACACATGATTCGCAGTTGTGCCTTGTGAGGTCCAAATTTTCCTGTCATTTCCAAGGATCTTGATGATATTAACAGTTGTCGCAATGTTTGACTGATTAAAGGTGGTCGTCGTAGTAGTATTTATGTTTCAGAAATATTTAACAAGTGGTATATGGAACGCAGAGCCATCGTGGGCCACAAAATTTCTCGTCGGCTGTGACATTAGAATGTAATACCTCTCTTTAGCCTTCTAGGCATAGAACCTAGGTTAACATTTCTCCACTAGTTGGAGAAATGTGGGCCTCCTCCTCCCCTTACAGCCCTCCTTCCCTCACCGAATGAGCCTTCTGCTGCAATTGCGACCTTTGCTACCGACCTAAACTCGCTTTTTAAACACAATTGCCACTGCAAATGACACTTCCTAACACATGATTTGCAGTTGTGCCTTGTGAGGTCCACATTTTCCTGTCATTTCCAAGGATCTTGATGATATTAACAGTTGTCGCAATGTTTGACTGATTCAAGGTGGTCGTCGTAGTAGTATTTATGTTTCAGAAATATTTAACAAGTGGTATATGGAACGCAGAGCCATCGTGGGCCACAAAATTTCTCGTCGGCTGTGACATTAGAATGTAATACCTCTCTTTAGCCTTCTAGGCATAGAACCTAGGTTAACATTTCTCCACTAGTTGGAGAAATGTGGGCCTCCTCCTCCCCTTACAGCCCTCCTTCCCTCACCGAATGAGCCTTCTGCTGCAATTGCGACCTTTGCTACCGACCTAAACTCGCTGTTTAAACACATTTGCCACTGCAAATGATACTTCCTAACACATGATTTTTCCTTGTGGGGTCCAAATTTTCTTGTCATTTCCAAGGATCCTGATGATATTAACAGTTGTCGCAATGTTTGACTGATTCAAGGTGGTCGTCGTAGTAGTATTTATGTTTCAGAAATATTTAACAAGTGGTATATAGAACGCAGAGCCATCGTGGGCCACAAAATTTCTCCTCGGCTGTGACATTAGAATGTAATACCTCTCTTTAGCCTTCTAGGCATAGAACCTAGGTTAACATTTCTCCACTAGTTGGAGAAATGTGGGCCTCCTCCTCCCCTTACAGCCCTCCTTCCCTCACCGAATGAGCCTTCTGCTGCAATTGCGACCTTTGCTACCGACCTAAACTCGCTGTTTAAACACATTTGCCACTGCAAATGATACTTCCTAACACATGATTTTTCCTTGTGGGGTCCAAATTTTCTTGTCATTTCCAAGGATCCTGATGATATTAACAGTTGTCGCAATGTTTGACTGATTCAAGGTGGTCGTCGTAGTAGTATTTATGTTTCAAAAATATTTAACAAGTGGTATATGGAACGCAGAGCCATCGTGGGCCACAAAATTTCTCGTCGGCTGTGACATTAGAATGTAATAGCTCTCTTTAGCCTTCTAGGCATAGAACCTAGGTTAACATTTCTCCACTAGTTGGAGAAATGTGGGCCTCCTCCTCCCCTTACAGCCCTCCTTCCCTCACCGAATCAGCCTTCTGTTGCAATTGCGACCTTTGCTACCGACCTAAACTCGCAGTTTAAACACATTTGCCACTGCAAATGACACATCCTAACACATGATTCGCAGTTGTGCCTTGTGAGGTCCAAATTTTCCTGTCATTTCCAAGGATCTTGATGATATTAACAGTTGTCGCAATGTTTGACTGATTCAAGGTGGTCGTCGTAGTAGTATTTATGTTTCAGAAATATTTAACAAGTGGTATAGGGAACGCAGAGCCATCGTGGGCCACAAAATTTCTCGTCGGCTGTGACATTAGAATGTAATACCTCTCTTTAGCCTTCTAGGCATAGAACCTAGGTTAACATTTCTCCACTAGTTGGAGAAATGTGGGCCTCCTCCTCCCCTTACAGCCCTCCTTCCCTCACCGAATGAGCCTTCTGCTGCAATTGCGACCTTTGCTACCGACCTAAACTCGCTGTTTAAACACATTTGCCACTGCAAATGATACTTCATAACACATGATTTTTCCTTGTGGAATCCAAATTTTCTTGTCATTTCCAAGGATCCTGATGATATTAACAGTTGTCGCAATGTTTGACTGATTCAAGGTGGTCGTCGTAGTAGTATTTATGTTTCAAAAATATTTAACAATTGGTATATGGAACGCAGAGCCATCGTGGGCCACAAAATTTCTCGTCGGCTGTGACATTAGAATGTACTAGCTCTCTTTAGCCTTCTAGGCATAGAACCTAGGTTAACATTTCTCCACTAGTTGGAGAAATGTGGGCCTCCTCCTCCCCTTACAGCCCTCCTTCCCTCACCGAATCAGCCTTCTGTTGCAATTGCGACCTTTGCTACCGACCTAAACTCGCTTTTTAAACACATTTGCCACTGCAAATGACACTTCCTAACACATGATTTGCAGTTGTGCCTTGTGAGGTCCACATTTTCCTGTCATTTCCAAGGATCTTGATGATATTAACAGTTGTCGCAATGTTTGACTGATTCAAGGTGGTCGTCGTAGTAGTATTTATGTTTCAGAAATATTTAACAAGTGGTATATGGAACGCAGAGCCATCGTGGGCCACAAAATTTCTCGTCGGCTGTGACATTAGAATGTAATACCTCTCTTTAGCCTTCTAGGCATAGAACCTAGGTTAACATTTCTCCACTAGTTGGAGAAATGTGGGCCTCCTCCTCCCCTTACAGCCCTCCTTCCCTCACCGAATGAGCCTTCTGCTGCAATTGCGACCTTTGCTACCGACCTAAACTCGCTGTTTAAACACATTTGCCACTGCAAATGATACTTCCTAACACATGATTTTTCCTTGTGGGGTCCAAATTTTCTTGTCATTTCCAAGGATCCTGATGATATTAACAGTTGTCGCAATGTTTGACTGATTCAAGGTGGTCGTCGTAGTAGTATTTATGTTTCAAAAATATTTAACAAGTGGTATATGGAACGCAGAGCCATCGTGGGCCACAAAATTTCTCGTCGGCTGTGACATTAGAATGTACTAGCTCTCTTTAGCCTTCTAGGCATAGAACCTAGGTTAACATTTCTCCACTAGTTGGAGAAATGTGGGCCTCCTCCTCCCCTTACAGCCCTCCTTCCCTCACCGAATCAGCCTTCTGTTGCAATTGCGACCTTTGCTACCGACCTAAACTCGCAGTTTAAACACATTTGCCACTGCAAATGACACATCCTAACACATGATTCGCAGTTGTGCCTTGTGAGGTCCAAATTTTCCTGTCATTTCCAAGGATCTTGATGATATTAACAGTTGTCGCAACGTTTGACTGATTCAAGGTGGTCGTCGTAGTTGTATTTATGTTTCAGAAATATTTAACAAGTGGTATATGGAACGCAGAGCCATCGTGGGCCACAAAATTTCTCGTCGGCTGTGACATTAGAAAGTAATACCTCTCTTTAGCCTTCTAGGCATAGAACCTAGGTTAACATTTCTCCACTAGTTGGAGAAATGTGGGCCTCCTCCTCCCCTTACAGCCCTCCTTCCCTCACCGAATCAGCCTTCTGCTGCAATTGCGACCTTTGCTACCGACCTAAACTCGCTTTTTAAACACATTTGCCACTGCAAATGACACTTCCTAACACATGATTTGCAGTTGTGCCTTGTGAGGTCCACATTTTCCTGTCATTTCCAAGGATCTTGATGATATTAACAGTTGTCGCAATGTTTGACTGATTCAAGGTGGTCGTCGTAGTAGTATTTATGTTTCAGAAATATTTAACAAGTGGTATATGGAACGCAGAGCCATCGTGGGCCACAAAATTTCTCGTCGGCTGTGACATTAGAATGTAATACCTCTCTTTACCCTTCTAGGCATAGAACCTAGGTTAACATTTCTCCACTAGTTGGAGAAATGTGGGCCTCCTCCTCCCCTTACAGCCCTCCTTCCCTCACCGAATGAGCCTTCTGCTGCAATTGCGACCTTTGCTACCGACCTAAACTCGCTGTTTAAACACTTTTGCCACTGCAAATGATACTTCCTAACACATGATTTTTCCTTGTGGGGTCCAAATTTTCTTGTCATTTCCAAGGATCCTGATGATATTAACAGTTGTCGCAATGTTTGACTGATTCAAGGTGGTCGTCGTAGTAGTATTTATGTTTCAAAAATATTTAACAAGTGGTATATGGAACGCAGAGCCATCGTGGGCCACAAAATTTCTCGTCGGCTGTGACATTAGAATGTAATAGCTCTCTTTAGCCTTCTAGGCATTGAACCTAGGTTAACATTTCTCCACTAGTTGGAGAAATGTGGGCCTCCTCCTCCCCTTACAGCCCTCCTTCCCTCACCGAATCAGCCTTCTGCTGTAATTGCGACCTTTGCTACCGACCTAAACTCGCTTTTTAAACACATTTGCCACTGCAAATGACACATCCTAACACATGATTCGCAGTTGTGCCTTGTGAGGTCCAAATTTTCCTGTCATTTCCAAGGATATTGATGATATTAACAGTTGTCGCAACGTTTGACTGATTCAAGGTGGTCGTCGTAGTTGTATTTATGTTTCAGAAATATTTAACAAGTGGTATATGGAACGCAGAGCCATCGTGGGCCACAAAATTTCTCGTCGGCTGTGACATTAGAATGTAATACTTCTCTTTAGCCTTCTAGGCATAGAACCTAGGTTAACATTTCTCCACTAGTTGGAGAAATGTGGGCCTCCTCCTCCCGTAACAGCCCTCCTTCCCTCAGCGAATGAGCCTTCTGCTGCAATTGCGACCTTTGCTAGCGACCTAAACTCGCTTTTTAAACACATTTCACACTGCAAATGATACTTCCCAACACATGATTCGCAGTTGTTCCTTGTGGGGTCCAAATTTTCCTGTCATTTCCAAGGATCTTGATGATATTAACAATTGTCGCAATGTTTGACTGATTAAAGGTGGTCGTCGTAGTAGTATTTATGGTTCAGAAATAATTAACAAGTGGTATATAGAAAGCAGAGCCATCTTGGGCCACAAAATTTCTCATCGGCTGTGACATTAGAATGTAATACCTCTCTTTAGCCTTCTAGGCATAGAACCTAGGTTAACATTTCTCCACTAGTTGGGGAAATGTGGGCCTCCTCCTCCCCTTACAGTCCTCCTACCCTCACCGAATGAGCCTTCTGCTGCAATTGCGACCTTTGCTACCGACCTAAACTCGCTTTTTAAACACATTTGCCACTGCAAATGATACTTCCTAACACTTGATTCGCAGTTGTTCCTTGTGGGGTCCAAATTTTCCTGTCATTTCCAAGGATCTTGATGATATTAACAGTTGTCGCAATGTTTGACTGATTCAAGGTGGTCGTCGTAGTAGTATTTATGTTTCAGAAATATTTAACAAGTGGTATATGGAACGCAGAGCCATCGTGGGCCACAAAATTTGTCGTCGGCTGTGACATTAGAATGTAATAGCTCACTTTAGCTTTCTAGGCTTAGAACCTAGGTTAACATTTCTCCACTAGTTGGAGAAATGTGGGCCTCCTCCTCCCCTTACAGCCCTCCTTCCCTCACCGAATGAGCCTTCTGCGGCAAATGCGACGTTTCCTTCCGACCTAATCTCGCTTTTTAAACACATTTGCCACTGCAAATGATACTTCCTAACACTTGATTCGCAGTTGTTCCTTGTGGGATCCAAATTTTTCTGACATTTCCAAGGATCTTCATGATTCCAACAGTTGTCGCAATGTTTGAATGATACAAGGTCGTCGACGTAGTACTATTTATGTTAGAGAACTATTTAACAAGTGGTATATGCAACGCAGAGCCATCGTGAGCCACAAAATTTCTCGTCGGCTGTGAAATTAGAATGTAATACCTCTATTTAGCCTTCCAGGCATAGAACCTAGTTTAACATTTCTCCACTAGTTGGAGAAATGTGGGCCTCCTCCTCCCCTTACAGCCCTCCTTCCCTGACCGAATGAGCCTTCTGCTGCAATTGCGACCTTTGCTACCGACCCAAACTCGCTTTTTAAACACATTTGCACTGCAAATGATACTTCCTAACACATGATTCGCAGTTGTTCCTTGTGGGGTCCAAATTTTTCTGACATTTCCAAGGACCTTCATGATTCCAACAGTTGTCGCAATGTTTGATTGATACAAGGTCGTCGTCGTAGTACTATTTATGTTAGAGAAATATTTATCAAGTGGTATATGCAACGCAGAGCCATCGTGAGCCACAAAATTTCTCGTCGGCTGTGACATTAGAATGTAATAGCTCTCTTTAGCCTTCTAAGCATAGAACCTAGGTTAACATTTCTCCACTAGTTGGAGAAATGTGGGCCTCCTCCTCCCCTTACAGCCCTCCTTCCCTGACCGAATGAGCCTTCTGCTGCAATTGCGACCTTTGCTACCGACCCAAACTTGCTTTTTAAACACATTTGCCACTGCAAATGATACTTCCTAACACATGATTCGCAGTTGTTCCTTGTGGGGTCCAACTTTTTCTGACATTTCCAAGGATCTTCATGACTCCAACAGTTGTCGCAATGTTTGATTGATACAAGGTCGTCGTCGTAGTACTATTTATGTTAGAGAAATATTTAACAAGTGGTATATGCAACGCAGAGCCTTCGTGAGCCACAAAATTTCTCGTCGGCTGTGACATTAGAATGTAATACCTCTCTTTAGCCTTCTAGGCATAGAACCTAGTTTAACATTTTCCCACTAGTTGGAGAAATTTGGCTGCTTCCTCCTCCCCTTACAGCCCTCCTTCCCTCACCGAATGAGCCTTCTGCTGCAATTGCGACCTTTGCTACCGACCTAAACTCGCTTTTTAAACAAATTTGCTACTTCAAATGATACTTCCTAACACATGATTCGCAGTTGTTCCTTGTGGGGTCCAAATTTTCCTGTCATTTCCAAGGATCTTGATGATTCGAACAGTTGTCGCAATGTTTGACCGATTCAAGGTGGTCGTCGTAGTACTATTTATGTTTCAGATATATTTAACAAGTGGTATATGCAACACAGAGCCATCGTAAGTCACAATATTTCTCGTCGGCTGTGACATTAGAATATAATAGCTCACTTTAGCTTTCTAGGCATAGAACCTAGGTTAACATTTCTCCACTAGTTGGAGAAATGTGAGCCTCCTCCTCCCCTTACAGCCCTCCTTCCCTCACCGAATGAGCCTTCTGCTGCAATTGCGACCTTTGCTAGCGACCCAAACTGGCTTTTTAAACACATTTGCCACTGCAAATGATTCTTCCTAACACATGATGCGCAGTTGTTCCTAGTGGGTTCCAAATTTTCCTGACATTTCCAAGGATCTTGCTGATTCCAACAGTTGTCGCAATGTTTGACTGATTTAAGGTGGTCGTCGTAGCACTATTTATGTTTCAGAAATATTTAACAAGTGGTATATGCAACGCAGAGCCATCGTGAGCCACAAAATTTCTCGTCGGCTGTGACATTAGAATGTAATACCTCTCTTTAGACTTCTAGGCATAGAACCTAGGTTAACATTTCTCCACTAGTTGGAGAAATGTGGGCCTCCTCCTCCCCTTACAGCCCTCCTTCCCTCACCGAATGAGCCTTCTGCTGCAATTGCGACCTTTGCTACCGACCTAAACTCGCTTTTTAAACACATTTGCCACTGCAAATGATACTTCCTAACACGTGATTCGCAGTTGTTCCTTGTGGGGTCCACATTTTCCTGTCATTTCCAACGATCTTGGTGATATTAACAGTTGTCGCAATGTTTGACTGATTCAAGGTGGTCGTCGTAGTAGTATTTATGTTTCAGAAATATTTAACAAGTGGTATATGGAACGCAGAACCATCGTGACCACAAAATTTCTCGTCGGCTGTGACATTAGAATGTAATACCTCTCTTATGCCCTCTATGCTTAGAACCTAGGTTAACATTTCTCCACTAGTTGGAGAAATGTGGGCCTCCTCCTCCCCTTACAGCCCTCCTACCCTCACCGAATGAGCCTTCTGCTGCAATTGCGAACTTTGCTACCGACCTAAACTCGCTTTTTAAACACATTTGCCATTGCAAATGATACTTCCAATCACATGATTCGCAGTTGTTCCTTGTGGGGTCCAAATTTTCCTGTCATTTCCAAGGATCTTGATGATATTAACAGTTGTCGCAATGTTTGACTGATTCAACGTGGTCGTCGTAGTAGTATTTATGTTTCAGAAATATTTAACAAGTGGTATATGGAGCGCAGAGCCATCGTGGGCCACAAAATTTCTCGTCGGCTGTGACATTAGAATGTAATACCTCTCTTTAGCCTTCTAGGCATTGAACCTAGGTTAACATTTCTCCACTAGTTGGAGAAATGTGGGCCTCCTCCCCCCTTACAGCCCTCCTTCCCTCACCGAATGAGCCTTCTGCTGCAATTGCGACCTTTGCTACCGACCTAAACTCGCTTTTTAAACACATTTGCCACTGCAAATGATACTTCCTAACACATGATTTTTCCTTGTGGGGTCCAAATTTTCTTGTCATTTCCAAGGATCCTGATGATATTAACAGTTGTCGCAATGTTTGACTGATTCAAGGTGGTCGTCGTAGTAGTATTTATGTTTCGAAAATATTTAACAAGTGGTATATGGAACGCAGAGCCATCGTGGGCCACAAAATTTCTCGTCGGCTGTGACATTAGAATGTAATAGCTCTCTTTAGCCTTCTAGGCATAGAACCTAGGTTAACATTTCTCCACTAGTTGGAGAAATGTGGGCCTCCTCCTCCCCTTACAGCCCTCCTTCCCTCACCGAATCAGCCTTCTGTTGCAATTGCGACCTTTGCTACCGACCTAAACTCGCAGTTTAAACACATTTGCCACTGCAAATGACACATCCTAACACATGATTCGCAGTTGTGCCTTGTGAGGTCCAAATTTTCCTGTCATTTCCAAGGATCTTGATGATATTAACAGTTCTCGCAACGTTTGACTGATTCAAGGTGGTCGTCGTAGTTGTATTTATGTTTCAGAAATATTTAACAAGTGGTATATGGAACGCAGAGCCATCGTGGGCCACAAAATTTCTCGTCGGCTGTGACATTAGAATGTAATACCTCTCTTTAGCCTTCTAGGCATAGAACCTAGGTTAACATTTCTCCACTAGTTGGAGAAATGTGGGCCTCCTCCTCCCGTTACAGCCCTCCTTCCCTCTGCAAATGAGCCTTCTGCTGCAATTGCGACCTTTGCTACCGACCTAAACTCGCTTTTTAAACACATTTGCCAGTGCAAATGATCCTTCCCAACACATGATTCGCAGTTGTTCCTTGTGGGGTTCAAATTTTCCTGTCATTTCCAAGGATCTTGATGATATTAACAGTTGTCGCAATGTTTGACTGATTCAACTTGGTCGTCGTAGTAGTATTTATGGTTCAGAAATAATTAACAAGTGGTATATAGAAAGCAGAGCCATCTTGGGCCACAAAATTTCTCATCGGCTGTGACATTAGAATGTAATAGCTCACTTTAGCTTTCTAGGCATAGAACCTAGGTTAACATTTCTCCACTAGTTGGAGAAATGTGGGCCTCCTCCTCCCCTTACAGCCCTCCTTCCCTCACCGAATGAGCCTTCTGCGGCAAATGCGACGTTTTCTTCCGACCTAATCTCGCTTTTTAAACACATTTGCCACTGCAAATGATACTTCCTAACACTTGATTCGCAGTTGTTCCTTGTGGGGTCCAAATTTTTCTGACATTTCCAAGGATCTTCATGATTCCAACAGTTGTCGCAATGTTTGAATGATACAAGGTCGTCGTCGTAGTACTATTTATGTTAGAGAACTATTTAACAAGTGGTATATGCAACGCAGACCCATCGTGAGCCACAAAATTTCTCGTCGGCTGTGAAATTAGAATGTAATACCTCTATTTAGCCTTCCAGGCATAGAACCTAGTTTAACATTTCTCCACTAGTTGGAGAAATGTGGGCCTCCTCCTCCCCTTACAGCCCTCCTTCCCTGACCGAATGAGCCTTCTGCTGCAATTGCGACCTTTGCTACCGACCCAAACTCGCTTTTTAAACACATTTGCCACTGCAAATGATACTTCCTAACACATGATTCGCAGTTGTTCCTTGTGGGGTCCAAATTTTTCTGACATTTCCAAGGACCTTCATGATTCCAACAGTTGTCGCAATGTTTGATTGATACAAGGTCGTCGTCGTAGTACTATTTATGTTAGAGAAATATTTATCAAGTGGTATATGCAACGCAGAGCCATCGTGAGCCACAAAATTTCTCGTCGGCTGTGACATTAGAATGTAATAGCTCTCTTTAGCCTTCTAAGCATAGAACCTAGGTTAACATTTCTCCACTAGTTGGAGTAATGTGGGCCTCCTCCTCCCCTTACAGCCCTCCTTCCCTGACCGAATGAGCCTTCTGCTGCAATTGCGACCTTTGCTACCGACCCAAACTTGCTTTTTAAACACATTTGCCACTGCAAATGATACTTCCTAACACATGATTCGCAGTTGTTCCTTGTGGGGTCCAACTTTTTCTGACATTTCCAAGGATCTTCATGATTCCAACAGTTGTCGCAATGTTTGATTGATACAAGGTCGTCGTCGTAGTACTATTTATGTTAGAGAAATATTTAACAAGTGGTATATGCAACGCAGAGCCTTCGTGAGCCACAAAATTTCTCGTCGGCTGTGACATTAGAATGTAATACCTCTCTTTAGCCTTCTAGGCATAGAACCTAGTTTAACATTTTCCCACTAGTTGGAGAAATTTGGCTGCCTCCTCCTCCCCTTACAGCCCTCCTTCCCCCACCGAATGAGCCTTCTGCTGCAATTGCGACCTTTGCTACCGACCTAAACTCGCTTTTTAAACAAATTTGCTACTGCAAATGATACATCCTAACACATGATTCGCAGTTGTTCCTTGTGGGGTCCAAATTTTCCTGTCATTTCCAAGGATCTTGATGATTCGAACAGTTGTCGCAATGTTTGACTGATTCAAGGTGGTCGTCGTAGTACTATTTATGTTTCAGATATATTTAACAAGTGGTATATGCAACACAGAGCCATCGTAAGCCACAATATTTCTCGTCGGCTGTGACATTAGAATATAATAGCTCACTTTAGCTTTCTAGGCATAGAACCTAGGTTAACATTTCTTCACTAGTTGGAGAAATGTGGGCCTCCTCCTCCCCTTACAGCCCTCCTTCCCTCACCGAATGAGCCTTCTGCTGCAATTGCGACCTTTGCTAGCGACCCAAACTGGCTTTTTAAACACATTTGCCACTGCAAATGATACTTCCTAACACATGATGCGCAGTTGTTTTTTGTGGGGTCCAAATTTTCCTGTCATTTCCAAGGATATTGATGATATTAACAGTTGTCGCAATGTTTGACTGATTCAAGGTGGTCGTCGTAGTAGTATTTATGTTTCAGAATTTATTAACAAGTGGTATATGGAACGCAGAACCATCGTGGGCCACAAAGTTTCCCGTCAGCTGTGACATTAGAATGTAATAGCTCTCTTTAGCCTTCTAGGCATAGAACATAGGTTAACATTTCTCAACTAGTTAGAGAAATGTGGGCCTCCTCCTCCCCTTACAGCCCTCCTTCCCTCACCGAATGAGCCTTCTGCTGCAATTGCGACCTTTGCTACCGACCTAAACTCGCTTTTTAAACACATTTGCCACTGCAAATGATACTTCCTAACACGTGATTCGCAGTTGTTCCTTGTGGGGTCCACATTTTCCTGTCATTTCCAAGGATCTTGGTGATATTAACAGTTGTCGCAATGTTTGACTGATTCAAGGTGGTCGTCGTAGTAGTATTTATGTTTCAGAAATATTTAACAAGTGGTATATGGAACGCAGAACCATCGTGACCACAAAATTTCTCGTCGGCTGTGACATTAGAATGTAATACCTCTCTTATGCCTTCTATGCATAGAACCTAGGTTAACATTTCTCCACTAGTTGGAGAAATGTGGGCCTCCTCCTCCCCTTACAGCCCTCCTACCCTCACCGAATGAGCCTTCTGCTGCAATTGCGAACTTTGCTACCGACCTAAACTCGCTTTTTAAACACATTTGCCATTGCAAATGATACTTCCAATCACATGATTCACAGTTGTTCCTTGTGGGGTCCAAATTTTTTTGCCATTTCCAAGGATCTTGATGATATTAACAGTTGTCGCTATGTTTGACTGATTCAAGGTGGTCGTCGTAGTAGTATTTATGTTTCAGAAATATTTAACAAGTGGTATATGGAACGCAGAGCCATCGTGGGCCACAAAATTTCTGGTCGGTTTTTACATTAGAATGTAATAGCTCTCTTTAGCCTTCTAAAAGTATAGAACCTAGGTTAACATTTCTCCACTAGTTGGAGAAATGTGGGCCTCCTCCTCCCCTTACAGCCCTCCTTCCGTCACCGAATGAGCCTTCTGCTGCAATTGCGACCTTTGCTACCGACCTAAACTCGCTTTTTAAACACATTTGCCACTGCAAATGATACTTCCCAACACATGATTCGCAGTTGTTCCTTGTGGGGTCCAAATTTTCCTGTCATTTCCAAGGATCTTGATGATATTAACAGTTGTCGCAATGTTTGACTGATTCACGGTGGTCGTCGTAGTAGTATTTATGGTTCAGAAATAATTAACAAGTGGTATATAGAAAGCAGAGCCATCTTGGGCCACAAAATTTCTCATCGGCTGTGACATCAGAATGTAATACCTGTCTTTAGCCTTCTAGGCATAGAACCTAGGTTAACATTTCTCCACTAGTTGGAGAAATGTGGGCCTCCTCCTCCCCTTACAGCCCTCCTTCCCTCGCCGAATGAGCCTTCTGCGGCAAATGCGACGTTTTCTTCCGACCTAATCTCGCTTTTTAAACACATTTGCCACTGCAAATGATACTTCCTAACACTTGATTCGCAGTTGTTCCTTGTGGGGTCCAAATTTTTCTGACATTTCCAAGGATCTTCATGATTCCAACAGTTGTCGCAATGTTTGAATGATACAAGGTCGTCGTCGTAGTACTATTTATGTTAGAGAACTATTTAACAAGTGGTATATGCAACGCAGAGCCATCGTGAGCCACAAAATTTCTCGTCGGCTGTGAAATTAGAATGTAATACCTCTATTTAGCCTTCCAGGCATAGAACCTAGTTCAACATTTCTCCACTAGTTGGAGAAATGTGGGCCTCCTCCTCCCCTTACAGCCCTCCTTCCCTCACCGAATGAGCCTTCTGCTGCAATTGCGACCTTTGCTACCGACCCAAACTGGCTTTTTAAACACATTTGCCACTGCAAATGATACTTCCTAACACATGATGCGCAGTTGTTCCTAGTGGGTTCCAAATTTTCCTGACATTTCCAAGGATCTTGCTGATTCCAACAGTTGTCGCAATGTTTGACTGATTTAAGGTGGTCGTCGTAGCACTATTTATGTTTCAGAAATATTTAACAAGTGGTATATGCAACGCAGAGCCATCGTGAGCCACAAAATTTCTCGTCGGCTGTGACATTAGAATGTAATACCTCTCTTTAGACTTCTAGGCATAGAACCTAGGTTAACATTTCTCCACTAGTTGGAGAAATGTGGGCCTCCTCCTCCCCTTACAGCCCTCCTTCCCTCACCGAACGAGCCTTATGCGGCGATTGCGACGCTTCCTTCCGACCTAAACTCGCTTTTTAAACACATTTGCCATTGCAAATGATATTTCCAATCACATGATTCGCAGTTGTTCCTTGTGGGGTCCAAATTTTCCTGTCATTTCCAAGGATCTTGATGATATTAACAGTTGTCGCAATGTTTGACTGATTCAAGGTGGTCGTCGTAGTAGTATTTATGTTTCAGAAATATTTAACAAGTGGTATATGGAACGCAGAGCCATCGTTGGCCACAAAATTTCTCGTCGGCTGTGACATTAGAATGTAATAGCTCTCTTTAGCCTTCTAAGTATTGAACCTAGGTTAACATTTCTCCACTAGTTGGAGAAATGTGGGCCTCCTCCTCCCCTTACAGCCCTCCTTCCCTCACCGAATGAGCCTTCTGCTGCAATTGCGACCTTTGCTACCGACCTAAACTCGCTTTTTAAACACATTTGCCACTGCAAATGATACTTCCTAACACATGATTCGCAGTTGTTCCTTGTGGGGTCCAAATTTTCCTGTCATTTCCAAGGATCTTGATGATATTAACAGTTGTCGCAATGTTTGACTGATTCAAAGTGGTCGTCGTAGTAGTATTTATGTTTCAGAAATATTTAACAAGTGGTATATGGAACGCAAAGCCATCGTGGGCCACAAAATTTGTCGTCGGCTGTCACATTAGAATGTAATAGCTCTCTTTAGCCTTCTAAGTATAGAACCTAGGTTAACATTTCTCCACTAGTTGGAGAAATGTGGGCCTCCTCCTCCCCTTGCAGCCCTCCTTCCCTCACCGAATGAGCCTTCTGCTGCAATTGCGACCTTTGCTACCGACCTAAACTCGCTTTTTAAACACATCTGCCACTGCAAATGATACTTCCTAACACATGATTCGCAGTTGTTCCTTGTGGGGTCCAAATTTTCCTGTCATTTCCAAGGATCTTGATGATATTAACAGTTGTCGCAATGTTTGACTGAATCAAGGTGGTCGTCGTAGTGCTATTTATGTTTCAGAAATATTTAACAAGTGGTAAATGGAACGCAGAGCCATCGTGGGCCACAAAATTTCTCGTCGGCTGTGACATTAGAATGTTATACCTCTCTTTAGCCTTCTAGGCATAGAACCTAGGTTAACATTTCTCCACTAGTTGGAGAAATGTGGGCCTCCTCCTCCCCTTACAGCCCTCCTTCCCTCACCGAATGAGCCTTCTGCTGCAATTGCGACCTTTACTACCGACCTAAACTCGCTTTTTAAACACATTTGCCACTGCAAATGATACTTCCAAACACATGATTCGCAGTTGTTCCTTGTGGGGTCCAAATTTTCCTGTCATTTCCATGGATCTTGATGATATTAACAGTTGTCGCAATGTTTGACTGATTCAAGGTGGTCGTCGTAGTAGTATTTATGTTTCAGAAATATTTAACAAATGGTATATGGAACGCAGAGCCATCGTGGGCCACAAAATTTCTGGTCGGTTTTTACATTAGAATGTAATAGCTCTCTTTAGCCTTCTAAAAGTATAGAACCTAGCTTAACATTTCTCCACTAGTTGGAGAAATGTGGGCCTCCTCCTCCCCTTCCAGCCCTCCTTCCCTCACCGAATGAGCCTTCTGCTGCAATTGCGACCTTCGCTACCGACCTAAACTCGCTTTTTAAACACATTTGCCACTGCAAATGATACTTCCTAACACATGATTCGCAGTTGTGCCTTGTGAGGTCCAAATTTTCCTTTCATTTCCAAGGATCTTGATGATATTAACAGTTCTCGCAACGTTTGACTGATTCAAGGTGGTCGTCGTAGTTGTATTTATGTTTCAGAAATATTTAACAAGTGGTATATGGAACGCAGAGCCATCGTGGGCCACAAAATTTCTCGTCGGCTGTGACATTAGAATGTAATACCTCTCTTTAGCCTTCTAGGCATAGAACCTAGGTTAACATTTCTCCACTAGTTGGAGAAATGTGGGCCTCCTCCTCCCGTTACAGCCCTCCTTCCCTCAGCAAATGAGCCTTCTGCTGCAATTGCGACCTTTGCTACCGACCTAAACTCGCTTTTTAAACACATTTGCCACTGCAAATGATACTTCCCAACACATGATTCGCAGTTGTTCCTTGTGGGGTTCAAATTTTCCTGTCATTTCCAAGGATCTTGATGATATTAACAGTTGTCGCAATGTTTGACTGATTCAACTTGGTCGTCGTAGTAGTATTTATGGTTCAGAAATAATTAACAAGTGGTATATAGAAAGCAGAGCCATCTTGGGCCACAAAATTTCTCATCGGCTGTGACATTAGAATGTAATAGCTCACTTTAGCTTTCTAGGCATAGAACCTAGGTTAACATTTCTCCACTAGTTGGAGAAATGTGGGCCTCCTCCTCCCCTTACAGCCCTCCTTCCCTCACCGAATGAGCCTTCTGCGGCAAATGCGACGTTTTCTTCCGACCTAATCTCGCTTTTTAAACACATTTGCCACTGCAAATGATACTTCCTAACACTTGATTCGCAGTTGTTCCTTGTGGGGTCCAAATTTTTCTGACATTTCCAAGGATCTTCATGATTCCAACAGTTGTCGCAATGTTTGAATGATACAAGGTCGTCGTCGTAGTACTATTTATGTTAGAGAACTATTTAACAAGTGGTATATGCAACGCAGACCCATCGTGAGCCACAAAATTTCTCGTCGGCTGTGAAATTAGAATGTAATACCTCTATTTAGCCTTCCAGGCATAGAACCTAGTTTAACATTTCTCCACTAGTTGGAGAAATGTGGGCCTCCTCCTCCCCTTACAGCCCTCCTTCCCTGACCGAATGAGCCTTCTGCTGCAATTGCGACCTTTGCTACCGACCCAAACTCGCTTTTTAAACACATTTGCCACTGCAAATGATACTTCCTAACACATGATTCGCAGTTGTTCCTTGTGGGGTCCAAATTTTTCTGACATTTCCAAGGACCTTCATGATTCCAACAGTTGTCGCAATGTTTGATTGATACAAGGTCGTCGTCGTAGTACTATTTATGTTAGAGAAATATTTATCAAGTGGTATATGCAACGCAGAGCCATCGTGAGCCACAAAATTTCTCGTCGGCTGTGACATTAGAATGTAATAGCTCTCTTTAGCCTTCTAAGCATAGAACCTAGGTTAACATTTCTCCACTAGTTGGAGTAATGTGGGCCTCCTCCTCCCCTTACAGCCCTCCTTCCCTGACCGAATGAGCCTTCTGCTGCAATTGCGACCTTTGCTACCGACCCAAACTTGCTTTTTAAACACATTTGCCACTGCAAATGATACTTCCTAACACATGATTCGCAGTTGTTCCTTGTGGGGTCCAACTTTTTCTGACATTTCCAAGGATCTTCATGATTCCAACAGTTGTCGCAATGTTTGATTGATACAAGGTCGTCGTCGTAGTACTATTTATGTTAGAGAAATATTTAACAAGTGGTATATGCAACGCAGAGCCTTCGTGAGCCACAAAATTTCTCGTCGGCTGTGACATTAGAATGTAATACCTCTCTTTAGCCTTCTAGGCATAGAACCTAGTTTAACATTTTCCCACTAGTTGGAGAAATTTGGCTGCCTCCTCCTCCCCTTACAGCCCTCCTTCCCTCACCGAATGAGCCTTCTGCTGCAATTGCGACCTTTGCTACCGACCTAAACTCGCTTTTTAAACAAATTTGCTACTGCAAATGATACATCCTAACACATGATTCGCAGTTGTTCCTTGTGGGGTCCAAATTTTCCTGTCATTTCCAAGGATCTTGATGATTCGAACAGTTGTCGCAATGTTTGACTGATTCAAGGTGGTCGTCGTAGTACTATTTATGTTTCAGATATATTTAACAAGTGGTATATGCAACACAGAGCCATCGTAAGCCACAATATTTCTCGTCGGCTGTGACATTAGAATATAATAGCTCACTTTAGCTTTCTAGGCATAGAACCTAGGTTAACATTTCTTCACTAGTTGGAGAAATGTGGGCCTCCTCCTCCCCTTACAGCCCTCCTTCCCTCACCGAATGAGCCTTCTGCTGCAATTGCGACCTTTGCTAGCGACCCAAACTGGCTTTTTAAACACATTTGCCACTGCAAATGATACTTCCTAACACATGATGCGCAGTTGTTCCTAGTGGGTTCCAAATTTTCCTGACATTTCCAAGGATCTTGCTGATTCCAACAGTTGTCGCAATGTTTGACTGATTTAAGGTGGTCGTCGTAGCACTATTTATGTTTCAGAAATATTTAACAAGTGGTATATGGAAACGCAGAGCCATCGTGAGCCACAAAATTTCTCGTCGGCTGTGACATTAGAATGTAATACCTCTCTTTAGACTTCTAGGCATAGAACCTAGGTTAACATTTCTCCACTAGTTGGAGAAATGTGGGCCTCCTCCTCCCCTTACAGCCCTCCTTCCCTCACCGAATGAGCCTTCTGCGGCGATTGCGACGTTTCCTTCCGACCTAAACTCACTTTTTAAACACATTTGCCACTGCAAATGATACTTCCTAACACATGATTCGCAGTTGTTTTTTGTGGGGTCCAAATTTTCCTGTCATTTCCAAGGATATTGATGATATTAACAGTTGTCGCAATGTTTGACTGATTCAAGGTGGTCGTCGTAGTAGTATTTATGTTTCAGAATTTATTAACAAGTGGTATATGGAACGCAGAACCATCGTGGGCCACAAAGTTTCCCGTCAGCTGTGACATTAGAATGTAATAGCTCTCTTTAGCCTTCTAGGCATAGAACATAGGTTAACATTTCTCAACTAGTTAGAGAAATGTGGGCCTCCTCCTCCCCTTACAGCCCTCCTTCCCTCACCGAATGAGCCTTCTGCTGCAATTGCGACCTTTGCTACCGACCTAAACTCGCTTTTTAAACACATTTGCCACTGCAAATGATACTTCCTAACACGTGATTCGCAGTTGTTCCTTGTGGGGTCCACATTTTCCTGTCATTTCCAAGGATCTTGGTGATATTAACAGTTGTCGCAATGTTTGACTGATTCAAGGTGGTCGTCGTAGTAGTATTTATGTTTCAGAAATATTTAACAAGTGGTATATGGAACGCAGAACCATCGTGACCACAAAATTTCTCGTCGGCTGTGACATTAGAATGTAATACCTCTCTTATGCCTTCTATGCATAGAACCTAGGTTAACATTTCTCCACTAGTTGGAGAAATGTGGGCCTCCTCCTCCCCTTACAGCCCTCCTACCCTCACCGAATGAGCCTTCTGCTGCAATTGCGAACTTTGCTACCGACCTAAACTCGCTTTTTAAACACATTTGCCATTGCAAATGATACTTCCAATCACATGATTCACAGTTGTTCCTTGTGGGGTCCAAATTTTTTTGCCATTTCCAAGGATCTTGATGATATTAACAGTTGTCGCTATGTTTGACTGATTCAAGGTGGTCGTCGTAGTAGTATTTATGTTTCAGAAATATTTAACAAGTGGTATATGGAACGCAGAGCCATCGTGGGCCACAAAATTTCTGGTCGGTTTTTACATTAGAATGTAATAGCTCTCTTTAGCCTTCTAAAAGTATAGAACCTAGGTTAACATTTCTCCACTAGTTGGAGAAATGTGGGCCTCCTCCTCCCCTTACAGCCCTCCTTCCGTCACCGAATGAGCCTTCTGCTGCAATTGCGACCTTTGCTACCGACCTAAACTCGCTTTTTAAACACATTTGCCACTGCAAATGATACTTCCCAACACATGATTCGCAGTTGTTCCTTGTGGGGTCCAAATTTTCCTGTCATTTCCAAGGATCTTGATGATATTAACAGTTGTCGCAATGTTTGACTGATTCACGGTGGTCGTCGTAGTAGTATTTATGGTTCAGAAATAATTAACAAGTGGTATATAGAAAGCAGAGCCATCTTGGGCCACAAAATTTCTCATCGGCTGTGACATTAGAATGTAATACCTCTCTTTAGCCTTCTAGGCATAGAACCTAGGTTAACATTTCTCCACTAGTTGGAGAAATGTGTGCCTCCTCCTCCCCTTACAGTCCTCCTACCCTCACCGAATGAGCCTTCTGCTGCAATTGCGACCTTTGCTACCGACCTAAACTCGCTTTTTAAACACATTTGCCACTGCAAAGATACTTCCTAACAAATGATTCGCAGTTGTTCCTTGTGGGGTCCAGATTTTCCCGTCATTTCCAAGGATCTTGATGATATTAACAGTTGTCGCAATGTTTGACTGATTCAAGGTGGTCGTCGTAGTAGTATTTATGTTTCAGAAATATTTAACAAGTGGTATATGGAACGCAGAGCCATCGTGGGCCACAAAATTTGTCGTCGGCTGTGACATTAGAATGTAATAGCTCACTTTAGCTTTCTAGGCATAGAACCTAGGTTAACATTTCTCCACTAGTTGGAGAAATGTGGGCCTCCTCCTCCCCTTACAGCCCTCCTTCCCTCGCCGAATGAGCCTTCTGCGACAAATGCGACGTTTTCTTCCGACCTAATCTCGCTTTTTAAACACATTTGCCACTGCAAATGATACTTCCTAACACTTGATTCGCAGTTGTTCCTTGTGGGGTCCAAATTTTTCTGACATTTCCAAGGATCTTCATGATTCCAACAGTTGTCGCAATGTTTGAATGATACAAGGTCGTCGTCGTAGTACTATTTATGTTAGAGAACTATTTAACAAGTGGTATATGCAACGCAGAGCCATCGTGAGCCACAAAATTTCTCGTCGGCTGTGAAATTAGAATGTAATACCTCTATTTAGCCTTCCAGGCATAGAACCTAGTTCAACATTTCTCCACTAGTTGGAGAAATGTGGGCCTCCTCCTCCCCTTACAGCCCTCCTTCCCTCACCGAATGAGCCTTCTGCTGCAATTGCGACCTTTGCTACCGACCCAAACTGGCTTTTTAAACACATTTGCCACTGCAAATGATACTTCCTAACACATGATGCGCAGTTGTTCCTAGTGGGTTCCAAATTTTCCTGACATTTCCAAGGATCTTGCTGATTCCAACAGTTGTCGCAATGTTTGACTGATTTAAGGTGGTCGTCGTAGCACTATTTATGTTTCAGAAATATTTAACAAGTGGTATATGCAACGCAGAGCCATCGTGAGCCACAAAATTTCTCGTCGGCTGTGACATTAGAATGTAATACCTCTCTTTAGACTTCTAGGCATAGAACCTAGGTTAACATTTCTCCACTAGTTGGAGAAATGTGGGCCTCCTCCTCCCCTTACAGCCCTCCTTCCCTCACCGAACGAGCCTTATGCGGCGATTGCGACGTTTCCTTCCGACCTAAACTCGCTTTTTAAACACATTTGCCATTGCAAATGATATTTCCAATCACATGATTCGCAGTTGTTCCTTGTGGGGTCCAAATTTTCCTGTCATTTCCAAGGATCTTGATGATATTAACAGTTGTCGCAATGTTTGACTGATTCAAGGTGGTCGTCGTAGTAGTATTTATGTTTCAGAAATATTTAACAAGTGGTATATGGAACGCAGAGCCATCGTTGGCCACAAAATTTCTCGTCGGCTGTGACATTAGAATGTAATAGCTCTCTTTAGCCTTCTAAGTATTGAACCTAGGTTAACATTTCTCCACTAGTTGGAGAAATGTGGGCCTCCTCCTCCCCTTACAGCCCTCCTTCCCTCACCGAATGAGCCTTCTGCTGCAATTGCGACCTTTGCTACCGACCTAAACTCGCTTTTTAAACACATTTGCCACTGCAAATGATACTTCCTAACACATGATTCGCAGTTGTTCCTTGTGGGGTCCAAATTTTCCTGTCATTTCCAAGGATCTTGATGATATTAACAGTTGTCGCAATGTTTGACGGATTCAAAGTGGTCGTCGTAGTAGTATTTATGTTTCAGAAATATTTAACAAGTGGTATATGGAACGCAGAGCCATCGTGGGCCACAAAATTTCTCGTCGGCTGTGACATTAGAATGTTATACCTCTCTTTAGCCTTCTAGGCATAGAACCTAGGTTATCATTTCTCCACAAGTTGGAGAAATGTGGGCCTCCTCCTCCCCTTACAGCCCTCCTTCCCTCACCGAATGAGCCTTCTGCTGCAATTGCGACCTTTACTACCGACCTAAACTCGCTTTTTAAACACATTTGCCACTGCAAATGATACTTCCAAACACATGATTCGCAGTTGTTCCTTGTGGGGTCCAAATTTTCCTGTCATTTCCAAGGATCTTGATGATATTAACAGTTGTCGCAATGTTTGACTGATTCAAGGTGGTCGTCGTAGTAGTATTTATGTTTCAGAAATATTTAACAAATGGTATATGGAACGCAGAGCCATCGTGGGCCACAAAATTTCTGGTCGGTTTTTACATTAGAATGTAATAGCTCTCTTTAGCCTTCTAAAAGTATAGAACCTAGCTTAACATTTCTCCACTAGTTGGAGAAATGTGGGCCTCCTCCTCCCCTTCCAGCCCTCCTTCCCTCACCGAATGAGCCTTCTGCTGCAATTGCGACCTTCGCTACCGACCTAAACTCGCTTTTTAAACACATTTGCCACTGCAAATGATACTTCCTAACACATGATTCGCAGTTGTTCCTTGTGGGGTCCCGATTTTTCTGTCATTTCCAAGGATCTTGATGATATTAACAGTTGTCGCAATGTTTGACTGACTCAAGGTGGTCGTCGTAGTAGTATTTATGTTTCAGAAATACTTAACAAGTGGTATATAGAACGCAGAGCCATCGTGGGCCACAAAATTTCTCGTCGGCTGTGACATTAGAATGTAATAGCTCTCTTTAGCCTTCTAAGTATAGAACCTAGGTTAACATTTCTCCACTAGTTGGAGAAATGTGGGCCTCCTCCTCCCCTTACAGCCCTCCTTCCCTCACCGAATGAGCCTTCTGCTGCAATTGCGACCTTTGCTACCGACCTAAACTTGCTTTTTAAGCACATTTTCCACTGCAAATGATACTTCCTAACACATGATTCGCAGTTGTTCCTTGTGGGGTCCAGATTTTCCTGTCATTTCCAAGGATCTTGATGATATTAACAGTTGTCGCAATGTTTGACTGATTCAAGGTGGTCGTCGTAGTACTATTTATGTTTCAGAAATATTTAACAAGTGGTATATGGAACGCAGAGCCATCGTGGGCCACAAAATTTCTCGTCGGCTGTGACATTAGAATGTTATACCTCTCTTTAGCCTTCTAGGCATAGAACCTAGGTTAACATTTCTCCACTAGTTGGAGAAATGTGGGCCTCCTCCTCCCCTTACAGCCCTCCTTCCCTCACCGAATGAGCCTTCTGCTGCAATTGCGACCTTTACTACCGACCTAAACTCGCTTTTTAAACACATTTGCCACTGCAAATGATACTTCCAAACACATGATTCGCAGTCGTTCCTTGTGGGGTCCAAATTTTCCTGTCATTTCCAAGGATCTTGATGATATTAACAGTTGTCGCAATGTTTGACTGATTCAAGGTGGTCGTCGTAGTAGTATTTATGTTTCAGAAATATTTAACAAGTGGTATATGGAACGCAGAGCCATCGTGGGCCACAAAATTTCTGGTCGGTTATTACATTAGAATGTAATAGCTCTCTTTAGCCTTCTAAAAGTATAGAACCTAGGTTAACATTTCTCCACTAGTTGGAGAAATGTGGGCCTCCTCCTCCCCTTACAGCCCTCCTTCCCTCACCGAATGAGCCTTCTGCTGCAATTGCGACCTTCGCTACCGACCTAAACTCGCTTTTTAAACACATTTGCCACTGCAAATGATACTTCCTAACACATGATTCGCAGTTGTTCCTTGTGGGGTCCAGATTTTTCTGTCATTTCCAAGGATCTTGATGATATTAACAGTTGTCGCAATGTTTGACTGACTCAAGGTGGTCGTCGTAGTAGTATTTATGTTTCAGAAATACTTAATAGTGGTATATAGAACGCAGAGCCATCGTGGGCCACAAAATTTCTCGTCGGCTGTGACATTAGAATGTAATAGCTCTCTTTAGCCTTCTAAGTATAGAACCTAGGTTAACATTTCTCCACTAGTTGGAGAAATGTGGGCCTCCTCCTCCCCTTACAGCCCTCCTTCCCTCACCGAATGAGCCTTCTGCTGCAATTGCGACCTTTGCTACCGACCTAAACTTGCTTTTTAAGCACATTTTCCACTGCAAATCATACTTCCTAACACATGATTCGCAGTTGTTCCTTGTGGGGTCCAGATTTTCCTGTCATTTCCAAGGATCTTGATGATATCAACAGTTGTCGCAATGTTTGACTGATTCAAGGTGGTCGTCGTAGTAGTATTTATGTTTCAGAAACATTTAACAAGTGGTATATGGAACGCAGAGCCATCGTGGGCCACAAAATTTCACCTCGGCTGTGACATTAGAATGTAATAGCCCTCTTTAGCCTTCTAAGTATAGAACCTAGGTTAACATCTCTCCACTAGTTGGAGAAATGTGGGCCGCCTCCTCCCCTTACAGCCCTACTTCCCTCACCGAATGAGCCTTCTGCTGCAATTGCGACCTTTGCTACCGACCTAAACTCGCTTTTTAAACACATTTGCCACTGCAAATGATACTTCCTAACACATGATTCGCAGTTGTTCCTTGTGGGGTCAAAATTTTCCTGTCATTTCCAAGGATCCTGATGATATTAACAGTTGTCGCATTGTTTGACTGATTCAAGGTGGTCGTCGTAGTAGTATTTATGTTTCAGAAATATTTAACAAGTGGTATATGGAACGCAGAGCCATCGTGGGCCACAAAATTTCTCGTCGGCTGTGACATTAGAATGTAATACCTCTCTTTAGCCTTCTAGGCATAGAACCTAGATTAACATTTCTCCACTAGTTGGAGAAATGTGGGCCTCCTCCTCCCCTTACAGCCCTCCTTCCCTCACCGAATGAGCCTTCTGCTGCAATTGCGACCTTTGCTACCGACCTAAACTCGCTTTTTAAACACATTTGCCACTGCAAATGATACTTCCTAACACATGAGTCGCAGTTGTTCCTTGTGGGGTCCAGATTTTCCTGTCATTTCCAAGGATCCTGATGATATTAACAGTTGTAGCAATGTTTGACTGATTCAAGGTGGTCGTCGTAGTAGTATTTATGTTTCAGAAATATTTAACAAGTGGTATATGGAACGCAGAGCCATCGTGGGCCACAAAATTTCTAGTCGGCTGTGACATTAGAATGTAATAGCTCTCTTTAGCCTTCTAAGTATAGAACCTAGGTTAACATTTCTCCATTAGTTGGAGAAATGTGGGCCTCCTCCTCCCCTTACAGCCCTCCTTCCCTCACCGAATGAGCCTTCTGCTGCAATTGCGACCTTTGCTACCGACCTCAACTCGCTTTTTAAACACATTTGCCACTGCAAATGATACTTCCAAACACATGATTCGCAGTTGTTCCTTGTGGGGTCCAGATTTTTCTGTCATTTCCAAGGATCTTGATGATATTAACAGTTGTCGCAATGTTTGACTGACTCAAGGTGGTCGTCGTAGTAGTATTTATGTTTCAGAAATACTTAACAAGTGGTATATAGAACGCAGAGCCATCGTGGGCCACAAAATTTCTCGTCGGCTGTGACATTAGAATGTAATAGCTCTCTTTAGCCTTCTAAGTATAGAACCTAGGTTAAGATTTCTCCACTAGTTGGAGAAATGTGGGCCTCCTCCTCCCCTTACAGCCCTCCTTCCTTCACCGAATGAGCCTTCTGCTGCAATTGCGACATTTGCTACCGACCTAAACTTGCTTATTAAACACATTTTCCACTGCAAATGATACTTCCTAACACATGATTCGCAGTTGTTCATTGTGGGGTCCAGATTATCCTGTCATTTCCAAGGATCTTGATGATATCAACAGTTGTCGCAATGTTTGACTGATTCAAGGTGGTCGTCGTAGTAGTATTTATGTTTCAGAAACATTTAACAAGTGGTATATGGAACGCAGAGCCATCGTGGGCCACAAAATTTCTCGTCGGCTGTGACATTAGAATGTAATAGCTCTCTTTAGCCTTCTAAGTATAGAACCTAGGTTAACATTTCTCCACTAGTTGGAGAAATGTGGGCCTCCTCCTCCCCTTACAGCCCTACTTCCCTCACCGAATGAGCCTTCTGCTGCAATTGCGACCTTTGCTACCGACCTAAACTCGCTTTTTAAACACATTTGCCACTGCAAATGATACTTCCTAACACATGATTCGCAGTTGTTCCTTGTGGGGTCCAAATTTTCCTGCCATTTCCAAGGATCTTGATGATTCCAACAGTTGTCGCAATGTTTGACTGATACAAGGTGGTCATCGTCGTACCATTTATGTTAGAGAAATATTTAACAAGTGGTATATGCAACGCAGAGCCATCGTGAGCCACAAAATTTCTCGTCGTCTGTGACATTAAAATGTAATAGCTCTCTTTAGCCTTCTAAGATTAGAACCTAGGTTAACATTCCTCCACTAGTTGGAGAAATGTGGGCCTCCTCCTCCCCTTACAGCCCTCCTTCCCTCACCGAATGAGCCTTCTGCGGCAATTGCGACGTTTCCTTCCGCCCTAAACTCACTTTTTAAACACATTTGCCACTGCAAATGATACTTCCTAACACATGATTCGCTGTTGTTCCATGTGGGTTCCAAATTTTCCTGTCATTTCCAAGGATCTTGATGATTCCAACAGTTGTCGCAATGTTTCACTGATTCAAGGTGGTCGTCGTAGTACCATTTATGTTAGAGAAATATTTAACAAGTGGTATATGCAACGCAGAGCCATCGTGAGCCACAAAATTTCTCGTCGTCTGTGACATTAGAATGTAATAGCTCACTTTAGCCTTCTAAGCATAGAACCTAGGTTAACATTTCTCCACTAGTTGGAGAAATGTGGGCCTCCTCCTCCCCTTACAGCCCTCCTTCCCTCACCGAATGAGCCTTCTGCTGCAATTGCGACCTTTGCTACCGACCTAAACTCGCTTTTTTAACACATTTGCCACTGCAAATGATACCTCCTAATACATGATTCGTAGTTGTTCCTTGTGGGGTCCAAATTTTCCTGTCATTTCCAAGGATCTTGATGATTCCAACAGTTGTCGCAATGTTTGACTGATACAAGGTCGTCGTCGTAGTACCATTTGTGTTAGAGAAATATTTTATAAGTGGGATATGCAACGCAGAACCATCGTGAGCCACAAAATTTCTCGTCGTCTGTGACATTAGAATGTAATAGCTCTCTTTACCCTTCTAAGAATAGAACCTAGGTTAACATTCCTCCACTAGTTGGAGAAAAGTGGGCCTCCTCCTCCCCTTACAGCCCTCCTTCCCTCACCGAATGAGCCTTCTGCGGCAATTGCGACGTTTCCTTCCGCCCTAAACTCACTTTTTAAACACATTTGCCACTGCAAATGATACTTCCTAACACATGATTCGTAGTTGTTCCATGTGGGTTCCAAATTTTCCTGTCATTTCCAAGGATCTTGATGATTCCAACAGTTGTCGCAATGTTTGACTGATACAAGGTGGTCATCGTAGTACCATTTATTTAGAGAAATATTTAACAAGTGGTATATGCAACGCAGAGCCATCGTGAGCCACAAAATTTCTCGTCGTCTGTGACATTAGAATGTAATAGCTCACTTTAGCCTTCTAAGCATAGAACCTAGGTTAACATTTCTCCACTAGTTGGAGAAATGTGGGCCTCCTCCTCCCCTTACAGACCTCCTTCCCTCACCGAATGAGGCTTCTGCTGCAATTGCGACATTTGCTACCGACATAAACTCGCTTTTTAAACACATTTGCCACTGCAAATGATACTTCCTAATACATGATTCGTAGTTGTTCCTTGTGGGGTCCAAATTTTCCTGTCATTTCCAAGGATCTTGATGATTCCAACAGTTGTCGCAATGTTTGACTGATACAAGGTCGTCGTTGTAGTACCATTTGTGTTAGAGAAATATTTAACAAGTGGTATATGCAACGCAGAGCCATCGTGAGCCACAAAATTTCTCGTCGTCTGTGACATTAGAATGTAATAGCTCTCTTTAGCCTTCTAAGAATAGAACCTAGGTTAACATTCCTCCACTAGTTGGAGAAATGTGGGCCTCCTCCTCCCCTTACAGCCCTCCTTCCCTCACCGAATGAGCCTTCTGCGGCAATTGCGACGTTTCCTTCCGACCTAAACTCGCTTTTTAAACACATTTGCCACTGCAAATGATACTTCCTAACACATGATTCGTAGTTGTTCCTTGTGGGGTCCAAATTTTCCTGCCATTTCCAAGGATCTTGATGATTCCAACAGTTGTCGTAAAGTTTGACTGATACAAGGTCGTCGTCGTAGTACCATTTATTTTAGAGAAATATTTAACAAGTGGTATATGCAACGCAGAGCCATCGTGAGCCACAAAATTCCTCGTCGTCTGTGACATTAGAATGTAATAGCTCTCTTTAGCCTTCTAAGAATAGAACCTAGGTTAACATTCCTCCACTAGTTGGAGAAATGTGGGCCTCCTCCTCCCCTTACAGCCCTCCTTCCCTCACCGAATGAGCCTTCTGCGGCAATTGCGACGTTTCCTTCCGACCTAAACTCACTTTTTAAACACATTTGCCACTGCAAATGATACTTCCTAACACATGATTCGCTGTTGTTCCATGTGGGTTCCAAATTTTCCTGTCATTTCCAAGGATCTTGATGATTCCAACAGTTGTCGCAATGTTTGACTGATTCAAGGCGGTCATCGTAGTACTATTTATGTTTCAGAAATATTTAACAAGTGATATATGCAACGCAGAGCCATCGAGAGCCACAAAATTTCTCGTCGTCTGTGACATTAGAATGTAATAGCTCTCTTTAGCCTTCTAAGCATAGAACCTAGGTTAACATTTCTCCACTAGTTGGAGAAATGTGGGCCTCTTCCTCCCCTTACAGCCCTCCTTCCCTCACCGAATGAGCCTTCTGCTGCAATTGCGACCTTTGCTACCGACCTAAACTCGCTTTTTAAACACATTTGCCACTGCAAATGATACTTCCTAACACATGATTCGCAGTTTTTCCTTGTGGGGTCCAAATGTTTTTGCCATTTCCAAGGATCTTAATGATTCCAACAGTTGTCGCAATGTTTGACTGATACAATGTCGTCGTCGTAGTACCATTTATGTTAGAGAATTATTTAACAAGTGGTATATGCAACGCAGAGCCATCGTGAGCCACAAAATTTCTCGTCGGCTATGACATTAGAATGTAATAGCTCTCTTTAGCCTTCTAAGAATAGAACCTAGGTTAACATTTCTCCACTAGTTGGAGAAATGTGGGCCTCCTCCTCCCCTTACTGCCCTCCTTCCCTCACCGAATGAGCCTTCTGCGGCAATTGCGACGTTTCCTTCCGACCTAAACTCACTTTTTAAAGACATTTGCCACTGCAAATGATACTTCCTAACACATGATTCGCAGTTGTTCCTTGTGGGGTCCAAATTTTCCTGTCATTTCCAAGGATCTTGATGATTCCAACAGTTGTCGCAATGTTTGACTGATACAAGGTCGTCGTCGTAGTACCATTTATGTTAGAGAAATATTTAACAAGTGGTATATGCAACGCAGAGCCATCGTGAGCCACAAAATTTCTCGTCGTCTGTGACATTAGAGTGTAATAGCTCTCTTTAGCCTTCTAAGCGTAGAACCTAGGTTAACATTTCTCCACTAGTTGGAGAAATGTAGCTCTTCTCTTCCCCTTACAGCCCTCCTTCCCTCACCGAATGAGCCTTCTGCTGCAATTGCGACCTTTGCTGCCGACCTAAACTCGCTTTTTAAACACATTTGCCACTGCAAATGATACTTCCTAACACATGATTCGCAGTTGTTCCTTGTGGGGTCCAAATTTTTATGCCATTTCCAAGGATCTTGAAGATTCCAACAGTTGTCGCAATGTTTGACTGATACAAGGTGGTCGTCGTAGTACCATTTATGTTAGAGAAATATTTAACAAGTGGTATATGCAACGCAGAGCCATCGTGAGCCACAAAATTTCTCTTCGGCTATGACATTAGAATGTAATAGCTCTCTTTAGCCTTCTAAGAATAGAACCTAGGTTAACATTTCTCCACTAGTTGGAGAAATGTGGGCCTCCTCCTCCCCTTACTGCCCTCCTTCCCTCACCGAATGAGCCTTCTGCGGCAATTGCGACGTTTCCTTCCGACCCAATCTCACTTTTTAAACACATTTGCCACTGCAAATGATACTTCCTAACACATGATTCGCTGTTGTTCCATGTGGGTTCCAAATTTTTCTGTCATTTCCAAGGATCTTGATGATTCCAGCAGTTGTCGCAATGTTTGACTGATTCAAGTTGGTCATCGTAGTACTATTTATGTTTCAGAAATATTTAACAAGTGATATATGCAACGCAGAGCCACCGTGAGCCACAAAACTTCTCGTCGTCTGTGACATTAGAATGTAATAGCTCTCTTTAGCCTTCTAAGCGTAGAACCTAGGTTAACATTTCTCCACTAGTTGGAGAAATGTGGGCCTCCTCCTCCCCTTACAGCCCTCCTTCCCTCACCGAATGAGGCTTCTGCGTCAATTGCGACGTTTCCTTCCGACCTAAACTCACTTTTTAAACACATTTGCCACTGCAAATGATACTTCCTAACACATGATTCGCAGTTGTTCCTTGTGGGGTCCAAATTTTCCTGCCATTTCCAAGGATCTTTATGATTCCAACAGTTGTCGCAATGTTTGACTGATTCAAGTTGGTCATCGTAGTACTATTTATGTTTCAGAAATATTTAACAAGTGATATATGCAACGCAGAGCCATCGTGAGCCACAAAATTTCTCGTCGGCTATGACATTAGAATGTAATAGCTCTCTTTAGCCTTCTAAGAATAGAACCTAGGTTAACATTTCTCCACTAGTTGGAGAAATGTGGGCCTCCTCCTCCCCTTACAGCCCTCCTTCCCTCACCGAATGAGCCTTCTGCGGCAATTGCGACCTTTGCTACCGACCTAAACTCGCTTTTTAAACATATTTGCCACTGCAAATGATACTTCCTAACACATGACTCGCTGTTGTTCCATGTGGGTTCCAAATTTTTCTGTCATTTCCAAGGATCTTGATGATTCCAACAGTTGTCGCAATGTTTGACTGATTCAAGTTGGTCATCGTAGTACTATTTATGTTTCAGAAATATTTAACAAGTGATATATGCAACGCAGAGCCATCGTGAGCCACAAAATTTCTCGTCGGCTGTGACATTAGAATGTAATAGCTCTCTTTAGCCTTCTAAGCGTAGAACCTAGGTTAACATTTCTCCACTAGTTGTAGAAATGTGGGCCTCCTCCTCCCCTTACAGCCCTCCTTCCCTCACCGAAAGAGCCTTCTGCTGCAATTGTGACCTTTGCTACCGACCTAAACTTGCTTTTTAAACACATTTGCCACTGCAAATGATACTTCCTAACACATGATTCGCAGTTGTTCCTTGTGGGGTCCAAATTTTCCTGCCATTTCCAAGGATCTTTATGATTCCAACAGTTGTCGCAATGTTTGACTGATACAAGGTCGTCATCGTAGTACCATTTATGTTAGAGAAATATTTAACAAGTGGTATATGCAACGCAGAGCCATCGTGAGCCACAAAATTTCTCGTCGGCTATGACATTAGAATGTAATAGCTCTCTTTAGCCTTTTAAGAATAGAACCTAGGTTAACATTTCTCCACTAGTTGGAGAAATGTGGGCCTCCTCCTCCCCTTACTGCCCTCCTTCCCTCACCGAATGAGCCTTCTGCGGCAATTGCGACGTTTCCTTCCGACCAAAACTCACTTTTTAAACACATTTGCCACTGCAAATGATACTTCCTAACACATGATTCGCAGTTGTTCCTTGTGGGGTCCAAATTTTCCTGCCATTTCCAAGGATCTTGATGATTCCAACAGTTGTCGGAATTTTTGACTGATTCAAGTTGGTCATCGTAGTACCATTTATGTTTCAGAAATATTTAACAAGTGATATATGCAACGCAGAGCCATCGTGAGCCACAAAATTTCTCGTCGTCTGTGACATTAGAATGTAATAGCTCTCTTTAGCCTTCTAAGAATAGAACCTAGGTTAACATTTCTCCACTAGTTGGAGAAATGTGGGCCTCCTCCTCCCATTACGGCCCTCTTTCCCTCACCGAATGAGCCTTCTGCGGCAATTGCGACGTTTCCTTCCGACCTAAACTCACTTTTTAAACACATTTGCCACTGCAAATGATACTTCCTAACACATGATTCGCAGTTGATCCTTCTGGGGTCCAAATTTTCCTGTCAGTTCCAAGGATCTTGATGATTCCAACAGTTGTCGCAATGTTTGACTGATACAAGGTCGTCGTCGTAGTACCATTTATGTTAGAGAAATATTTAACTAGTGGTATATGCAACGCAGAGCCATCGTGAGCCACAAAATTTCTCGTCGTCTGTGACATTAGAATGTAATAGCTCTCTTTAGCCTTCTAAGCATTGAACCTAGGTTAGCATTTCTCCACTAGTTGGAGAAATGTGGCTCTTCTCCTACCCTTACAGCCCTCCTTCCCTCACCGAATGAGCCTTCTGCGGCAATTGCGACCTTTGCTACCGACCTAAACTCGCTTTTTAAACACATTTGCCACTGCAAATGATACTTCCTAACACATGATTCGCTGTTGTTCCATGTGGGTTCCAAATTTTCCTGTCATTTGAAAGGATCTTGATGATTCCAACAGTTGTCGCAATGTTTGACTGATTCAAGGTGGTCATCGTAGTACCATTTATGTTAGAGAAATATTTAACAAGTGGTATATGCAACGCAGAGCCATCGTGAGCCACAAAATTTCTCGTCGGCTGTGACATTAGAATGTAATAGCTCTCTTTAGCCTTCTAAGAATAGAACCTAGGTTAACATTTCTCCACTAGTTGGAGAAATGTGGGCCTCCTCCTCCCCTTACAGCCCTCCTTCCCTCACCGAATAAGCCTTCTCCGCCAATTGCGACGTTTCCTTCCGACCTAAACTCACTTTTTAAACACATTTGCCACTGCAAATGATACTTCCTAACACATGATTCGCAGTTGTCCCTTATGGGGTCCAAATATTCCTGCCATTTCCATGGATCTGGATGATTCCAACAGTTGTCGCAATGTTTGACTGATACAAGGTGGTCATCGTAGTACCATTTATGTTAGAGAAATATTTACAAGTGGTATATGCAACGCAGAGCCATCGTGAGCCACAAAATTTCTCGTCGTCTGTGACATTAGAATGTAATAGCTCTCTTTAGCCTTCTAAGCATAGAACCTAGGTTAACATTTCTCCACTAGTTGGAGAAATGTGGCTCTTCTCCTCCCCTTACAGCCCTCCTTCCCTCACCGAATGAGCCTTCTGCTGCAATTGCGACCTTTGCTACCGACCTAAACTCGCTTTTTAAACACATTTGCCACTGCAAATGATACTTCCTAACACATGATTCGCAGTTGTTCCTTGTGGGGTCCAAATTTTCCTGCCATTTCCAAGGATCTTGATGATTCCAACAGTTGTCGCAATGTTTGACTGATACAAGGTTGTCGTCGTAGTACCATTTATGTTAGAGAAATATTTAACAAGTGGTATATGCAACGCAGAGCCATCGTGAGCCACAAAATTTCTCGTCGGCTGTGACATTAGAATGTAATAGCTCTCTTTAGCCTTCTAAGAATAGAACCTAGGTTAACATTTCTCCACTAGTTGGAGAAATGTGGGCCTCCTCCTCCCCTTACAGCCCTCCTTCCCTCGCCGAATAAGCCTTCTCCGCCAATTGCGACGTTTCCTTCCGACCTAAACTCACTTTTTAAACACATTTGCCACTGCAAATGATACTTCCTAACACATGATTCGCAGTTGTCCCTTATGGGGTCCAAATATTCCTGCCATTTCCATGGATCTGGATGATTCTAACAGTTGTCGCAATGTTTGACTCATACAAGTTGGTCTACGTAGTACCATTTATTTTAGAGAAATATTTACAAGTGGTATATGCAACGCCGAGCCATCATGAGCCACAAAATTTCTCGTCGTCTGTGACATTAGAATGTAATAGCTCTCTTTAGCGTTCTAAGCATAGAACCTAGGTTAACATTTCTCCACTAGTTGGAGAAATATGGCTCTTCTCCTCCCCTTACAGCCCTCCTTCCCTCACCGAATGAGCCATCTGCTGCAATTGCGACCTTTGCTACCGACCTAAACTCGCTTTTTAAACACATTTGCCACTGCAAATGATACTTCCTAACACTTGATTCGCAGTTGTTCCTTGTGGGGTCCAAATTTTCCTGCCATTTCCAAGGATCTTTATGATTCCAACAGTTGTCGCAATGTTTGACTAATACAAGGTCGTCGTCGTAGTACCATTTATGTTAGAGAAATATTTAACAAGTGGTATATGCAACGCAGAGCCATCGTGAGCCACAAAATTTCTCGTCGGCTGTGACATTAGAATGTAATAGCTCTCTTTAGCCTTCTAAGAATAGAACCTAGGTTAACATTTCTCCACTAGTTGGAGAAATGTGGGCCTCCTCCTCCCCTTACAGCCCTCCTTCCCTCACCGAATAAGACTTCTGCGCCAATTGCGACGTTTCCTTCCGACCTAAACTCACTTTTTAAAGACATTTGCCACTGCAAATGATACTTCCTAACACATGATTCGCAGTTGTCCCTGATGGGGTCCAAATTTTCCTGCCATTTCCAAGGATCTTGATGATTCCAACAGTTGTCGCAATGTTTGACTGATACAAGGTCGTCGTCGTAGTACCATTTATGTTAGAGAAATATTTAACAAGTGGTATATGCAACGCAGAGCCATCGTGAGCCACAAAATTTCTCGTCGGCTGTTACATTAGAATGTAATAGCTCTCTTTAGCAATCTAAGATTAGAACCTAGGTTAACATTTCTCCACTAGTTGGAGAAATGTGGGCCTCCTCCTCTCCTTACAGCCCTCCTTCCCTCACCGAATGAGCCTTCTGCGGCAATTGCGACGTTTCCTTCCGACCTAAACTCACTTTTTAAACACATTTGCCACTGCAAATGATACTTCCTAACACATGATTCGTAGTTGTTCCTTGTGGGGTCCAAATTTTCCTGCCATTTCCAAGGATCTTGATGATTCCAACAGTTGTCGTAAAGTTTGACTGATACAAGGTCGTCGTCGTAGTACCATTTATTTTAGAGAAATATTTAACAAGTGGTATTTGCAACGCAGAGCCATCGTGAGCCACAAAATTTCTCGTCGTCTGTGACATTAGAATGTAATAGCTCTCTTTAGCCTTCTAAGAATAGAACCTAGGTTAACATTTCTCCACTAGTTGGAGAAATGTGGGCCTCCTCCTCCCCTTACAGCCCTCCTTCCCTCACCGAATGAGCCTTCTGCGGCAATTGCGACGTTTCCTTCCGACCTAAACTCACTTTTTAAACACATTTGCCACTGCAAATGATACTTCCTAACACATGATTCGCTGTTGTTCCATGTGGGTTCCAAATTTTCCTGTCATTTCCAAGGATCTTGATGATTCCAACAGTTGTCGCAATGTTTGACTGATTCAAGGTGGTCTTCGTAGTACTATTTATATTTCAGAAATATTTAACAAGTGATATATGCAACGCAGAGCCATCGTGACCCACAAAATTTCTCGTCGTCTGTGACATTAGAATGTAATAGCTCTCTTTAGCCTTCTAAGCATAGAACCTAGGTTAACATTTCTCCACTAGTTGGAGAAATGTGGGCCTCCTCCTCCCCTTACAGCCCTCCTTCCCTCACCGAATGAGCCTTCTGCTGTAATTGCGACCTTTGCTACCGACCTAAACTCGCTTTTTAAACACATTTGCCACTGCAAATGATACTTCCTAACACATGTTTCGCAGTTGTTCCTTGTGGGGTCCAAATTTTCCTCCCATTTCCAAGGATCTTAATGATTCCAACAGTTGTCGCAATGTTTGACTGATACAAGGTCGTCGTCGTAGTACCATTTATGTTAGAGAAATATTTAACAAGTGGTATATGCAACGCAGAGCCATCGTGAGCCACAAAATTTCTCGTCGGCTGTGACATTAGAATGTAATAGCTCTCTTTAGCCTTCTAAGAATAGAACTTAGGTTAACATTTCTCCGCTAGTTGGAGAGATGTGGGCCTCCTCCTCCCCTTACAGCCCTCCTTCCCTCACCGAATGAGCCTTCTGCGCCAATTGCGACGTTTCCTTCCGACCTAAACTCACTTTTTACACACATTTGCCACTGCAAATGATACTTCCTAACACATGATTCGTAGTTGTTCCTTGTATTGTCCAAATTTTCCTGCCATTTCCAAGGATCTTGATGATTCCAACAGTTGTCGTAATGTTTGACTGATACAAGGTCGTCGTCGTAGTACCATTTATGTTAGAGAAATATTTAACAAGTGGTATATGCAACGCTGAGCCATCGTGAGCCACAAAATTTCTCGTCGTCTGTGACATAAGAATGTAATAGCTCTCTTTAGCCTTCTAAGAATAGAACCTAGGTTAACATTTCTCCACTAGTTGAAGAAATGTGGGCTTCCTCCTCCCCTTACAGCCCTCCTTCCCTCAGCGAATAAGCCTTCTGCGCCAATTGCGACGTTTCCTTCCGACCTAAACTCACTTTTTAAACACATTTGCCACTGCAAATGATACTTCCTAACACATGATTCGTAGTTGTTCCTTGTATTGTCCAAATTTTCCTGTCATTTCCAAGGATCTTGATGATTCCAACAGTTGTCGCAATGTTTGACTGATTCAAGGTGGTCATCGTAGTACTATTTATGTTTCAGAAATTTTTAACAAGTGATATATGCAACGCAGAGCCATCGTCAGCCACAAATTTTCTCGTCGTCTGTGACATTAGAATGTAATAGCTCTCTTTAGCCTTCTAAGCATAGAACCTAGGTTAACATTTTTCCACTAGTTGGAGAAATGTGGCTCTCCTCCACCCCTTACAGCCCTCCTTCCCTCACCGAATGAGCCTTCTGCTGCAATTGCGACCTTTGCTACCGACATAAACTCGCTTTTTAAACACATTTGCCACTGCAAATGATACTTCCTAACACATGATTCGCAGTTGTTCCTTGTGGGGTCCCAATTTTCCTGCCATTTCCAAGGATCTTAATGATTCCAACAGCTGTCGCAATGTTTGACTGATACAAGGTCGTCGTCGTAGTATCATTTATGTTAGAGAAATATTTAACAAGTGGTATATGCAACGCAGAGCCATCGTGAACCACAAAATTTCTCGTCGGCTGTGACATTAGAATGTAATAGCTCTCTTTAGCCTTCTAAGAATAGAACCTAGGTTAACATTTCTACACTAGTTGGAGAGATGTGGGCCTCCTCCTCCCCTTACAGCCCTCCTTCCCTCACCGAATGAGCCTTCTGCGGCAATTGGGACGTTTCCTTCCGACCTAAACTCACTTTTTAAACACATTTGCCACTGCAAATGATACTTCCTAACACATGATTCGCAGTTGTTCCTTGTGGGGTCCAAATTTTTCCTTCCATTTCCAAGGATCTTCATGATTCCAACAGTTGTCGCAATGTTTGACTGATACAAGGTGGTCATCGTAGTACCATTTATGTTAGAGAAATATTTAACAAGTGGTATATGCAACGCAGAGCCATCGTGAGCCACAAAATTTCTCGTCGTCTGTGACATAAGAATGTAATAGCTCTCTTTAGCCTTCTAAGAATAGAACCTAGGTTAACATTTCTCCACTAGTTGAAGAAATGTGGGCTTCCTCCTCCCCTTACAGCCCTCCTTCCCTCAGCGAATAAGCCTTCTGCGCCAATTGCGACGTTTCCTTCCGACCTAAACTCACTTTTTAAACACATTTGCCACTGCAAATGATACTTCCTAACACATGATTCGTAGTTGTTCCTTGTGGGGTCCAAATTTTCCTGCCATTTCCAAGGATCTTGATGATTCCAACAGTTGTCGCAATGTTTGACTGATACAAGGTGGTCATCGTAGTACCATTTATGTTAGAGAAATATTTAACAAGTGATATATGCAACGCAGAGCCATCGTGAGCCACAAAATTTCTCGTCGGCTGTGACATTAGAATGTAATAGCTCTCTTTAGCCTTCTAAGAATAGAACCTAGGTTAACATTTCTCCACTAGATGGAGAAATGTGGGCCTCCTCCTCCCCTTACAGCCCTCCTTCCCTCACCGAATGAGCCTTCTGCGGCAATTGCGACGTTTCCTTCCGACCTAAACTTACTTTTTAAACACAATTTCCCACTGCAAATGATACTTCCTAACACATGATTCGCAGTTGTTCCTTGTGGGGTCCAAATTTTCCTCCCATTTCCAAGGATCTTGATGATTCCAACAGTTGTCGCAATGTTTGACGGATACAAGGTCGTCGTCGTAGTATCATTTATGTTAGAGAAATATTTAACAAGTGGTATATGCAACGCAGAGCCATCGAGAACCACAAAATTTCTCGTCGGCTGTGACATTAGAATGTAATAGCTCTCTTTAGCCTTCTAAGAATAGAACCTAGGTTAACATTTCTACACTAGTTGGAGAAATGTGGGCCTCCTCCTCCCCTTACAGCCCTCCTTCCCTCACCGAATGAGCCTTCTGCTGCAATTGCGACCTTTGCTACCGACCTAAACTCGCTTTTTAAACACATTTGCCACTGCAAATGATACTTCCTAGCACTCGATTCGCAGTTGTTCCTTGTGGGGTCCAAATTTTCCTGCCATTTCCAAGGATCTTGATGATTCCAACAGTTGTCGCAATGTTTGACTGATACAAGGTCGTCGTCGTAGTACCATTTATGTTAGAGAAATATTTTACAATTGGGATATGCAACGCAGAGCCATCTTGAGCCACAAAATTTCTCGTCGTCTGTGACATAAGAATGTAATAGCTCTCTTTAGCCTTCTAAGAATAGAACCTAGGTTAACATTTCTCCACTAGTTGGAGAAATGTGGGCCTCCTCCACCCCTTACAGCCCTCCTTCCCGCACCGAATAAGCCTTCTGCGCCAATTCCGACGTTTCCTTCCGACCTAAACTCACTTTTTAAACACATTTGCCACTGCAAATGATACTTCCTAACACATGATTCGCAGTTGTCCCTTGTGGGGTCCAAATTTTCCTGCCATTTCCAAGGATTTTGATGATTCCAACAGTTCTCGCAATGTTTGACTGATACAAGGTGGTCATCGTAGTACCATTTATGTTAGAGAAATATTTAACAAGTGGTATATGCAACGCAGAGCCATCGTGAGCCACAAAATTTCTCGTCGTCTGTGACATTAGAATGTAATAGCTCACTTTAGCCTTCTAAGAATAGAACCTAGGTTAACATTTCTCCACTAGCTGGAGAGATGTGGGCCTCCTCCTCCCCTTACAGCCCTCCTTCCCTCACCGAATGAGCCTTCTGCGCCAATTGAGACGTTTCCTTCCGACCTAAACTCACTTTTTAAACACATTTGCCACTGCAAATGATACTTCCTAACACATGATTCGCAGTTGTTCTTTGTGGGGTCCAAATTTTCCTGCCATTTCCAAGGATATTAATGATTCCAAATGTTGTCGCAAAGTTTGACTAATACAAGGTCGTCGTCGTAGTACCATTTATGTTAGAGAAATATTTAACAAGTGGTATATGCAACGCAGAGCCATCGTGAGCCACAAAATTTCTCGTCGTCTGTGACATTAGAATGTAATAGCTCTCTTTAGCCTTCTAAGCATAGAACCTAGGTTAACATTTCTCCACTAGTTGGAGAAATGCGGCTCTTCTCCTCCCCTTACAGCCCTCCTTCCCTCACCGAATGAGCCTTCTGCGGCAATTGCGACCTCTGCTACCGTCCTAAACTCGCTTTTTAAACACATTTGCCACTGCAAATGATACTTCCTAACACATGATTCGCTGTTGTTCCATGTGGGTTCCAAATTTTCCGGTCATTTCCAAGGATCTTGATGATTCCAACAGTTGTCGCAATGTTTGACTGATTTAAGGTGGTCATCGTAGTACTGTTTATGTTTCAGGAACATTTAACAAGTGATATATGCAACGCAGAGCCATCGTCAGCCACAAAATTTCTCGTCGTCTGTGACATTAGAATGTAATAGCTCTCTTTAGTCTTCTAAGAATAGAACCTAGGTTAACATTTCTCCACTAGTTGGAGAGATGTGGGCCTCCTCCTCCCCTTACAGCCCTCCTTCCCTCACCGAATGAGCCTTCTGCGGCAATTGCTACGTTTCCTTCCGACCTAAACTCACTTTTTAAACACATTTGCCACTGCAAATGATACTTCCTAACACATGATTCGCAGTTGTTCCTTGTGGGGCCCAAATTTTCCTGCCATTTCCAAGGATATTAATGATTCCAACAGTTGTCGCAAAGTTTGAGTGATACAAGGTGGTCATCGTAGTACCATTTATGTTAGAGAAATATTTAACAAGTGGTATATGCATGCAGAGCCATCGTGAGCCCCAAATTTCTCTTCGGCTATGACATTAGAATGTAATAGCTCTCTTTAGCCTTCTAAGAATAGAACCTAGGTTAACATTTCTCCACTAGTTGGAGAAATGTGGGCCTCCTCCTCCCCTTACAGCCCTCCTTCCCTCACCGAATGAGCCTTCTGCGGCAATTGCGACGTTTCCTTCCGACCTAAACTCACTTTTTAAACACATTTGCCACTGCAAATGATACTTCCTAACACATGATTCGCAGTTGTTCCTTGTGCGGTCCAAATTTTCCTGCCATTTCCAAGGATCTTGATCATTCCAACAGTTGTCGTAATGTTTGACTGATACAAGGTCGTTGTCGTAGTACCATTTATGTTAGAGAAATATTTAACAAGTGGTATATGCAACGCAGAGCCATCGTGAGCCACAAAATTTCTATTCGGCTATGACATTAGAATGTAATAGCTCTCTTTAGCCTTCTAAGAATAGAACCTAGGTTAACATTTCTCCACTAGTTGGAGAAATGTGGGCCTCCTCCTCCCCTTACAGCCCTCCTTCCCTCACCGAATGAGCCTTCTGCGGCAATTGCGACCTTTGCTACCGACCTAAACTCGCTTTTTAAACACATTTGCCACTGCAAATGATACTTCCTAACACATGATTCGCTGTTGTTCCATGTGGGTTCCAAATTTTTCTGTCATTTCCAAGGATCTTGATGATTCCAACAGTTGTCGCAATGTTTGACTGATTCAAGTTGGTCATCGTAGTACTATTTATGTTTCAGAAATATTTAACAAGTGATATATGCAACGCAGAGCCATCGTGAGCCACAAAATTTCTCGTCGGCTGTGACATTAGAATGTAATAGCTCTCTTTAGCCTTCTAAGCGTAGAACCTAGGTTAACATTTCTCCACTAGTTGGAGAAATGTGGGCCTCCTCCTCCCCTTACAGCCCTCCTTCCCTCACCGAATGAGCCTTCTGCTGCAATTGCGACCTTTGCTACCGACCTAAACTCGCTTTTTAAACACATTTGCCACTGCAAATGATACTTCCTAACACATGATACGCAGTTGTTCCTTGTGGGGTCCAAATTTTCCTGCCATTTCCAAGGATCTTGATGATTCCAACAGTTGTCGCAATGTTTGACTGATACAAGGTGGTCATCGTAGTACCATTTATGTTAGAGAAATATTTAACAAGTGGTATATGCAACGCAGAGCCATCGTGAGCCCAAAATTTCTCGTCGGCTATGACATTAGAATGTAATAGCTCTCTTTAGCCTTCTAAGCATAGAACCTAGGTTAACATTTCTCCACTAGTTGGAGAAATGTGGCTCTTCTCCTACCCTTACAGCCCTCCTTCCCTCACCGAATGAGCCTTCTGCGCCAATTGCGACCTTTGCTACCGACCTAAACTCGCTTTTTAAACACATTTGCCACTGCAAATGATACTTCCTAACACATGATTCGCTGTTGTTCCATGTGGGTTCCAAATTTTCCTATCATTTGAAAGGATCTTGATGATTCCAACAGTTGTCGCAATGTTTGACTGATTCAAGGTGGTCATCGTAGTACTATTTATGTTTCAGAAATACTTAACGAGTGATATATGCAACGCAGAGCCATCGTGAGCCAAAAAATTTCTCGTCGTCTGTGACATTAGAATGTAATAGCTCTCTTTAGCCTTCTAAGCATAGAACCTAGGTTAACATTTCTCCACTAGTTGGAGAAATGTGGGCCTCCTCCTCCCCTTACAGCCCTCCTTCCCTCACCGAATGAGCCTTCTGCGGCAATTGCGACCTTTGCTACCGACCTAAACTCGCTTTTTAAACACATTTGCCACTGCAAATGATACTTCCTAACACATGATTCGCAGTTGTTCCTTGTGGGGTCCAAATATTCCTGCCATTTCCATGGATCTGGATGATTCCAACAGTTGTCGCAATGTTTGACTGATACAAGGTGGTCATCGTAGTACCATTTATGTTAGAGAAATATTTACAAGTGGTATATGCAACGCAGAGCCATCGTGAGCCACAAAATTTCTCGTCGTCTGTGACATTAGAATGTAATAGCTCTCTTTAGCCTTCTAAGCATAGAACCTAGGTTAACATTTCTCCACTAGTTGGAGAAATGTGGGCCTCCTCCTCCCCTTACAGCCCTCCTTCCCTCACCGAATGAGCCTTCTGCTGCAATTGCGACCTTTGCTACCGACCTAAACTCGCTTTTTAAACACATTTGCCACTGCAAATGATACTTCCTAACACATGATTCGCAGTTGTTCCTTGTGGGGTCCAAATTTTCCTGCCATTTCCAAGGATCTTTATGATTCCAACAGTTGTCGCAGTGTTTGACTGATACAAGGTTGTCGTCGTAGTACCATTTATGTTAGAGAAATATTTAACAAGTGGTATATGCAACGCAGAGCCATCGTGAGCCACAAAATTTCTCGTCGGCTGTGACATTAGAATGTAATAGCTCTCTTTAGCCTTCTAAGAATAGAACCTAGGTTAACATTTCTCCACTAGTTGGATAAATGTGTGCCTCCTCCTCCCCTTACAGCCCTCCTTCCCTCGCCGAATAAGTCTTCTCCGCCAATTGCGACGTATCCTTCCGACCTAAACTCACTTTTTAAACACATTTGCCACTGCAAATGATACTTCCTAACACATGATTCGCAGTTGTCCCTTATGGGGTCCAAATATTCCTGCCATTTCCATGGATCTGGATGATTCCAACAGTTGTCGCAATGTTTGACTGATACAAGGTGGTCATCGTAGTAATATTTATTTTAGAGAAATATTTACAAGTGGAATATGCAACGCAGAGCCATCGTGAGCCACAAAATTTCTCGTCGGCTGTGACATTAGAATGTAATAGCTCTCTTTAGCCTTCTAAGCATAGAACCTAGGTTAACATTTCTCCACTAGTTGGAGAAATGTGGCTCTTCTCCTCCCCTTACAGCCCTCCTTCCCTCACCGAATGAGCCTTCTGCTGCAATTGCGACCTTTGCTACCGACCTAAACTCGCTTTTTAAACACATTTGCCACTGAAAATGATACTTCCTAACACATGATTCGTAGTTGTTCCTTGTGGGGTCCAAATTTTCCTGCCATTTCCAAGGATCTTTATGATTCCAAGAGTTGTCGCAATGTTTGACTGATACAAGGTTGTCGTCGTAGTACCATTTATGTTAGAGAAATATTTAACAAGTGGTATATGCAACGCAGAGCCATCGTGAGCCACAAAATTTCTCGTCGGCTGTGACATTAGAATGTAATAGCTCTCTTTAGCCTTCTAAGAATAGAACCTAGGTTAACATTTCTCCACTAGTTGGAGAAATGTGGGCCTCCTCCTCCCCTTACAGCCCTCCTTCCCTCACCGAATAAGACTTCTGCGCCAATTGCGACGTTTCCTTCCGACCTAAACTCACTTTTTAAACACATTTGCCACTGCAAATGATACTTCCTAACACATGATTCGCAGTTGTCCCTGATGGGGTCCAAATTTTCCTGCCATTTCCAAGGATCTTGATGATTCCAACAGTTGTCGCAATGTTTGACTGATACAAGGTCGTCGTCGTAGTACCATTTATGTTAGAGAAATATTTAACAAGTGGTATATGCAACGCAGAGCCATCGTGAGCCACAAAATTTCTCGTCGGCTGTGACATTAGAATGTAATAGCTCTCTTTAGCCTTCTAAGAATAGAACCTAGGTTAACATTTCTCCACTAGTTGGAGAAATGTGGGCCTCCTCCTCCCCTTACAGCCCTCCTTCCCTCACCGAATGAGCCTTCTGCGGCAATTGCGACGTTTCCTTCCGACGTAAACTCACTTTTTAAACACATTTGCCACTGCAAATGATACTTCCTAACACATGATTCGCAGTTGTTCCTTGTGGGGTCCAAATTTTCCTGCCATTTCCAAGGTTCTTGATGATTCCAACAGTTGTCGCAATGTTTGACTGATACAAGGTGGTCATCGTAGTACCATTGATGTTAGAGAAATATTTAACAAGTGGTATATGCAACGCAGAGCCAACGTGAGCCACAAAATTTCTCGTCGTCTGTGACATAAGAATGTAATAGCTCTCTTTAGCATTCTAAGAATAGAACATAGGTTAACATTTCTCCACTAGTTGGAGAAATGTGGGCCTCCTCCTCCCCTTACAGCCCTCCTTCCCTCGCGGAATAAGGCTTCTGCGCCAATTGCGACGTTTCCTTCCGACCTAAACTCACTTTTTAAACACATTTGGCACTGCAAATGATACTTCCTAACACATGATTCGCAGTTGTCCCTTGTGGGGTCCAAATTTTCCTGCCATTTCCAAGGATCTTGATGATTCCAACAGTTGTCGCAATGTTTGACTGATACAAGGTGGTCATCGTAGTACCATTTATGTTAGAGACATATTTAACAAGTGGTATATGCAACGCAGAGCCATCGTGAGCCACAAAATTTCTCGTCGTCTGTGACATTACAATGTAATAGCTCTCTTTAGCCTTCTAAGAATAGAACCTAGGTTAACATTTCTCCACTAGTTGGAGAAATGTGGGCTTCCTCATCCCCTTACAGCCCTCCTTCCCTCACCGAATGAGCCTTCTGCGGCAATTGCGATGTTTCCTTCCGATCTAAATTTACTTTTTAAACACATTTGCCACTGCAAATGATACTTCCTAACACATGATTGGCAGTAGTTCCTTGTGGGGTCCAAATTTTCCTGCCATTTCCAAGGATCTTGATGATTCCAACAGTTGTCGCAATGTTTCACGGATACAAGGTCGTCGTAGTAGTACCATTTATGTTAGAGAAATATTTAACAAGTGGTATATGCAACGCAGAGCCATCGTGAGCCACAAAGTTTCTCGTCGTCTGTGACATTAGAATGTAATAGCTCTCTTTGCCCTTCTAAGCATAGAACCTAGGTTAACATTTCTCCACTAGTTGGAGAAATGTGGCTCTCCTCCTCCCCTTACAGCCCTCCTTCCCTCACCGAATGAGCCTTCTGCGGCAATTGCGACCTTTGCTCCCGACCTAAACTCGCTTTTTAAACACATTTGCCACTGCAAATGATACTTCCTAACACATGATTCGCAGTTGTTCCATGTGGGTTCCAAATTTTCCTGTCATTTCCAAGGATCTTGATGATTCCAACAATTGTCGCAATGTTTGACTGATTCAAGGTGGTCATCGTAGTACTATTTATGTTTCAGAAATATTTAACATGTGATATATGAAACGCAGAGCCATCTTGAGCCACAAAATTTCTCGTCGTCTGTGACATTACAATGTAATAGCTCTCTTTAGCCTTCTAAGCATAGAACTTAGGTTAACATTTCTCCGCTAGTTGGAGAAATGTGGGCCTCCTCCTCCCCTTACAGCCCTCCTTCCCTCACCGAATGAGCCTTCTGCGCCAATTGCGACGTTTCCTTCCGACCTAAACTCACTTTTTACACACATCTGCCACTGCAAATGATACTTCCTAACACATGATTCGCAGTTGTTCCTTGTATTGTCCAAATTTTCCTGCCATTTCCAAGGATCTTGATGATTCCAACAGTTGTCGTAATGTTTGACTGATACAAGGTCGTCGTCGTAGTACCATTTATGTTAGAGAAATATTTAACAAGTGGTATATGCAACGCTGAGCCATCGTGAGCCACAAAATTTCTCGTCGTCTGTGACATTACAATGTAATAGCTCTCTTTAGCCTTCTAAGAATAGAACCTAGGTTAACATTTCTCCACTAGTTGGAGAAATGTGGGCCTCCTCCTCCCCATACAGCCCTCCTTCCCTCACCGAATGAGCCTTCTGCGGCAATTGCGACGTTTCGTTCCGACCTAAACTTACTTTTTGAACACATTTGCCACTTCAAATGATACTTCCTAACACATGATTCGCAGTTGCTCCTTGTGGGGTCCAAATTTTCCTGCCATTTCCAAGGATCTTGATGATTCCAACAGTTGTCGCAATGTTTGACGGATACAAGGTGGTCATCGTAGTACTATTTATGTTTCAGAAATATTTAACAAGTGGTATATGCAACGCAGAGCCACCGTGAGCCACAAAGTTTCTCGTCGTCTGTGACATTAGAGTGTAATAGCTCTCTTTGGCCTTCTAAGCATAGAACCTAGGTTAACATTTCTCCACTAGTTGGAGAAATGTGGCTCTCCTCCTCCCCTTACAGCCCTCCTTCCCTCACCGAATGAGCCTTCTGCGGCAATTGCGACCTTTGCTACCGACCTAAACTCGCTTTTTAAACACATTTGCCACTGCAAATGATACTGCCTAACACATGATTCGCTGTTGTTCCATGTGGGTTCCAAATTTTCCTGTCATTTCCAAGGATCTTGATGATTCCAACAGTTGTCGCAATGTTTGACTGATTCAAGGTGGTCATCGTAGTACTATTTATGTTAAAGAAATTTTTAACAAGTGATATATGCAACGCAGAGCCATCGTCAGCCACAAATTTTCTCGTCGTCTGTGACATTAGAATGTAATAGCTCTCTTTAGCCTTCTAAGCATAGAACCTAGGTTAACATTTCTCCACTAGTTGGAGAAATGTGGCTCTCCTCCACCCCTTACAGCCCTCCTTCCCTCACCGAATGAGCCTTCTGCTGCAGTTGCGACCTTTGCTACCGACATAAACTCGCTTTTTAAACACATTTGCCACTGCAAATGATACTTCCTAACACATGATTCGCAGTTGTTCCTTGTGGGGTCCCAATTTTCCTGCCATTTCCAAGGATCTTAATGATTCCAACAGCTGTCGCAATGTTTGACTGATACAAGGTCGTCGTCGTAGTATCATTTATGTTAGAGAAATATTTAACAAGTGGTATATGCAACGCAGAGCCATCGTGAACCACAAATTTTCTCGTCGGCTGTGACATTAGAATGTAATAGCTCTCTTTAGCCTTCTAAGAATAGAACCTAGGTTAACATTTCTACACTATTTGGTGAGATGTGGGCCTCCTCCTCCCCTTACAGCCCTCCTTCCCTCACCGAATGAGCCTTCTGCGGCAATTGGGACGTTTCCTTCCGACCTAAACTCACTTTTTAAACACATTTGCCACTGCAAATGATACTTCCTAACTCATGATTCGTAGTTGTTCCTTGTGGGGTCCAAATTTTCCTGCCATTTCCAAGGATCTTGATGATTCCAACAGTTGTCGCAATGTTTGACTGATACAAGGTGGTCATCGTAGTACCATTTATGTTAGAGAAATATTTAACAAGTGGTATATGCAACGCAGAGCCATCGTGAGCCACAAAATTTCTCGTCGTCTGTGACATAAGAATGTAATAGCTCTCTTTAGGCTTCTAAGAATAGAACCTAGGTTAACATTTCTCCACTAGTTGAAGAAATGTGGGCCTCCTCCTCCCCTTACAGCCCTCCTTCCCTCAGCGAATAAGCCTTCTGCGCCAATTGCGACGTTTCCTGCCGACCTAAACTCACTTTTGAAACACATTTGCCACTGCAAATGATATTTCCTAACTCATGATTCGTAGTTGTTCCTTGTGGGGTCCAAATTTTCCTGCCATTTCCAAGGATCTTGATGATTCCAACAGTTGTCGCAATGTTTGACTGATACAAGGTGGTCATCGTAGTACCATTTATGTTAGAGAAATATTTAACAAGTGGTATATGCAACGCAGAGCCATTGTGAGCCACAAAATTTCTCGTCGTCTGTGACATTAGAATGTAATAGCTCTCTTTAGGCTTCTAAGAATAGAACCTAGGTTAACATTTCTCCACTAGTTGAAGAAATGTGGGCCTCCTCCTCCCCTTACAGCCCTCCTTCCCTCAGCGAATAAGCCTTCTGCGCCAATTGCGACGTTTCCTTCCGACCTAAACTCACTTTTTAAACACATTTGCCACTGCAAATGATACTTCCTAACTCATGATTCGTAGTTGTTCCTTGTGGGGTCCAAATTTTCCTGCCATTTCCAAGGATCTTGATGATTCCAACAGTTGTCGCAATGTTTGACTGATACAAGGTGGTCATCGTAGTACCATTTATGTTAGAGAAATATTTAACAAGTGATATATGCAACGCAGAGCCATCGTCAGCCACAAAATTTCTCGTCGGCTGTGACATTAGAATGTAATAGCTCTCTTTAGCCTTCTAAGAATAGAACCTAGGTTAACATTTCTCCACTAGATGGAGAAATGTGGGCCTCCTCCTCCCCTTACAGCCCTCCTTCCCTCACCGAATGAGCCTTCTGCGGCAATTGCGACGTTTCCTTCCAACCTAAACTTACTTTTTAAACACAATTTCCCACTGCAAATGATACTTCCTAACACATGATTCGCAGTTGTTCCTTGTGGGGTCCAAATTTTCCTGCCATTTCCAAGGATCTTGATGATTCCAACAGTTGTCGCAATGTTTGACGGATACAAGGTCGTCGTCGTAGTATCATTTATGTTAGAGAAATATTTAACAAGTGGTATATGCAAAGCAGAGCCATCGTGAACCACAAAATTTCTCGTCGGCTGTGACATTAGAATGTAATAGCTCTCTTTAGCCTTCTAAGAATAGAACCTAGGTTAACATTTCTACACTAGTTGGAGAGATGTGGGCCTCCTCCTCCCCTTACAGCCCTCCTTCCCTCACCGAATGAGCCTTCTGCTGCAATTGCGACCTTTGCTACCGACCTAAACTCGCTTTTTAAACACATTTGCCACTGCAAATGATCCTTCCTAGCACTCGATTCGCAGTTGTTCCTTGTGGGGTCCAAATTTTCCTGCCATTTCCAAGGATCTTGATGATTCCAACAGTTGTCGCAATGTTTGACTGATACAAGGTCGTCGTCGTAGTACCATTTCTGTTAGAGAAATATTTTACAATTGGGATATGCAACGCAGAGCCATCTTGAGCCACAAAATTTCTCGTCGTCTGTGACATAAGAATGTAATAGCTCTCTTTAGCCTTCTAAGAATAGAACCTAGGTTAACATTTCTCCACTAGTTGGAGAAATGTGGGCCTCCTCCACCCCTTACAGCCCTCCTTCCCGCACCGAATAAGCCTTCTGCGGCAATTCCGACGTTTCCTTCCGACCTAAACTCACTTTTTAAACACATTTGCCACTGCAAATGATACTTCCTAACACATGATTCGCAGTTGTCCCTTGTGGGGTCCAAATTTTCCTGCCATTTCCAAGGATTTTGATGATTCCAACAGTTCTCGCAATGGTTGACTGATACAAGGTGGTCATCGTAGTACCATTTATGTTAGAGAAATATTTAACAAGTGGTATATGCAACGCAGAGCCATCGTGAGCCACAAAATTTCTCGTCGTCTGTGACATTAGAATGTAATAGCTCTCTTTAGCCTTCTAAGAATAGAACCTAGGTTAACATTTCTCCACTAGCTGGAGAGATGTGGGCCTCCTCCTCCCCTTACAGCCCTCCTTCCCTCACCGAATGAGCCTTCTGCGCCAATTGCGACGTTTCCTTCCGACCAAAACTCACTTTTTAAACACATTTGCCACTGCAAATGATACTTCCTAACACATGATTCGCAGTTGTTCCTTGTTGGGTCCAAATTTTCCTGCCATTTCCAAGGATATTAATGATTCCAAATGTTGTCGCAAAGTTTGACTGATACAAGGTCGTCGTCGTAGTACCATTTACGTTAGAGAAATATTTAACAAGTGGTATATGCAACGCAGAGCCATCGTGAGCCACAAAATTTCTCGTCGGCTGTGACATTAGAATGTAATAGCTCTCTTTACCCTTCTATGAATAGAACCTAGGTTAACATTTCTCCACTAGTTGGAGAGAGGTGGGCCTCCTCCTCCCCTTACAGCCCTCCTTCCCTCACCGAATGAGCCTTCTGCGGCAATTGCGACGTTTCCTTCCGACCTAAACTCACTTTTTAAACACATTTGCCACTGCAAATGATACTTCCTAACACATGATCCGCAGTTGTCCCTTGTGGGGTCCAAATTTTCCTGCCATTTCCAAGGATATTAATGATTCCAAATGTTGTCGCAAAGTTTGACAGATACAGTGTCGTCGTCGTAGTACCATTTAAGTTAGAGAAATATTTAACAAGTGGTATATGCAACGCAGAGCCATCGTGAGCCACAAAATTTCTCGTCGGCTGTGACATTAGAATGTAATAGCTCTCTTTAGCCTTCTAAGAATAGAACCTAGGTTAACATTTCTCCACTAGTTGGAGAGAGGTGGGCCTCCTCCTCCCCTTACAGCCCTCCTTCCCTCACCGAATGAGCTTTCTGCTGCAATTGCGACCTTTGCTACCGACCTAAACTCGCTTTTTAAACACATTTGCCACTGCAAATGATCCTTCCTAGCAATCGATTCGCAGTTGTTCCTTGTGGGGTCCAAATTTTCCTGCCATTTCCAAGGATCTTCATGATTCCAACAGTTGTCGCAATGTTTGACTGATACAAGGTCGTCGTCGTAGTACCATTTATGTTAGAGAAATATTTAACAAGTGGTATATGCATGCAGAGCCATCGTGAGCCACAAAATTTCTCGTCGTCTGTGACATTAGAATGTAATAGCTCTCTTTAGCCTTCTAAGCATAGAACCTAGGTTAACATTTCTCCACTAGTTGGAGAAATGTGGGCCTCCTCCTCCCATTACAGCCCTCTTTCCCTCACCGAATGAGAATTCTGCGGCAATTACGACGTATCCTTCCGACCTAAGCTCACTTTTTAAACACATTTGCCACTGCAAATGGTACTTCCTAACACATGATTCGCTGTTGTTCCTTGTGGGGTCCAAATTTACCTGCCATTTCCAAGGATCTTGATGATTCCAACAGTTGTCGCAATGTTTGACTGAGACAAGGTCGTCGTCGTAGTACCATTTATGTTAGAGAAATATTTAACAAGTGGTATATGCAACGCAGAGCCATCGTGAGCCACAAAATTTCTCGTCGTCTGTGACATTAGAATGTAATAGCTCTCTTTAGCCTTCTAAGCATAGAACCTAGGTTAACATTTCTCCACTAGTTGGAGAAATGTGGCTCTTCTCCTCCCCTTACAGCCCTCCTTCCCTCACCGAATGAGCCTTCTGCGGCAATTGCGACCTTTGCTACCGTCCTAAACTCGCTTTTTAAACACATTTGCCACTGCAAATGATACTTCCTAACACATGATTCGCTGTTGTTCCATGTGGGTTCCAAATTTTCCGGTCATTTCCAAGGATCTTGATGATTCCAACAGTTGTCGCAATGTTTGACTGGTTTAAGGTGGTCATCGTAGTACTGTTTATGTTTCAGAAACATTTAACAAGTGATATATGCAACGCAGAGCCATCGTGAGCCACAAAATTTCTCGTCGTCTGTGACATTAGAATGTAATAGCTCTCTTTAGTCTTCTAAGAATAGATCCTAGGTTAACATTTCTCCACTAGTTGGAGAGATGTGGGCCTCCTCCTCCCCTTACAGTCCTCCTTCCCTCACCGAATGAGCCTTCTGCGGCAATTGCGACGTTTCCTTCCGACCTAAACTCACTTTTTAAACACATTTGCCACTGCAAATGATACTTCCTAACACATGTTTCGCAGTTGTTCCTTGTGGGGTCCAAATTTTCCTGCCATTTCCAAGGATATTAATGATTCCAAATGTTGTCGCAAAGTTTGACTGATACAAGGTCGTCGTCGTAGTACCATTTACGTTAGAGAAATATTTAACAAGTGGTATATGCAACGCAGAGCCATCGTGAGCCACAAAATTTCTCGTCGGCTGTGACATTAGAATGTAATAGCTCTCTTTAGCCTTCTAAGAATAGAACCTAGGTTAACATTTCTCCACTAGTTGGAGAAATGTGGGCCTCCTCCTCCCCTTACAGCCCTCCTTCCCTCACCGAATGAGCCTTCTGCTGCAACTGCGACCTTTGCTACCGACCTAAACTCGCTTTTTAAACACATTTGCCACTGCAAATGATACTTCCTAACACATGATTCGCAGTTGTTCCTTGTGGGGTCCAAATTTTCCTGCCATTTCCAAGGATCTTGATTATTCCAACAGTTGTCGCAATGTTTGACTGATACAAGGTGGTCATCGTAGTACCATTTATGTTAGAGAAATATTTAACAACTGGTATATGCAACGCAGAGCCATCGTGAGCCACAAAATTTCTCGTCGGCTGTGACATTAGAATGTAATAGCTCTCTTTAGCCTTCTAAGAATAGAACCTAGGTTAATATTTCTCCACTAGTTGGAGAAATGTGGGCCTCCTCCTCCCCTTACAGCCCTCCTTCCCTCACCGAATAAGACTTCTGCGCCAATTGCGACGTTTCCTTCCGACCTAAACTCACTTTTTAAACACATATGCCACTGCAAATGATACTTCCTAACACATGATTCGCAGTTGTCCCTTGTGGGGTCCAAATTTTCCTGCCATTTCCAAGGATCTTGATGATTCCAACAGTTGTCGCAATGTTTGACTGATACAAGGTGGTCATCGTAGTACCATTTATGTTAGAGAAATATTTAACAAGTGGTATATGCAACGCACAGCCATCGTGAGCCACAAAATTTCTCGTCGTCTGTGACATTAGAATGTAATAGCTCTCTTTAGCCTTCTAAGAATAGCACCTAGGTTAACATTTCTCCACTAGTTGGAGAAATGTGGGACTCCTCCTCCCCTTACAGCCCTCCTTCCCTAACCGAATGAGCCTTCTGCGGCTATTGCGACGTTTCCTTCCGACCTAAACTCACTTTTTAAACACATTTGCCACTGCAAATGATACTTCCTAACACATGATCCGCAGTTGTTCCTTATGGGGTCCAAATTTTCCTGTCATTTCCAAGGATCTTGATGATTCCAACAGTTGTCGCAATGTTTGACTGATACAAGGTCGTCGTCGTAGTACCATTTATGTTAGAGAAATGTTTAACAAGTGGTATATGCAACACAGAGCCATCGTGAGCCACAAAATTTCTCGTCGTCTGTGACATTAGAATGTAATAGCTCTCTTTAGCCTTCTAAGCATAGAACCTAGGTTAACATTTCTCCACTTGTTGGAGAAATGTGGGCCTCCTCCTACCCTTACAGCCCTCCTTCCCTCACCGAATGAGCCTTCTGCGGCTATTGCGACGTTTCCTTCCGACCTAAACTCACTTTTTAAACACATTTGCCACTGCAAATGATACTTCCTAACACATGATTCGCAGCTGTTCCTTGTGGGGTCCAAATTTTCCTGTCATTCACAAGGATCTTGATGATTCCAACAGTTGTCGCAATGTTTGACTGATACAAGGTCGTCGTCGTAGTACCATTTATGTTAGAGAAATATTTAACAAGTGCTATATGCAACGCAGAGCCATCGTGAGCCACAAAATTTCTCGTCGTCTGTGACATAAGAATGTAATAGCTCTCTTTAGCCTTCTAAGAATAGAACCTAGGTTAACATTTCTCCACTAGTTGGAGAAATGTGGGCCTCCTCCTCCCCTTACAGCCCTCCTTCCCTCACCGAATAAGCCTTCTGCGCCAATTGCGACGTTTCCTTCCGACCTAAACTCACTTTTTAAACACAATTTCCCACTGCAAATAATACTTCCTAACACATGACTCGCAGTTGTCCCTTGTGGGGTCCAAATTTTCCTGCCATTTCCAAGGATCTTGATGATTCCAACAGTTGTCGCAATGTTTGACTGATACAAGGTGGTCATCGTAGTACCATTTATGTTAGAGAAATATTTAACAAGTGGTATATGCAACGCAGAGCCATCGTGAGCCACAAAATTTCTCGTCGTCTGTGACATTAGAATGTAATAGCTCTCTTTAGCCTTCTAAGCATAGAACCTAGGTTAACAATTCTCCACTAGTTGGAGAAATGTGGGCCTCCTCCTCCCCTTACAGCCCTCCTTCCCTCACCGAATGAGCCTTCTGCGGCTATTGCGACGTTTCCTTCCGACCTAAACTCACTTTTTAAACACATTTGCCACTGCAAATGATACTTCCTAACACATGATTCGCAGTTGTTCCTTGTGGGGTCCAAATTTTCCTGCCATTTCCAAGGATATTGATGATTCCAACAGTTGTCGCAATGTTTGACTGAGACAAGGTCGTCGTCGTAGTACCATTTATGTTAGAGAAATATTTAACAAGTGGTATATGCAACGCAGAGCCATCGTGAGCCACAAAATTTCTCGTCGTCTGTGACATTAGAATGTAATAGCTCTTTTTAGCCTTCTAAGCATAGAACCTAGGTTAACATTTCTCCACTAGTTGGAGAAATGTGGCTCTTCTCCTCCCCTTACAGCCCTCCTTCCTTCACCGAATGAGCCTTCTGCGGCAATTGCGACCTTTGCTACCTACCTAAACTCGCTTTTTAAACACATTTGCCACTGCAAATGATACTTCCTAACACATGATTCGCTGTTGTTCCATGTGGGTTCCAAATTTTCCTGTCATTTCCAAGGATCTTGATGATTCCAACAGTTGTCGCAATGCTTGACTGATTCAAGCTGGTCATCGTAGTACTATTTATGTTTCATAAATATTTAACAAGTAATATATGCAACGCAGAGCCATCGTGAGCCACAAAATTTCTCGTCGGCTGTGACATTAGAATGTAATAGCTCTCTTTAGCCTTCTAAGAATAGAACCTAGGTTAACATTGCACCACTAGTTGGAGAAATGTGTGCCTCCTCCTACCCTCACAGCCCTCCTTCCCTCACCGAATGAGCCTTCTCCTGCAATTGCGACCTTTGCTACTGACCTAAACTCGCTTTTTAAACACATTTGCCACTGCAAATGATACTTCCTAACACATGATTCGCAGTTGCTCCTTGTGGGGTCCAAATTTTCCTGCCATTTCCAAGGATCCTAATGACTCCAACAGTTGTCGCAATGTTTGACTGATACAAGGTCGTCGTCGTAGTACCATTTATGTTAGAGAAATATTTAACAAGTGGTATATGCAACGCAGAGCCATCGTGAGCCACAAAATTTCTCGTCGGCTGTGACATTAGAATGTAATAGCTCTCGTTAGCCTTCTAAGAATAGAACCTAGGTTAACATTTCTCCACTAGTTGGAGAATTGTGGGCCTCCTCCTCCCCTTACAGCCCTCCTTCCCTCACCGAATGAGCCTTCTGCGGCAATTGCGACGTTTCCTTCCGACCTAAACTCACTTTTTAAACACATTTGCCACTGCAAATGATACTTACTAACACATGATTCGCAGTTGTTCCTTGTGGGGTCCAAATTTTCAAGCCATTTCCAAGAACCTTGATGATTCCAACAGTTGTCGCAATGTTTGACTGATACAAGGAGGTCATCGTAGTACCATTTAAATTAGGGAAATATTTAACAAGTGGTATATGCAACGCAGAGCCATCGTGAGCCACAAAATTTCTCGTCGTCTGTGACATAAGAATGTAATAGCTCTCTTTATCCTTCTAAGAATAGAACCTAGGTTAACATTTCTCCACTAGTCGGAGAAATGTGGGCCTCCTCCTCCCCTTACAGCCCTCCTTCCCTCACCGAATGAGCCTTCTGCGGCAATTGCGACGTTTCCTTCCGACCTAAACTCACTTTTTAAACACATTTGCCACTGCAAATGATACTTACTAACACATGATTCGCAGTTGTTCCTTGTGGGTTCCCAATTTTCCGGTCATTTCCAAGGGTCTTGATGATTCCAACAGTTGTCGCAATGTTTGACTGATACAAGTTCGTCGTCGTAGTACCATTTATGTTTCAGAAATATTTAAAAGGTGGTATATGCAACGCAGAGCCATCGTGAGCCACAAAATTTCTCGTCGTCTGTGACATTAGTATGTAATAGCTCTCTTTAGCCTTCTAAGCATAGAACCTAGGTTAACATTTCTCCACTAGTTGGAGAAACGTGGCTCTTCTCCTCCCCTTACAGCCCTCCTTCCTTCACCGAATGAGCCTTCTGCGGCAATTGCGACCTTTGCTACCTACCTAAACTCGCTTTTTAAACACATTTGCCACTGCAAATGATACTTCCTAACACATGATTCGCTGTTGTTCCATGTGGGTTCCAAATTTTCCTGTCATTTCCAAGGATCTTGATGATTCCAAAAGTTGTCGCAATGTTTGACTGATTCAAGGTGGTCATCGTAGTACTATTTATGTTTCAGAAATATTTAACAAGTAATATATGCAACGCAGAGCCATCGTGAGCCACAAAATTTCTCGTCGTCTGTGACATTAGAATGTAATAGCTCTCTTTACCCTTCTATGAATAGAACCTAGGTTAACATTTCTCCACTAGTTGGAGAGAGGTGGGCCTCCTCCTCCCCTTACAGCCCTCCTTCCCTCACCGAATGAGCCTTCTGCGGCAATTGCGACGTTTCCTTCCGACCTAAACTCACTTTTTAAACACATTTGCCACTGCAAATGATACTTCCTAATACATGATTCGTAGTTGTTCCTTGTGGGGTCCAAATTTTCCTGCCATTTCCAAGGATCTTGATGATTCCAACAGTTGTCGCAATGTTTGACTGATACATGGTGGTCATCGTAGTACCATTTATGTTAGAGAAATATTTAACAAGTGGTATAGGCAACGCAGAGCCATCGTCAGCCACAAAATTTCTCGTCGTCTGTGACATAAGAATGTAATAGCTCTCTTTAGCCTTCTAAGAATAGAACCTAGGTTAACATTTCTCCACTAGTTGGAGAAATGTAGGCCTCCTCCTCCCCTTACAGCCCTCCTTCCCTCACCGAATAAGCCTTCTGCGCCAATTGCGACGTTTCCTTCCGACCTAAACTCACTTTTTAAACACATTTGCCACTGCAAATGATACTTCCTAACACATGATTCGCAGTTGTCCCTTGTGGGGTCCAAATTTTCCTGCCATTTCCAAGGATCTTGATGATTCCAACAGTTGTCGTAATGTTTGACTGATACAAGGTCTTCGTCGTAGTACCATTTATGTTAGAGAAATATTTAACAAGTGGTATATGCAACGCAGAGCCATCGTAAGCCACAAAATTTCTCGTCGTCTGTGACATTACAATGTAATAGCTCTCTTTAGCTTTCTAAGAATAGAACCTAGGTTAACATTTCTCCACTAGTTGGAGAAATGTGGGCCTCCTCCTCCCCTTACAGCCCTCCTTCCCTCACCGAATGAGCCTTCTGCGGCTATTGCGACGTTTCCTTCCGACCTAAACTCACTTTTTAAACACATTTGCCACTGCAAATGATACTTCCTATTTCTTGATTCGTAGTTGTTCCTTGTGGGGTCCAAATTTTCCTGCCATTTCCAAGGATCTTGATGATTCCAACAGTTGTCGTAATGTTTGACTGATACAAGGTCGTCGTCGTAGTACCATTTATGTTAGTGAAATATTTAACAAGTGGTATATGCAACGCAGAGCCATCGTGAGCCACAAAATTTCTCGTCGTCTGTGACATTACAATGTAATAGCTCTCTTTAGCCTTTTAAGAATAGAACCTAGGTTAACATTTCTCCACTAGTTGGAGAATTGTAGGCCTCCTCCTCCCCTTACAGCCCTCCTTCCCTCACCGAATAAGCCTTCTGCGCCAATTGCGACGATTCCTTCCGACCTAAACTCAATTTTTAAACACATTTGCCACTGCAAATGATACTTCCTAACACATGATTCGCTGTTGTTCCTTGTGGGGTCCAAATTTTCCTGCCATTTCCAAGGATCTAGATGATTCCAACAGTTGTCGCAATGTTTGACTGATACAAGGAGGTCATCGTAGTACCATTTATGTTATAGAAATATTTTACAAGTGGTATATCTAATGCAGAGCCATCGTGAGCCACAAAATTTCTCGTCGTCTGTGACATAAGAATGTAATAGCTCTCTTTATCCTTCAAGAATAGAACATATGTTAACATTTCTCCACTAGTCGGAGAAATGTGGCTCTCCTCCTCCCCTTACAGCCCTCCTTCCCTCACCGAATGAGCCTTCTGCGGCAATTGCGACGTTTCCTTCCGACCTAAACTCACTTTTTAAACACATTTGCCACTGCAAATGATACTTCCTAACACATGATTCGCAGTTGTTCCTTGTGGGGTCCCAATTTTCCGGTCATTTCCAAGGGTTTTGATGATTCCAACAGTTGTCGCAATGTTTGACTGATACAAGGTCGTCGTCGTAGTACCATTTATGTTTCAGAAAAATTTAAAAGGTGGTATATGCAACGCAGAGCCATCGTGAGCCACAAAATTTCTCGTCGTCTGTGACATTAGAATGTATTAGCTCTCTTTAGCCTTCTAAGTATGGAACCTAGGTTAACGTTTCTCCACTAGTTGGAGAAATATGGACATCCTCCTCCCCTTACAGCCCTCCTTACCTCACCGAATGAGGCTTCTGCGGCAATTGCGACCTTTGCTACCGACCTATACTCGCTTTTTAAACACATTTGCCACTGCAAATGATACTTCCTAACTCATGATTCGCAGTTGTTCCATGTGGGTTCCAAATTTTCCTGTAATTTCCAAGAATCCTGAATATATTAACAGTTGTCGCAATGTTTGTCTGATTCAAGGTGGTCGTCGTAGTAGTATTTATGTTTCAGAAATATTTAACAAGTGCTATATGCAACGCAGAGCCATCGTGGGCCACAAAATTTCTCGTCGGCTGTGATTTAGAATGTAATAGCTCTCTTTATCCTTCTAAGTATAGAACCTAGGTTAACATTTCTCCACTAGTTGGAGAAATGTGGGCCTCCTCCTCCCCTTACAGCCCTCCTTCCCTCACCGAATGAGCCTTCTGCGGCAATTGCGACCTTTTCTACCGACCTAAACTCGCTTTTTAAACACATTTGCCACTGCAAATGATACTTCCTAACTCATGATTCGCAGTTGTTCCTTGTGGGTTCCAAATAATCCTGTCATTTCCAAGGATCTTGATGATTCCAACAGTTGTCGCAATGTTTGACTGATTCAAGGTGGTCATCGTAGTACTATTTATGTTTCAGAACTATTTAACAAGTGGTATATGCAACGCAGAGCCATCGTGGGCCACTAAATTTCTCGTCGGCTGTGATATTAGAATGTAATGGCTCTCTTTATCCTTCTAAGTATAGAACCTAGGTTAACATTTCTCCACTAGTTGGAGAAATGTGGGCCTCCTCCTCCCCTTACAGCCCTCCTACCCTCACCGAATGAGCCTTCTGCGGCAATTGCGACCTTTGCTACCAACTTAAACTCGCTTTTTAAACACATTTGCCACTGCAAATGATACTTCCTAACACATCATTCGCAGTTGTTCCTTGTGGGTTCCAAATTTTCCTGTCATTTCCAAGGATCTTGATGATTCCAACAGTTGTCGCAATGTTTGACTGATTCAAGGTGGTCATCGTAGTACTATTTATGTTTCAGAAATATTTAACAAGTGGTATATGCAACGCAGAGCCATCGTGGGCCACAAAATTTCTCGTCGGCTGTGATTTAGAATGTAATAGCTCTCTTTATCCTTCTAAGTATAGAACCTAGGTTAACATTTCTCCACTAGTTGGAGAAATGTGGGCCTCCTCCTCCCCTTACAGCCCTCCTTCCCTCACCGAATGAGCCTTCTGCGGCAATTGCGACCTTTTCTACCGACCTAAACTCGCTTTTTAAACACATTTGCCACTGCAAATGATACTTCCTAACTCATGATTCGCAGTTGTTCCTTGTGGGTTCCAAATAATCCTGTCATTTCCAAGGATCTTGATGATTCCAACAGTTGTCGCAATGTTTGACTGATTCAAGGTGGTCATCGTAGTGCTATTTATGTTTCAGAACTATTTAACAAGTGGTATATGCAACGCAGAGCCATCGTGGGCCACAAAATTTCTCGTCGGCTGTGATATTAGAATGTAATAGCTCTCTTTATCCTTCTAAGTATAGAACCTAGGTTAACATTTCTCCACTAGTTGGAGAAATGTGGGCCTCCTCCTCCCCTGACAGCCCTCCTACCCTCACCGTATGAGCCTTCTGCGGCAATTGCGAGCTTTGCTACCAACTTAAACTCGCTTTTTAAACACATTTGCCACTGAAAATGATACTTCCTAACACATCATTCGCAGTTGTTCCTTGTGGGTTCCAAATTTTCCTGTCATTTCCAAGGATCTTGATGATTCCAACAGTTGTCGCAATGTTTGACTGATTCAAGGTGGTCATCGTAGTACTATTTATGTTTCAGAAATATTTAACAAGTGGTATATGCAACGCAGAGCCATCGTGGGCCACAAAATTTCTCGTCGGCTGTGATTTAGAATGTAATAGCTCTCTTTATCCTTCTAAGTATAGAACCTAGGTTAACATTTCTCCACTAGTTGGAGAAATGTGGGCCTCCTCCTCCCCTTACAGCCCTCCTTCCCTCACCGAATGAGCCTTCTGCGGCAATTGCGACCTTTTCTACCGACCTAAACTCGCTTTTTAAACACATTTGCCACTGCAAATGATACTTCCTAACTCATGATTCGCAGTTGTTCCTTGTGGGTTCCAAATAATCCTGTCATTTCCAAGGATCTTGATGATTCCAACAGTTGTCGCAATGTTTGACTGATTCAAGGTGGTCATCGTAGTACTATTTATGTTTCAGAACTATTTAACAAGTGGTATATGCAACGCAGAGCCATCGTGGGCCACTAAATTTCTCGTCGGCTGTGATATTAGAATGTAATGGCTCTCTTTATCCTTCTAAGTATAGAACCTAGGTTAACATTTCTCCACTAGTTGGAGAAATGTGGGCCTCCTCCTCCCCTTACAGCCCTCCTACCCTCACCGAATGAGCCTTCTGCGGCAATTGCGACCTTTGCTACCAACTTAAACTCGCTTTTTAAACACATTTGCCACTGCAAATGATACTTCCTAACACATCATTCGCAGTTGTTCCTTGTGGGTTCCAAATTTTCCTGTCATTTCCAAGGATCTTGATGATTCCAACAGTTGTCGCAATGTTTGACTGATTCAAGGTGGTCATCGTAGTACTATTTATGTTTCAGAAATATTTAACAAGTGGTATATGCAACGCAGAGCCATCGTGGGCCACAAAATTTCTCGTCGGCTGTGATTTAGAATGTAATAGCTCTCTTTATCCTTCTAAGTATAGAACCTAGGTTAACATTTCTCCACTAGTTGGAGAAATGTGGGCCTCCTCCTCACCTTACAGCCCTCCTTCCCTCACCGAATGAGCCTTCTGCGGCAATTGCGACCTTTGCTACCGACCTAAACTCGCTTTTTAAACACATTTGCCACTGCAAATGATACTTCCATTCTCATGATTCGCTGTTGTTCTTTGTGGGTTCCAAATTATCCTGTCATTTCCAAGGATCTTGATGATTCCAACAGTTGTCGCAATGTGTGACTGATACAAGGTCGTCGTCGTAGTACCATTTATGTTAGAGAAATATTTAACAAGTGGTATATGCAACGCAGAGCCATCATGAGCCACAAAATTTTTGGTCGGCTGTGACATTAGAATGTAATAGCTCTCTTTAGCCTTCTAAGAATAGAACCTAGGTTAACATTCCTCCACTAGTTGGAGAAATGTGGCTCTCCTCCTTCCCTTACAATCCCTCCTTCCCTCACCGAATGAGCCTTCTGCGGCAATTGCGACCTTTGCTACCGACCTAAACTCGCTTTTTAAACACATTTGCCACTGCAAATGATACTTCCTAACACATGATTCGGTGTTGTTCCTTGTGGGTTCCAATTTTTCCTGTCATTTCCAAGGATCTTGATGATTCCAACTGTTGTCGCAATGTTTGACTGATTCAAGGTGGTCATCGTAGTACTATTTATGTTTCAGAAATATTTAGCAAGTGGTATATGGAACGCAGAGCCATCGTGAGCCACAAAATTTTTGGTCTACTGTGACATTAGAATGTAATAGCTGTCTTTAGCCTTCTAAGAATAGAACCTAGGTTAACATTTCTCCACTAGTTGGACAAATGTGGGCCTCCTCCTCCCCTTACAGCCCTCCTTCCCTCACTGAATTAGCCATCTGCGGCAATTACGACATTTGCTACCGACCTAAACTCGCTTTTAAAACACATTTGCCACTGCAAATGATACTTCCTAACTCATGATTCGCAGTTGTTCCTTGTGGGTTCCAAATTATCCTGTCATTTCCAAGGATTTTGATGATTCCAACAGTTGTCGCAATGTTTGACTGATACAAGGTCGTCGTCGTAGTACCATTTATGTTAGAGAAATATTTAACAAGTGGTATATGCAACGCAGAGCCATCGTGAGCCACAACATTTTTGGTCGGCTGTGACATTAGAATGTAATAGCTCTCTTTAGCCTTCTAAGAATAGAACCTAGGTTAACATTTCTTCATTAGTTGGAGAAATGTGGCTCTCCTCCTCCCCTTACAATCCCTCCTTCCCTCACCGAATGAGCCTTCTGCGGCAATGGCGACCTTTGCTACCGACCTAAACTCGCTTTTTAAACACATTTGCCACAGCAAATGATACTTCCTAACACATGATTCGCTGTTGTTCCTTGTGGGTTCCAAATTTTCCTGTCATTTCCAAGGATCTTGATGATTCCAACAGGTTGTCGCAATGTTTGACTGATACAAGGTCGCCGTCGTAGTACCATTTATGTTAGACAAATATTTAACAAGTGGTATATGCAACGCAGAGCCATCGTGAGCCACAAAATTTTTGGTCGACTGTGACATTAGAATGTAATAGCTCTCTTTATCCTTCTAAGTATAGAACCTAGGTTAACATTCCTCCACTAGTTGGAGAAATGTGGGCCTCCTCCTCCCCTTACAGCCCTCTTTCCCTCACCGAATTAGCCTTCTGCGGCAATTACGACATTTGCTACCGACCTAAACTCGCTTTTAAAACACATTTGCCACTGCAAATGATACTTCCTAACTCATGATTCGCTGTTGTTCCTTGTGGGTTCCAAATTATCCTGTCATTTCCAAGGATCTTGATGATTCCAACAGTTGTCGCAATGTTTGACTGATACAAGGTCGTCGTCGTAGTACCATTTATGTTAAAGAAATATTTAACAAGTGGTATATGCAACGCAGAGCCATCGTGAGCCACAAAATTTTTGGTCGGCTGTGACATTAGAATGTAATAGCTCTATTTAGCCTTCTAAGAATAGGACCTAGGTTAACATTTCTCCACTAGTTGGAGAAATGTGGCTCTCCTCCTCCCCTTACAATCCCTCCTTCCCTCACCGAATGAGCCTTCTGCGGCAATTGCGACCTTTGCTATCGACCTTAACTCGCTTTTTAAACACATTTGCCACTGCAAATGATACTTCCTAACACATGATTCGCTGTTGTTCCTTGTGGGTTCCAAATTTTCCTGTCATTTCCAAGGATCTTGATGATTCCAACAGTTGTCGCAATGTTTGACTGATTCAAGGTGGTCATCGTAGTACTATTTATGTTTCAGAAATATTTAACAAGTGGTATATGCAACGCAGAGCCATCGTGGGCCACAAAATATCTCGTCGGCTGTGATTTGGAGTGTAATAGCTCTCTTTATCCTTCTAAGTATAGAACCTAGGTTAACATTTCTCCACTAGTTGGAGAAATGTGGGCCTCCTCCTCCCCTTACAGCCCTCCTTCCCTCACCGAATGAGCCTTCTGCGGCAATTGCGACCTTTTCTACCGACCTAAACTCGCTTTTTAAGCACATTTGCGACTGCAAATGATACTTCCTAACTCATGATTCGCAGTTGTTCCTTGTGGGTTCCAAATAATCCTGTCATTTCCAAGGATCTTGATGATTCCAACAGTTGTCGCAATGTTTGACTGATTCAAGGCGGTCATCGTAGTACTATTTATGTTTCAGAAATATTTTGCAAGTGGCATATGCAACGCAGAGCCATCGTGGGCCACAAAATTTCTCGTCGGCTGTGATATTAGAATGTAATAGCTCTCTTTATCCTTCTAAGTATAGAACCTAGGTTAACATTTCTCCACTAGTTGGAGAAATATGGGCCTCCTCCTCCCCTTACAGCCCTCCTTCCCTCACCGAATGAGCCTTCTGCGGCAATTGCGACCTTTGCTACCGACCTAAACTCGCTTTTTAAACACATTTTTCACTGCAAATGATACTTCCTAACTCATGATTCGCTGTTGTTCTTTGTGGGTTCCAAATTATCCCGTCATTTCCAAGGATCTTGATGATTCCAACAGTTGTCGCAATGTTTGACTGATACAAGGTCGTCGTGGTAGTACCATTTACGTTAGAGAAATATTTAACAAGTGGTATATGCAACGCAGAGCCATCGTGAGCCACAAAATTTTTGGTCGGCTGTGACATTAGAATGTAATAGCTCTCTTTAGCCTTCTAAGAATAGAACCTAGGTTAACATTTCTCCACTAGTTGGAGAAATGTGGCTCTCCTCCTTCCCTTACAATCCTTCCTTCCCTCACCGAATGAGCCTTCTGCGGCAATTGCGACCTTTGCTACCGACCTAAACTCGCTTTTTAAACACATTTGCCACTGCAAATGATAATTCCTAACACATGATTCGCTGTTGTTCCTTGTGGGTTTCAATTTTTCCTGTCATTTCCAAGGATCTTGATGATTCCAACAGTTGGCGCAATGTTTGACTGATTCAAGGTGGTCATCGTAGTACTATTTATGTTTCAGAAATATTTAGCAAGTGGTATATGGAACGCAGAGCCATCGTGAGCCACAAAATTTTTGGTCGACTGTGACATTAGAATGTAATAGCTGTCTTTAGCCTTCTAAGAATAGTACCTAGGTTAACATTTCTCCACTAGTTGGAGAAATGTGGGCCTCCTCTTCCCCTTACAGCCCTCCTTCCCTCACCGAATGAGCCTTCTGCTGCAATTGCGACCTTTGCTACCGACCTAAACTCGCTTTTTAAACACATTTGCCACTGCAAATGATACTTCCTAACACATGATTCGCAGTTGTTCCTTGTGGGGTCCAAATTTTCCTGTCATTTCCAAGGATCTTGATGATTTCAACAATTGTCGCAATGTTTGACTGATACAAGGTCGTCGTCGTAGTACCATTTATGTTAGAGAAATATTTAACAAGTGGTATATGCAACGCAGAGCCATCGTGAGCCACAAAATTTCTCGTCGTCTGTGACATTAGAATGTAATAGCTCTCTTTAGCCATCTAAGCCTAGAACCTAGGTTAACATTTCTCCACTAGTTGGAGAAATGTGGGCCTCCTCCTCCCCATACAGCCCTCTTTCCCTCACCGAATTAGCCTTCTGCGGCAATTACGACATTTGCTACCGACCTAAACTCGCTTTTAAAACACATTTGCCATTGCAAATGATACTTCCTAACTCATGATTCGCTGTTGTTCCTTGTGGGTTCCAAATTATCCTGACATTTCCAAGGATCTTGATGATTCCAACAGTTGTCGCAATGTTTGACTGATACAAGGTCGTCGTCGTAGTACCATTTATGTTAGAGAAATATTTAACAAGTGGTATATGCAACGCAGAGCCATCGTGAGCCACAAAATTTTTGGTCGGCTGTGACATTAGAATGTAATAGCTCTATTTAGCCTTCTAAGAATAGAACCTAGGTTAACATTTCTCCACTAGTTGGAGAAATGTGGCTCTCCTCCTCCCCTTACAATCCCTCCTTCCCTCACCGAATGAGCCTTCTGCGGCAATTGCGACATATGCAATCGACCTAAACTCGCTTTTTAAACACATTTGCCACTGCAAATGATACTTCCTTACACATGATTCGCTGTTGTTCCTTGTGGGTTCCAAATTTTCCTGTCATTTCCAAGGATCTTGATGATTCCAACAGTTGTCGCAATGTTTGACTGATTCAAGGTGGTCATCGTAGTACTATTTATGTTTCAGAAATATTTAACAAGTGGTATATGCAACGCAGAGCCATCGTGGGCCACAAAATATCTCGTCGGCTGTGATTTAGAGTGTAATAGCTCTCTTTATCCTTCTAAGTATAGAACCTAGGTTAACATTTCTCCACTAGTTGGAGAAATGTGTGCCTCCTCCTCCCCTTACAGCCCTCCTTCCCTCACCGAATGAGCCTTCTGCGGCAATTGCGACCTTTTCTACCGACCTAAACTCGCTTTTTAAACACATTTGCCACTGCAAATGATACTTGCTAACACATGATTCGCTGTTGTTCCTTGTGGGTTCCAAATTTTCCTGTCATTGCCAGGGATCTTGATGATTCCAGCAGTTGTCGCAATGTTTGACTGATTCAAGGTGGTCATCGTAGTACTATTTATGTTTCAGAAATATTTAACAAGTGGTATATGCAACGCAGAGCCATCGTGGGCCACAAAATTTCTCGTCGGCTGTGATATTAGAATGTAATAGCTCTCTTTATCCTTCTAAGTATAGAACCTAGGTTAACATTTCTCCACTAGTTGGAGAAATGTGGGCCTCCTCCTCCCCTTACAGCCCTCCTTCCCTCTCCGAATGAGCCTTCTGCGGCAATTGCGACCTTTTCTACCGACCTAAACTCGCTTTTTAAACACATTTGCCACTGCAAATGATACTTCCTAACTCATGATTCGCAGTTGTTCCTTGTGGGTTCCAAATAATCCTGTCATTTCCAAGGATCTTGATGATTCCAACAGTTGTCGCAATGTTTGACTGATTCAAGGTGGTCATCGTAGTACTATTTATGTTTCAGAAATATTTTACAAGTGGCATATGCAACGCAGAGCCATCGTGGGCCACAAAATTTCTCGTCGGCTGTGATATTAGAATGTAATAGCTCTCTTTATCCTTCTAAGTATAGAACCTAGGTTAACATTTCTCCACTAGTTGGAGAAATGTGGGCCTCCTCCTCCCCTTACAGCCCTCCTTCCCTCACCGAATGAGCCTTCTGCGGCAATTGCGACCTTTTCTACCGACCTAAACTCGCTTTTTAAACACATTTGCCACTGCAAATGATACTTCCTAACTCATGATTCGCAGTTGTTCCTTGTGGGTTCCAAATAATCCTGTCATTTCCAAGGATCTTGATGATTCCAACAGTTGTCGCAATGTTTGACTGATTCAAGGTGGTCATCGTAGTACTATTTATGTTTCAGAAATATTTTACAAGTGGCATAAGCAACGCAGAGCCATCGTGGGCCACAAAATTTCTCGTCGGCTGTGATATTAGAATGTAATAGCTCTCTTTATCCTTCTAAGTATAGAACCTAGGTTAACATTTCTCCACTAGTTGGAGAAATGTGGGCCTCCTCCTCCCCTTACAGCCCTCCTTCCCTCACCGAATGAGCCTTCTGCGGCAATTGCGACCTTTGCTACCGACCTGAACTCGCTTTTTAAACACATTTGCCACTGCAAATGATACTTTCTAACACATGATTCGCAGTTGTTCCTTGTGGGTTCCCAATTTTCCTGTCATTTCCAAGGATCTTGATGATTCCAACAGTTGTCGCAATGTTTGACTGATTCAAGGTGGTCATCGTAGTACTATTTATGTTTCAGAAATATTTAACAAGTGGTATATGCAACGCAGAGACATCGTGGGCCACAAAATTTCTCGTCGGCTGTGATATTAGAATGTAATAGCTCTCTTTATCCTTCTAAGTATAGAACCTAGGTTAACATTTCTCCACTAGTTGGAGAAATGTGGGCCTCCTCCTCCCCTTACAGCCCTCCTTCCTTCACCGAATGAGCCTTCTGCGGCAATTGCGACCTTTGCTACCGACCTAAACTCGCTTTTTAAACACATTTGCCACTGAAAATGATACTTCCTAACTCATGATTCGCAGTTGTTCCTTGTGGGTTCCAAATAATCCTGTCATTTCCAAGGATCTTGATGAATCCAACAGTTGTCGCAATGTTTGACTGATTCAAGGTGGTCATCGTAGTACTATTTATGTTTCAGAACTATTTAACAAGTGGTATATGCAACGCAGAGCCATCGTGGGCCACTAAATTTCTCGTCGGCTGTGATATTAGAATGTAATAGCTCTCTTTATCCTTCTAAGTATAGAACCTAGGTTAACATTTCTCCACTAGTTGGAGAAATGTGGGCCTCCTCCTCCCCTTACAGCCCTCCTACCCTCACCGAATGAGCCTTCTGCGGCAATTGCGACCTTTGCTACCAACTTAAACTCGCTTTTTAAACACATTTGCCACTGCAAATGATACTTCCTAACACATCATTCGCAGTTGTTCCTTGTGGGTTCCAAATTTTCCTGTCATTTCCAAGGATCTTGATGATTCCAACAGTTGTCGCAATGTTTGACTGATTCAAGGTGGTCATCGTAGTACTATTTATGTTTCAGAAATATTTAACAAGTGGTATATGCAACGCAGAGCCATCGTGGGCCACAAAATTTCTCGTCGGCTGTGATATTAGAATGTAATAGCTCTCTTTATCCTTCTAAGTATAGAACCTAGGTTAACATTTCTCCACTAGTTGGAGAAATGTGGGCCTCCTCCTCCCCTTACAGCCCTCCTTCCATCACCGAATGAGCCTTCTGCGGCAATTGCGACCTTTGCTACCGACCTAAACTCGCTTTTTAAACACATTTGCCACTGCAAATGATACTTCCTAACACATGATTCGCTGTTGTTCTTTGTGGGTTCCAAATTATCCTGTCATTTCCAAGGATCTTGATGATTCCAACAGTTGTCGCAATGTGTGACAGATACAAGGTCGTCGTCGTAGTACCATTTATGTTGAGAAATATTTAACAAGTGGTATATGCAACGCAGAGCCATCGTGAGCCACAAAATTTTTGGTCGGCTGTGACATTAGAATGTAATAGCTCTCTTTAGCCTTCTAAGAATAGAACCTAGGTTAACATTCCTCCACTAGTTGGAGAAATGTGGCTCTCCTCCTTCCCTTACAATCCCTCCTTCCCTCACCGAATGAGCCTTCTGCGGCAACTGCGTCCTTTGCTACCGACCTAAACTCGCCTTTTAAACACATTTGCCACTGCAAATGATACTTCCTAACACATGATTCGCTGTTGTTCCTTGTGGGTTCCAATTTTTCCTGTCATTTCCAAGGATCTTGATGATTCCAACTGTTGTCGCAATGTTTGACTGATTCAAGGTGGTCATCGTAGTACTATTTATGTTTCAGAAATATTTAGCAAGTGGTATATGGAACGCAGAGCCATCGTGAGCCACAAAATTTTTGGTCGACTGTGACATTAGAATGTAATAGCTGTCTTTAGCCTTCTAAGAATAGAACCTAGGTTAACATTTCTCCACTAGTTGGACAAATGTGGGCCTCCTCCTCCCCTTACAGCCCTCCTTCCCTCACTGAATTAGCCTTCTGCGGCAATTACGACATTTGCTACCGACCTAAACTCGCTTTTTAAACACATTTGCCACTGCAAATGATACTTCCTAACTCATGATTCGCAGTTGTTCCTTGTGGGTTCCAAATTATCCTGTCATTTCCAAGGATTTTGATGATTCCAACAGTTGTCGCAATGTTTGACTGATACAAGGTCGTCGTCGTAGTACCATTTATGTTAAAGAAATATTTAACAAGTGGTATATGTAACGCAGAGCCATCGTGAGCCACAAAATTTTTGGTCGGCTGTGACATTAGAATGTAATAGCTCTCTTTAGCCTTCTAAGAATAGAACCTAGGTTAACATTTCTTCACTAGTTGGAGAAATGTGGCTCGCCTCCTCCCCTTACAATCCCTCCTTCCCTCACCGAATGAGCCTTCTGCGGCAATGGCGACCTTTGCTACCGACCTAAACTCGCTTTTTAAACACATTTGCCACAGCAAATGATACTTCCTAACACATGATTCGCTGTTGTTCCTTGTGGGTTCCAAATTTTCCTGTCATTTCCAAGGATCTTGATGATTCCAACAGGTTGTCGCAATGTTTGACTGATACAAGGTAGCCGTCGTAGTACCATTTATGTTAGAGAAATATTTAACAAGTGGTATATGCAACGCAGAGCCATCGTGAGCCACAAAATTTTTGGTCGACTGTGACATTAGAATGTAATAGCTCTCTTTATCCTTCTAAGTATAGAACCTAGGTTAACATTCCTCCACTAGTTGGAGAAATGTGGGCCTCCTCCTCCTCTTACAGCCCTCTTTCCCTCACCGAATTAGCCTTCTGCGGCAATTACGACATTTGCTACCGACCTAAACTCGCTTTTAAAACACATTTGCCACTGCAAATGATACTTCCTAACTCATGATTCGCTGTTGTTCCTTGTGGGTTCCAAATTATCCTGTCATTTCCAAGGATCTTGATGATTCCAACAGTTGTCGCAATGTTTGACTGATACAAGGTCGTCGTCGTAGTACCATTTATGTTAAAGAAATATTTAACAAGTGGTATATGCAACGCAGAGCCATCGTGAGCCACAAAATTTTTGGGCGGCTGTGACATTAGAATGTAATAGCTCTATTTAGCCTTCTAAGAATAGAACCTAGGTTAACATTTCTCCACTAGTTGGAGAAATGTGGCTCTCCTCCTCCCCTTACAATCCCTCCTTCCCTCACCGAATGAGCCTTCTGCGGCAATTGCGACCTTTGCTATCGACCTAAACTCGCTTTTTAAACACATTTGCCACTGCAAATGATACTTCCTAACACATGATTCGCTGTTGTTCCTTGTGGGTTCCCAATTTTCCTGTCATTTCCAAGGATCATGATGATTCCAACAGTTGTCGCAATGTTTGACTGATTCAAGGTGGTCATCGTAGTACTATTTATGTTTCAGAAATATTTAACAAGTGGTATATGCAACGCAGAGCCATCGTGGGCCACAAAATATCTCGTCGGCTGTGATTTGGAGTGTAATAGCTCTCTTTATCCTTCTAAGTATAGAACCTAGGTTAACATTTCTCCACTAGTTGGAGAAATGTGGGCCTCCTCCTCCCCTTACAGCCCTCCTTCCCTCACCGAATGAGCCTTCTGCGGCAATTGCGACCGTTTCTACCGACCTAAACTCGCTTTTTAAACACATTTGCCACTGCAAATGATACTTCGTAACACATGATTCGCTGTTGTTCCTTGTGGGTTCCAAATTTTCCTGTCATTTCCAGGGATCTTGATGATTCCAACAGTTGTCGCAATGTTTGACTGATTCAAGGTGGTCATCGTAGTACTATTTATGTTTCAGAAATATTTAACAAGTGGTATATGCAACGCAGAGCCATCGTGGGCCACAAAATTTCTCGTCGGCTGTGATATTAGAATGTAATAGCTCTCTTTATCCTTCTAAGTATAGAACCTAGGTTAACATTTCTCCACTAGTTGGAGAAATGTGGGCCTCCTCCTCCCCTTACAGCCCTCCTTCCCTCACCGAATGAGCCTTCTGCGGCAATTGCGACCTTTTCTACCGACCTAAACTCGCTTTTTAAACACATTTGCCACTGCAAATGATACTTCCTAACTCATGATTCGCAGTTGTTCCTTGTGGGTTCCAAATTATCCTGTCATTTCCAAGGATCTTGATGATTCCAACAGTTGTCGCAATGTTTGACTGATTCAAGGTGGTCATCGTAGTACTATTTATGTTTCAGAAATATTTTGCAAGTGGCATATGCAACGCAGAGCCATCGTGGGCCATAAAATTTCTCGTCGGCTGTGATATTAGAATGTAATAGCTCTCTTTATATTTCTAAGTATAGAACCTAGGTTAACATTTCTCCACTAGTTGGAGAAATGTGGGCCTCCTCCTCCCCTTACAGCCCTCCTTCCCTCACCGAATGAGCCTTCTGCGGCAATTGCGACCTTTTCTACCGACCTAAACTCGCTTTTTAAACACATTTGCCACTGCAAATGATACTTCCTAACTCATGATTCGCAGTTGTTCCTTGTGGGTTCCCAATTATCCTGTCATTTCCAAGGATCTTGATGATTCCAACAGTTGTCGCAATGTTTGACTGATTCAAGGTTTTCATCGTAGTACTATTTATGTTTCAGAAATATTTAACAAGTGGTATATGCAACGCAGAGCCATCGTGGGCCACAAAATTTCTCGTCGGCTGTGATATTAGAATGTAATAGCTCTCTTTATCCTTCTAAGTATAGAACCTAGGTTAACATTTCACCACTAGTTGGAGAAATGTGGGCCTCCTCCTCCCCTTACAGCCCTCCTTCCCTCCCAGAATTAGCCTTCTGCGGCAATTACGACATTTGCTACCGACCTAAACTCGCTTTTAAAACACATTTGCCACTGCAAATGATACTTCCTAACTCATGATTCGCAGTTGTTCCTTGTGGGTTCCAAATTATCCTGTCATTTCCAAGGATTTTGATGATTCCAACAGTTGTCGCAATGTTTGACTGATACAAGGTCGTCGTCGTAGTACCATTTATGTTAGAGAAATATTTAACAAGTGGTATATGCAACGCAGAGCCATCGTGAGCCACAAAATTTTTGGTCGGCTGTGACATTAGAATGTAATAGCTCTATTTAGCCTTCTAAACATAGAAGCTAGGTTAACATTTCTCCACTAGTTGGAGAAATGTGGGCCTCCTCTTCCCATTACAGCCCTCCTTCCCTCACCGAATGAGCCTTCTGCTGCAATTGCGACCTTTGCTACCGACCTAAACTCGCTTTTTAAACACATTTGCCACTGCAAATGATACTTCCTAACACATGATTCGCAGATGTTCCTTGTGGGGTCCAAATTTTCCTGTCATTTCCAAGGATCTTGATGATTCCAACAGTTGTCGCAATGTTTGACTGATACAAGGTCGTCGTCGTAGTACCATTTATGTTAGAGAAATATTTAACAAGTGGTATATGCAACGCAGAGCCATCGTGAGCCACAAAATTTCTCGTCGTCTGTGACATTAGAACGTAATAGCTCTCTTTAGCCATCTAAGCCTAGAACCTAGGTTAACATTTCTCCACTAGTTGGAGAAATGTGGGCCTCCTCCTCCCCTTACAGCCCTCTTTCCCTCACCGAATTAGCCTTCTGCGGCAATTACGACATTTGCTACCGACCTAAACTCGCTTTTAAAACACATTTGCCATTGCAAATGATACTTCCAAACTCATGATTCGCTGTTGTTCCTTGTGGGTTCCAAATTATCCTGTCATTTCCAAGGATCTTGATGATTCCAACAGTTGTCGCAATGTTTGACTGATTCAAGTTGGTCATCGTAGTACTATTTATGTTTCAGAAATATTTAACAAGTGGTATATGCAACGCAGAGCCATCGTGGGCCACAAAATATCTCGTCGGCTGTGATTTAGAGTGTAATAGCTCTCTTTATCCTTCTAAGTATAGAACCTAGGTTAACATTTCTCCACTAGTTGGAGAAATGTGGGCCTCCTCCTCCCCTTACAGCCCTCCTTCCCTCACCGAATGAGCCTTCTGCGGCAATTGCGACCTTTTCTACCGACCTAAACTCGCTTTTTAAACACATTTGCCACTGCAAATGATACTTCCTAACACATGATTCGCTGTTGTTCCTTGTGGGTTCCAAATTTTCCTGTCATTGCCAGGGATCTTGATGATTCCAGCAGTTGTCGAAATGTTTGACTGATTCAAGGTGGTCATCGTAGTACTATTTATGTTTCAGAAATATTTAACAAGTGGTATATGCAACGCAGAGCCATCGTGGGCCACAAAATTTCTCGTCGGCTGTGACATTAGAATGTAATAGCTCTCTTTATCCTTCTAAGTATAGAACCTAGGTTAACATTACTCCACTAGTTGGAGAAATGTGGGCCTCCTCCTCCCCTTACAGCCCTCCTTCCCTCACCGAATGAGCCTTCTGCGGCAATTGCGACCTTTTCTACCGACCTAAACTCGCTTTTTAAACACATTTGCCACTGCAAATGATACTTCCTAACTCATGATTCGCAGTTGTTCCTTGTGGGTTCCAAATAATCCTGTCATTTCCAAGGATCTTGATGATTCCAACAGTTGTCGCAATGTTTGACAGATTCAAGGTGGTCATCGTAGTACTATTTATGTTTCAGAAATATTTTACAAGTGGCATATGCAACGCAGAGCCATCGTGGGCCACAAAATTTCTCGTCGGCTGTGATATTAGAATGTAATAGCTCTCTTTATCCTTCTAAGTATAGAACCTAGGTTAACATTTCTCCACTAGTTGGAGAAATGTGGGCCTCCTCCTCCCCTTACAGCCCTCCTTCCTTCACCGAATGAGCCTTCTGCGGCAATTGCGACCTTTGCTACCGACCTAAACTCGCTTTTTAAACACATTTGCCACTGCAAATGATACTTCCTAACTCATGATTCGCTGTTGTTCCTTGTGGGTTCCAAATTATCCTGTCATTTCCAAGGATCTTGATGATTCCAACAGTTGTCGCAATGTTTGACTGATACATGGTCGTCGTCGTAGTACCATATATGTTAGAGAAATATTTAACAAGTGGTATATGCAACGCAGAGCCATCGTGAGCCACAAAATTTTTGGTCGGCTGTGACATAAGAATGTAATAGCCCTCTTTAGCCTTCTAAGAATAGAACCTAGATTAACATTTCTCCACTAGTTGGAGAAATGTGGCTCTCCTCCTTCCCTTACAATCCCTCCTTCCCTCACCGAATGAGCCTTCTGCGGCAATTGCGACCTTTGCTACCGACCTAAACTCGTTTTTTAAACACATTTGCCACTGCAAATGATACTTCCTAACACATGATTCGCTGTTGTTCCTTGTGGGTTTCAATTTTTCCTGTCATTTCCAAGGATCTTGATGATTCCAACAGTTGTCGCAATGTTTGACTGATTCAAGGTGGTCATCGTAGTACTATTTATGTTTCAGAAATATTTAGCAAGTGGTATATGGAACGCAGAGCCATCGTGAGCCACAAAATTTTTGTTCGATTGTGACATTAGAATGTAATAGCTGTCTTTAGCCTTCTAAGAATAGAACCTAGGTTAACATTTCTCCACTAGTTGGAGAAATGTGGGCCTCCTCCTCCCCTTACAGCCCTCCTTCCCTCACCGAATTAGCCTTCTGCGGCAATTACAACATTTGCTACCGACCTAAACTCGCTTTTAAAACACATTTGCCACTGCAAATGATACTTCCTAACACATGATTCGCAGTTGTTCTTTGTGGGTTCCAAATTATCCTGTCATTTCCAAGGATCTTGATGATTCCAACAGTTGTCGCAATGTTTGACTGATACAAGGTCGTCGTCGTAGTACCATTTATGTTAGAGAAATATTTAACAAGTGGTATATGCAACGCAGAGCCATCGTGAGCCACAAAATTTTTGGTCGGCTGTGACATTAGAATGTAATAGCTCTCTTTAGCCTTCTAAGAATAGAACCTAGGTTAACATTTCTCCACTAGTTGGAGAAATGTGGCTCTCCTCCTCCCCTTACAATCCCTCCTTCCCTCACCGAATGAGCCTTCTGCGGCAATTGCGACCTTTTCTACCGACCTAAACTCGCTTTTTAAACACATTTGCCACAGCAAATGATACTTCCTAACACATGATTCGCTGTTGTTCCTTGTGGGTTCCAAATTTTCCTGTCATTTCCAAGGATCTTGATGATTCCAACAGTTGTCGCAATGTTTGACTGATACAAGGTCGTCGTCGTAGTACCATTTATGTTGGAGAAATATTTAACAAGTGGTATATGCAACGCAGAGCCATCGTGAGCCACAAAATTTTTGGTCGGCTGTGACATTAGAATGTAATAGCTCTATTTAGCCTTCTAAGAATAGAACCTAGGTTAACATTTCTCCACTAGTTGGAGAAATGTGGGCCTCCTCCTCCCCTTACAATCCCTTCTTCCCTCACCGAATGAGCCTTCTGCGGCAATTGCGACCTTTGCTACCGACCTAAACTCGCTTTTTAAACACATTTGCCACTACAAATGATACTTCCTAACACATGATTCGCTGTTGTTCCTTGTGGGTTCCAAATTTTCCTGTCATTTCCAAGGATCTTTATGATTCCAACAGTTGTCGCAATGTTTGACTGATTCAAGGTGGTCATCGTAGTACTATTTATGTTTCAGAAATATTTAACAAGTGGTATATGCAACGCAGAGCCATCATGGGCCACAAAATATCTCGTCGGCTGTGATTTAGAATGTAATAGCTCTCTTTATCCTTCTAAGTATAGAACCTAGGTTAACATTTCTCCACTAGTTGGAGAAATGTGGGCCTCCTCTTCCCCTTACAGCCCTCCTTCCCTCACCGAATGAGCCTTCTGCGGCAATTGCGACCTTTGCTACCGACCTAAACTCGCTTTTTAAACACATTTGCCACAGCAAATGATACTTCCTAACACATGATTCGCTGTTGTTCCTTGTGGGTTCCAAATTTTCCTGTCATTTCCAAGGATCTTTATGATTCCAACAGTTGTCGCAATGTTTGACTGATTCAGGGTGGTCATCGTAGTACTATTTATGTTTCAGAAATATTTAACAAGTGGTATATGCAACGCAGAGCCATCGTGGGCCACAAAATTTCTCGTCGGCTGTGATATTAGAATGTAATAGCTCTCTTTATCCTTCTAAGTATAGAACCTAGGTTAACATTTCTCCACTAGTTGGAGAAATGTGGGCCTCCTCCTCCCCTTACAGCCCTCCTTCCCTCACCGAATGAGCCTTCTGCGGCAATTGCGACCTTTGCTACCGACCTAAACTCGCTTTTTAATCACATTTGCCACTGCAAATGATACTTCCTAACACATGATTCGCTGTTGTTCCTTGTGGGTTCCAAATTTTCCCGTCATTTCCAGGGATCTTGATGATTCCAACAGTTGTCGCAATGTTTGACTGATTCAAGGTGGTCATCGTAGTAATATTTATGTTTCAGAAATATTTAACAAGTGGTATATGCAACGCAGAGCCATCGTGGGCCACAAAATATCTCGTCGGCTGTGATATTAGAATGTAATAGCTCTCTATATCCTTCTAAGTATAGAACCTAGGTTAAAATTTCTCCACTAGTTGGAGAAATGTGGGCCTCCTCCTCCCGTTACCGCCCTCCTTCCCTCACCGAATGAGCCTTCTGCGGCAATTGCGACCTTTCCTACCGACCTAAACTCGCTTTTTAAACACATTTGCCACTGCAAATGATACTTCCTAACACATGATTCGCTGTTGTTCCTTGTGGGTTCCAAATTTTCCTGTCATTTCCAAGGATCTTGATGATTCCAACAGTTGTCGCAATGTTTGACTCATTCAAGGTGGTCATCGTAGTACTATTTATGTTTCAGACATATTTAACAAGAGGTATATGCAACGCAGAGCCATCGTGGGCCACCAAATATCTCGACGGCTGTGATATTAGAATGTAATAGCTCTCTTTATCCTTCTAAGTATAGAACCTAGGTTAACATTTCTCCACTAGTTGGAGAAATGTGGGCCTCCTCCTCCCCTTACAGCCCTCCTTCCCTCACCAAATGAGCCTTCTGCGGCAATTGCGACTTTTGCTACCGACCTAAATTCGCTTTTTAAACACATTTGCCACTGCAAATGATACTTCCTAACACATATTCGCTGTTGTTCCTTGTGGGTTCCAAATTTTCCTGTCATTTCCAAGGATCTTGATGATTCCAACACTTGTCGCAATGTTTGACTGATTCAAGGTGGTCATCGTAGTACTATTTATGTTTCAGAAATATTTAGCAAGTGGTATATAGAACGCAGAGCCATCGTGAGCCACAAAATTTTTGGTCGATTGTGACATTAGAATGTAATAGCTGTCTTTAGCCTTCTAAGAATAGAACCTAGGTTAACATTTCTCCACTAGTTGGAGAAATGTGGGCCTCCTCCTCCCCTTACAGCCCTCCTTCCCTCACCGAATTAGCCTTCTGCGGCAATTACGACATTTGCTACCGACCTAAACTCGCTTTTAAAACACATTTGCCACTGCAAATGACACTTCCTAACTCATGATTCGCAGTTGTTCCTTGTGGGTTCCAAATTATCCTGTCATTTCCAAGGATCTTGATGTTTCCAACAGTTGTCGCAATGTTTGACTGATACAAGGTCGTCGTCGTAGTACCATTTATGTTAGAGAAATATTTAACAAGTGGTATATGCAACGCAGAGCCATCGTGAGCCACAAAATTTTTGGTCGGCTGTGACATTAATATGTAATAGCTCTCTTTAGCCTTCTAAGAATAGAACCTAGGTTAACATTTCTCCACTAGTTGGAGAAATGTGGCTCTCCTCCTCCCCTTACAATCCCTCCTTCCCTCACCGAATGAGCCTTCTGCGGCAATTGCGACCTTTGCTACCGACCTAAACTCGCTTTTTAAACACATTTGCCACAGCAAATGATACTTCCTAACACATGATTCGCTGTTGTTCCTTGTGGGTTCCAAATTTTCCTGTCATTTCCAAGGATCTTGATGATTCCAACAGTTGTCGCAATGTTTGACTGATACAAGGTCGACGTCGTAGTACCATTTATGTTAGAGAAATATTTAACAAGTGGTATATGCAACGCAGAGCCATCGTGAGCCACAAAATTATTGGTCGACTGTGACATTAGAATGTAATAGCTCTCGTTATCCTTCTAAGTATAGAACCTAGGTTAACATTCCTCCACTAGTTGGAGAAATGTGGGCCTCCTCCTCCCCTTACAGCCCTCTTTCCCGCACCGAATTAGCCTTCTGCGGCAATTACGACATTTGCTACCGACATAAACTCGCTTTTAAAACACATTTGCCACTGCAAATGATACTTCCTTACTCATGATTCGCTGTTGTTCCTTGTGGGTTCCAAATTATCCTGTCATTTCCAAGGATCTTGATGATTCCAACAGTTGTCGCAATGTTTGACTGATACAAGGTCGTCGTCGTAGTACCATTTATGTTAGAGAAATATTTAACAAGTGGTATATGCAACGCAGAGCCATCGTGAGCCACAAAATTTTTGGTCGGCTGTGACATTAGAATGTAATAGCTCTCTTTAGCCTTCTAAGTATAGAACCTAGGTTAACATTTCTCCACTAGTTGGAGAAATGTGGCTCTCCTCCTCCCCTTACAATCCCTCCTTCCCTCACCGAATGAGCCTTCTGCGGCAATTGCGACCTTTGCTACCGACCTAAACTCGCTTTTTAAACACATTTGCCACAGCAAATGATACTTCCTAACACATGATTCGCTGTTGTTCCTTGTGGGTTCCAAATTTTCCTGTCATTTCCAAGGATCTTTATGATTCCAACAGTTGTCGCAATGTTTGACTGATTCAAGGTGGTCATCGTAGTACTATTTATGTTTCAGAAGTATTTAACAAGTGGTATATGGAACGCAGAGCCATCATGGGCCAATAAATATCTCGTCGGGTGTGATTTAGAATGTAATAGCTCTCTTTATCCTTCTAAGTAAAGAACCTAGGTTAACATTTCTCCACTAGTTGGAGAAATGTGGGCCGCCTCCTCCCCTTACAGCCCTCCTTCCCTCACCGAATGAGCCTTCTGCGGCAATTGCGACCTTTGCTACCGACCTAAACTCGCTTTTTAAACACATTTGCCACTGCAAATGATACTTCCTAACACATGATTCGCTGTTATTCCTTGTGGGTTCCAAATTTTCCTGTCATTTCCAAGGATCTTGATGATTCCAACAGTTGTCGCAATGTTTGACTGATTCAAGGTGGTCATCGTAGTACTATTTATGTTTCAGAAATATTTAACAAGTGGTATATGCAACGCAGAGCCATCGTGGGCCACAAAATATCTCGTCGGCTGTGATATTAGAATGTAATAGCTCTCTTTATCCTTCTAAGTAAAGAACCTAGGTTAACATTTCTCCACTAGTTGGAGAAATGTGGGCCGCCTCCTCCCCTTACAGCCCTCCTTCCCTCACCGAATGAGCCTTCTGCGGCAATTCCGACCTTTGCTACCGACCTAAACTCGCTTTTTAAACACATTTGCCACTGCAAATGATACTTCCTAACACATGATTCGCTGTTGTTCCTTGTGGGTTCCAAATTTTCCTGTCATTTCCAAGGATCTTGATGATTCCAACAGTTGTCGCAATGTTTGACTGATTCAAGGTGGTCATCGTAGTACTATTTATGTTTCAGAAATATTTAACAAATGGTATATGCAACGCAGAGCCATCGTGGGCCACAAAATATCTCGTCGGCTGTGATATTAGAATGTAATAGCTCTCTTTATCCTTCTAAGTATAGAACCTAGGTTAACATTTCTCCACTAGTTGGAGAAAAGTGTTCCTCCTCCTCTCCTTACAGCCCTCCTTCCCTCACCGAATGAGCCTTCTGCGGCAATTGCGATCTTTGCTACCGACCTAAACTCGCTTTTTAAACACATTTGCCACTGCAAATGATACTTCCTAACACATGATTCGCTGTTGTTCCTTGTGGGTTCCAAATTTTCCTGTCATTTCCAGGGATCTTGATGATTCCAACAGTTGTCGCAATGTTTGACTGATTCAAGGTGGTCATCGTAGTACTATTTATAATTCAGAAATATTTAACAAGTGGTATATGCAACGCAGAGCCATCGAGTTCCACAAAATTTCTCGTCGGCTGTGATATTAGAATGTAATAGCTCTCTTTATCCTTCTAAGTATAGAACCTAGGTTAACATTTCTCCACTAGTTGGAGAAATGTGGGCCTCCTCCTCCCCTTACAGCCCTCCTTCCCTCATCGAATGAGCCTTCTGCGGCAATTGCGACCTTTGCTACCGACCTAAACTCGCTTTTTAAACACATTTGCCACTGCAAATGATACTTCCTAACACATGATTCGCTGTTGTTCCTTGTGGGTTCCAAATTTTCCTGTCATTTCCAAGGATCTTGATGATTCCAATAGTTGTCGCAATGTTTGACTGATTCAAGGTGGTCATCGTAGTACTATTTATGTTTCAGAAATACACTCCTGGAAATTGAAATAAGAACACCGTGAATTCATTGTCCCAGGAAGGGGAAACTTTATTGACACATTCCTGGGGTCAGATACATCACATGATCACACTGACAGAACCACAGGCACATAGACACAGGCAACAGAGCATGCACAATGTCGGCACTAGTACAGTGTATATCCACCTTTCGCAGCAATGCAGGCTGTTATTCTCCCATGGAGACGATCGTAGAGATGCTGGATGTAGTCCTGTGGAACGGCTTGATATGCCATTTCCACCTGGCGCCTCAGATGGACCAGCGTTCGTGCTGGACGTGCAGACCGCGTGAGACGACGCTTCATCCAGTCCCAAACATGCTCAATGGGGGACAGATCCGGAGATCTTGCTGGCCAGGGTAGTTGACTTACACCTTCTAGAGCACGTTGGGTGGCACGGGATACATGCGGACGTGCATTGTCCTGTTGGAACAGCAAGTTCCCTTGCCGGTCTAGGAATGGTAGAACGATGGGTTCGATGACGGTTTGGATGTACCGTGCACTATTCAGTGTCCCCTCGACGATCACCAGTGGTGTACGGCCAGTGTAGGAGATCGCTCCCCACACCATGATGCCGGGTGTTGGCCCTGTGTGCCTCGGTCGTATGCAGTCCTGATTGTGGCGCTCACCCGCACGGCGCCAAACACGCATACGACCATCATTGGCACCAAGGCAGAAGCCACTCTCATCGCTGAAGACGACACGTCTCCATTCGTCCCTCCATTCACGCCTGTCGCGACACCACTGGAGGCGGGCTGCACGATGTTGGGGCGTGAGTGGAAGACGGCCTAACGGTGTGCGGGACCGTAGCCCAGCTTCATGGAGACGGTTGCGAATGGTCCTCGCCGATACCCCAGGAGCAACAGTGTCCCTAATTTGCTGGGAAGTGGCGGTGCGGTCCCCTACGGCACTGCGTGGGATCCTACGGTCTTGGCGTGCATCCGTGCGTCGCTGCGGTCCGGTCCCAGGTCGACGGGCACGTGCACCTTCCGCCGACCACTGGCGACAACATCGATGTACTGTGGAGACCTCACGCCCCACGTGTTGCGCAATTCGGCGGTACGTCCACCCGGCCTCCCGCATGCCCACTATACGCCCTCGCTCAAAGTCCGTCAACTGCACATACGGTTCACGTCCACGCTGTCGCGGCATGCTACCAGTGTTAAAGACTGCAATGGAGCTCCGTATGCCACGGCAAACTGGCTGACACTGACGGCGGCGGTGCACAAATGCTGCGCAGCTAGCGCCATTCGACGGTCAACACCGCGGTTCCTGGTGTGTCCGCTGTGCCGTGCGTGTGATCATTGCTTGTACAGCCCTCTCGCAGTGTCCGGAGCAAGTATGGTGGGTCTGACACACCGGTGTCAATGTGTTCTTTTTTCCATTTCCAGGAGTGTATTTAACAAGTGGTATATGCAACTCAGAGCCATCGTGGGCCACAAAATACCCCGTCGGCTGTGATATTAGAATGTAATAGCTCTCTTTATCCTTCTAAGTATAGAACCTAGGTTAACATTTCTCCACTAGTTGGAGAAAAGTGGGCCTCCTCCTCCCCTTACAGCCCTCCTTCCCTCACCGAATGAGCCTTCTGCGGCAATTGCGACCTTTGCTACCGACCTAAACTCGCTTTTTAAACACATTTGCCACTGCAAATGATACTTCCTAACACACGATTCCTGTTGTTCCTTGTGGGTTCCAAATTTTCCTGTCATTTCCAGGGATCTTGATGATTCCAACAGTTGTCGCAATGTTTGACTGATTCAAGGTGGTCATCGTAGTACTATTTATATTTCAGACATATTTAACAAGTGGTATATGCAACGCAGAGCCATCGTGGGCCACAAAATATCTCGTCGGCTGTGATATTAGAATGTAATAGCTCTCTTTATCCTTCTAAGTATAGAACCTAGGTTAACATTTCTCCACTAGTTGGAGAAATGTGGGCCTCCTCCTCCCCTTACAGCCCTCCTTCCCTCACCAAATGAGCCTTCTGCGGCAATTGCGACCTTTGCTACCGACCTAAACTCGCTTTTTAAACACATTTGCCACTGCAAATGATACTTCCTAACTCATGATTCGCTGTTGTTCCTTGTGGGTTCCAAATTTTCCTGTCATTTCCAAGGATCTTGATGATTCCAACAGTTGTCGCAATGTTTGACTGATTCAAGGTGGTCATCGTAGTACTATTTATGTTTCAGAAATATTTAACAAGTGGTATATGCAACGCAGAGCCATCGTGGGCCACAAAATATCTCGTCGGCTGTGATATTAGAATGTAATAGCTCTCTTTATCCTTCTAAGTATAGAACCTAGGTTAACATTTCTCCACTAGTTGGAGAAATGTGGGCCTCCTCCTCCCCTTACAGCCCTCCTTCCCTCACCGAATGAGCCTTCTGCGGCAATTGCGACCTTTGCTACCGACCTAAACTCGCTTTTTAAACACATTTGCCACTGCAAATGATACTTCCTAACACATGATTCGCTGTTGTTCCTTGTAGGTTCCAAATTTTCCTGTCATTTCCAGGGATCTTGATGATTCCAACAGTTGTCGCAATGTTTGACTGATTCAAGGTGGTCATCGTAGTACTATTTATGTTTCAGAAATATTTAACAAGTGGTATATGCAACGCAGAGCCATCGTGGGCCACAAAATATCTCGTCGGCTGTGATATTAGAATGTAATAGCTCTCTTTATCCTTCTAAGTATAGAACCTAGGTTAACATTTCTCCACTAGTTGGAGAAATGTGGGCCTCCTCCTCCCCTTACAGCCCTCCTTCCCTCACCGAATGAGCCTTCTGCGGCAATTGCGATCTTTGCTACCGACCTAAACTCGCTTTTTAAACACATTTGCCACTGCAAATGATACTTCCTAACACATGATTCGCTGTTGTTCCTTGTGGGTTCCAAATTTTCCTGTCATTTCCAGGGATCTTGATGATTCCAACAGTTGTCGCAATGTTTGACTGATTCAAGGTGGTCATCGTAGTACTATTTATGTTTCAGAAATATTTAACAAGTGGTATATGCAACGCAGAGCCATCGTGGGCCACAAAATATCTACATCTACATCTACATTTATACTCCGCAAGCCACCCAACGGTGTGTGGCGGAGGGCACTTTACATGCCACTGTCATTATCTCCCTTTCCTGTTCCAGTCGCGTATGGTTCGCGGGAAGAACGACTGTCTGAAAGCCTCTGTGCGCGCTCTAATCTCTCTAATTTTACATTCGTGATCTCCTCGGGAGGTATAAGTAGGGGGAAGCAATATATTCGATACCTCATCCAGAAACGCACCCTCTCGAAACCTGGCGAGCAAGCTACACCGCGATGCAGAGCGCCTCTCTTGCAGAGTCTGCCACTTGAGTTTGTTAAACATCTCCGTAACGCTATCACGGTTACCAAATAACCCTGTGACGAAACGCGCCGCTCTTCTTTGGATCTTCTCTATCTCCTCCGTCAACCCGATCTGGTACGGATCCCACACTGATGAGCAATACTCAAGTATAGGTCGAACGAGTGTTTTGTAAGCCGCCTCCTTTGTTGATGGACTACATTTTCTAAGGACTCTCCCAATGAATCTCAACCTGGTACCCGCCTTACCAACAATTAATTTTATATGATCATTCCACTTCAAATCGTTCCGCACGCATACTCCCAGATATTTTACAGAAGTAACTGCTACCAGTGTTTGTCCCGCTATCATATAATCATACAATAAAGGATCCTTCTTTCTATGTATTCGCAATACATTACATTTGTCTATGTTAAGGGTCAGTTGCCACTCCCTGCACCAAGTGCCTATCCGCTGCAGATCTTCCTGCATTTCGCTACAATTTTCTAATGCTGCAACTTCTCTGTATACTACAGCATCATCCGCGAAAAGCCGCATGGAACTTCCGACACTATCTACTAGGTCATTTATATATATTGTGAAAAGCAATGGTCCCATAACACTCCCCTGTGGCACGCCAGAGGTTACTTTAACGTCTGTAGATGTCTCTCCATTGAGAACAACATGCTGTGTTCTGTTTGCTAAAAACTCTTCAATCCAGCCACACAGCTGGTCTGATATTCCGTAGGCTCTTACTTTGTTTATCAGGCGACAGTGCGGAACTGTATCGAACGCCTTCCGGAAGTCAAGGAAAATGGCATCTACCTGGGAGCCTGTATCTAATATTTTCTGGGTCTCATGAACAAATAAAGCGAGTTGGGTTTCACACGATCGCTGTTTCCGGAATCCATGTTGATTCCTACATAGTAGATTCTGAGTTTCCAAAAACGACATGATACTCGAGCAAAAGACATGTTCTAAAATCGTCGGCTGTGATATTAGAATGTAATAGCTCTCTTTATCCTTCTAAGTAAAGAACCTAGGTTAACATTTCTCCACTAGTTGGAGAAATGTGGGCCGCCTCCTCCCCTTACAGCCCTCCTTCCCTCACCGAATGAGCCTTCTGCGGCAATTGCGACCTTTGCTACCGACCTAAACTCGCTTTTTAAACACATTTGCCACTGCAAATGATACTTCCTAACACATGATTCGCTGTTATTCCTTGTGGGTTCCAAATTTTCCTGTCATTTCCAAGGATCTTGATGATTCCAACAGTTGTCGCAATGTTTGACTGATTCAAGGTGGTCATCGTAGTACTATTTATGTTTCAGAAATATTTAACAAGTGGTATATGCAACGCAGAGCCATCGTGGGCCACAAAATATCTCGTCGGCTGTGATATTAGAATGTAATAGCTCTCTTTATCCTTCTAAGTATAGAACCTAGGTTAATATTTCTCCACTAGTTGGAGAAATGTGGGCCTCCTCCTCCCCTTACAGCCCTCCTTCCCTCACCGAATGAGCCTTCTGCGGCAATTGCGACCTTTGCTACCGACCTAAACTCGCTTTTTAAACACATTTGCCACTGCAAATGATACTTCCTAACACTTGATTCGCTGTTGTTCCTTGTGGGTTCCAAATTTTCCTGTCATTTCCAAGGATCTTGATGATTCCAACAGTTGTCGCAATGTTTGACTGATTCAAGGTGGTCATCGTAGTACTATTTATGTTTCAGAAATATTTAACAAGTGGTATATGCAACGCAGAGCCATCGTGGGCCACAAAATATCTCGTCGGCTGTGATATTAGAATGTAATAGCTCTCTTTATCCTTCTAAGTATAGAACCTAGGTTAACATTTCTCCACTAGTTGGAGAAATGTGGGCCTCCTCCTCCCCTTACAGCCCTCTTTCCCTCACCCAATGAGCCTTCTGCGGCAATTGCGACCTTTGCTACCGACCTAAACTCGCTTTTTAAACACATTTGCCACTGCAAATGATACTTCCTAACACATGATTCGCTGTTGTTCCTTGTGGGTTCCAAATTTTCCTGTCATTTCCAGGGATCTTGATGATTCCAACAGTTGTCGCAATGTTTGACTGATTCAAGGTGGTCATCGTAGTACTATTTATGTTTCAGAAATATTTAACAAGTGGTATATGCAACGCAGAGCCATCGTGGGCCACAAAATATCTCGTCGGCTGTGATATTAGAATGTAATAGCTCTCTTTATCCTTCTAAGTATAGAACCTAGGTTAACATTTCTCCACTAGTTGGAGAAATGTGGGCCTCCTCCTCCCCTTACAGCCGTCCTTCCCTCACCAAATGAGCCTTCTGCGGCAATTGCGACCTTTGCTACCGACCTAAACTCGCTCTATAAACACATTTGCCACTGCAAATGATACTTCCTAACACATCATTCGCAGTTGTTCCTTGTGGGTTCCAAATTTTCCTGTCATTTCCAAGGATCTTGATGATTCCAACAGTTGTCGCAATGTTTGACTGATTCAAGGTGGTCATCGTAGTACTATTTATGTTTCAGAAATATTTAACAAGTGGTATATGCAACGCAGAGCCATCGTGGGCCACAAAATTTCTCGTCGGCTGTGATATTAGAATGTAATAGCTCTCTTTATCCTTCTAAGTATAGAACCTAGGTTAATATTTCTCCACTAGTTGGAGAAATGTGGGCCTCCTCCTCCCTTTACAGCCCTCCTTCCCTCACCGAATGAGCCTTCTGCGGCAATTGCGACCTTTGCTACCGACCTAAACTCGCTTTGTAAACACATTTGCCACTGCAATTGATACTTCCTAACAAATGATTCGCTGTTGTTCCTTGTGGGTTCCAAATTTTCCTGTCATTTCCAAGGATCTTGATGATTCTAACAGTTGTCGCAATGTTTGACTGATTCAAGGTGGTCATCGTAGTACTATTTATGTTTCAGAAATATTTAACAAGTGGTATATGCAACGCAGAGCCATCGTGGGCCACAAAATTTCTCGTCGGCTGTGATATTAGAATGTAATAGCTCTCTTTATCCTTCTAAGTATAGAACCTAGGTTAACATTTCTCCACTAGTTGGAGAAATGTGGGCCTCCTCCTCCCCTTACAGCCCTCTTTCCCTCACCGAATGAGCCTTCTGCGGCAATTGCGACCTTTGCTACCGACCTAAACTCGCTTTTTAAACACATTTGCTGCTGCAAATGATACTTCCTAACTCATGATTCGCAGTTGTTCCTTGTGGGTTCCAAATTATCCTGTCATTTCCAAGGATCTTGATGATTCCAACAGTTGTCGCAATGTTTGACTGATACAAGGTCATCGTCGTAGTACCATTTATGTTAGAGAAATATTTAACAAGTGGTATATGCAACGCAGAGCCATCGTGAGCCACAAAATTTTTGGTCGGCTGTGACATTAGATTGTAATAGCTGTCTTTAGCCTTCTAAGAATAGAACCTAGGTTAACATTTCTCCACTAGTTGGAGAAATGTGGCTCTCCTCCTCCCCTTACAGCCCTCTTTCCCGCACCGAATGAACCTTCTGCGGCAATTGCGACCTTTCCTACCGATCTAAACTCACTTTTTAAACACATTTGCCACAGCAAATGATACTTCCTAACGCATGATTCGCTGTTGTTCCTTGTGGGTTCCAAATTTTCCTGTCATTTCCAAGGATCTTGATGATTCCAACAGTTGTCGCAATGTTTGACTGATTCAAGGTGGTCATCGTAGTACTATTTATGTTTCAGAAATATTTAACAAGTGGTATATGCAACGCAGAGCCATCGTGGGCCACAAAATTTCTCGTCGGCTGTGATATTAGAATGTAATAGCTCTCTTTATCCTTCTAAGTATAGAACCTAGGTTAACATTTCTCCACTAGTTGGAGAAATGTGGGCCTCCTCCTCCCCTTACAGCCCTCCTTCCCTCACCGAATGAGCCTTATGCGGCAATTGCGACCTTTTCTACCGACCTAAACTCGCTTTTTAAACACATTTGCCACTGCAAATGATACTTCCTAACTCATGATTCGCAGTTGTTCCTTGTGGGTTCCAAATAATCCTGTCATTTCCAAGGATCTTGATGATTCCAACAGTTGTCGCAATGTTTGACTGATACAAGGTCGTCGTCGTAGTGCCATTTATGTTAGAGAAATATTTAACAAGTGGTATATGCAACGCAGAGCCATCGTGAGCCACAAAATTTTTGGTCGACTGTGACATTAGAATGTAATAGCTGTCTTTAGCCTTCTAAGAATAGAACCTAGGTTAACATTTCCCCACTAGTTGCAGAAATGTGGCTCTCCACCTCCCCTTACAGCCCTCTTTCCCACACCGAATGAGCCTTCTGCGGCAATTGCGACCTTTGCTACCGACCTAAACTCGCTTTTTAAACACATTTGCCACTGCAAATGATACTTCCTAACTCATGATTCGCAGTTGTTCCTTGTGGGTTCCAAATTTTCTTGTCATTTCCAAGGATCTTGATGATTCCAACAGTTGTCGCAATGTTTGACAGATTCAAGGTGGTCCTCGTAGTACTATTTATGTTTCAGAAATATTTAACAAATGGTATAGGCAACGCAGAGCCATCGTTGGCCACAAAATTTCTCGTCGGCTGTGATATTAGAATGTAATAGCTCTCTTTATCCTTCTAAGTATAGAACCTAGGTTAAGATTTCTCCACTAGTTGGAGAAATGTGGGCCTCCTCCTCCCCTTACAGCCCTCCTTCCCTCACCGAATGAGCCTTCTGCGGCAATTGCGACCTTTGCTACCGACCTAATCCCTGACTCATGGAGGGAGGCGATTTTGATTCCCCTCCTCAAACTGGGAAATGACCGAATTCATCCCTGTAGTTTTCGGAGTAATGCTTTGACGAGCTGTGTCGGGAAGTCATTGGAACGTATGGTCAACCGTCGCCTGGTTTGGCTGCTCGAGACCAGGCAGCTCCTTAGCCACTCTCAGTGTGGTTTTCGGAGATGTCGTTTATCTATAGACAACTTGACCGTGTTTGAGGCGGCCATCCGCCATGCCTTCCTACGTAACCAGCATTGTCTAGGTGTCTTATTTGGCATTAATAAGGTTATGACACTACTTGGCGCCGCCTTATTTTTTATCAACTCCATCAGTGGGGCTTTCGTGGCCATCTACCTATCTTCATTCGGTCCTTTCTTTCCCGCCGGCTCTTTCGATATCGGGTTGGTAATGTGCTATCTGATTCGTACGTGCAGGAGAATGGTGTTCCTCAGGGAAGCGTTTTAAGTGTCACCCTCTTTGCCATCGCAATTAACAGTATCACGTCCACTATCCGGAGTCCGGCCCAGTGCTCCTTGTTTGTGGACGATTTTGCTGTTTTCTGTTCTTCCTCCAATCTTGTCACTGCTAGTCGGCAGCTGCTGCTTACGATAAAGCGATTAGAGGCATGGACTGCGAAGATGGGTTTTACCTTTCCTTCAGACAAATGTGTGTGTGTTCATTGTAATCGTTCTCGACGTGCTTTTACCTCCCCTGAATTGCGTCTGAGGGACACCATTCTTCCTTTTAGAGACACTGTGAGGATCCTGGGCCTCACTTTTGATTCCAAGTTGTCGTGGTTGCCGCACCTTAAAGACCTCAAGGTGCGGGCCCTGAAGACACTGAATGTTTTGATGTGTCTGAGCCATCGGTCCTGGGGAGCAGATCGGGCGCGTCTGCTGCAGCTTTATTGGGCTTTCGTCCGGTCGCGTCTTGACTATGGATGCACTGTGTATGGGTCAGCGAGGCCTTTGTATCTGAAGATTCTTGACGCAGTACACCATGAGTGTATCAGGCTGGCTACTGGTGCCTTCTGTACCAGTCCCATCCCCAGTCTGTGTGCTGAGGCAGGGGAACCGCCGCTCGCCATCCGGCGGAAACTCCTCATGGTGCGACGGGTGTGTCAATTCCTTGCCTGCCCTACCTCCCCTGCATACGCTACTGTTGCCCGACCGCCTATGGAACGTCTCTTTTCCAGTCGCACAAGTTCAACGAGACCATTTGGGATTCGTGCCAAGCATTTGCTTGAGTCCCTTGGTGTGGAGCGTGTGGCCCCCAACTCCAGGGTTTTACCTGTCTGCCTCCCTGGTTGCTCCAGAGGCCCAGCGTCGTTTTTGACTTGTCAGAGTACCGGAGGAGCTGCACTCCTGCATTTGTTTTTACCTCCTTATTTTACGATATTTTAAACCAGCATCCCGACCATGTACCAGTATTTACGGATGGCTCTAAACAGGGGGACTCTGTTTGTTGTGCTGTTGTTTTCCCTGATCGAGTCGTCAAGTTACAGCTTCCCGCCACGTTTACCATCTTTGATGCTGAATTGTTTGCTATCTTGCGGGAATTGGAGCGGATGAGATGTGTTCCCAGTCTTAAGTTTCTCATCTGTTCTTTCTCCCTGAGTGCCCTTCAGACCATGCAACACTTGTACCCAGCAGATACGGTCATCCAGAATATCCATGATGCCCTACTCAACCTGCAACGGCGTTCATTGTCAATACGTCCCAGAGATGGCAGCTCCGTACGGCAGATGGAATTTAACCGCCAGCGGCGAGAATGAGAACTGTTTTAAATACTTAAAATGGCGACGTTTTGCTTACTTGAACAGCGTGCAATCATTCGTTTTCTGAATTTGCGTGGTGTGAAACCAATTGAAATTCATCGACAGTTGAAGGAGACATGTGGTGATCGGAGTTATGGATGTGTTGAAAGTGCGTTCGTGGGTGCGACAGTTTAATGAAGGCAGAACATCATGTGACAACAAACCGAAACAACCTCGGGCTCGCACAAGCCGCTCTGATGACATGATCGAGAAAGTGGAGAGAATTGTTTTGGGGGATCGCAGAATGACTGTTGAACAGATCGCCTCCAGAGTTGGCATTTCTGTGTGTTCTGTGCACACAATCCTGCATGACGACCTGAAAATGCGAAAAGTGTCATCCAGGTGGGTGCCACGAATGCTGACGGACGACCACATGGCTGCCCGTGTGGCATGTTGCCAACCAATTTTGACGCACAATGACAGCATGAATGGGACTTTCTTTTTGTCGGTTGTGACAATGGATGAGACATGGATGCCATTTTTCAATCCAGAAACAAAGCGCCAGTCAGTTCAATGGAAGCACACAGATTCACCGCCACCAAAAAAATTTCGGGTAACCGCCAGTGCCGAAAAAATGATGGTGTCCATGTTCTGGGACAGCCAGGTCGTAATCCTTACCCATTGCGTTCCAAAGGGCACTACGGTAACAGGTGCATCCTACGAAAATGTTTTGAAGAACGAATTCCTTCCTGCACTGCAGCAAAAACGTCCGGGAAGGGCTGCGCGTGTACTGTTTCACCAAGACAACGCACCCGCACATCGAGTTAACGTTACGCAACAGTTTCTTCGTGATAACAACTTTGAAGTGATTCCTCATGCTCCCTACTCACCTGACCTGGCTCCTAGTGACTTTTGGCTTTTTCCAACAATGAAAGACACTCTCCGTGGCCGCACATTCACCAGCCGTGCTGATATTGCCTCAGCGATTTTCCAGTGGTCAAAACAAACTCCTGAAGCAGCCTTCGCCGCTGCTATGGAATCATGGCGTCAGCGTTGTGAAAAATGTGTACGTCTGCAGGGCGATTACGTCGACAAGTAACGCCAGTTTCATCGATTTCGGGTGAGTAGTTAATTAGAAAAAAAATCGGAGGCCTTAAAACTTGAATGCACCTCGTAGTGTTCATAGTTCCGCGTAGTCAGCGCGTACACAACTTTCCCACTAGAGCGCGCCCCGCTAAGCACAACAGCGCAGGCGCAGCGCTCGTGCGTCTCCGCACTACGATATGGCGCTGCCGTAGAGATGGACCAAATTCTGCTTCCGCCGATCCGAGTAAGAATGTGTAACGCAGCCAATGAGATTGCTGCTAATGTAGAACCTTTTCTCTTCGGGGATCACACTCACGCAGTGATACATGAATGCGCGAGGTATTATAACGAGTGTACAGACCTCTGATTAGTCAGTCTGCATTTGTCTGCACCACTCTGCATTAGTCTGTACCAGTCTGTACGAGTTCTACCTTTATCTGTACCAGTCTATAGTCAAGTTTCAGTCTGCGCCTAATTAGGTTACCATATTCCTGTACATAGCCATGAAGAAAAATGTATAGACACTTTTGTCAAGTACCAGAGAGATATGTGAGAGTAAGGCTAACGTACCATTACCAAAGGAACTTCAGATTGTCAATCGTAAATAGCATATAGAACCAAGTTAAGTAATTTTTATGCTTGTTATTATTTTAATAAATGTGTGTGAAAATTAATCAAGTTGGTCACCGTCAATCTGCTACTGTAAGCGTGCAAGTGACATTCGTATCGTCTGACCTAACGGCAGAGGATAAACACGCCACGATAAGACCACGAGACATATTGCTGATACTCGCCTACTTCGTTAGAGCGACAAGTCAAATAATCTGATGGTGTGTGTACCGAAGGTCTTGCAGTACGCACACAACACTACTACCGAGTCAAGAGGAGGATTCAACGTAACTCTCGTACGAAGAGGGGACTCAAGCGCTTTTCTGGTTCGTACACAGTATTCGCAGTCTCATTATTTTTCTGACACACTGCTGTGACACTGTTCTACCATTACCTGGTAGTACAGTGTCTTCCCGAACTCACTCGTCCCATATTGTGCTAAATATGCAGGCAGTAATACGGTAGTGTAGCGACCACACACCTGTTGTCTGTCGTCGTCCCTGGGCTCACGGTAACCGGCCTTCAGCTGGATGTCGGAGGGCGGGTGGGAGGGGCGAGCTCTCAGTGCAGTCGGCCGCTGTGGCCACCCACTGCATGGAGGCCAGCGACGCCGACCCGCCGCACCACCAACACCACCATCGACGGCAGGTTCTCCAGCTGGGCGCCCACTAGCCGACTGGCGTCGCTGTCGGCACACCAGAACGCCTCAGCACTCACTAGAGTGATTCAGTATGGCTTTCATGCCATCAGTTCAGAAACCAGATTCCACCACAACATAACATCACTTCCATCAAGAAAGATTCAATCTACGAAATTCATTTGGAATTTTGGGTGAAAGGGCGGAGATGGGGCAGGGAGGGGTGGCACTGGGTGGCACTAGTGGCCATTAAAATTAAATTTAACCTACAGGAAGAAGATGTTGTGATATGCAAATGATTACCTTTTCAGAGCATTCGCACAGGGTTGGCGCCGGTGTCAACACCTACAACATGCTGACATGAGGAAAGTTTCCAAACCGATTTCTCATACACAAACAGCAGTTGACCGGTGTTGCCTGGTGGATCGTTGTTGTGATGCCTCGTGTAAGGAGGAGAAATGCGTACCATCACGTTTCCGACTTCGATGAATGTCGGATTGTTGCCTATCGCGATTCCGGTTTATCGTATCGCGACATTGATGCTTGCATTGGTCGATATCCAATGACTGTTAGCAGAATATGGACTCGATGCGTTCAGGAGGGTAATACGGAACGCCGTGCTGGATCCCAACGGGCTCGTATCACTAGCAGTCGAGATGACAAGCATCGTATCCCCATGGCTGTAATTGATCGTGCACCCACGTCTCGATCCCTGAGTCAACAGATGGGGACGTTTGCAAGACAACAACCATCTGCACGAACAGTTCGACGACGTTTGCAGCAGCATGGACTATCAGCTTGGAGACCATGGCTGCGGTTACCCTCGACGCTGCACCACAGACAGGAGCGCCTGCGTTGGTGTACTCAACGGCGAACCTGGGTGCACGAATGGCAAAACGTCATTTTTTCTGATGAATCCAGCTTCTGTTCACAGCATCATGATGGTCGCATCCGTGTTTGGCGACATCGCGGTGAACGCACATTGGAAATGTGTATTCGTCATCGCCATACTGGCGTATCAACCGGCGTGATGGTATGGGGTGCCATTGGCTACACGTCTCGGTCACCTCTTGTTCGCATCGACGGCACTTCGAACAGTGGACGTTACATTTCAGATGTGTTACGACCCGTGGCTCTAACCTTCATTGGATCTCTGCGAAATCCTACATTTCAGCAGGATAATGCACGACCGCATGTTGCAGGTCCTGTACGGGCCTTTCTGGATACAGAAAATGTTCGACTGCTGTTCTGGCCAGCACATTCTCCAGATCTCTCACCAATTAAAAACGTCTGGCCAATGGTGGCCGAGCAACAGGCTCGTCGCAATACGCCAGTTACTATTCTTGATGAACTGTGGTATCGTGTTAAAGCTGCATGGGCAGCTGTATCTGCACACGCCATCCAAGCTCTGTTTGACGCAATGCCCAGGCGTATCGAGGCCGTTATTACGGCCAGAGGTGGCTGTTGTGGGTACTGATTTATCAGGATATATGCACCCAAATTGCGTGAAAATGTAATCACATGTCAGTTCTAGTATAATATATTTATCCAATGAATACCCGTTTATTATCTGCATTTCTTCTTGGTGTAGTAATTTTAATCGCCAGTAGTGTATAAACAAATGCGAGGTGATAGAGAGGAAAAATTAGAGAACTACCTCACTGAAGCAGCAGTTACCAGGTGTTGGTTCATTTCAAGTTTAGACTCATCGTTACTCTACCAGAAGAAGTTGCTCGTCAAACTGATATACTCGCCAGCTACTTCATGTGAGTATCCAACCGCTTTTGTGAGGCACAACAGATTGAACATCCGCCTCGTAGTGATCGAGTGAGGTCAACAACACTAGGTTATGTTGGATATCTACGGATTAAAATTCGTAGGTTAGCTAAGGAAAACCGTCAGATATTGCACATTGCCTTTTTGGAGGCCACTGGGTGGTTTATGTTCATCCAAACAGCACATAACTTCTCCACGCTATCAGTTTGGACGCTAGAAGTCCATTACGAATAACAGCAGAACCCTCAGCAGCGTCGCATTCGAAGAAGGTGACCAAAAGAACGGCTGGAATGGAGCTTGACTCAGTAGTGTCGGGTTCTCTTCACAGACTTGGGGAGGTGTTGCCAGGCGCCTGGTGATCGTCTTAGAAAGGGGTGGAGTCGGAGAAGTAGGCCACCAGTGCAAATCTCAGGTATAAAGCCCCACTTATTTCGCAGAAAGCAAGGCCGCTTTCGTTTTGGTTGGCTATCATATGCATATGGTTCAGGATCTGGGACACTGCTACTATAGTTCAACCCTACAGTCAACATTTCGGCGATACGTCCATCTTTCAGGACGGTATGAGCAAGCGCTCTTTGCCACTGTGCGAACGCTTACTCCAAGAAGGTTCATTCAACCGAATAGGATGTTCTGCACTATCAACTGACAAGAACACCACTGAGCAACTTAAATTTGCGGTACTTCGTCACATGGAGCCTCCATATGCTCTAGGCCACCAACGAAGAGTGGAATGAGGAAACTTTGAGCAATCGCATGGAAAATGTTGTGGGTAAGGATAACCAAAGGCTGCATTTTATTGGCAGCACACTTAGAAAATGTAACAGACCTACTAAGCAGACTGCCTACACCACGCTTGTCCGTCCTCTTTTAGAATACTGCTGTGCGGTGTGGGATTCTTACCAGATAGGACTGGCGGAGTACATCGAAAAAGTTCAAAGAAAGGCAGCTCGTTTTGTATCATTGCGAAATATGGGACAGAGTGTCACTGAAATGATACATGATTTGGGCTGGACATCGTTATAAGAAAGACGTTTCTCGTTGTGACGGAATCTTCTCAAGAAATTCCTATCACCAATTTTCTCCTCCGAATACGAAAATATTTTGTTAACATCGCAATGTTTGACTCATTCAAGGTGGTCGTCGTAGTACTACTTATGTTTCAGAAATATTTAACAAGCGGTATACGCAACGCAGAGCCACCGTGAGCCACAACATTTCTCGTCGGCTGTGACATTAGAATGTAATAGCTCTCTTTAGCCTTCTAAGTTTAGAACCTAAGTTAACATTTCTACACTAGTTGGAGAAATGTGGGCCTCCTCCTCCCCATACAGCCCTCCTACCCTCATCGAATGAGCCTTCTGCGGCAATTGCGACGTTTCTTACCGACCTAAACTCGCTCTTTAAAGAAATATGCTACAGCAAATGATACTTCCTAACACATGAATCGCAGTTGTTCCTTGTGGGTTCCAAATATTCCTGTCATTTCCAAGGATCTTGACGATTCCAACAGTTGTCGCAATGTTTGACTGATACAAGGTGGTCGTCGTGGTACTATTTATGTTTCAGAAATATTTAACAAGTGGTATATGCAACGCACAGTCACCGCGGGCCACAAAATTTCTCGTCGGCTGTGACATTACAATGTAATAGCTCTCATTAGCCTTCTAAGTATAGAACCTAGGTTAACATTTCTCCACTAGTTGGAGAAATGTGGGCCTCCTCCTCCCCTTACAGCCCTCCTTCCCTAACCAAGTGAGCCTTCTACGGCAATTGCAACTTTTGCTACCGACTTAAACTCGCTTTTTAAACACATTTGCCACTGCAAATGATACTTCCTAACACATGATTCGCAGTTGTTCCTTGTGGGTTCCAAATTATCTTGTCATTTCCAAGGATCTTGATGATTCCAACAGTTGTCGCAATGTTTGACTGATCCAAGGTGGTCGTCGTAGTACTATTTATGTTTCAGAAATATTTAACAAGTGGTATATGCAACGCTGAGCCATCGTGAGCCACAAAATTTCTCTTCGACTGTGACATTAGAATGTAATAGCTCTCTTTAGCCTTCTAAGTATAGAACCTAGGTTAACATTTCTCCACTAGTTGGAGAAATGTGGGCCTCCTCCTCCCCTTACAGCCCTCCTTCCCTCACCGAATAAGCCTTCAGCGGCAATTGCGACCTTTGCTACGGACCTAAACTCGCTTTTTAAACATATTTGCCACTGCAAATGATACTTCCTAACACATGATTAGCAGTTGTTCCTTGTGGATTCCAAATTTTCCTGTCATTTCCAAGGAACTTGATGATTCCAACAGTTGTCGCAATGATTGACTGATAAAGGGGGTCGTCGTAGTACTATTTATGTTTCAGAAATATTTAACAAGTGGTATACGCAACGCAGAGCCATCGTGAGCCACAAAATTTCTCGTCGGCTGTGACATTAGAATGTAATAGCTCTCTTTAGCCATCTAAGTATAGAACCTAGGTTAACATTTCTCAACTAGTTGGAGAAATGTGGGCCTCCTCCTCCGCTTACAGCCCTCCTTCGCTCACCGAATGAGCTTTCTGCAACAATTGCGACCTTTGCTACCGACCTAAACTCGCTTTTTAAGCACATTTGCCACTGCATATGATACTTCCTAACACATGATTCGCAGTTGTTCCTAGTGGGTTCCAAATATTCCTGTCATTTCCAAGGATCTTGAAGATTCCAACAGTTGTCGCAATGTTTGCTGATTCAAGGTGGTGGTCGTAGTACTATTTATGTTTCAGAAATATTTAACAAGTGGTATATGCAACGCAGGTCCATCGTGAGCCACAAAATTCCTCGTCGGCTGTGACATTAGAATGTAATAGCTCCCTTTAGCCTTCTATGTATAGAACCTAGGTTAACATTTCTCCACTAGTTGGAGAAATGTGGGCCTCCTCCTCCCCTTACAGCCCTCCTTCCTCGACCGAATGAGCCTTTTGCCGCAATTGCGACCTTTGCTACCGACGTAAACTTACTTTTTAAACACATTTGCCACTGCAAATGATACTTCCTAACACATGATTCGCAGGTGATCCTTGTGGGTTCCAAATTTTCCTGTCATTTCCAAGGATCTTGATGATTCCAACAGTTCTCGCAATGTTTCACTGATACAAGGTGGTGGTCGTAGTACTATTTACGTTTCAGAAATATTTAACAAGTGGTATATGCGACGCAGAGCCACCGTGAGCAACAATATTTCTCGTCGGCTGTGACATTAGAATGTAATAGCTCACTTTAGCCTTCTAAGTATAGAACCTAGGTTAACATTTCCCAACTAGTTGGAGAAATGTGGGCCTCCTCCTCCCCTTACAGCCCTCCTTCCCTCACCGAATGAGCCTTCTGCGGCAATTGCGACCTTTGCTACCGACCTAAACTCGCTTTTTAAACACATTTGCCACTGCAAATGATACTTCCTAACACATGATTCGCAGGTGATCCTTGTGGGTTCCATATTTTTTTGTCATTTCCAAGGATCTTGATGATTCCAACAGTTGTCGCATGTTTGACTGATACAAGTTGGTCGTCGTAGTACTATTTATGTTTCAGAAATATTTAACAGTTGGTATATGCAACGCAGAGCTATCGTGAGCCACAAAATTTCACCTCGGCTTTGATATTACAATGTAATAGCTCTCTTATCCTTCTAAGTATAGAACCTAGGTTAACATTTCTCCACTAGTTGGAGAAATGTGGGCTTCCTCCTCCCCTTACAGCCCTCCTTCACTCACCGAATGAGCCTTCTGCGGCAATTGCGACCTTTGCTACCGACCTAAACTCGCTTTTTAAACATATTTGCCACTGCAAATAATACTTCCTAACACATGTTTCGCAGATGACGCTTGTGGGTTCCAAATTTTCCTGTCATTTCCAAGGATCTTGATGATTCTATCAGTTGTCGCAATGTTTGACCGATTCAAGGTGGTCGTCGTAGTACTATTTATGTTTCAGAAATATTTAACAAGTGGTATATGCAACGCAGAGCCACCGTGAGCCACAAAATTTCCCGTCGGCTGTGACATTACAATGTAATAGCTCTCTTTAGCGTTCTAAGTATAGAACCTAGGTTAACATTTCTCCACTAGTTGGAGAAATGTGGGCCTCCTCCTCCCCTTACAGCACTCCTACCCTCACCGAATGAGCCTTCTGCGGCAATAGCGACCTATGCTACCGACCTAAACTCGCTTTTTAAACACATTTGCCACTGCAAATGATACTTCCTAACACATGTTTCGCAGATGACGCTTGTGGGTTCCAAATTTTCCTCTCATTTCCAAGGATCTTGATGATTCCATCAGTTGTCGCAATGTTTGACTGATTCAAGGTGGTCGTCGTAGTACTATTTATGTTTCAGAAATATTTAACAAGTGGTATATGCAACGCAGAACCACCGTGAGCCCCAAAATGTCTCGTCGGCTGTGACATTAAAATGTAATAGCTCTCTTTAGCCTTCTAAGTATAGAACCTAGGTAAACATTTCCCCACTAGTTGGAGAAATGTGGGCCTCCTCCTCCCCTTACAGCCCTCCTTCCCTCACCGAATGAGCCTTCTGCGGCAATTGCGACCTTTGCTACCGACCTAAACTCGCTTTTTAAACACATTGGCCACTGCAAAAGATACTTCCTAACACATGATTCGCAGTAGTTCCTTGTGGGTTCCAAATTTTCCTGTCATTTCCATGGATCTTGATGATTCCATCAGTTGTCGCAATGTTTGACTGATACAAGGTGGTCGTCGTAGTACTATTTATGTTTCAGAAATATTTAACAAGTGGTATATGCAACGCAGAGATACCGTAAGCCACAAAATTTCTCGTCTGCTGTGACATAAGAATGTAATAGCTATCTTTAGCCTCCTAAGTATAGAACTTAGGTTAACATTTCTCCACTAGTTGGAGAAATGTGGGCCTCCTCCACCACTTACAGCCCTCCTTCCCTCACCGAATGAGCCTTCTGCGGCAATTGCGACCTTTGCTACCGACCTAAACTCGCTTTTTAAACACATTGGCCACTGCAAATGATACTTCCTAACACATGATTCGCAGATGACGCTTGTGGGTTCCAAATTTTCCTCTCATTTCCAAGGATCTTGATGATTCCATCAGTTCTCGCAATGTTTGACTGATTCAAGGTGGTCGTCGTAGTACTATGTATGTTTCAGAAATATTTAACAAGTGGTATATGCAACGCAGAGCCACCGTGAGCCACAAAATGTCTCGTCGGCTGTGACATTAGAATGTAATAGCTCTCTTTAGCCTTCTAAGAATAGAACCTAGGTTAACATTTCTCCACTAGTTGGAGAAATGTGAGCCTCCTCCTCCCCTTACAGCCCTCCTTCCCTCACCGAATGAGCCTTCTGCAGCAATTGCGACCTTTGCTACCGACCTAAACTCGCTTTTTAAACACATTTGCCACTGCAAATGATACTTCCTAACACATGATTCGCAGTAGTTCCTTGTGGGTTCCAAATTTTCCTGTCATTTCCATGGATCTTGATGATTCCATCAGTTGTCGCAATGTTTGACTGATACAAGGTGGTCGTCGTAGTACTATTTATGTTTCAGAAATATTTAACAAGTGGTATATGCAACGCAGAGCCACCGTGAGCCAAAAAATTTCTCGTCGGCTGTGACATTAGAATGTAATAGCTATCTTTAGCCTCCTAAGTATAGAACTTAGGTTAACATTTCTCCACTAGTTGGAGAAATGTGGGCCTCCTCCTCCACTTACAGCCCTCCTTCCCTCACCGAATGAGCCTTCTGCGGCAATTGCGACCTTTCCTACCGACCTAAACTCGCTTATTAAACCCATTGGCCACTGCAAATGATACTTCCTAACACATGATTCGCAGTTGATCCTTGTGGGTTCCAAATTTTCCTGTCATTTCCAAGGATCTTGATGATTCCATCAGTTATCGCAATGTTTGACTGATTCAAGGTGGTCGTCGTAGTACTATTTATGTTTCAGAAATATTTAACAAGTGGTATATGCAACGCAGAGCCACCGTGAGCCACAAAATTTCTCGTCGGCTATGACATTAGAATGTAATAGCTCTCTTTAGCTTGCTACGTATAGAACCTAGGTTAACATTTCTCCACTAGCTGGAGAAATGTGGGCCTCCTCCTCCCCTTACAGCCCTACTTCCCTCACCGAATGAGCCTTCTGCGGCAATTGCGACCTTTGCTACCGACCTAAACTCGTTTTTTAAACACATTGGCCACTGCATATGATACTTCCTAACACATGATTCGCAGTTGTTCCTTGTGGGTTCCAAACTTTTCTGTCATTTCCAAGGATCTTGATGATTCCATCAGTTGTCGCAATGTTTGACTGATACAAGGTGGTCGTCGTAGTACTATTTGGGTTTCAGAAATATTTAACAAGTCGTATATGCAACGCAGAGCCATCGTGAGCCACAAAATTTCTCGTCTGCTGTGACATTAGAATGTAATAGCTCTCTTTAGCCTTCTAAGTATAGAACTTAGGTTAACATTTCTCCACTAGTTGGAGAAATGTGGGCCTCCTCCTCCCCTTACAGCCCTCCTTCCCTGACCGAATGAGCCTTCTGCGGCAATTGCGACCTATGCTGCCGACCTAAACTCGCTTTTTAAACACATTGGCCACTGCAAAGGAAACTTCCTAACACATGATTCGCAGGTGATCCTTGTGGGAACCAAATTTTCCTATCATTTCCAAGGATCTTGAAGATTCCATCAGTTGTCGCAATGTTCGACTGATTCAAGGTGGCCGTCGTAGTACTATTTATGTTTCAGAAATATTTAACAAGTGGTATATGCAACGCAGAGCCATCGTGAGCCACAAAATTTCTCGTCGGCTGTGACATTAGAATGTAATAGCTCTCTTTAGCCTTCTAAGTATAGAACCTAGGTTAACATTTCTCCACTAGTTGGAGAAGTGTGGGCCTCCTCCTCCCCTTACAGCCCTCCTTCCCTCACCGAATGAGCCTTCTGCGGCAATTGCGACCTATGCTACCGATCTAAACTCGCTTTTTAAACACATTTGCCACTACAAAAGATACTTCCTAACACATGTTTTGCAGATGATGCTTGTGGGTTCCAAATTTTCCTGTCATTTCCAAGGATCGTGATGATTCCAACAGTGCTCGCAATGTTTGACTGATACATGGTGGTCGTCGTAGTACTATTCATGTTTCAGAAATATTTAACAAGTGGTATATGCAACGCAGAGCCACCGTGAGCCACAAAATTTCTCGTCGGCTATGACATTAGAATGTAATAGCTCTCTTCACCCTTCTAAGTATAAAACCTAGGTTAACATTTCTCCACTAGCTGGAGAAATGTGGGCCTCTTCCTCCCCTTACAGCCCACCTTCCCTCACCGAATGAGCCTTCTGCGGCAATTGCGACCTTTACTACCGACCTAAACTCGCTTTTTAAACACATTGGCCACTGCAAATGATACTT